>NC_091852.1:26364083-26979333 GCF_037783145.1 Equus przewalskii | reverse complement strand
AAGCCCCCATCCTCAGAGATTCCAATTTACTAGATCTGTGTTTAACAGGGAACTCTATTCATATGACATAGTTCCCAGGTGATGCTTCCACAGAGACTGCTTGGAAAGCCTTGCATTTGGAGAAGATAGGGTGAGGGGATTATGAGAACATAATGGGCATGTAAGCCCTTCCTCTCCTCCACCTCCACCCCTACCACGTTGTAATCATTTTCTATTGTCCCTAAGCCTTCAAGATAATCCTGTCAGATCCTGGTCTTTGCTGTGCTGAGGGAAAAAAGGGATGGTCCTGGGCCAAAACTTGGGAAAAGGCAGTGTAGGGATAAAGAGCTAGAGCTTAGAGAAGACAGGTTCTGTAACAGCAAGGGGAACTTGCAGAGAATTAGAGCAGCAGTCTGGTGCCAGATAGCTGGTTAAGGTGACAAGAACAGCCAGGATACATTTGTGAAATATATATGCATCCTTCAGGGATTCTCAGAAAAATATGAACAGTGGAATCATGGAAAACCCTGTAGTTCTTGGATTAGGTAGGATGGAGGCTTAGACTATTGCTGATTGGGCATTGAAGGAAAATGTGACCCTTGAGGACTAGCGATGTCTGGACACGTGGATTGTGGTAATATTTACTAAGTATGAAAAAAAGAAAATGAAAGAAGTAGTGTATGAAAGCCAATTTTGTGAAATACATCTTCAGGGTTACCACGGAAGGTGTGTATCACTGCTCCTATTGGGGGGGTGGGGGGGGTGGTGAAGAGCCTGGTCTTGAGTTCAACAGATATTTACAGCCAGAACGCTGGTAAATGGTAGAGACTGTTTTTGAGACAAGATTATTTATTCAAATCCTTTGTTCTTCTCAAGACAACACTTCCCTCTCTACCTATATATCATCTTCCATCAAATTAGAAGGTGACACTGATGAATTGTTGGAATCTAAGAATTAGCTTTTCATCACCTGTTGCTGTCACTCATTGAGATTTATTCAATTTGTGCCTGCTGATGGTGAAAGTACTTTCCCCAACCCTTTCCCATTGTAGTCAAGCCTGTGATGAATACACTTTAAAGGGTCCTGAGAGACTCTTCTGTTCATGGGAAAAAACGAGGGAGGTGGAAGATAATGCATGAGCAAGTGGTTCTGGGACTCCATGACCCAGCAAGACCTGCACAGATTATTAAACAGTTTGAAGTGACTTAACCATGACATGGGGCCTCCAGAGAACAGCAAGATCATTGTCACCACTGTCCCAATGGAAAAAGCTGAGTGGCTCAAGTACAGTCTAGCTCTCAGAGAAAATGAAGGGGAAAGGAAGCAAATGGTGTCTATTTGCCTGGGCCACTGGGCCAGCCCAGCCATTGTGAATTCTCTAAGGCATCCTCGCTGTGGATGTTTGCACACACATATTTGCTTTGTGGAAGAGCCAAGAATCGAATCCCAGAACAACTGGCTGAGATGCTCCTACAGAGGAACAGGCTGGCCGTTAAAAGTAAGGCCCTGCTAATTTCCCGTTTTATGCTGTCCACCTAGTCACTAGCTCATTAATCTGTTGATATTGTATAAATAAAAGTTGTATGAATTTAGCGGATACTAATAGCAGGCATAACAGGCTAGG
Source organism: Equus przewalskii (assembly GCF_037783145.1). NCBI lineage: Eukaryota > Metazoa > Chordata > Mammalia > Perissodactyla > Equidae > Equus > Equus przewalskii. Next base: position 26,977,729 of record NC_091852.1, on the reverse strand, counting down.
TTATGCTGCTGTAACAAATAACCCTAAATTTCGGTGGTTTATAACAACCAAGGTGTTTTTCTTGCTCCCGCTATGCATCCATTGCAGATTGACAGCAGCCTCTGCTCCATGTAATCCTCACTCAGGGATCAAAGATGATGGAGGCACCACCATCTGGAATTCCATAGGTCAGTGAGGCAGATGGAAGGGGAGGTAGAGAATCGTGCATGTTAAATTCCATTTCACTTACATTTCACTGGGCAAAGAAAATCAAATGGTCCAGAACAACTTCCAAAGGGGTGGAATGCACAATCCTCTCTTGTGCCCAGAAGGAGATGGAAATAATATCTCCATGAGAAATAGTAATGTCTGCTACAAAATTGATATGCTACCACAAAAAAGACTGTCCATTGACTTGATCCAGTGCACCACAAACTGGAAATGGCCTCAGTTTGTCTATTTACAAATTAAGCTTTCCATGGAACCAGTTCAAGTCCTGAGCCTGAAAGCAAACTTTGCAAGGGACCACTGACCCCAGAAACATTCTTGACAGCATCCAATTCATTAGGATTTCTCTTGAACTGAGACACAACAGACAGGTCAAAATGTCAAATCACTGGTTTTTATCATAATTAATGTGTTTAAGGGCTCCCTTTAATTTTTTTCATCCCAAGCTCATATCCAAAGTTCACTCCATTCTAATCCATTTTCCACAAATGGGACTCAAATGACGCAGTGAGGCTCGGTGACAAAGTGAAAGTGCTTGTTTTATGTCACTTGGTGATTTAAAAAAATGAAGTTTTATTGCTTGTGTCTAATCAAAAAATTTCCAAATCAGAGTAGAAATGTCAAAATGGCATCATTAAAAGAACTGATTGACTATTTAGTCACAAGAATTACGCCCCCTCCCCTTACCTTCAGTCAGAGTGAGGGGTTTGGCTGGGGTTACAGATGCAGTGAAGTAGGAGATGGGGTTGAGCTGGGGCATGATGGATCCATTACTCCATGGCACACCTTCCATCTCATATTCACAGGTTGAGAAGCATAAAGAAATATCCATGAAACCTGCTCTGCAACAGGGTTGGTGCCGAGTGGTCCTTAACCCTAGGAGGCACAGGGATCGGTGCTAAGAAGTTCATGAATCCTTGGTATGGTATGAAAAATTGTTTGCATTTATGTATATATGTATTCTGAAGAATTTTCATAGCTTTCATCAAATTCTCAAAGCGATCATGATCCACAAAATATCAAGAATCTCAGTATAAAGATAAATAAGAAAGAAGGGCTATGCTCTCCAGAAACTTATAAAGGCCTGTAGTTTCACACCACTAAAGGACAAGTGTAAGTTGCTTTATATAGCAAATGTTTCTAAAAGTCAGATAGAAATCACATAATATTTAAACTGTGATGGTCCTTAGGTAAGCTAAATAATCCTTCAGTAAGATGATCATGGTCTATTTTACAAATTTTATATAAGTTCAAATTTTATAATAGAGACATACATAAGATGTTTCAGGTAAAGTGTGCTTCCTCAGTAGTATCAAATTACGTGTTAAAAGTCATGGGACATAAACACACACATGCATCTGCATGCACATATGTGCCCACACAGACACAGACACATATTCTATGTTCTCAAACTTAGAGGTCACAGAAGTTAGGTCAACGTGCTCCTCGCAATATACTTCCCTTCTTCTATGTCCATGCCATTGCCTTACACCACCCTCTTCTCTTAGTCCAGCAAGCTCTGACCATCTTCTCATCACTTCTCTCAGTGATGGGGCCATCTTGTTCAACACTAAGACTATATAATATCATGTGTAAAACCAGTTTAATTTCTACATGGTAGAAGATAGCGTTCAGTGAGCCTAATTCCATAATAAATATTCCATCCCTCTCTTCACAGGCCTTGTACCTTTCCCTTGATGCAATTTTTCATCAGAATCATGGAATAGCAGAAAGAACACAACACTTACAGTCAAGAGACCTGGGTTTAATTCCTGGCTCCATTCTTTATCTATTCCATGTGACCCAGTCACTTATCTTTTCTGAACCTGTTTCCATATGTGCAGAATGAGGAAACAGTACTTAACTAAATAGTATAAGATTACATCAAGAGCTCCTGTTAGATTACAGAAAATAATCTATGAATAATAATGAATGAAACTAGCACGTGGGCTAGTAAGTAGAAAAACGCTCAGATACTTAATAAATGTTACTTGAATCTGATCACAGACAAGTGAATTCAACCAAAAGTTGGAATATTTTATATTAGGCTGTTTTCCTGGTATTTCCATTTGGGTCTAGAAACAAAACACTTGAAGAGCTTATTTACAGAATTTGCTAAAACTTTCTTTGAGAAGAGTTTGAATAGCTGTCTGGGATATAGAACTGAAAAAGAATAGTCTGGATGGTTTGCATCCCATTTGCTGTGCATAGTAATACACGTACATGAAAGAGATGTTTCCCATATTGCATTAGAAAAAAATCTGAGCTTATCAGTTATGTAAAATGACATACTGAAAATATGTAAAAGATCCCTAAAATCTTTTTTTTTGCTCTAAAATTCAGGAAATTGAGGAGGCCCTGAAAGTCCCATTATGATTACCATATGATATTGACATTTTACAGTTTAACCTACTACATGAGCATACTAACTGTATGGTTTTGAATGTGCATTTAAGATTCAAAATATTATTGAATTAACTGTGACGTTGAAAATATGCTCTTCTCAGCACTTTCCACAGAACTAGATGAATAGAAGCTGCTTCTTCCCCATATAGTCCTTGCTCCCACTTCCCTCTCTTACCTTACCCACTCGTACTACGCTCCTGCCATCCTCCAGCATGCTGCCATCACCTTCTGAGACTTGGGCTCTGGTTCCACAGTCCTCCTTGCCTCCACAGCGCCACTCATCCTCATCAGTGGCATCACAAGCAGGTTGCTGACCCTTTCTACCATCCTCTTTTCATGGTTCCTTAATTTCCTCGACTCCAACACAACTAAACCTTCTCTATTTCAAAAACCAACACTTTGGCCTCCATTATCAAGCCGAATTGCAGTGTGTCAGGGTTTGAAAATCTATAATGTCTCTCTCTGACCCAGTCTTCCATATCTTTATTCTACTCCATCATTCCCACTGGATCTGTGCCTTGCTCCCTTCTTATCAAATGTTACCTCCAACTCAGCTCATCGGACACCAAAATTAGACCAACTCTTTTTAGCTTTTCATGAAACCCCATGAAAATGGAACCACGCGTGGTTGGCCATATCAACAATGATCTCACCAACTTTCAAGAATCCTCCACCATCTTGATCTTCTCCTATTCCCATTACCAACTCTGGGGCATTTCCATTGGCTTTTTCATATCCCACTTTCAGCCAGCTGAGAATTTCTGCTGCAACCATGTTCATTGGATCTGATATCCTCTTTTTTAATTCAAAACAAAAATAAGACAAAAAAAATTATTCCTCTTCTATTTTAAAAATCTTTTAAGAGCAGCAGTAAGCTCCAGTGTCATAATTAGTAATTATTTAGATTTAACTATCAGTTCTATGGCTTTTTTGTTCACTACTCTTTTCCTATAAAACAGATTTTCCTTTCACAGATGATTGATTGACTGATAACATAACAACATAAAACTTACTGTTTTAACCATTCTTAAGTGTACAGTTCAATGGTATTAAGTATATTCATATTGTTGGGCAACCATCACCACTATCCATCTCCAAAACTTTTCCATCTTCCCAAATTAACATTCCATATCCATTAAACAATAACTCCCATTCCCCCTACAGGCAGACCCTGGCAACCACCATTCCACTTTCTGTTTTTATGAATTTGATACTCTAGGTGCATCATATAAACAGAATCATACAGTATTGGTCTTTTTGTGACTGGCTTATTTCACTTAGCATAATGTCCTTAAGTTTCATCCATGTTGCAGCATATGACAGGATTTCCTTCTTTTTTAAGGCTAAATAATATTTTGTTGTATGTACATGTCCCATATTGTTAATACATTCATCTCTCTTCTATTTTTTTTAATTTTTTTCTTTCACTTTAATTTTTTTCTTTTTTTAATTGAAGCGCAGTTGACATACAATATTATATTAGTTTCAGGTATAAAACATAGTGATTCAATATTTTTATACATTATGAAATGATCACCACAATAGGTCTAGTTACTATCTGTCACCATACAAAGTTACTACAATATTATTGACCATATTCCCTATGCTGTACATTACATCCCCGTGACTTATGTATTTTATGACTGGAAGTTTGTACTTCTTAATCCCTTTTACTTATTTCTTTCATCCCCTCACGCCACTCCCTTCTGGCAACCACCATCTTGTTCTCTGTATCTGTGAGTCTATTTTTGTTTTATTTGTTTGTTTTGTTTTTTAGATTCCTCTTATAAGTGAGATCATATAGTATTTTTCTTTCTCTGTTTGACTTATTTCACTTAGCATAATGCCCTCAAGTTTCATCTATGTTGTCACAAATGACAAGATTTCATTCTTTTTCATGGCTGAGTAGTATTCCATTGTGAGTGAGTGTGTGTGTGTGTGTGTGTGTGTGTGTACTATATCTCCTTTATCCATTCATCTATTGATGGTATTCAGGTTGCTTCCATATCTTGGCCACTGTAAATAATGCTGCAATGAACATAGGGCGCATATATCTTTTCAAGTTAGTGTTTTTGTTTTCTTCAGATATATACCCAAAAGTGGAATTGCTGGATTGTAAGGTAGCTCTACTTTTAATTTTTTTGAGGACACTCCTTACTGTTTTCCACTGTGGCCGCACCAACTTACATTCCCCCCAACAGGGCACAAGGGTTCCCTTTTCTCCACATCCTCACCAACACTTATTTCTTGTCTTTTTGCTAGTAGCCATTCTGCCACATGTGAAGCAATAATCTCATCATGGTTTTGATTTGTGTTTTCCCTGATGATTCGTGATATTGAACATCTTTTCATGTGCCTATTGCCCACCTGTCTCTCTTTTTTTGAAAACTGTTTATTCAGGTCTGCTGCCCATTTTTTAATTGGATTGTTGGCTTTTTTGATATTGAGTTATACGAGTTCTTTATATTTTGGGGGGCATTAACCCTTATTGATTATATCATTTGCAAATATCTTCTCCTGTTCAGTAAGTTGCCTTTTCATTTTGTTGATCATTCCTCTTTTATTTTAATAGACACCACCTTGAATACTTTTCTTCAGCAAAGGACACATATGAGTCTTATATTTTTCTGAATATGACTGATGCTTTAATTTTGATTCCTGTTTGAAGAATACTGAATATTAAGTTCAAAATCCACATCCTCAGATTGTTTGTTTATTGTTTCATCTTCTTCTAGCTTACCAACTCTCTCTTTCTGTCTCTTGGTAGATCACTTCTCTTTTATCTCTGAAAATATGCTAACTTTTTCTTTATTTGTGAAGCTCTACAAAGAAAAAATATGGATATAAAGTCTCACTTTTCAATATGGCTTCCAGGTGAGCCATTTTCTCTTGAAGTCTTGGGAGGGCCTTCAGCTCTCGCAAATGCTCTTTTATTTCTTCCTGTCTATTTTCTTCTATCACTCCTTCTGGGTCACTTATTAGAAAGACATCGGATCTCATCAATGTCTTTTAACATTTATCTCAAGATTTCTGTCCTTTTCCCAAAGCTAGCTTTATATTAAGGGTGACTTCTATTGCATCATGATGCAATTAACTATGTGTGAATATTTTTTGAATGTTCCTTTTTAGTATCTTTTTCTTATTGCTTAAATAGTGCATCTTCTCACTTTCACAAGTATATTAATTAGAGTTTTTTAGAGTGTTTTTTCTTCCTGTTTCCTTCATTGTCTCTGAATTCTTCTAGCCTTCTTGTTTTGCATATATATATTTAGCACACTTTTGCCTGTGTTGTTCATGTTAGTTGTTTTTTCAAAAGTCTGGCAATTCCTCCTCCCTGTTCATATTTAGGAGTGAGACACTGACAATGTTTGCAAATGCCTGGTGGTCTTCACCGAAGGATGCTAAGGTGGCAAGCAGACTTCTTCAGGGAACTCCTGCTGTTTTCAGTATCTGCACATCTGTTCCCTTGGACCAACTGGTTAATCTAGGGAGAAATTATCTAATCTCCTGCCTGGGCACCTAGGAGTCAAAGAGCAGGAGGGGTGGTGAAGAGAGGAGACAGATGGGGATCAGCCTGGATGGCAGCAATCCAGGAGCTGAGGAGAAGCAGCAGGAAGATGGCGGGTGTCACTCTTACGTATTCCTCTATTTTCTGTATGGTGGCTCACCCCTGTCCCCAGCTGTGCTTAGGAATTCCCAGGCCAGAACTTTTCTGGGTCAATTTCTCCTGAGATTAAACCCCTGTCTTCTGTCTGGTTAGTAAAGTACAGATTCCCCATTACTAAGAACTGAAAAATGTATTTAGGGTTCTCGTCACTCCTTCAATACTTTTAAGCGACCCCGTTTTCAGTCCTACTGCTCACTCCTGCCTTCGGAGGTTTCTGATGACTCTTTTTCTGAGCGTTTCCCGACTTCTGTGGACACAAATCAACTTTCTTCTCATTCAACTGTTCTCTCTGTTTGCTTCACTTTCTGCTTTCTGTACCCTGCTCAGTCAGTTACCCCTGGCCCAACTGCTTCCATCCCCAAAATTTTGGTGACATCTCTCTTCTGCCATCTTTCCTTCTGCTGCTCTCTGTCTTTGTAGTTTTTATCTTTTATTTGGTTATGGTTATTTTGAAAGACTTTCAGGAGGAAGCAGTGATAAATGCCTGTGTTCATCCCTCCTCGTTAACTGGAACCATTGATATAACTCTTTCTTGTTCCCAGAATTTCCCTTTGGTCAGGAAATATTCAATGCTAAAGCCAAGGAAAACAAATTATTCCTTTTCATGTATTTCTTCTAGTCTATCTCAAATCTTTAATTTCCTTAGATTTCAAGTTCTACAGAAGCAGAGGATTTTAGAGTTGAGAGGGACCTTAAAATAGTCAAATTCATCCCCTCCTTAGATACATGGTCTCTTTACTGATCTATCTACATAAGGTCACCTGCATTTAAAATCAATATCTGACAAAAAATATACATTTCTCTGTAGAAATCATTCTGAACTTTTTCCTTTCCCTCACAACCCGCAAAATCTGCCAGTCCTAGTCTTTTTAATTCATAAATGTCCCTTGAAGGGAACTGACCTCACCAGCCCTGCCCCCACCATCACTTCCCCCTTCTTCAGCTGGGAAACTGTTCTTCATGTTTTTTTCTTTTTTTCTTTCTTTGAGGAAGATTAGCCCTGAGCTAACATCTGCCACTAATCTTCTTTTTTGCTGAGGAAGACTGGCCCTGAGCTAACATCTGTGCCCATCTTCCTCTACTTTATATGTGGGATGCCTGCCACAACGTGGCTTGACACTCCCTGCGCCTGGGATCGGAACCAGCAAACCCCGGGCTGACAAAGCATAACATGAGAACTCAACCACTGCACCACCGGGCCGGCCTCTGTTCTTTTTCTTTTAAAATCCAGTTTACAAAGTCTTGACTTCTATAAGATCTTCCCTGGCTCCTCCCTTCTTTGCCTTCCATGGCATTTTTCCATATTCATATGATTGCAACTTTTATCACACATTACTTTGAATATTTGTTTTCATGTCATCCTCTTTCCCCATTAGAACTGTAATTTCCTCCCAGGCTGGGATAACATCACCTCTACCTGTGGCTGAGGGTCAGACTTGAGGAAGCCCTCAGTGAAAGTGCGCTGTGTGTCTGAAAAAGAGCATCTATGACATGACAAGTGAAAACTGTGATATTTGTTAGCAAAGATAAAATGTTAATAGAGAGAGATTGTTCCAAAGAATGATTCTCAAGCAATCCTTACAGCTGGCCATATAAGTCTAGATGAATATAGCTGTATTTATATCTCTATCTGTATAGATTTTATTCTTCTAATCTCTTCTGTATAGATTCAAGACAGCTTTAGTATAAATTCTGATAATTTGGGCCTTTAATTTCATGAACTTTTTACTAAGTCCAACTTCAGAAGACAGACTACTGCAGATGAATAAAAAAGAAGTTAGGATTAAGGATGAAGAGTTATGTGTGGTGGTAGTTTTTCACGTAATTAGAAATCAGGTGTCACAGCTGTGCTTGCTTCTCCTGGTGGATGCCGCATTTCTCAGAGCCGAATATGAAGGTGTTCTTTGCTGCCGCCCTTATCAAGGGCTCAGTCTTTTTCCTGCTGTTGTCAGGACCCTCCACGGCTGATGAGAAGGGACCCAAAGTCACTGTCAAGGTGTGCATTGATCTGAGAATTGGAGGTAAAGATCAGGCTGGATGGTCATTGGTCTCTTTGGAAAGACTCTTCCAAAAACCCTGGATAATTTTGTGGCCTTAGCCACAAGATAGAAAGGATTTGGGTACAAAGACAGCAAATTCCATCATGTGAGCAAGGACGTCACGATCCAGGGTGGAGACTTCACCCGGGGAGATGGCACTGGAGGTAAGAGCATCTAAGGTGAAGGCTTCTTGGATGAGAACTTCAAGCTGAAACACTATGGGCCCGGCTGGGTAAGCATGGCCAACACAGGCAAAGACTCCAACGGCTCCCAAGTCTTTATCACGACAGTCAAGACAGCCTGGCTAGATGGCAAGCACATCGTGTTCGGCAAAGTTCTTCAGGGCATGGAGGTAGTGCGGAAGGTGGCGAGAGCCAAGACAGATGGTCAGGACAAGCCCCTGAAGGATGTGACAATCGCAGACTGCGGCAAGATCCAGGTGGAGAAGCCCTTTGCCATCGCCAAGGAGTAGGGCCCAAGGACCTCTTCCCTTTGAGCAACCGTCTGTGTGGCCCTGTTGCCCTCTGGGGGGTGAAGACAGCCCACCACAGAGCTCTGCGCTCCACTGGCCCCAGTGCTCGCATCTGAGGGAGCGGACCCCTCCCCTCACATTCCACAGGGCCCAGTTTTGTAACAAACTCCTACCAACACTGACCAATAAAACAAAAAAGGTAGGTTTTAAAGAAAAAGATGTCATTACTCTTTCTCCTTAAAACTTAGATATCATTAGCTTGAACTCCCATTTTGTGTTTTGTGGCAAGTATCTTCTTCTTAGGATTTCTTTACTTTTCCTGGGATGGGAAAGTGTGAGGGTGTTGCATTCCCATAGTCACCCATAGCTTTGCTTTTCTGCTTCCACTAAATTCTTGTACTCTGTGAAGCAGAATTTTATTGAATTTTTGGGGATTATCAAGGAGGGTACATCATTCTGTGTAGTCAGAGTTCTCCAGACTCTCTCCAGAGAGAGACACACAGACATTGATGTATTTTGAGGAACTGGCTTGTGCAGTTGTGGAGCCTGGCAAGTCCAAAATCTGCTGGCAGAATTTTATCTCCCTGTTTTTCTTTTAAGGCCTTCAACTGATTAGATGAGGCTCACCCACATTATGGAAGGCAATCTGCTTTATTCAAAGTCTACTGATTTAAATTTTAATCTCCTCTAAAAATACTTTCTCAGCAACGTTCAGACTAGTGTTTGACCAGATATCTGGGTACCATAGCCTAGCCAAGTTGACACCTAAAATTAACCATTACTGACTCCAACACAGAGCTGTGTGGTGGAGTGATTAAGAATGCAGGCTCTGGAGTCAGAATTCCTGAGTTCTTTTTTCTGGCTCTGCCTCTTCCTAGATGTGTGACCTCGGGCAAAGAGTTAACCTCTCTGAGTCTCATTTTCCTCATCTGTAAAATTGAGATAAATGAGAGTAGCTACGCATGCTCATAGGTGGTTTTGAGGACTTCATGAGTTAATATATGCAAAGCACTTTGAATTGTACCTGGCATACCGTAAAGCATGCAAGAAATGTTATCTGCAATTATTTTTATTAGTAGTATTTTATCAAACACCTCTCATCCAAAACAGTTTATTGTTCATGCTACCACAAGGATAATAAATCACTCATTACACCATCCCATGTTGCAACCCACTTCTTGCCCTCTTGATTGCTCCTCATTCCCCTTCTCGATCCCAGGATGTCTCCAACACTGAACAAAACTTTTAATCCTAATGTTTAGCTAAGTGTCATATCTGAACCATCTGCATCAGAATGACCTGGATACTTATTTAAAATGTGGATTCCTGCATGTCCCCTTTAAAAGAATCAAACTCTGTTCACACACTCCGCTTCAGCAGCCCAGGGTTTCACCGGTTTGGATCCTGGGCACAGACACGGCAGCGCTCATCAGGCCATGCTGAGGTGGCATCCCACATGCCACAACTAGAAGGACCCACAACTAAAAAATAAAAATATATATATACAACTATGTACTGGGGGCTTTGGGGAGAAGAAGAAGAAGAAAAAGAAAAGAAAAAAGAAGACTGTCAGCAGATGTTAGCTCTGGTGCCAATATTAAAAAAAAAATCAAACTGTGCATAAGATGCAGGAATCTGTATTCTTAACAAGCACCCCAAGAAGCCCTATTCCAAATAAGGTTGGAATACCTCTGTTCTAGTTGCCTGAGTAAAACCACTCCAGCTCTGCTCCCGGCATATTAGATCAGAATATCAGAATCTCTGAGCGGGACCTGGGCCTCGTCATGCTTATAAAGCACTCCAGGTGATGCTAGAATGCCACAGCTGAGAACTGCTGATTCGCTGGCAAACTGGCCATTCAGAGCTACCTTATCATATCTCAGACCCTCCACGGTGCACAGATCCTCTGTTCCTTTAGGAGCAAAAGGGTGAACAAGATCTATTTTTTTTAGATGGAAGTTGTAATTTTTAAATAGCATTTTCCCTCCGTCTTACCTGTGTCTCCTTTCTTGTGTGATTTTTTTCTTTAGAGTTCTTCTCAGGATTTGCTCCCCCAGCTGCACACAGTTCTCCAAGACTTCTCCCACCATTCTGCCACTGCCCAGCTCTTTTCACTGATGAGCGGCAGAGGTTGCATCTCTGATGATCCGTGAGGGTTGCCCAGCTAAAGCCCAGCATCGAGGCCGGTCTGATTTGGTCCCATCCGATCTCCTCTGCAGCTGAGAGTGGGGAGCAGAGGCATCAATCACACATCTAATCCACGCCAAGCAGGGACTTGTTTCCAGCGAAAGATAAAGCTCTCCATGGGGAACTGAGGATTAACAGTCACTAAGGCCAGGTGTTGACAAAGGAACTCAATGTTTTGTGTTATTTTTTAACTCCATGGGTCAAACCCTTTAGCAACCTCACGATCCTCACACACTTAAGTTGAACCAAAGGAATTGGCACCATTTTTCAAATATGAACTGGATCTTTGGTGGTAGATCTTTTTGTTGATGATGTTGTTTTTTATTTTTAGTGTAATTATTGTATTTCCTTCTTTCCTTGAAATATATGAGCGTATTTGAAACTGAAAATTGAAGTCATTTTCCAGCGTGATAAATGGTTTTCCAAACAGCAAGGCCCATCAGAGCCATCACAAAGACATCAGCCTGCAAACTCCATTCTGAGGTTCTCAGTCTTTCTCCTCCCTGAGCCCATCACCCAAATCCTGAGGCAGGATACAAAGCCAGGCATTGCTTTGCACTGTTCAACGGAGTTTGCAGAAGGGAACTTAGAGATTGCAGAGAAAGACACTAAAACCCACAAAGGTCAATTGTCAACCGTGCAATTTCATCCAGACAATGAATTTCAGACTTGGGGCCTGATTCAAAAATTCCACTTCCCTATACATTATTCTTTCCATTTTATTGTCTATATACTAATTGCTCTAAAATCTTTCTCACTCCATGCTCAACCTCTCTTCTGAGCACCAGATGTAAATTTCCATTTGTCTGCTGAACGTCTCTGCTGGGCTATGCCCCAAACTCTCCCTTCCCAACATGCCCCAAACCAAACTTGTGGTCTTTTTCTTCAGCGATCATTTTCTCTCTCACCTCTGTTCTCTATTGAAGCCAATAACAGTATCAACCCATTCTCAAAATCTACTACCCTCTGAATCTTCTTTCTCCTTCATTCACCACTTCCAATGAATGCCTAATTTATCGATTCCATTCCTTGAAATATTTCTGGAACCCCTTCTATTACCTGTATTACCCTCATTTCCCTTCTATCCATCTCTTACCTCCAATACAGCCATTGCAGCTAAAAGGTGTTTTCATCTTCAGCCTGTTCCTTCTGTAAGCTTCCATCTACTTCAATGGCCAGGAATGAGTCTAGGAATTTTCCCCAAACTGGAAAGAGTCTGCTCTTTGGGCTAGACCTGAATTTTGATTCTTTTCATTGTAATGAAGTGGTAATAATCAGGATATCAAGGAATAGAAACCAGTCAACAGATTTACCCACACCTTTTTATTTTGTATTAAGCACAAATGCCTGAATTTTAATTAGAAATTCCCCAAATTGCTTTCAGCATTTTGCTTGAAGGTGAAAAATTTCAAGCGTTTACATTGCCCCTGAACACTTGCAGGCTTGCAAATAGCACAGATTGGATGTCAAATAGCAGAGTTTATGACCAGAGCTAGTCCCTAGGGTTGAATCTGTTTGGTCCTTTAGCAAGGACCAAAATCCCAGAAGGGAAGAGGATTTGCAGACATTCTCATTTCTCCCTGGGGCAAAAACACAGAAATCTTACATGAAAAAACACAAAACAGTTTGAAAAATCTCACTTAGGAAAGAGTCAAAGTATAGTAATGACCCCTACTATCACAGGAAGGAAAACTTATGAATGGGGTAATAGACGATTCAGGCCCCTCCATAGGGATTTCACCAGAATTATTCCACAACATATTGCCTAGATAACAAAGTCTTATTCTACAACCTGGAACCTTCACAATCATTGCAGCAAAATATTTTGGCCTCATGTTTTACTTCTCCTATCAACACTTAACCCTTTTCACACACTACTACCTACTGACAGAAAAACACTATGTATCTTATGACTTCATTTTTTTGCTCAGGCTGTTCCCTTTGCATAAGTGCCCTTCCCATCACAACACATAGAAATCCTATTCATTCTTTAAGGCCCTTTATTTTCCATAACACTCATTTCCCCCCAAAAAGCCCCACAAAAAACAAAAACAATCAATCCTTCCTTTATGATCCAGTGGCACTTTTTTATATCAGTAGTTTAACACTTAGCACTTGGCATTGAATTCGTCTGTGATAGACTGGGAGCTCCCAGCAGGCAAAGTCTGCAGCTTCTTCATCTTTGCCTATAAGGTACATGGCACACAGCAGCCGGTCAGCAAATGATTATGGAATTAAATTTAATTGTCAGTCATCTTCTGTTTCTCAGGTGCCCGGACCTGGGTAATATTAGTGACCTTAGATCAGGAAGACAGCGCATGTTGAATATTGTCTCTGGCAGACCTACAGTATATAAAAACTAAGAGAAAGGAGAAAGCCTTTGTGAACAGTAAGCAAGACAAACAAACAAAAAAGCAAGGTGTAACTATTATCAGAATCACCCTAAAGCAATATTTTTTAAAAACTTAAATTAAACAGCAGAGGGACCCACATTCTCTGATACCGGACTGAGACAGCCTGGAAAATGGTGGCCATCCTGTTTAACCCTTAAAGAATAAGTCTCTTCCTTCCTCAATGAATGCCTGAGAGGGGGTAAGAAAGAAAGAAAAAGGTGGGAAAGAAAAGAAAGGGGAAAACTGGTGGAGAAGGAAAGGATGTAAGAAAGGAGCCAGAAAAGGAGAAAACAATTGAGAAAGATGAGAAGCAACAGAGGGAAGGACGAAGAAGGAAGGAGTGAGAGAAAGGAAGGAAGAAAACCTACATCACGGGCTTTTTGCTCAGTGCTCGTTAGGCAACATACTTCTTTAACTGAGTAAAGAAATGCAAAAGGTTGAGGGAGACAGAAGCCGTGGCAGGTCATATTGAGTTGAGAATCCTCTGGGTTCATTCCAGATCTTTCCCCAGAGGTGCTGTTCAGGTGCGTCTCCTAGACAGGCATGTTCAGTGACGCCACATATACAATCCCCTTAAGAGATTTCCTACTGCCTATTTACAGAGGGGGAACTTAAAATGCAGTCGGAAGGATTGATTAGTAGTGTTGTAAATAAAATATGTTTCCTTTTGCATAAACGATCTCAGCAGATTTGTCTCTTGCTCTGTCGTCAGGCAGGAGTTTCCGAAGGAAGTCTCCGGAGAGCGCTTGCAGAATGGGGTCGGCCATACATCTTTCCCCGGGTGCTATTAACTTAGACACAACCCCAATTTAGATTTGGAAAAAGTTAAACCTTTTAAAAAATATGGTCTTTTTGTTAAGGCCCAAGAGGGGGAAATATATCCATATGTAAACATATATTTCAAATCAAATTGTATGCTTTCTCTGTCTGAGAAGTCAGTATTCTTCATGCGTCATCCATGAGCAGGGGGCTCGCTCTTTACAAGTTGTGAACCTCTGCCCTGCCACGTTTGTTCGCACGCGGGGCTGGTTTTGTCAGCCCACACCTGGGCCCACCTGCCCGGGAATTGCTCCGCTAATGACCCTCTGCTTGGCAGATCTGCTCTGTGCAGATTCGACTTTCACAGATGACTTTTTTTTTCCTCTCTGAAATGACTTCCCTCTACTTCAGAGTCTTGGTACTTAAAAACAACATATTTTGAGCAGGAAAGAAGGATTTTGGAGCTAGGGAATATGGGGGAGGAAAAAGGCCAAACATCTACAGATGTAAATAAGCCCAGTAAATTTACCAACACACCTTTCGCACTCTTGATTGTGCATTGGCCCCATGAAATGCCTGGGTTTCCGAAAGGAAAATAATAGTAGCCGGTATTTACTGAGCATTTTTTACATGCGAAGCATCAAGCTAAATGCTTTCCCTACATCTTCTCGTTTAATCCTCACAACAAATTGTGGCTGTGATTACAGTAGTCCCCCATTATCCATGGTTTAGCTTTCTGTGGTTTCAGTTACCAGCAGTCAACTTCAGTCTGAAAATATTAATGGACAATTCCAGAAATAAACAATTCGTAAGTTTTAAATCGCACACCGTTCTGAGTAGCGTGATGAAATCTCTCTGAATCCTGCTCCACCCCGCCCAGGATGTGAATCATCCCTTTGTCTGGCGTATCCATGCTGTATTCTCTACCCCCCAGTTAGTCACTTAGTAGCCATCTCGGTTATCAGATTGACTGTCTCGGTATGGCAGTTTTTGTGTTCCAGTAACCCTGGTTTTACCTCATAATGGCCCCAAAGCACAAGAGTAGTGATGCTGGCAATTCGGATATGCCAAAGAGAAGCTGTAAAGTGCTTCCTTTAAGTGGAAAGGTGAAAGTTCTAGACTTAATAAGGAAGAAAAAGATCATATGCTGAGGTTGCTAAGATCTACAGTAACTTTTATTACAGTATATTGTTATAATTGTTGTATTTTATTATCAGTTGTTGTTAATCTCTTATTGTGCCTAATTTATAAATTAAACTTGATCACAAGTATGTATGTATAGGAAAAAACATAGTATATACAGGATTTGGTACTACCTGTGGTTTCAGGCATCCACTGGGGGTCTCAGAATGTATCTCCCAAGCATAAGGGGGATCTACTGTATAACTCTCTTTTTACAGATGAAGAAACTCAGGCTTAGAGAGGGTAAGGAGCTCGCTCAAGTTTACAGAGCTAGTAAATGGCATATCCAGTACTTAAACCCAGATCTTCCTAACCACCACAGTAAGCTGCCTGAGGAGCAACTATCAGAAATACAGGTTGCTTCAAAAGGTATTGGAGTCTTCTTTCCTACACCAGGGAGGCAACACTTCCATAAGATTCTCAAACATCCTGGGATACGCCCTGACGAGCCCTTACCTGTATGCTTCCGCATTTTTAAGGCATCCTCACAGATACCTTATTTAATTCTCCCAACAAACCTATTGAGTAGGTACAGAAAGTTCTGAACTTACTTGACAGATAAGGTAGCTGAGCTTTGTTTGGTGAATATCTGACCCAGAGGCTACAACCTTTTCTAGCACTACAGAGACCTTTGGCGCATAGTAGGTGCTCAATAAACATTGGTGTAATTAGTGAAAGAGACCCACGGAAGTGATCCCAGCCAGGGCTTCCTTGGGGATCTTCCTGAAGTCAGTGGCGAACCATTGAAGAGAACAAAATGGAAGGAAGGATGTGTGGCAGACAATGGAAGGCAGGGAGACCTGGGAGGAGCCTGCTGCAGTTATCCATGAGGCAGACGGGAGCTTCCTAAAATAGATGAAGTTGTGGGAATGGAAGGAATTAAATGAGTTTGTGAGACAGTAGAGTTAGGAATGACAGGACTTGGTTAACTACAAATGGGAAGGGAGAGGAAATACTCATGGAAATGAATGTCCAGGGTTTTGGCAAAAAACGATGGGCAGGGTGGCTCCTTCCTTGTGTACTTTACAGCTTTTTGTCTATCCTCACATTACGGCAATCACCTTATGGTACCTAAACTGCTCCTTTGCAAATCCTTCTCTTCTATTTGACTATGATGTCCTTGTAGGTTGAAGGTGGGGAGCATGTTTAATTTATTACCATATCCCATAATGCAAATGTTGGTTGTAAGATGGGTGAGAATGAACTAATTAATTAGACACCACTCACCCTCCGGCCAGGTGGACATCAACTCTTTCCTTTGCCATTTGTTCCTTAGGCCACCGTCTCTGTAGCAACTTAGACTTTTGCAAGAATGAAATACCATCAGGTTCGATCCTGCTTGAAGGGAATTGCTATTTCATGCCTCACAAATGAGTACAGGCCTGGAGGCAGGAGGCCTAAGTAAAATCAGCCTATGGACAAATAGTAACCTTAACATAAATTGAAAAACCAAGCCTGGAACTGGTGCTGTACTCGCCCAGGCCCCTGAGTCTTGACGCCTGCCAATATGTCATTGCTAGGCCATAGATGGATAAGGCAGGACCTGGGAGGGAGTTGCAGGTAAGGACCATAGGGATATTAGTCCATTTTTTCCCCTAACTTTTCTATAAAGTGAAGCAGGCCAGCTTCCTTCCATTGCCCTAGCTGAACAAAGGCTGTGAGTGTGTGTGTGTCTCCTCCAAGATAAAAATAAAGAAATTAGCAAATTAGGTTAACTTGATTTCCAAAATTCTCTAATTTTTCCTAATTCCATTATAGATATATATATATATATGGTCATATCTCCTTAAATTAGGAAAAAAATGTGAATTTTCTTTGAAGGTTTAAAGTTTGAAATACTCATACTCAGGGTATATATTTTGCACAGCCTTTATTTTTCACAAGGTAACAAACTGCAGCTCAATGGAACCAAAAAATTGCTTCTGTTATAAGGGGACTTCAATTTCTAATAACAGTGCAGTGGTAAACAATCATTTTCCTCTGCCCATCGGACATATTTACTGAGCAAGCCAAGATACCAACCAGCACTTGCAGCTACTTATTCAGGACCAGGTCCAGCCAGATAGCAGGGAAAAGGTCACAGAGAAGCTGTGAATAGACTAATAACTATTCTTTTCTCCCACTACCATCTCCTGCCCCTCACCTCTGCTTTTTACTCCATTTTACTGCAAACTAACATTTATTCACTTAATTCTTCTGTAGCAATGCTCTTGACACGAACAACCAACGTTGCTTTACGGGAATTGCCTACTTTTTTGGCAAAAGCCCCTCACTCAGAATGGGAGAGCAATCTCTACTCTAGACAGCTCTGCAGGTTTTCACTAACTGCCCGCTTCTAAGCATGCTGATTTGAGTGCGTCAGAAGACACATTTAATAAAAGAAAAAGAGGAATCAATAAGTGTAACATACTCAGCATCAGCTAAAACATCATCACTGAGCAGGCACACAGTCAATATTATTTAACATTACTGGCGGGGGGTCAATGCAGAGACTTTGGGTCAGATACTGTGAGTTCAAACTCAGTAGATCTGTGACCTAGGGCAAGTAACTTACCTCCCAAAGCCTCAGTGTTACTATTTGTAAAAGTGGATAATAATAGTTACCTTGTGTGCGTGTGGGTATATCTGATACAATATTTGGCTCATGTTAGGTATACCATCATTGCTAGCTAATATTAATTTTGCTGTTATTATTATCATTACCATTATTAAATCAAAATCTTCCATTCACATAGGAGGATCTATTGTCCCCTGCTATTGGCCCATTTCTCTCCCATCGGTGGGGACATATTGTTCATCTTGATGTCCTGTTAGCCAGCAACCTCTCCCAGCCACCTAGGGTACTCAAAGCTCTCCTTTCATAAAGAAGGAATTGACAAGAAGACTCAGTGTCTCTGCCCACAGACTCCAGGGACTGCATTCTTCTTAGGGAACCCTAAGACAATTCCCTTTGCACACAGCTCAGTTACCTCTAAGTGGTAAAACTCACTCACAACAGGATCTCAGACTGAGATTTCCTCTCTTCACTGCCTCCTAAAACCTGCTGCAATTAGGTATGATCTTAACGTCTCCTCTGAGATTTGCTTTTCCTGCTTGTGTCTCCAGGGTGTGGCATAGAGTTTGGCAGGTGGTGAGTACTCAGTAAATGTTGCATTTGTTAATTGACTGACTAAATGTCTTTCCTAGAGAGTCACTCCTAAATTAGAAAGCCAGGGAATAATTCCGAGAGAAAAAGTATGAGGATTGGGTAGGGAGACCAACGGTGCCTACTACACCATTTCACGCACAGTCTCCTAGGACGCACCTCATTGCTTATTCTTGTACATCTACAGCAATGTTGGCCGTTCCGATCATGTGCTATAAGGCTTTTAAAGTTGGCATACTGGAGTTATTTATTTCCATCCAGAGGCTATACTGGCAATTTGTTTAAGCTGCCACCTGGTGGCGCTTGATTTATGGCCTCACCATGTGGAAAGCCTAGCTCCCCACAGGCACGACTAACAGAGTCAAAGAGAAGAGAGAACATTTGCAATACACTTTCGAATTAACCTAGGCTGTTTTTTTAAAAATTAAGCTGGTTGAAACAGCAAAATTGGATTTCTATTACTTCCTATGAATTTAACAGTCATGTTAAGCACTTATCATTTAAGGGGCACTCATGACAAATGGTACCAAAGAGACTCAGGATAAAGATGTGAAACCACATGAAGCAGAATTTGGAATCTTTCACTGTTAGTTCCTTTCCGGTAAATTTGCAAAATACTACTTGCCTTGCCTGCCTCGTAGATGACTTGTGAGTATTCAGTGAAATAATGATATGGGAAAGACTTTTTAACCCGTAACGTGATTCACAAATGTGAGTCATTGATATTATTTCAACAGCCCTCCCTGCAGCAAGGCGGAGAGGCCTCTAGAGACACCTCTCTGTAGATAGAAGGGTTTCCTTGTCGAGCCTGAGGTTCTCCAAGGGCACCCGTGAGAGGACATGCACCGCGCATGAACATGTTAAAGAATGAGCACCCATACATTCCAGGCTGTCTTAGCTGGCAGGGAGGAGGCCGCCTAATGATATTTCTCCACAGGAAGTCAGAGGGATCACAGCATCCATATTTCTTCCCAAAGTAAGGAAGCAGTTTTCAATTTGGATTTTAATTAGGAAATGATTCTTTCCTCCAAAGGGAGCTTAAATGACACCGTCCTTTGCCACAGCATGTTGAGAAGGGTGGGCACACCCGCGGAGAACAGGCAGATTAAGAAGGCACCCGTGGGGCGCACCATGTAGTTATTCTCAGTTCAAAAAGGAGGGTGACGCTTCCGATCCTACCTCATTGAGTTACTAGTACCCGACCTGGCCCACCACCCCACGAGAAACAACTAGAAAACTGAATAAAATATATGAATCCACAGTTTTCAGATATTAGATGACCTGCATCCTAGGACTGTGATCCCTGAGAGGAAGGAACAACAAGCCCCGTGCGAGTCCCTGGTTTTCCACCTGGAGGTGCAGCAGGTGTGGACCAGGAAGGATAACTGAGCAGAATGTAGCCTTCTCACTGAGTTGAGGGAGATCAGAGGTGGCGAAGGCTGAAAGGGCTGCAATTTGAGGGCAGAGCTCTGGAGAGGAGAGAGAGGCACAGAAAGAGCTCCAGAAACCTGCATAAGGGCCCCCTTGCATCTGTTGCTCCATACTCAACTGTGCCAGTGTAGGTGATGCTTCACAAGTCAGTTAATGAACTGCTTCTGTCAGGAGCTGTAAGCTGGACAATTCCAAAGTTCACACGAGGTGGAAGATGAGAGGCGTGTGTATGTGCGTGTGTGGGTGGGAGACTGAGAGTATGTCACAGAGACGGAGAAATAGATGAGAACCAAGCATATGATACCATTCAGCACATTGACGTGCAACAATAATGGAATCCAGAAAAGTATCACTGGAATCCAAGCCCAAAGAGAAGAAATTTAGACCAAAAGATAGACTATTTTCTTCATAAGATGCCTACGTTATGCTAGAACTCTATTACATTTAATTTACAGTATTGCAAAGTATGGGGTCAATGATTCTCAACAAATCTTTGAGTGTCTTTGCAAAGTCCTAAGTTATAAAATCATTGGGTTACTGTTACAAATATAGACTTTATGAAACTTTTCTGGCAGTAGCCAGAATTACACGCCTGGAGTGGAGAAAACTAGAATGAGCACAGAGTTGATACTTAGCTAGTGCGCATGAGTTCATCTGTGTCAGTTACTAATATTAACACGCTTCCATCTTGAGCCCAGGCTCTTCCTCAGGATCAACCTAAATCTTCAACCAACCTGACTCTTCCCCAGGGTCTCTTGAATCTTCCTGGAGCTGAGAACCTAAAGGATTAAGACATGGCAAAGCAGGGGATGTCCAGGACTCCGGACACCCGTTTTGATTACTTGCTGCCTGTGCCATAGTTTTGCTATATATTTTCAGCCTAACCCCTAGTAAGCACTAACCTTACCAATCCCTTACTTACAATGTATATTTTCCTCTGGATATCCTATACTTTAGAGACATATAATATGTTATAAAAATGTTGCCAAGTCAACATCATACTCCAAAGAGATGACAATTCTGAAGAATTCAAGATCATAAACCAGCTTATGCCAGGTAAATGGCCTGTCTGCTTAAAGATTATGTCAGCAAAAAAGCCAGACCCTTGACTAGAGTTTCCTATTTGTTCAGAATGTTCCTTGAGGAAGGGAATAATAATGGGAATAGAAAATCTGATCAGTGTGGCTAGACTGCTTCTCACCAGCACCCAATATCTCCTAGAGAAATGGATGCCCAGTCTCCTTTGGTGCCCGAGAGAACTGGACCTAACCTAGACTTCCTTCATACATTAAACATTTACTGGTCATGTACTGTGGACCAGACATGATGCCAAGGTATAGGAAAAGAACAGGAAGGTATGTACGTTTCATTTGCCTTCTTTAATAACCTCAACATTATCTATATGCCATATAGCCTTTAAATAATCATCATCAGGAATTCAGGCAAGCTATCAACAAAGATAAATGAAGCCAATGAACTGCAATTGTCATGAAAACAATGACCTAGTCTGACTTTTACGCAACTGTATCCTCAGCACATAGCGTAGTTTCTGGCATATGATAATGCTCAATAAGCTTAAGTTTCTTTCCACCTTCTCGCTTTCTCCATCCTCATCTGGGCCAGTAAGTCTGTGTCATCCATCCATCTATCCACCCATCTGCTATTGAGTGCCTTCCATAATCCCAGCATTTTACACTTTATAGATCGTATCTGTGTCAGCTAAGTTTCAATCAGGGAAACCAAATCACTAAAAGATATAACTTTGTGTGTGTTGGTTTAAAAAGGATTTGTTATAGATATTTAAGTTATTCGACTGCAGGAGCAGATTAAGCAGTCCCTGTAAGGCTGTTGTTTTCAGATCTGATGCTGAAATTGAAGTCCACAGGGAATACAGTAGGGAGGGGAAGATAGAGGTAAAGTGAAGGAGAGCATGGACAAACCGGAAGGCACAGGCACAAGTTAGAGCCTATGATTATGGACTCGAGCTTGCCAGTTGCTGCTGCCTCTTATCTAGATAAATGGGTGTCCTCCAGAAGCTTGGCCCCTTTATCACAGAGCTAAACATACAACTTGGATCCAGAATCTGAGAAACTGAAGGAGGATCCAGCGGAAGGGGGAGCAGTTACAGACCTGGCCAATGAGGTAAGCCAGCACATAAGCAACAATATCTTTGAGCTACAAAATGGTTTGGATTATAACACTACTTCTCTTGCATCCTCCAAAGCTCACTGAAAAATCTCTCCTGTGGTCCGCCCTATCCAGAAACATACAAGCAAGGAAATTTTAGGGAATGTGGTTTAGCCAAGTTGACACTTCACAGAGTCGACACAGCACCCATCTTAATCTTATAATCCTAGGAGGTTGGTTTATTATATCCATTGTACAGATGGAGAAATTGAGCCTGGAGAGTTTATGATCTCATAGTTAGTAAAGGGCACAGCTGGGGTTTAATTGCAAAGTTCCCTTCCCACTTTAGCATTACAGAAAAAAAAAATCCCAAACAGATGCTAAAAGGAAGCAGAATGGATGGACGAACACACTGTTTCAGGAGACAACAAAGCACAAGAGTAGATGGTGGGGAAGAGGTAATCGCTGCTGGGGCACGGTTGTAGCTAAAAACCTAGCTAGTGAGGCGTACATCGGAGGCACTTCTAGTGAGACACAGAAGCCCTTAAACAGCGGCTTCTATAAGAAGGCCTGCTTAGAAAAACAGAGCATCGAATTGACGGCAGGAAGCAAGATAGCCAGAGCTACCACACAACTGCAGGAGGCAAAATTCATTCAAAATATAACATAACTGTGGCCACTAGAATTGTGCACAATGGTTCTAAAGTCAACAGGCCACGTGCTAGACTGTTTATACATACACTGCAGAGAGCAGCACCGCTTCAAACAAGGTGAAACAATTTAATGAGTAGATAAGTACTCGGAAGGGACAATCCTCATTTACATAGAGTATTACATATTAATCAGTCCTTCCCACTCAAAAGTACATGCGCAAACACACACACACACACTCACACACGCCACATGAACCTTTGCCATGGGAGAGAAAGTTGAGAATTGAGTTGTCCCCTGAATTTGTTCATACTCTTTGGCTACTGTTGCTGCTAGTGCTGTCACATGTGTGTTTGGCAGGCTGTCTAGAAGTGAAGTTCTTGATGGCAACTGAACTCTCAGTAAGTCTCGTCTCATCTAATTTTGAAAGTTGAGTCTCTTATTGGCATGTTACCACACCACAGAGCTGCAGTTATTAGGACTGTCCATCTCATGTTCTGAGTAAGAACAGAAAGGAAATACCCACTGTACGAGGGAGAGTTGTTCCATTTATGGAAATGATGAGTAGCTTCAAAAAAGCAGGGTCATTTATAACAATAGATGTCAGAAGGTTTCGTGCCTGAACAATAGACTGAACCTGATAATATCCAGAAGGAAAGGCCAGTATCGTGGCAGGGGTACAGCCAGTCCCAGCGATGCTGCATTATTAAACATTTCTTGCATCAGGGAAACAGCCTGTTTACAGTCATGAGCTCTAGAAAGAGCCTTCCTCGCTTCATCGTATCCAGGCTGGAAGAGCAAGTGGGAGGGGCAGAGGTGGACTCCTCATTACCATCAGCACACACCTGCCATGCCCATGCGTGGAATGGATAACCCATTCCACTCAAAAAACGGATAATCCATTTCACTCACCTCTCATGCACTCCCATTTGGGATAACCCATTCGACTTACCAAAAAAAACTGCTTTTCAAGAATTTGACTCATCATCCTTATTTGGAATCTTCCTGAGCTTTATCACTGTCCTTGAAACTACTGGGCGCAGGAATGCTAGGAGATGGGTCTGAGCTCTCAGAGTAAAACATTCTTATGGTGGGGCCAAGAAAGGAAACCAAGATTCTCCCTCTGAGAACCAGTCTTTGGATTTCCTGCCTCAGCCTTGCGACTAGTATATCCTCAAATCAAAGCTATTAATATTTCTGGAAATGTGAATGTCCTTTACTTTACCTAAGAAGAAAAATTCCAGATGTTCAAAGAGGGCTGGAATAATCTGTTCTCTCTCACAATGGCAGAACAACTCCTCCAATATGAGAATCATTTTAATTTTGTCCTATTGTAACTTATAAAGATTAAAGGGGAGAAGGCTCATTAAATACACCGGATATAAAACAAATCCAATTTTATTGTTCTTTCCAAAGTTGGCCTGTATTTGAAAATGTAAATAAGATGAAGATAGTGCAACAGAAGCAGTCTTCAGAAACTGGGGTGAAGCATGCTGAAGGAGAGCAGGGCTATGTTGAACATTTACTAACGGAGCTTTCGAGCACCAGGCATTGTTACACCTTCAAGTTCCTAACTCATTCCACCATTGGATTACTGATCACTAAAGCAGATCATTACAGGGAAGACCAACCGGCGCAATCTCCCCTTTTCATGTATGCAGTAATTAATAACTTAGGCAGAGTAGCTTAGCCAAAGACAATCAGAGATATGAGAATCCTAGGCCAGGGCTGTTTTCATTCGCTTGCTGTGTCCCTCTATGTTAGGAATCATAAACGGCTGGAGATCTTTAAGATAAGGGTGATCTACCCTTTTCCTTAGGGGGGTTTATTAAGAAATGGCCTTGAGGCAGGGCGTTGAACCCACTTTTCTACTCTAAGGTCATTTTCCTCCATTTCTATAAAGTAATCTTTTAGACATTTAATATTCTTTTCTGTTGAGTTCTGCTTCAAGCGGCTGAAAAGTACACAAGTGGTTCAAAGCTACATTATCCCTTTTCTTCATTAAGAGAAATGTCTAAATAACCACTGGCTTTTAGTTTAAAGGATGAGGAGACAACAGCTCAGACTGCTTAGTCAGATTGCAATATATTGGGGAATCTGGTTGTGTAACAACTACGTTTCACATCAAATGACACGCTTCTGATTTGTTTCCTGTGCCTCTTCTACCTTCTTCTCTTGACTTCAACCTGCAGTTGCTAAACATCTCTAGTAGTAAGCTAACCTCACAGTAGGATTTTTTGAAAACTCAAATTCCCATTCAATACAAATATGAAAAATTTTATTTTTAACAGCTTTATTACAGTTTCATTGACATGAAATAAACTGAATGCATTTAAGGTATACAATTTGGTAAGTTTTCACATATTAATGAGTCTGTGAAATCATCGGCACAATCAAGAGAGTTGTCTTAGTCTACTTGGGCTACCATAACACAAAATCATAGACTGGGTGGCTTAAGCAACAGACATTTATTCTTCATAGTCCTGGAGGCTGGGAAGGCCAAGATCAAGGTGCCATCAGATTCAATTCTTGGTGAAGGCTCTCCTCTGAGCTTGCAGACAGCCACCCGCTCGCTGTGTGTTCACATGACCTCTGTGCACAGAGAGAGAGAGATCTGTCTTCCTCTTCATATAAGGGCACTGATCCCATCATGTGGGCCCACCCTCAAGACCTAATCTACCCTCCAAATACCATCCTCCAAACACCATCACGCAGCGGGTTAGGGCTTCCACATACTAATTTTGGGGAGATGCAAACATTCAGCCCATAAAAATACTGAATATATCCCTCTCTCCCAAAACTTTCCTTGCGGCCTTTTGTAATTCCTCCATCCTTCCCTTCCCCAAAACCCCTACCCCAGTCCCCAGACAACCACTGATCTGGTTTTTTTTCACTGTGGATTAGTTCCTTCCTATCTTCTCAAATCGTATAAATGAAATCACACAGTATGTATTCACTTTTTTTCAGTCCTTTTTTTTCACTCAACTTGGTTATTTTGAGATTTTTCCATGTTGTTCTGTGTGTCAACAGTTTGGTTTTTTGTTTGTTTGTTTGTGCTGAGTAGTATTCCATTGTATGGATACACTCCAATTTGTTTATACGTGCATGTTGATAGACATTTGGGTTTTTACCAGTTTGGAGCTATTATAAATAAAGCTACTTTGAACATGCATGTACAAATCTTTCTTCCTATGTGTTTGTTTCTCTTAGGTAAATACTTGGGAGTGGGATGGCAGGATCATATGGTAGGTGAATGTTTAACTTTTTTTTTTTTTTTGAGGAAGATTAGCCCTGAGCTAGCATCTGCTGCCAATCCTCCTCTTTTTGCTGAGGAAGACTGGCCCTGAGCTAACATCCATGCCCATCTTCCTCTGCTTTACATATGGGACATCTACCACAGCATGGCTTGCCAAGCAGTGCCATGTCCGCACCTGGGATTCGAACCTGTGAACCCTGCGCCAGCAAAGCAGAATGTGCGCACTTAACTGCTGTGCCACCGGGCCGGCCCTTCTTTGTCTTTTGGATGACAGTCATTCTAAGAGATGTGAGGTGATATCTCATTGTGATTTGGATTGGCAATTACGTGGTGATTAGTGATGTTGAGTGTCTTTTTATGTACCTTTGGCCATTTATATGTCCTCTTTGGAAAAATATAAATTCAAGTCCTCTGTCCATTTTTTAACAAGATTGTTTTCTGCTATTGAGTTTCACGAGTTCCTTATATATTTTAGATATTAACTCCTTATCAGATAGATGGTTTGCAAATATACCCTCCCATTCCATAGGCTGCCTTTTTATTTTGTTGATTGTTTCTTTTGCTGTGCAGAAGCTTTTTAGTTTGATGTCATCTGACTTTTTTGTTTTTTGCTTTCATTGTTTGCGCTTATGGTGTCATATTCAAAAAGTCATTGCCAAGACCAATGTCAAGGAGATTTTTCCCTGTGTTTTCTTCCAGGAATTTTATGGTTTCAGGTCTTACATTTAAGTCTTAAAAGACCCAGATTTCCCAACACCATTGATGGAAGAGTTTATCCATTCTCTATTGAGTATTGTTGGCTGCCTTGTCAAATATTAGTTGACTGTTTGCACATAAGTTTACTTCTGGGCTCTTGAGTCTGATGCATTGGTCTATAAATCTGTTTTCATGACAGTAGCATGCTGTTTTGATTACTATCCCTTTGCGATAGTTTGAAATCAGGAATCGTGGTGCTTCCAGCTTGGTTCTTCTTTATCAGGATTGCTTTGTCTATTCAGGGTCTTTTGTGGTTCTATACAAATTTTAGGATTGTTTTCCCTATTTCTGTGAAAAATGCCATTGGAATCTTTACAGAGATTGCATTAAATCTAAAGATGGCTTTGGGCACTATGGAAATTTTTACAATAGTAATTCTTTTGATCCATGAATGTTAGATATCTCTGCATTTATTTGTGTGCTCTTCAATTACTTGCATCCCAGGGAGAAATCTCACTTGATGAGAGTGTATGATCTTTTTAATGTGGTACTAAATCTGGAATGGTAGTATTTTGCTGAGAATTTTTGCATCTATGTATATTCATCAGGGATATTGGCCTGTGGTTTTCTTTTCTTGTAGTGTCCTTGTCTGGCTTTGGTATTAGGGTATTGCTGGCCTCACAAAATTAGTTTGGGAATGTTCTCTTTAATTTTTTGGAAGAGTTTAAGAAAGGTTGGTATTAATTTTTCTTTAAGTGTTTGGCAGAATTCACCAGTGAAGCCATCCGGTCCTGGTGGGAGATTTTTTGGGAGATTTTTAATTACTGATTCAATCTCCTTGCTAGTAATTGAGTTGTTCAAATTTTCTCTTTCTTCATGATTCAGTCCTGGTAGGTTGTATGTTTCTAAAAATTCATCCATTTATTCCAGGTTGTCCAATTTGTTAGGTTATAATTGTTCACAGTAATATCTTATGATTTTTTGTATTTCTGTGGTGTCTGATGTAATGTCTCCCTTTCATTTCTGATTTTATTTATTTGAGTCTTCTCTCTTTTTTTTTATTTAGTTCTAGCTAAAGGTTATCAATTTTGTTTATCTTTTCAAAAAAACCAGTCCTTAGTTTGGATGGTCTTTTCTTCTGGTCTCTATTTCACCTACTTCTGTTCTTATCTTTGTTATTTTCTTCCTCTTGCTAACTTTGGGCATAATTTGTTCTTCTTTTCCTAGTTCCTTGAGGTATAAAGTTAGGTTGTTTATTTGTGATCTTTTTTTTTTAATCTAGGCATTTATTGCTATAAACTTTCCTCTTAGAACTTCTTGCTATATCCTATAAGTTTTTGTATGTTTTCTATCCATTTTCATTTGTTTCAAAGTATTTCTTGATTTCTCTTTTCATTTCTTCTGTGACCCATTGGTTGCACAGGAGTGTGCTTAATTTCTACACATTTGTGAATTTCCAAGTTTTCCTCCTGTTATTGATATATACTTTCATACCTTTGTGGTCAGAAAAGATAAATGGTATGATTTCAATCTTCTTGCATTTGCTAAGGCTTGTTTTGTGACTTAATGTATGATCTATCCTGGAGAATAGTCCATGTGCGCTTGGGAAGAATTTGTATTCTGTTGCTGTTGTGTGGAATGTTCTGTATAGGTACATTTAGTCCATTTGGTCTAAGGTATAGTTTAAGTCCAAAGCCTCCTTACAAGTTTTCTGTCTGGATGATCTATTCATTGTTGAAAGTAGGGTATTGAATTCCTCTCCTATAATTGTATTGTTGTCTATTTCTCCCTTCAGATCTGTTAGTATTTGCTTAGTTTAACTTAATTACCCCTTTAAAGGCCATATCTTTAAGTTCAGTCACATTCTGAGGTACTAGAGCTTAGGACTTCAACATAATAATTTTGAGTTAAAGATCTTGAGATGGGGATATTATTCTGGATTATCCGAGTGGTCCCAATATAATCACAGTGTCCTTGTAAGAGGGATGCAGGAGACTTCAGGGTCAGGAGAAGTCTCTGCGATGATATCAAAGATTGGAGTGACGTAGCCACAAGCTGAGGAATGTCAGACTGTAGGCACTGAAAGAGGTAAGGAATGGATTATTTCCTGGAACTTCCAGAAGAAACCAACCTGAATGACACCATAATTTTAGGTTCTTAAGACTCATTTTGGACTTTTGACCTTTGGAGCTATAAGAGAATAAGTTTGTGTTGTCATAACCACTAAGTTTGTGGTAATCTGTTACAGCAGCAACGGGAATCTAACTACTTGGGTAGCCATGCTTAGAGGAACAAATGGCTTTCCCCTTTCTGTTGTTCATCACTCTGGTCCACTTTCTTATGTGTAGTTCTAAGGTGGCACCTGGATGCTTCAAATGACTCTTTTGACAGGGGACTCAATCCCATGCAGCAAACCTCCACATTAATCATCTCTTGGGATATTTTGCCTTTTTCAACTCACCTCAAGACAGTGGCATCACTATGCTTTTCTCTCTGCCCCCTGCTACATTGGTTCCCAACAAGCTGTAGTGTTTCTTCTCTTCTTTCCTCCTTTACCCTGATTTAGGGGCCTAGAATGTGGTGAGATCTATTTTCCATACCTCTCAGAAGCCAAACATCCAAGAAGTGGGCCTTGACAACTCTGCCTGGTCTTATCACTAATCTACCTCCTCACAGTGCTCTCTTCTCCACTCTAGTAGCATCAGGATGCATCAGCAACACTGCTGTCTTGGTGGCTAGCCACCTGAGGAATGAGTGGCAGTCTCCTCCTACAGCAGGTACCCACAAACGTTTTGAATACTTTCACTTGCACACCAACCTCAAATTCCATTTGCTTGAGGGAAGAGGACTAATCGAGTGCTTTCTTCCTCTTCCCTCTCTTCTTGAACATTGTTCCCCTGACTCTTCCAGTCCTCCACTTTTTTCTCCCATTGTCAAAGATCATCAAACAAGTTTAATTCCACTCAATCCAGGAACTGAGTGGGAGGCTCGGATAAGAACCAGACATTCCTTTTGATTTAGGATTGGAGAACTTAATAACTTTATTCTCTACAAGGTACCACTTCTACTGTAACCTTTGCACTCCTCAGTATTCTATAAGGAAAGAAAAGATCTCAATCCATATCTCGCAATATCCTGTTATCCTCTTAGATCATCCTAGTTTGAGATACCCTTTAGATGTCTCTTTGGTACCTTAAATGACTATTTGGTGATTAATCATTGAATGACATGTATGAAGCTTAGTCCTTGAATCTAGCTGCCTGATTCCAATACCCTTTTCGTCACCAAGCTATCTTAAAAGTGGTTCTTCTTGGCCATGAAAGGGGCCGGGTCAGCTAGCCCAAATAAACAAATGCAAACATATTGTCATTACTATGGAGAACAAGCCAAACACAACACAAGGACTTGGCTGATTGCTGATGATCACTAAGTGTCTAAGCTGCCCCCATAATGAGCAAGAATATCCTTTTTCTCTCTCTCCCCATTCACATGCAACTCTGAAACAGGTGATTTATTTAGCCTTTCTCAATTCCCTCAGTCATATCACCACATGCTTGCAAATGCTTGATGGAATGAAAAGGTCTTATGAGTATCCAAGAAGTTAGATGAGGCATTTGAAATATACACTTCACAACTACAACTAGCCAGTTCCTATACCCCACAGATGCCCAGTAAATGTTGTTGATCATATGACTAAGAGTTTAAAGTATCTCTGGAGACTCCTTAGGAAAATAAAATCTGGCCCGTGAATCTTCAATTTTATACTGACTAGAGTGCTTAGCACAAAGGTTGGCACAAAATAGACACTTGGGAAATGTTGGTTGTGTTCAGTGGAATTGAATGGAATTGTTTATACATCTATGTCTGACCCTATGCCAAAATCCTGGTAGGGTGAATTAATGGCCAGAACAAAAAAGAGGATGGATAATGTATCTCTCTCTAATGGATGGAGGAGGAAACAGTGACTTATGTTAAGTGAAGGGCAAAGTGATGAGTCAGGGTAATTATTGACTTTGGAGGCCCTAATGCTTTTAACACTGACTATTTGATTTTAGATAGAAAATAAACTTCTGTTTGTAAATGAGTCAGGAAATTCCCCTTTTATAAGAAAATTTGGTACTTTTGCAACCACCAGTATAGAGTGAGTGTGTGTGTGTGTGTGTGTGAGAGAGAGAGAATATAGAGCTTGGGGGTGATGATGAATGTCAGAATGACTGAGGATTCTAATTTAACACATTCCCTCATTTATACAGATAGCACTGTTTTGACAAGACAAGGCTTCCTTTCTGCACATCCAAGTATAAATGCCAAAGGATAAAGTTTTAGAGTTAACGAGGCATGACTTTCTAGATGACTGTTGGTATCAAAACATATGTCTGCATAACATACACACACATATGTGTATGTGTAAATGTGTATATCTGAACATGCACCAAAAACCACAGAGGAGAAAGAAACGGGCCAGAGAGAGCAACCTCATTGCTTGTATTTATCTGAAGGAATGGACTCTGTTCTATTGTAGACGAAATCATTTGGCTGTGGTGACAGAAAACTTCCCAGTGGTCTTTTACACTATACTTCACCCAGAGCTCCCTGTCAACACTCCTGTGTCTTGGACTGAGTCTGGAAATATCCCTAGTGCAAACAGACAACATTCCAGTCTGAAGTCATGCACATCTGCACAATGCAAACGCATCCGTGTTTATTCCCGTGACGCCCATCAAAGGATGATAGCTTAATACAGCTCTCCGCATGAGCTGAGCATATTTTTATCTCTGGCCAGGATATGACCCTAGGTTGACTTTCCTCATATTTCCCTGACACTTGGTGCACTATATGGTCACCGGATTCCACCTTAACATCCACTTCAGGTGCATTCTAGGAGCTATTAAAATAGAATTCTTTAAATATCTACTAACTAAGAAAATTTTAAGAAATTTTGTGGTACAGTCAACTGAGGTAATTTAAAAAATGTATCAGAAAGTAGAGGAAGGACTTGAGGAAAGGAGAGTATATAAGGGAAAACTGTAAAGCCATTTCATAGGTGAATTTTGACTCTCCAATTATTTTAGGTAGATGAGTTACTGTAAGCCAGTAGCAAAAGTCACAGTATAGAGAAAGCTTTTCAGCTTAATGAAATTCACCTCCATGCCTCTGCAATTTGTCTTTCTTAGGTGATAAATGTACTCTTTGGTGCACCATTTTGTTTATAAGAAGACACAGAAAGGCAATAACACTACAGAGCAGAAGCCAGGAAAGCCACAACTTTGGAACTCAAAGTGAGCTTTGAATGAATGCCTCTTGAAGGCATCTGGCCAAGATCTGATGTGGCTATCTTTCTTTTCAGTTCAGTGGATTTCCCCCAAAGATGAAAGGAGGCTACACCTTGGACAAAAATGGAATGGAGCACACTTGAAAGTGAAGACTTAAACTTCCATTTATTTTGACTACTGTGACTTTTGTCGGCCAAGATAAATCCTGGGTATCATTGACTCAAGAAGACAAGACAACACTAAAACCATGACCACCTCAAACCAGCCAATAGACAAATGAAATACTGTGTTCAAAATCTCTACTCATACAGATGTCCTGCATGTCAACCATCAGTCAAACATTTACTCAGGGTGAAAATTAACACCTAAAGCTTCACATTCTCAAACTAACCTCAGCATGCCCCTTCCTCAGGTAGCAAGTATAACTTATTTTTTGTTATTGCCTCTGGATCCAGCTGTGTAGTGAAAGTTCTAACGTGTGTTCCGTATTTTTACTTATATGTACCACATTAACTGGGGGAATGTGAAAATCTTAAGTGTGTATAATTAACTCTAAGTATTTTAAATATTTTAATTATAGTCTTAGCTAAGCTAGGCAGTTAATATCTCTGATCTAGAGTGTATATACAATGAACCTACATATCAAAAATTTGACACCAGATGAATGCCAACTGAAGATGGGGAATAAAAAGCAAAAACATCAGAAATTTTGCAATGATATGAGTTTGTCCACTATCTAATGCCTCTGTAACTGTAATCTGTTTACTAGAGCAAAGAGAGAAAGCTTTATCTTAAGACTTAATTAAGTCCCTGTCTATAAGGTGAGTGCTTTTGGAAACTGAGCTTTCTCCTCAAGCTGGCAGAATCTGTTTTCTTCTTAGAATTTGTAGAAACTGAGTCCTAACTAGCCTGGGGTGTGTGGGGGGTGGGGAGGTAGGATAATGTGACAATGGTATTTATCACATAAAACTGATAATGAGGGCTCATTTAACATACCTGGCAGTCTGAGTAAGTGCTTTTCATATGCGTACTGTGATGCTCTGCATCCCCCACATGTTTTTCTCCAGCAGCTTTCTACCCATTCTAAGGTATCCTTCCATGTAGAGTCATTCCTTTGCCTGTGGTTACTAAACATGGCTGCCCATCAGATTCACCTGGGGAGCTTGTTAGGAAACAGACTCCCTGATCCTCTCACATCCTTGCTGAATCGGAATCTCCAGAGCCAGGGTGAAGGGAATCTAGATTTTTAACCAGTCTTCCAGATGTATGTGATACAGTCAGTTCAGCTCATTCAGTATTTGGACACTATTGGTTTAGAAAACAAATAAGTAGAGAAAAAGAAGAAAACGGAGTA
This sequence comes from Equus przewalskii, assembly GCF_037783145.1. NCBI lineage: Eukaryota > Metazoa > Chordata > Mammalia > Perissodactyla > Equidae > Equus > Equus przewalskii. Next base: position 26,944,484 of record NC_091852.1, on the reverse strand, counting down.
GAGAGGGTTCCTAACCTCGTCATATTAACAGAGAGCAGTTTTACAGATGAGCCCGTTGTCACCTTAAAAGGTTCACAGAATGTTTCTATCTCAGGAATCACAAACTCAAATGCCTTCGAGGCAGGCAGACCGCATAAATGAGGGAGGCCAGCTGGGTGGAATGCACGTGGCTTCCTCAGTCTGTATTTTATTTCTCACTTTTGATAGAAACATGGGAAGAATAAATATCCCAGATTCCTCTTAACTCTTTTATAAGAAAAGCAGTGGTGCAAGCATAATGATAAAGGGCCATCAGCACTCAGCTGTGGTGTCCAGAGTAACAGGGAGGAATGGGGACTTTGGCATCTGCAGAGTTCCTACCGCACCAAAATGGATGGCTTACACTCAACTCCTGTCAATTTTTGCAGCAGCAGACCCTGTGTAAAAGGAGTCAGGATTAACAAGAGCAAATGAAAGGTTAAAGAAAGATTAGGCAGGAATGGGGAAGCATGCAGGTTAAGTTGGATCTAGCCTAATAAGAAGGGAAGGCTTGTCCTAGTGTTCTCTCCATGGGAAAGTAGACACAAATAAACCACTGTTTTATTATATTGAGATTTTTGATGAAAGAAACTGGGATTTAGAACCAGGCAAATCTGAGATAGAATGCCAGCAATCAAATTATTGAACCCTGTCTGAGCCTCAATGTTTTCACTTTTTCAATGCGAGGTAGTATCTATTTTGTATGGTTGTTTTGAGGGGTCTATGTGAAAATGCATTTGAAGGCAGCAAGCGCATGTCCTGACACACAGCAGACATTTGATGGACAATAATTTTCTTTTATTGTTTTTTTCTCAAACTTCCCACAATTGGGTCAGAGGACATGCCCATATTACCCTCTCTGTATCTATGCTCTGTGAAGATCATAGGAAAGTGGTTGCTTTAGTTCAACCATTTATGCCATTTATAAAACTGAGCCAAGTCAGGCAGTGCCTTCTTAGATTTCTGAAATCACTCTAAGATTTCTTCCAAATATTATACCTGAGATTTGAATAGCAATCAGGCATTAGAAGATTTCTGTGGTCTTTATTTTATTTCTCTTTAAAAAATTGGTGATATAATTTTGCAACAACAAGAATTTATGACCTCATGTTTCCCTTGACATAACCTGGAATTTATCTGGTCTTTCTCACTTAGCTATCTTACACGCATACACACGTGTGCACGCACACACACACACACTCAGAAGATATATGACATAATTCATTATTACCAGATCTTCAGGATTTATTTTGCTTTTGTATTTCTTTTCATTGTATTTTAGAGTTTTTCATAAATTTGTTCTTTATCCTCTAACAAATAGAAGTAGTAAAACAGAAACTATATTCTCATATAGAGGAAATAATTTCCCAGTTTGCTAATCTGGGCAAAACCAAGACCACTAAGAGCAATGCCCATTTGATTCATTCATTCACAAGCACAAACTGAGGCACGATCATGGGTTAGAAACAGTGCTTGATGTATCCATATACATGGGAAATGGTTACATAAGGCCCTTCACAACCAAGTAATTTGAGATAGCTTCTATTCAGGAATCAATTATATATCTCATGGCTGTATAACGTGTGGCCTAACAATTCCTATGACGGTACCATAATCACATTTTGACAATCAGTTATGCTACTAATGTCTGGTCCATATGACGTACACCCCCTAGATTTTGGACCTAAAAGGAAAGCAAAAGAAATGTGGCTTTAGATACAGATGCACTGGGTAATATTGTATTCCATCATTCTCATTGTCACTAGGCTGATAATCATCTTCCCTAACAGTAATGTCTATAGAATTACCTTGGCACATGTCCAGTGAAGACTTCTGCGTTTATTGATGTAGTTGTTATTATTTATCATTTACCTTCTTCTTCTGTTCCCTCTTCAGTACCTTCTTGGTGGCAGCCCTGGTCTCAGCTCAGATTTTTTATCTTTGGCCAAACTTCTTAGTCTGTAGGTCAGGGGTCACAGATGTGGGTAGACAGAGTTTAGGGACATCTTCATTGGCTCTTTCCCTTACGTAATTCTCCCACTCTCTTCAGTATTCAGCTTCTTGTTCCTCAGGCCAGAAAAACAGCAGGTTTCGCCACTTGAACTCCACTAGTTCTACGCGCTGCAAGCTTGCACTTAGCCCTAATCCAAAAGCAACGGGGCTGGGAACCGACTTGCCTCGTGCTCCATCTCCTTCCCTCCAAGCGAGTGTACGCTTCCCAGGAGAGTCTGCCTGCTTCTGTTTGCTCTCCAGTACCTTCAGGTAGGTGTTCTTTGTGTAGTGACCAAGTTGCATAGTAGTTTTCTGCATGGAGCAGTGATCTCATAGGGTTTTAGTTCAACATATCCAGAACAGGAAGTCAGTCAAAGGTCTAAAAGCAAGGAATTTTTGCACTTAAAGAGACTTTAGAGGTCATCTAGGTGAGTAAACTGAGACCAGGGAGACTGAGTGATGTGCCCACAGTCACACCGCTACTTAACGATGAAAACCATTAAATAAATATATGGCCTGGTCCCAGTCTTAGTGTTTGATGTGCAAAAAACAGCACTCTGACTAGTTTGGTTAAATGGAATGATCCAGTAGAACAGGCCCCTGGAAGAGCTCCACATGAGGAACTACAGAACCTCCTTGAAAAGCACCTATTCTAAGAGAAAAGCGAGCCAAGACAATTCTGCTTGACCCAGTGTGGTGGTGTGATAATTTACCCAAATTCACCTTCCTTCCCAACCCCAAGGCTCATGTCTGAGTCCTGTGACAGTTTGGGCTGTTAGTACAACGAGAAAGACTCTGAAACAAAAGCCACACTGCCCTGGTACTCTTCCAAGAGAAGGTAACAAAATGGTGAGTGATTAAGGCATTTTCTCCATCTGTGCCACAAGACAGCTGTGGTTCTGGCAGCTCCAGATCTCCAGTGCATCAACAGCAGCAAGGCTAGAGCCCAGAGGAGGACAGCAGTGCCTATCAAAAGCAACAGGAGAACCTGGCGGAAGCAACAGGGGATGGCAGCAACAGAGGTTTTCAGGAGAAGGGGCTGTGGCACCTGCAGGACATGGCAGCATCTAGCAGAGGCGGCCAGAACAAGGAAATGGGGATTGTTGCTGATGACATTTGTTTTTGAGAACGTTCCAGAGGCCTCTTAGGAGGAGGAGCTTTTCAGGGACCTAGAAGACCCACATTAATTGATGATCTAAGACACATGAAACACATATGTTTATTGTCAATGTGATCCAATTTCAAATTCTGGGTTGAGGTGGCCTAAGTAGGCACAGGTTACAAATATATATTAGCCAATGGATTGAATACAATTGTTAATTGGTGGAACTGGGATGAATACACAGAAAAGATGCAGGACATACTTTTAAGCAAATGGAATATTACATATAAAGTCATGGAAGTAAGAAAAGGCACATAGAAACAGAAGCAGTGTCTTTCGATGACAGTATTTGCCCAAACAACACATCAGCACAGTCAGGTCATATAAAATTGACCAACATTCTTTCCAATAAATAAATATCCCATCACTTGGGTATTTTTATTAGTGTAAACATAAATTTCACATGCAAGGGAGAATAGGAAAGTCACAAGAGGTTTCATTCGAAGAAAGGCTAGAGAAACGTTCTTCAGTATTTCATACTGTGGGTGTCAATGACTTATCTGTAATGATAAGAGCACTCTTCGGGCAGGTCAGTAAAGGAGCCCCATCACTGAAGCAGGGAGACCACTGTGGGTGTGAAGGGAAGATGAGGCTAGAGATGTGGACATTGTGGAAGTTGCTTTAAGGAAGAGGATCTTGAATATGAGGCCATAGGGTTCAGATTCCATTCCGTAGGCAGTAGGGAGGTCTCTTGCTTCTTGAGCAGGGGCACAATGGGCTAAATATGCTGCTGGGAAGAGATAACATTAGAGCAGTGTGCAACGTGAAGGAAATGGTGAGGACCCCTGGAGTTTTTTTCAGTGACTCATGAGGGTGATAATGGGAGCAGGCCTGGAACAGTGGCAATGGGAGTGAAGAGAAAAACCATAAATGTTGAGACCTATGGGTGGAAAACTATCATGATCAGTATCCTCCTAACTTCTGAAAAGCTAAGCCAGCACATCTTTCATCTTTGTATCCCAGGAACCAGCATCGTGCCTGTGCTTAGGGAAAGTGGAAGCTAGGATAATTTCTAGAATATTTCTGTGCTTTCTTATAATCATTCTTTTCCCTTTTCTCTTGCCGAAGATGCTTTGCTTTACATATGGTGCTTATTTGTGAGCACAGAAGCCAAAAAATAATTAGGGGGTGTACAGTCACTGCCATGTGTTTATCTAATGCTCTTAAAAGGGAACACATTTCAAAGGTCCCATATCCTTTGTTCCTGCCATTCTTTTAGCTTCTGTCTTTCTGGTGCTTCTACCAGAGTTTTGTCATTTGCGCATTCAGCTCTGCCTTCTTGTAGGAATTTTCAAAGTAAGACAGTTCTATCAACACCCTTGCCTCCTGTTAAATGAATATCTAAGATGTTATTTTCTGGCAGCTTATCTGATGGCGCTGAGATCAGAGGCACTGTGATTTTCAGCAATAGGAGATTTTATCCAATATGACATACAGTAGGGTTTCGGCTTCAGCAGACTCTCCCCAATGGCCCTCTGCAAACTAAGCTGGCCTCATCTTAATCCCTCTCAGCATGCCGCCTATACACCCTCAGCAGGCATTAACATCAGGAAGATTCACACCCATGAGTGGAAGAGCAGGCTAGGAGAGTAAAATGACCGCTTGGAATCCATGAATGAGAACATATAGTCATGAATATGGACTGAGTCATTTAGTTTTCCTGACCATCCTTTTTGAAGTGTTCACTTATCAACATCCTAAAAGGTCCCTCTGATGAGATGAGGTCATGGCTGCATGGCTAACCTGAGTATTGGCCTTGGCCTGTCACCACCTGCACTACCATCAACATTGTCATCATTACAACTCTTATTTTGCCGCATGCATGGGGCAAACTCACTTGTGTCAAGGACTGTGTTTCAATACAGCATCACAAGGGAGCCTGTCTGTCAAATATGAACTTCCAGGTAGATCAGTAAAAGAGCCATCACTGAAGCAGGGGAACCACTAAATATGAAGGGATGCTGGGGCCGAAGATACAGAAGGTGCTCTATGGAGGTGGGTCTTAAATATTGGGCCCTAAATATAGAGACGCAGGCTGGCTGTCCAGTGATTTATTAAAGATAACACAATTGAGCAATATGGTACTAGAGATGATCCCCATTTTACTTCTGCTTACATTCCCTGGTCTATTCACACATCAAAATGGGGAGTCTTACACATCAAGTGACCCCAAACCACTTCACAGCTAATGGACCTAACCAATAATACCCTCTCTTCTGAGAGCTGAGAATGGGGACACAGAGATCAAGGCAAAGAGATATGAGCTAAGAAGTCATGCACCTGAAGAGACCACTTTGAATTGGCCTGAGGGGGCCATGGGAAAGCACGAAAAAAGGCTGCAGAGAAAACATAAAGCAGATGTGCAGAGAAGGACGAGGATAAGAAATCACACAGCTCCAACACGAGAAGCAGAGATTCTGAGAAGGTTTGTGGTTCCTCCAAGGTCTAGCAATACTTTCTGTAATTGCATTCCACTCAAAACCATTGAAATTAATCCTTTTTCACCTGAGCTTCTTCACGTGGGATTCTGTCCCTTACAAATAAAAATTCCTTAACTAAAGGGGCAGCCTTTAATGTTGTTGGTGGGCTATATGGAAGAAGGAAAGGCCATGAGAAATTAGTCCTCCCTTGCCATTACAAACTCCAGAAAGACAAGAACTATATTTAATTAGCTAGAATATTCCCCTAAATGTTTAACACAATACCTGATGCAAAGTAGGTGCTTGATAAATATTTGTGGTTGAAATCAGTTGTTTCTAAGCCACTGAGACGCATATGAGTGAGGACCAATCCATTTTAGGTGGTTTATTTCCAGGTTGAAATTGCAGAAGGAGGTTTTGAAGGCTAGTGAAACATACCTACCCCCACCAGTAAGGATGGGGTCCATACCTCCTTTTTTCTTGAATTGACACAGCCTTTCACATGATGCTGAGCACAGAGCTGCACTCAGAGATAGCTGTCGTCCATGATTGGCTTTAAAATGCACACCAGGAGTCCTGATCAATCTCGCTTTAGACTGGAATATTTCCTGAACTAGATCAGGCAATGGACCGTGGCTCACTGCCCCTATTGTTCTACCCTCATCTGAGTCACTACCACACTTTCCCTCCCAGATATCCATTTATTCAAGTTTATGCTCAATATCATCCTCTCTAGAAAGCTTTCTCTGTCCACACAATCAAAAATATCACCCGATTATTTTATCTCCTTTTACTCTGCTTTAATTTTCTACACAGTACTTGTCACTCCCTGATATGACATATGTTCATTCGTTTATTTGTTAATTGTTTTTCTCAGTAGGATATATGTTTTGTAAGAGAAGGAATATCTCTTTTTTGTTCACTATTATAACCCCAGAACCCAGAATAATGACTGCCACATTACAGGTGCCCCATAAATATTTGCTGAATGAATGAATCTCCCTAAAGGAACCAAAAGGTCCTTGAGAACAGAGTCCACATCTAGTTCGTCTCTGTTGCTCTTACTGTATTGAAACAGGACTTTGTACATAGTAGGTGCTCAATAAATGTTTATTATTACATGAATTCTAGGCATTATAACAAGCTGCAAATGTCACACTCTTCTTCGACCTCCAAATTCAACCAGCACAGACATTGCTATGGTCATGGTTAAGAACACTGGGTGACTTGACATGGGTTTCGAGATCCAGGGTGAACAATGAAGCTTGAGAATAACAGAGCATGATGATCTCTTGGATGCCTTAACAGAAAGGTATCAAATAATTACAAGTGAGGATGACTCAAAGAATGTGCTTCTCTTTTTCATCACCAGATCTGGGTTTATTCCCTTCCTTTCTAGAGTAGTATATATGCAGGACCCACCTGCAAAACACAGTCACTTTACCATCATAAACTGATACTTCATTCTTGATACATGTTCTCCCCAAGGCTTTGATGGCTCGGAGGTCATTTCACCCACCACCCTAGCTTGCCCACTGGGAGGTGGAAACCCTGTCACTCTTGTGCTAGGAGAATAAAAGGAAGTGATATTGCTTCAAGAACTTAAAGGGCAAAGGTTCTCACCTTGGCTGCACACGAGAGTCCCCTGGGAAGCTTTTAAAAATCCTGGTACCCAGGCTGAACCCAGCTCTATTAAGTCAGAACCTCTGTGCACCCCCAGAGGGGGCCCAGCCATCAGTATTGTTAAAAGTTCTCCAGGCAATTTCAATGAGCAGTCATGGCTGAGAACGACTGGGGAGACATTCTCCTTCTGGACGGAGTCTCTAAGATTCAGTGGAACACAGGGCTCTTCAAGCTGACTTCTGCACAGGCTGATGAGGATACAGACAGAGGTGAACTTTCCTGAATGACAAGGTGGCTATTCCTCTTTCAGCTTCCAAGCAGGGGCTGAAGTTTTCCCCTGAACTTAATAGGTTTGTACTTTTCCATCAAATGTGGAGGCCTGTAGACCACACAGTATGACCACAAATAATACATACGCATGTGGGCACAGAACCCTACACCCAATCTCTGCTTTCTTATCCTTATTCCTATCTTTACTCCCCTCCCCATCCCTACCTTTCTTCTCCTTCTCTGAAGCACCGTTTCTACCTCTCTCCACACAAATCTATATCCACATCCAGAACAATATTATTGGGCTGGCAGGAGACAATGGGAGATTCATGAAATTTCTCTTAACGGTCTTAGAGCAGATACTCTTGAGGCTCTGCCTCATATCCCTTCAACCCATCTCTGAGTTCACCTGCAGTGGGCACTGCCTGGCATGCTGACAGTGCCACGCCTCCAGTGTGTGCATCCCTCTGCTTCTGGCCTTGGAAGCTTCTCTCCAATACCACAGGAACTCACCCAACCTCTAGATAGGGAGGATTAGAAGAGTGAGGGATTCAATGTCCCCAGGGGTAACCTCAACCAATAAGGGGTGGATAAACCCCAGCTTCCCTTTCCCTCAATTCTGAAGCACATTCAACATGGCTTCTCAGCTGCACCCCAGGAGGACTGAGCTCCAGTTGCCCATAACAGGAGCCCCACTAATTAATGCATCCTTTATTATCTTCTCTCCCTTCCCAGTGCTGCTATCTCTACTCTCTGTCCTGTGCTTCCTGGGACGACCTATCAAATAAACTACTTGCACCCAAGTTCTTATTTTATGATTTGCATTTGGAGGAACCCTGACTAAAACAAGCTCCAGACTCTGGAGTTTCCCCTGTCTCTCTCCCCACCTATCTACTATCAAATCTCATTTCTCAGAGGGCCAGAAATTATAGCAGATTGAAAAAAAGAAAAAGAAAAGAGAGAAATGTGCACTGTAAGAAGAGAAAAGAGATTTATAAGCTCTCTTTGCACTTACTGACAGTGCTAGATTGGAGAAGGTGGAGGGAACTGTGGGAAATTGCAAGGCCTTTAGTTTAGAAAGGCTCGAGACCAGAACCCATGGATAAGCAGCTCCAGGAAGCAGCTAGAATCTCCTAATGCTTGGAGGATGGTGTGGATTCCATACTCACTTACCACAGATACATTCCATCAGAAGTGTATCTTTCTCTGAGTCAACAGGAAGGACAGTGCAGGGTCAACTTTCTGCTGTTCTTTGTGGCAAAGACCATTTCTTAGGCTAAGAAGATATGACTGGAAAGTCTCTGAGCCCTCTCAGTGAGGAGACTGAAGTTCCACTGTTTGCTGAGAACCTCAGTTAACCAGTGGCTTGCAGCTCTGTCTGATACCTAGAAGCCACATCCAGGACACAAGACCTAATGCTCCAGCTGAATCTAAGTCTTCACACAATTATAGTCAATTGTACGCAAGTCCACAAGGCTTATTTAAAACACTTACACACTCAAACACAAATGCTTGACATTTACCATTTTAAATACCCTTAGGTATTTAAAATCATCATATTATTCCCACATTTCACTCTAGTAATAATCTTTATAATTACAACTTGATTCCAAAAAAATTTTGGAAAATCTAGCTGGTAATGATGAAGATGTGGAGAAATGGAGACTTTCCTAATCTAGTAGGAGTATACGTTTATTGGTGAAATTTCTGGAAAGCAATTTGGCAATAGCTACAAAAACTGAAAGTGCAATAGTTCTTGGGGTAGGGGAAGCAACGACACAAAATTAAATGGAAGCAAGATAGTGAAGTGGAAGGAGTGTGGGTCTGGGTTAAACTCATGACTTCCTTGTGTGACCTTGAACACGTCACTTCGATAATCTCTCTGATTTTCATTGTCCTCTTCTTTAAAACAGGAGATATAATTCCTACATTCTTCATTGGTAGAAAAACTGAACACAAAGTATCTACTATAGAGTCTGTCACTTTAGCAGGACAAGTCAAAGATGAGGGAAATTTTGTCCTTAAGGAACAAAAAAAGGGGGTGGAACCAAGGTTGCGTAGAACTTAAGAAAATTTGAAAGTTGTTATTATTGCTGTGAGGAACTTAAAATCTCATGAGGAAAGATATGAGCAGGAGAACTGAGATCCTGTATGCATTTTGTGGGAGGCCTGATAAATATTTTTATTTTCTGAAATAAAGTGATGAACAGAAGCCCACTAAATAGACATAATATTCATGATAGCCGGTATATCTTAAATTAACGTATTACTAGTTTCTTATATATTGCTCACTAGAAACTTTTGAATTCTCTCTCCTGAAGTTTCAATAAAATGTTCAAAATTTCATTTTTACTCGTTGCAGAAAATACACATTTTTTAAGGCTTGGAATTTTTCATTTGTTTCTATTGTCTTTTGTTTTTTGGTTATCTTTGTTATTGCGGCTGTTCCTCTGTCTAATCCATCATCCAAAGTTTTGGTTTTAGAAAGAGATCTCATGAGGCAGAGGAAACACCAGCAGAGAATTAAGGAATTTGGTTGGCCCAGTCCTCACTTGGCCACTAGTTAGCCATATGATCATTGTTAACCTGTCTGAGCCTTCTAGAGCACCGTATCTTCAGGGTTTCCTCCAGTTTCAAAACCTGTGAATCGAGGAACTCCCGAGAGAGCGGCCCTGAGAGCATGAGCAATCACAGTAAGGTATACCCTAATGACTTTCGGCAGAGCTCACACAATTCAGAGTTCTGTTGCATCCAGCAATGTCCCAGGAGCAGAACAACCCAGAAGCCTGGCTGAGGCAGTGATGCTTATGATGGAATTTCTGAATGAACAGTAAATTTAAACTAGGAGAACCCCTACAATCGACTTAGATTAATAGCAATGGGGCAACATTGTATGTTTAGGATGCAGAAGCTCCTTAAAAATGCCAAGAGTTTTTGTTTGCTTGGTATCTTAATTTTTTTTGAAATATTATGAATAATAAAAGTACAAAAACTTTCTCCCAGGACCATGAGAATGAGAGGAGGATTTTTAGCAGGTATGATATTGATTTAGCAAGTAACCACGCTGATTCTCGAAGGCAGGCAAGAACAAACAAGAGAGATATTTAAGGGTCTCCAAAAATGTGGGATGGGGATGGTTATGGGATCCCAATTCACTAAACGAAGTATCTGCTTACACTACCATTCAGAAATGCAGATGTATAAGTATACCAGGTTGGTTTCCTTTTTAAATAAAAAAAAAAAAAGTGTTTCCTCAAGATACACGTGAAAATCAGACCATATGTGCTCTGAAAAGACTAATTTATTCTCTTGGCTACAGTTATATCCAAAACTATGTCTGCCCAGCATCTTTGCTATTATAGAAGACAGCCAGAGCAGAAGAGCTCCACGGTTGGTCAAACATAGAATACAACTTCAAGTTAGGAAACACTCACTCACCAGCCCTTTTGCTGTCTTAAGTCAAGCTGGTAACACTATTAGGTATTGGAGTTCTCATGGGCAGCGCTGTGAGACATGTACAGTGCTATTTAAAAGTTATTTTGGTATTATTTACACATATGTGGCCAGCAAACCTCATTTGGGTTAGAGTCAGAAGGAATTAGACATGCAAGCTGGTAGAGACAAGAAGGACCTAACACAGGACTGATAACGATTGTCTCCAAAGGTACATTCCTTGGAAAGCAGCCAAGGTCCTGAAAAGCAAGAAACTGGCGAGTCTTCCAAGAACACTCCATCACAGTGGTAACTCAGGAATGTGCTGAAACACTGGATGGATGTCCCAGTCTGCTCTAGGATCAGGAGAAAGTGAAGCAATAATATAAACATTTGTTAGAATGACTTGAGTGAGCTGAAAGATGATATGTGAATATAGGCAGGCCTCCTGACAGTCTCAACTGCAGAGAGAAATAAAGCCACAAAGGATTTTAGCATTGCAAAGCGGAATCAATAACCACAAACCAAGTTAAGATTTTTCTTGCGTGATAATCCAACCACACACTAGGCCACCTCAATACATGTGAGGATAATTACCATCCACTGGCAAGTAGAAGTCCTTTTGTAATGCTGAGCAAAAGGCAGGGACCTTTAAGATACTGAAAGTGGTTTCAATAAACATCAAACTCTGAACAGACAGGAAGGCCATTATAATGACGATAATGGTAAAACTTGGTGCCGTAAACACTTACTAGTGGGCCTACTTCATACCTTTCCTGATGAAAGAACCAATTTTCACATACGTGAAGGAGACAACACCTAACTGTGATTGGCTTAGAATTCAGGGTTGGGGGTAAGTATTTAAAGTCATGAGAGAGTTTGATAGGAAAGGGGGAATGGAGATATCTTTTTCCCAGTTTACAGTTTTTGGGGTTTTTTTTTGGCATGGCCCTCTTTCTCTCTCCATAAGGGGCAAATATTCCATTGTCGCCCCCAATCTCTTCCTGACATGAGGGCCATTCTGTGTGACTACCTCCTTCTTTAAGGAGCAAGTCATGAACCCAGCATGATGTATGACTGTACCTTGAGAAACGCAGCCTGCAGTTGGATGAGTTACCTCCTCCTATCCCCACCCTTGAATCCTGCGAGAATTCCATAGCCAGAACTGTGAGTCATTTCCTGGAGTCCAAGGAGGTATGGTCTGCAGTACTTCGTCCGGAATAACTCCCTCTTCATTGTGTTCTGTTTGTGGTTATTTCACAGCCTCCTGATGAGAGGTTGGTTGAGCTGATCTAATTCTCCAATTCCAACATGAAGAGGTTAGGAAAGGATGACAGGCTGCATCATCCACCGCTGATTCCCAAAATTAATAAAAGGTGAAGCCAAGCCAGTGGTAATGAGTGTTCACGTCCAACCAGAAACTATTTCATTTCTGCAGCTAGCCAGCATTTGCTACTATGACATGAACACTATTATTTGATTCTCCATTGATTCCCCCTGGAAAGTCACTTTTCATGGCCATGTTTGGATTTGGGTATGTTTCCTCTCCTACGTGTTAGGAGAACTTCTTTACTAAAAGTAACGGGGTAAAGCCCATCTCATAGATCTGTGGCATCTGAGACCCACTGCCCTGTTCCAAGAGACAGCATTAAATTTCCCAACTCAAAGATTCCTATGTGCCAGCAAAGGGGCTGTGTCACTGCCCCACAGAGTCCCAACCCTTCACTGCCTCCTTGTTTTCTCCATTTGTGAAACACACAGGCAAGCACACACACACACATGAACACACACACACACAGACACATGGCAGAGCACTTTACGCATATTTCCTAATTTGCCTCTCTCCCATAGGTACTCTGAGCTAGGTACTATTTTTATTTTTTCATAGATGAAACTCAGTGAGTCAAGGGCCATATTCACACAGCTAGCAAGTGGCAAAGCTGAGTTTGAGCCATATCGGTGTGTTTAACCACGACACTCTCCTAATTGCCTCTCTGAAATATTTTGTCCAGCCTCTTATTTGATAGACGAGAAATTTGAATCCAGAGAGATGAAACCAACTTTCTCAAGAGCCAAAGGCTTCTTGAATCTTTGGCTGGAGCTTTCTCTCTGACTCAATATTGCTTTCCCCATTCTTGTTCAGCTATTGAGGTTCTTGGAAAAGAAGTGTGCTATTACCACAAAGTTACAATGTGTGTTATTAAAGGCAGTCAAAAGTAATTAAATAACAGCAGCCAACTCTTTCCAGGCATTATCTACCTCACTTGTGCTATGGAAAATGTTTCCTCACAGGAAAAAAGGTATATAACTGTGGACCCACATAAAGGAAGGCCTGGCCCAGTCCTCCAACAGATTTCAAGGAAGAAAGCTGTTCCATTCTCTCTCTCAAATACCCTCTGAAATAGAAGTGTTGCTTTTCTTAAGCAAGACTAGGCACATTTGTTTGAGGCAGTGGCTGTGGTCTGAGCCATGCCGAATAGGACACTGGAAATCACTGAAATGACACTGGTGAGTCAGCCAGATGGCTGTATGGGCAGCATGGTGTTTCCTGACAGACGAAGGGAAAGACATTGGTCATCTTCCTGCAATCAGAAGGGAACTTTCAGAGTTGAACATCTCAAGTGTGTGTGCATGTGTGTGTGTTTGTATGTACGTACTTGCACGTGTGTGTAAGTTCCAATAGACAAGGGGCTATAGAGAAAAAGAGATCAAGAACCAACTGAGGCAGAGATAAGTCATCTCTGCCATGTGTTTGCCTTCAGGGAGTTCAGAGTTTGTGATTATTTCAGCATCTTTGTTTCACATTTTATTTTGGTATATACAATTCCATAAAAAGGGGCAGAGCAGGGTATGTGGGGCACATGAGACAAGAATTAACTTTAAGAGATAGAAGTGTTTCTATTATGGAAGCAATGACTTGTTTCACACATTTTGCTTATTTTTATTGTTTTAAAAGTGTATTTATAATAAACATTTCTATGGGACCTACCAACTATTCACATGTGCTTATGAAGTCTGGTCTAAAACTACACACACACACCATTCAAGACTCTTCATAATCCAGCCCACCCCACCATGCCTGAAACCTCCACCCCACAGCACCATAAGCCCCAAGCAGCCTCTACTCTGGTGTGATGGAATTTCTTGCTGTTCCCTGAATGCTAAGCCATTTGGCCTCCTTCATCCCATATCCTCTGCTTTGGAAGCTCTTTCTCCTTTTTCAGACTAGAAAAGTTCTACACCTATTTCAGAGCCCAGCTTAAGTACCACTGTCTCTGTGAACACTTCCCCCAACCCTTACTTCCTTGAGGTCCACCCCATGTCCTCTCCCTTCACAGAACATGCATACAGCCCCAATGCATGAAGTATGGATGGTTGTGTGTGTCTGCCTCTCCATCTGATCTCAGCTCCACCTCTACTCTGTATGTTTCAACTTCCTTCAGAGCAAAGACTGTATCTTATATATCCCTGTATTCTACTCCACTGCCACCCCCACTTGCTCTTGAGTGCCTAGTGAATAGCACATCTTTGAGTAGATTTGTTGAATGATGACTGAATTCATTAATTGATGGATTGGATTGGATGAAACACATTTACATACCTGTTCCTCAGCTGTAAAGATGAAATATACCGAACTAATCCAACCCCATGCCTGAAAGCAAGTCCTTGACAACGCCTCCTGACAGATCCTCCTCTCTACAATCAGTGAAATCAAGTTGAGCACAGAACCATCTGAAACATCCAGCCTAAAGTCTAACGTCTATGCTGGTTCTTTTCTACTTGCCCCTGTCAATCAATTCTCTGCCCAGCTCTGCTCTGAGTTCTAGAAGACTAAAAGACTAAACGTGAGAGAATTGCATCCCCCAGGCTGTTTTGCCCTTTAGCTTTCAGCTAATGGGTTCACTAATGGGAGGCACTTCAAGTCAGACCCCAAAGGGCAGGAGGAAGAGAGGTCAGGGTAATCATTTCCCTCCCTAACTTTGCTGGAATAAAATTGGGCAGGCGCTGCAATCTTGTATCTAGGCCCATAGCACCTGTAAGGCAGCCCCTTTTATGTGGTACATTAGTTTCCTGTGGCTGCTACAACAAATTGCCACAAACTTTGGTGGCTTAAAACAACACAAATGTATCATTATTAATTACAGTTCTGTAAGTCAGAAGTCCAACACAGGTCTCAATGGGCTCAAATCAAGGTGTTAGCAAGGCTGGGTTCCACACTGGGGGCTTCAGGGGAGAATCCATTTGCCTACCATTTCCAGCTGCTAGGGGCTGCCCACATTCCTTTGCTAATGCCCCCCTTCTTCTAGCTTCAAAGCCATCAACGCTGCATCTCTCTGATCCTTCTTCCCTCATCACACCTCTCTCTGACCAGAGCAGGGAGAGGTTCTCCAGCTTTAAAGGTTCAAGAGATTAGGTTGGATGTATCAGGATAATTAGGATAATGTCCCCACCTCAAGGTACTCAACCTTAATTACATATGCAAAGTCCCTTTTGCCACCTAAGCTAACATATTCACAGGCTCTGGGGATTAGGGCACAGACATCTTTGAGAGCACATTATTCATTCTACTACACCTAGGTTTAGCTCCTGTCAGTTTTAGTAACACTGTTCCTTCTATTTTCCCCTTCAGACCTAGAAGTGGTGATGGCTTTCTGATGCAGCTAATCCCTGGGGCCTCACCATTCCATGTTGATTCCCTTACCCTGCCCTCGGCTTTACAAACAGTTTCGTCATTATATTCTCTCCAATTAACCCCTCAGGCCTGCCATATGATTCTTGCCAAGACCCTGATGCCACCATGTTCACTCACCCACCAGAGATAAAACTGTGTGGCTGGAGTCTTGCTGCAGTTAAAAGGCCATTGATGGTCCCATTAACCTAGGATAATCCTCAGCAGAGTCCATGTCACCAGCTGTCTGGACGAATTAGGACTGGTTCCACCCACCACTTACTTTCCCTATACATCTGTGATGATGAAGAGTTGAGATGAATTTTCATACTTGGGAAATATGAAGAGATGGCTTACTCAGCAAAGCTGATAGCTGGGCAGCTCCTTTACTTTAGGCACTATTTAAAGATCAGTTCACCTAGGTCTCTCCGCAACCAGAAGGATGAAGGGCATGAATTTCTGCTGGAAAATCAATAAAGTCAAGGCTCTGCTGGGTCTGAGGACAAAGCAAGTGAAATTCACTCCAGCACTTTCTTCCTCCAAAAAGACTTGCTCCTCATCCTTCCACCTCAACACAATTGCTTCATGCTTAAGAACGTCTGCTTTGGCAAGGAACAAACCTGGGGTTGGATCCAAGTTCTATGACTTAGAAAAATTATTTAACATCTCCAAGACTCAGTTTCCTTATCTATAAAGTGGAGATACCATCCATATGGTGAATGAAATATTCGATGGGCTATGTAGATCTTAGCATTGTGCCTAGTGCATACTAAGCTCAATAAATTATTAGTAGTTATATCAAATCCTGCCCATTCTTCAAGGACAAGGTCAGATCCTCACCTCCAGGAACACTTCCTAGATTACTCCAGACTTCAAAGATCTCCCTTTCCTTTAGATTCTTACAATTCTTGTAGCTAATACAGTAAATATTCAGCACTTATTTACAGTAAAGGCCCGAGTCTCCTTCAGATTGGGAACTGTTTTCTGCTGCTTTGGCATCTCCCTTTGTGCCTAACCTAGTGGTGGGTATAGAATAGGCACTCAGAATATATTAGTCAATTCATGATCTTCCAGATCGACTGTTATCATAAAGGGTACATCTCCTCAGTCTTTCCCCCAACTGCCTCTGGCTCCATTTGTCATTCTGAACTCAGAGAGAAGGTAATACAGTGCCCATCTACACAAGGAAACATAACCCTTTTCTCTTACAAAGTCACAGATGTCTCTCACAGTTTTCCGAACCATGGAGGGTGTTCCTCCTTTTAAATGCTCCACTCTAATACCAGACCATGTGTCAGGCTGTGTGCTGTAATTTTGACTTCAGGAAAAATGGTATCTTCTACACTTTTTGTATTAATCAGGATAGTCTAGGTTATGCTGCAGGAACAAATAAGTCCAAGATCTCAGTTGCTCACCATAACAAAGGTTTATCTCTCTCTTGTGCAAAATCTACTGCAGCTTAAGGTAACTCTCTAGAGCATCCATCCCCCTTGCAGCCCCTTATCAATCCAGGTTGATGCAGGATTCTCCATCCTTAAGCTGCACTGCCTGGAACATGCTGCCGTCTCAGTTTCTATAGCACAAAAAGAGCACAGCAAAGGGCAGGAGAAATCATGACCCTTCTATGGTCTGAAAAGAGAGGAGAACAAGAGAAAGGTGAGCATTGGAAGGTTCTACCATACTCCTTAAGACACCTGTCCAACTCCACTTTGAAGGATAATTTTCTCTTCTCCTAAACTATATACCCCTTGAGGGCAGAGATTCCATCTGGTCCATGCCTAATTCCATGCTTCTCTAGCACAATCCCTGGCACACTATCCAAACATATTTCTCAAGTTCATTCTTTTTATTTACCAAATAGTTACCATGTGCCTGGCATTGTTCTAGGCCATAGAGATATGGCCCTGAACAAGACATACTTATACCTCTAACCTCACAAAACTTAGATTTTAATATTGAAGGAAAACAAACAAAAAAAGTAGGCAAAATGTGTAATAAGGTGACTGTTGATGAGTACTATAGAAAAAATTAAGCAAATAAAGAGGTTACCAAATATATATGTGGCAGACGTGGGAGAAGGTAATGGTCGTGTGGAGCCAAACAGACATGAAGACTGACCAGGGAGTCCTGGGCTACTTGGGGTGACAGAGGCAAACAAGGATAAAGGTATAATAGGATTAGTCTTGATGATCTCGAGGCTGATAGCGGCATGAGGCTGTGAGTGTTGGGGGTGGGGGAAGAGATGGGAGTCTTGCTAGAATCATGAAGAGTGTGGGGGTTCTCTTTTCACTCCTCCAAATACTGATGTCATGTTCAGAAAAGGGCTGGAGTTTCTGATTGTCCTCCTGACTTGCCAATAGAAACTTGGACATGAACAAGAGGGCATTTCAATCAGACCCCCGGCATTATTTAATTGGTTGTCTCCATCATACTTTTCAGGCATTTTTTATATTTTCTTTTCCTTTTTTGTCTCAAATAGAAATTCCTTATAGCATCTGTAGAGTC
Organism: Equus przewalskii; assembly: GCF_037783145.1. NCBI lineage: Eukaryota > Metazoa > Chordata > Mammalia > Perissodactyla > Equidae > Equus > Equus przewalskii. The sequence continues at coordinate 26,926,393 of NC_091852.1, read as the reverse complement.
CATTAAGATGTTCTTTGTTAAGGCTATTACCTGCTTCTGCATGCTCTCTCTTCACCTTCATGTGAAATTTCTGCCTTTTGAATTGTTGGAGAGAAGACTTTTTAAAACTCTGTGAATTAAAGGCTCCTTTGAAGAATGCTCCTGCTGTGTTGATGTTTCTTTCATTTTTCTTTCATGCTTTTATCCTCTTCACCCCACCCAGATAATCATCTGGACTATGGTGCTTATGAATGCTGCATTGATGTGTATCTTTTGTAGATTCAACGATCTATGGCATGTGGGTGATCTTTGTTCGGCTCCTGATAACTACAAATTTTTCTGTAAAAGGATGGATCTTCAGAAGCTCCAACCCTTTTTATTAACAGCTGTAATACTTAAATCCTCCTCACAATGAGAAAAGGAGAGTGGGGAGGCAGGTGGCCCAAGTTCTGTCCCTGAGCTCTATTGAAGTTCCTTGCATGTTCTCAAGCTCAGTTTCCTTTGCTGAAATGTTAAGCTGGTGACTTCTACTCTTATTGGTAAATTATGATCATCATTAGTTTTATAGCAATTATTGTCATTTTTTTATTACTCTATGCAGGCATTATACTAAGTACTTTATATGCATTACCTTTTATTCTTTATTTAATAGTAGAGTAGGCACATATCATTATTAACCCCATTTTATAGATGAGAAAACTGAGGATCCCAGAAGTTAATAACTTGTCCAAGGTTATACAGCTAAGAAGTGGTTGTTTTGCTCACTAATGTGTCCCAAGGACCTGCAGTACCAGGTACTCAGAAACTAAATAAATGTAATTTTTCATGTATGTATGTACAAATAAAATCAAGCACGGAATATCTGAATTTAGAATCTGTGCTCCTACCTCCTAAGTTCTTAGAAAAATGGTAGCTCCTACACAAACAAGATTCTCTTACCTTCTGGTCTTCCCATACCTAACTCATTTGCTGATGGTGTTCTTTCATGGTTTGGTCTTTGTCCACTTGGTGCTAACAGTGGATCATATACACAGGTTCCCGTCCTTACTGACTTTACTATTTAGTAGACTTGAGACTCCATTACAGAATTTTTAAAAGGATTTTGAAAACTAATTGCCTTCAATCACCCTGGACTTGCCGTAGACCAGTGGTTCTCAACCAGGCAATTTCATCCCCCAGGGATATTGGGCAATGTCTGGAGACATTTTCAGTTGCCACAACAAGGGACCGGAGTGCTATTGGCATCCAGTGGCCAGAGGTAAGGGGTGCTGCCAAACATCCTACAATGCACAGGTCGACTCCCACGACAAAGAATTATCCAGCACAAAATGTCAAAGTGCAGAAGTTGAGAAATCCTGCCCTAGACAAGAAATGACGTGGAGGGGACTCATCGTCCTGCTCCATCTTTCAGCATCCCCCTCCTCGGCCAACAGTAACTCCTACACAGGCAGGCAGACGTATTTCCAGGGCCTTTATGCTCAGCTCTCCTCTGGGACACCTTTATCTAACCACAACTCATTCTTTGTATCCTTCTGACCCTTTCAAAAAAATCATTTCTTTTTTGATTGCATTTGTAAAGAGGCTTGCAAGATGATTGACTAACCAATCTCATACACTAAGTATCTTTAACTTAGCTTTGAGTTGAAAATGAGTCATACTGGCCAATTACCCATTGAATGGATGAGGTCTCAAAAAGGCTTAGAATAACATTTTTTCTATCATTTCCCCCCCAGAGTACAATATTTTATTTTCATTGGCCAAAGGGAGCCCATCCTCCAGCCTTGTCATCTAAAATGAAAGTATCCCAAGGGGCCCTCCAGGATAGCAGGTGGATGGTGTAATTCAGTCAGAAGATAAGGAAAGAAGTTTAATCTCCCCAAATTGCCAAGAATTTTCCTCCTGATTAGGAAAGAGAATTCTGAAACTCTGCATAATTTAAAATATACTTCATGTGCTAATGGAAAAGGACTGAGAATAGAAATAAATCTTTGCTATAAATAATCAATGCTATCAAAATGTCATGGTAAAATGCTCCTCTGGTAGGGACAAAGACAGATAGTCTTCTAGGGCTTTATCTGGAGAGCATCAGGCTGTGCACCAGAATGACTCATTTATTTTACTTATTTATTGGTTTGGATGTCTTTCTCCAACCAAGCCCATAAAAGATTCCATCCAGATTCAAAATGAAATTCTATATACATATATATAATACAATTCACACACACACATATAGATAGCGTGCGTGCGTGTATGTGTGTGTATAAAGCTGGAGCAAAACTAGTCCAAAGAGATGTGGAAAGAAAGAATAGCTGTTGATGGGCAGTTGAGGGGGCCACACCTCTTTCAAAGCCCTTATTAAGTGATATTACAATTATTTGTTAATATGTTCATCTTGCCAGTAGAATTACTACTCTTTGAAAAGAGCTTTTGTCTTATGCATCTTTGTACTTCATTTGCCCAGGAAAATGGCCAGCATACAGTAGGGGCTCAATAAGTGCTTACTGCTGCCGTGAATGAATACATGAGTTCATTAATTTCGATTGATACTAAATCTCCAAGTTTCCTGGAAGCCTGATATTAAAACACAAAGAAAAAAAAGCATATTAGAATGAAAAGAATGATATCTTTTTATGAAAAAAAGAAAGATTTAGTAAATGTGTAATACAGCTTAGATTAAATCTGAGAGAAGAACAAACTAGAACAGGACAGAATTATTTGAAAGAGTTAAGCAAGGAAGCAAGGAAGGAAGGAACAAATACATGAACGAGGAAGCGAGTTCATGGCCATTTGTGTCCTTCTAAACAACACAAAGTTGAGCGCCCATAGTGAGATGCTGAGCTTGGTTTGAAAATTGCAAAAATGAGTCAAATAAAACCCCAGCCCTTACAGTGGGGGTACGGGGGCACTCAGCCTTTGGCTGTACATTTGAATTATCTGCAGAGATTTTTAAATACTCATCCCCAAACCATTCTCCTCCCCAGAGCAATGAAATCAGAACCTCTGGGGAGGAGGCCCATCAGGCATCAATAGCTTGTAAAGCTCCCCAGGTGATTCCAATTACGGGGAAGTCTGAGAACCACTGGCTTCCAGTCTAGTGGAGGGAAGTAACGAAACCGAGTTCATTGAAGAAACGTCTGCGGAATCCTTGAGTGAAGGAATGCACAGGAACCAGCATTTGTTGAGCATCTGCTCCACCCTAAGCAAGGTGCCCTGTGTTTCTCACTTGTCTCATTTCATTCTCATGGCATCCCCGGGAGGGAAGGAAGATTATCCACAGTTGAAAGATGAGGAAATTAAGGCATAATTCCAAATTAAGAACAGAGACAGACCTTGCTCTAAAGAAATTTTCGAACAACACAAGGAAGGAAGAATAAAGGAAATAGATATGGTGGGAGAAGGGAGAGGAAACTCAAGCGGAAGTCAGGAGACCTGGGTTCACGTCTCAATACTGCCGCAACTAGGTGACCTGGGCAAGTTACTTAACATGTCAGAGTCTCTAGAATGAGAGGAATAAGATTAAAATATAAAATTTTGTACTTTTGACAAAGGTACACTAAAAACAAAAGTAGTAGTACTGTGGTAGTTGGAATCAAAAAGAGATGACAGAGGTCACAGATGGAGGGCTGGCCACCAGTCTAGCCTTCAAGAGGTGTTAGAGTCTGGCTGAGGTTGCCATGGTTTACAGTTAGCCCTTGACTTTGCAAATTCAGAAACCTATTTGTGAGGACACTGGTTTAGCTCTGCTGGACTGACACATAATAACTCAACATTCAAGAGTCTGATGTATAAGACATTCTGCCAAAGTATGGCTATATAAATAGAGAGATGTTTCTATTAACTTTATTCAGGCCAAGATCACTTGTGTATGAATCATGTCAAAGGAGACGATGTTAAGAAATTTTCTTCCTGATCCCCACAGCATCATTTGCTTCTTTTGATCTCCAAGGGCCGCGTACCCTTCCTAGAACAGAGCAGATAAAGACTACAGTGTTTGTTCCCTTTGAGATTTCTTTTACTACATTCCATTCATACCGCCTCTTTCTATTAATATTGTCTTTCCGTAATACAATTACTCTTTCAGCTTCTTGTTAATCAGCTTCAGCTGCTTCACTATAAAAGCTTTGGTTTATACTTGATTGTGTTACACCTTCAGTCATACAATTACAGTGCATCCGGTTACAGACTCAGCTGTGTGCATAGACTCGTGCTCCTTCCACATCAAGCTCTTGAAGGAAACAAAAACAGAACTGAGAAGAAGAGGAGGAGAGCGTCCTTGTCCAGGCTCCGCCTCCAATGGATGTACTGCCCTGGGCAAGTCATTTAATCTTCCTAAGCCTGGAGACTCCCATTGTGAAAAAGGAGAAAAAGACTACCACTCTCTCCTTTTGCATATGAAAAATTTAAATAACACATTAATTTAACCATCACACAGTAGACCCTGGAGAATTTAGTAACAGACTTTTCCTAATTTTCTGCCTTATCATCTTGATTGGCTTTGATATTCTCAGACTATCTCTACCACTGATTTACTGCAACAAATCACTCATTTCATTTGCCGTACTTAAATTCTCCCGCACTGCACTTTCAGGAGTTAACGTTACCTTGATGATCTGGAGACATTTAACTGTTTCCCAACCCTCTGTGAAGAGCTTTATAATTTACCATTATCTCTGCAGTCTCTTATGAACCGGATGTGTCTAGGAAAGAAGCAAAATACATTGTTATTTCCACTTCCTGGATGACACATAAGTGACACGGCAGGTGGGTGAGGGGCTCAAAGCCCTTTCTCTTGATTTCAAGCATCCTCTCCACTGAACGTGCTGTGAGTTCTTCAATGCCACCCAATTTTACCAATTCTTATGGGTCTCTAGGGCAGTCATTCCATCCCTGGGTCTACTTTCCCACCGTAAAGAGGAAGCTAATAAGTTATTTCTCCCTGACACTTAGCTTTGGTGAGATGTTTTAAGGCAGTGTTTAAAGAACAGGGCAGAAAAATGGAGATAAACTAAAAAACATATAGAATATCAACTAAAATTAATTAAAGAGTCTATGAACCAGTCCCAGGGGCACGAAGTTTAAGGGGTCAGGGGCCTTTTAGTCTAGAAAGAAAGAAGTCTAACCTCATTAACTTTCTTCCTCTATGGAAGGTTAGGACAAGGGACAGTGACCAGCTGTTCTCAGAACTAAACATTAGAGGTGTCGCAACCACAGGGATTGAGGTCAGAGCTTCCTTACTGCAAGGATGATTAAACATGGGAATAACTCAAGAGGCAAGCTTCCTGCGTGGTCCCTGAGGGTGTTAAAAGCCATCGTTCTCACAGATGGGAGAAGGGGGCACAGGTGATTGAGAGAAATATCATGCCCCCACCTTGGGGACATATCAGCATCTTGGAGTAGCAGAGGGGAGAGGATAGTTTTTAAAGCATATTCAATGTTACAATATTATGTATTTGGAAAATTCAAACAGCCTTATTATTTTCATAATGTAAACTAAAAAAGTCAAGTATAAAAAAGACTTGTGTATGCTACGAGCCAGGAAGATTCTTAATGGAGTAGGGGTAAGAATTGTGGGAACGTTCCGTATTTATAAAATGAGACCAGGAGTGGACAGCTTGTTAAAAAGAAAAAAGCTTTGATGCATGGTTACACCATGTTCCCAATGATGGGTAGAATCAGCTTGGAGGCAGAAGACCAGACTACGGGTCAGAGGTGTTCCATATCGGGGTCCTACTGCCAGCTCATGAGAACACCTGCCTTCAGTCGTCCAGCTATCCAGCATTTAATGAGGGCCAACTATACCAGACCCAGAGTCAGACACTCAAGGAAACGCAAATAAAACACAAGATCTGACTCCAAAAAAAGCTTAGAGTCTAGTGTTGGAGACAGACAATGTTATATACATAACAATAGGAGACAGAGATAAGACTACCAAGAACCATGGGCCCCAGAGGAGCAAGGAACAAGCAATAAAGAGGTGTCGGGGCTGAAATTTGCAGAGTCAAAGTGAAGCTTAACTTTCCTTGAGCACTAGAAATAAAGAACATGGGTTTGCAAGGAAGTGAAAACAATAGCAAAAAGAAAAAAAACTAAACTCTCAACTCCTTCTTGTCGATACATGATACAGTATCATTAACCTCAAACAAATTTACAGTCAGATATACAAAAAGCCATATACTATCCGTGAAATAAAGCTGTTACGTATTTACCAAACATAGAACCATGGAAATTGTTCCTTAAATCAAGACTCTGCATATACAAAGTAACTTTTTGGTCACTTGAAACTGCTTTGGATATGCATTTTTTTTATTTAAATTTCTAAAGTGACCCCACTTCCTCCCCTGTGAGTTGCAGATGCATGGAAAGTTTCAAATTTTAAATTTACTCTGTGTTGGAGTTATTCATGTGCAAAAATAATCTTAAGTGATTTTTACGGCATAAAGCTGAGGGTCGGCTTCTTTTTCTTCTTCTTCTTCAGCTGCCCAAGTGTCAGAAACAGCTGAACAGATGTTTCTCTCAACATTTGACAACCGAAAAACCTCACCTTTGGGATGAAATCAAGCATGAAAATTTAAAGCCCAAAGGATAATTTTTCAGCAAGTTCCAAGTGAGTAAAACATGTTAGAGACGCCAAAGACTCTGAAATCTCAGAAGGAGGATTTCTCTTGGCAAAGAAGCTGATGGTCAAGGCAGGTCAAGTTACTGTCTTAATTCAGCGTGTACAATGTGTATGTGGTAACAAGACGTGACCTCTACCCTCAAGTGGCTTGAGTCCTAAAGAGCAATTAAACAACAACATCAATTAGTGAAGGCAAATTCAGTTACGTCTTACTTTTTTGATACATATGTTTTTGAAAAGTTGGATGCAAATGAGTGACTTACATTCCTGGTCAATCCTATGTGGGAAACAGAATCAAGATACTATCTGTGTGTTGCACCCAAATTGAAGAAAGCTAAAGATACTAAGGGTGTGTTAAGCATGAGTTGAAGGATGCTTAAGGTACTACCTGTGTGTTATGTGCAAGTTGAAAGATGCTCAAGGTACCACTTGTGTATGAGTTGAAGGATGTTGAAATGGTTAATTTTATGTGTCAACTAAGCCATGGGATGCCCAGATTTTGGTCACACATTGTTCTGGGTGTTCCTGTGAGGGTGTTTTTAGATGAGATTAACATTTTAGTTGCTAGAGTAAAGTAGATTGCCCTGCATAATGTGGGTGGGCCTCATCCCATCAGTTAAAGGCCTGAATAGAACAAGAAGACCACCCCTCCGCTATGTGAGAGACAATTCTCCAGCAGGCTGCCTTCAGTCTTCACCTGCAACTTCAGCTTTTCCTGCCTAACAGGCTTAAACTGAAACCCTGGCTCTTCCTGTCAAATGGCCTTTGAACTTGAACATCGGCTCTCCCTGGGTCTCCAGCCTTCTGGCCCACCTGCTGATTGGACTTGCTAGCCTCTGTAATCACATGAGCCAATTCCTTATAACAAATCTCTTTACATATATATATATATATCCTATTGGTTCTGTTTCTCTGGACAGGCCTAATACAGATGTTAAGGTACTGCCTATGTTTGAGTGTGAGTTGAAGGATGCCTTTCACATCACCCTCTTCTTTCTCTTGATACCCCACCCACCCCCACTTACTGCTACATGCTTCCTCACAGTTAGAGCTTGCTCTTCTGCCCAACCTAGCATAAAATCCCCACAGTTAGCCAATCCTTGGGTTAGACAACAAGGTCAAAGCACGTCTAACACAGTCTTGAGCACAATACACACACCAAAAAGAACTAGACAAAGTAGTTAATAGAACTGGGTTCTGGTGCCTACACTGCTCTCATTCAAAAGGGTATAACCTTGGGAAATCTCTAAAGTAACCACTTTGAGTTTCAGTTTTCATCAGTAAAAGGATGGTGTTTGAATAAAACAATGCATAATTTCTTATAATAGGCAGAATATAAAAGCTACTTCATTAGAGCCACAAAGAGATACAGATTCAAGGAGCCACAGATATCATTTTGTTGTTGTGGGGAACTAGAGAGTCCCTGCGAGGGCTGGCATCTGTGACAGACCTAAGAGACCAGGGAACTTCAAAGATGGAAGTGGTCCAGCAGGACGTGAGAAAGGCATGATTAGCCTAGAAGGAGAGGGTGCTTGTGAGCTCTGTCTGCAGCTTCCAAGGGACCCAGAGGGACCTGGAAAGAGCTAGTGTGAGCAGCAGAGAGAAGGATTTGAGTTACATAGAGCAGAATGTTTTATGTGAAGGGAGATCAGCAAAAGGAAGCTTAGAGCAGGCCCCATACAAGGAAAATATGATCAAGATGATGGATTATGTAGACATGGAAATGGAAGAATCTGGCCTCTCATCTAACAGACTGCCGCAAGTCAGCACAATAGAATTTTGGTATTTTGGCTGAAAAAAATTGGACTGTAGAACCTGAACAGCTGATAGACAAACTAGAAGTAAAAAGAGAGACGATGAGGGTCTTTTTTGTTTAAAGTGGAGGAAGCGACTCTGCTTGAGATGTTCTCCCCTTACAGGAAGGGAGAAACCTGAAGCAGACAGAAGCAGCCTGTGTGTCCACAGAGAGGCGACCAGGCTGGCAAGGCTCACCTCAAATTATGTTAGGCACCAAAATACCTGAGGAAAAATACATACTGTCATCAACAATAGTGGCTTCCTGTAGAATACCAAAGGTACGTGGCTGGGGAAGGGCAGGAGAAAGCGCTTAAGAAGTGCAGATTTCTGAGATGCCCTGGCAGTGTAACTTTCTCCTTCCACCTCCATCCCTAACACTCTATCGAGTATGGCTGCAAGCTTGGAGCCTGGCTCCTGCCCTTTTTTTTGGATGGTCTTGACACTGTCATCTCCCAATCCTCCAGGGATTGCCAAACTCCCAACTTTGAAGAGCAAAATTCCTCCAATACCGGGGCCAGATTTTACTAGTATCTGTAACCCCAGCACTCAGATTACTGCCTGGAATACCTTAAATCCTCAATGTTTTTCCTGGCAGGAATTCATCTAGAAGAATCACCTTGACTTTAAAGTCATCTGCTTGATTATTCAATCATTTATTTGTGCAACGCTTACTGTGAGCCAGGCTCTGTTCTAGGTGCCAAATACATAAAGATGAATGAAAAATGATCCACAGAACTCAGAGGCTAGTGGCTGGAGTTATATAAAGTTGGATGAATTGCTGTTCAGGTTATGGCTAGCTTCAGATAAAAATCCAAGCAGAAACTATCTAATTCATCTATTCATCTTTTTATGCATTCATTAACAATTCAGCCACTGTATACCAGGTGCCACACGTACCAGGAGCCGACTCAGATGAAGAAGACATGGTGCACATAGTAGAGAGGTTCCCCATCACAGTCACAGAGCAGTACAACACGCAATAGACACCAATAAACATGTTTATAAAGATCGATGGGCATCCAGAGTAGGAGCCAGGCTACAGGAGTCAAAGAGAGGCTTGAAGGAGAAGAAACACAGATTTATGGACAAAAGCACGTGATTTTCAACAACAGTGGTTAGCCTTTTCTTTTTAGAAGCAAAAAAGGAAAAAGCAAAAGGCCGTGCAGCTTCTGGTTGAAATGTGTGGGAGTCTGGGGGAGCAAGAAGCCCAGAGGCCCCCACTCAGCTTTCCCCTTGGGAGGGCTTTTCCCCTGTGACGCTCTAGGACCCCTGAACCCAGTCTGGGGTCCCAGAGTATAAAAGTGGCTACTGGCCTTCAACAAGGAGTAGAAGACATGCTTCTTGGGTTCTTTTCCAAGTCCTGTGGCTGACTTGCTGGATAACAGGCCAAGCATTGCTTGACCAATCTGTGCTTTGATGTCCTCAACAGGAAAACCAGGACTCAGACAGGCCGAGTAGCCCTGGGAGGCTAAATTAGGCACCACCTGCTAAGTTCCTTGAGCTTTCAAGAAAAGAAGAAGGGGGTTGTCTGGAGGGGGCTACCTGAGGCCTTATTAACAGCCAGGCTTTGACGATCCCAAAGTACAGGCATCCTGAGCGAAACACACTGTCCCAGTGACCACAGGCAACAGTGTGCCTCTGGCATAGAGAGAGCTGTTTAGACATTTTGGTCCAAGGCAGAGCATTTTCAGATAAGAAGGATGATTATGAGCCAAGAATATAGTGATTTATTTGAGAGTAGAAAGAGATGGAAAAAATGCCTTTTAAAAGATGAGCTGTCCTCCCAGGGGACTCAGACTCAGTCCCTTACCAAGCTCAGGAAGGCAATTTAATTGTTCATAATGTTATTGACTTGACGAGACAAACCAGCTTTGCCAAAGACGACCTTCTGTGTGCCTGAGGAGTTGGGCATCGCGGGGAGTAAACTCTGCCGTGTGAGTCCTCTTTGCAGACCTTTCTTCTTCTGCTCTGGGGACGTTCTGCCCCATATAATGAGGCTCCCCCACTTCTCTTTCCTCCACACATTTTCCATGCAGCAAAAACATCTCCCTCACTCCTGGCTCGGGACTTAGGGTATTATTTTTTTGTGGTGTAGCTTATTTAATACCACTAAGAATGAAAATCAATAACTAAAATTATGCAATTGCCTCTGATACAATTTATTCTGTTTCACATCAAACCGTATTTTCCTGGAAACTTTAATTTTTAGCTTTTCATTCTCAGAAAAGTGTCTTCAGAACAACTTGGAAGTCTACAGAAATTATCAAAAAAGACATCTCTTCAAACCAAGGTCCTTGAATACATACTGATAGTTCTTAATCTTCCATCTCCATTCTCCCAGCTCCATTTTCCTAGCTCAGGGGTTGTCGGGAGGGCCAGCTTGTTTTTATAAATAAAGCTTTATTAGAACATGGCTATTTTCATTTGTTTATGTATTATCTATAGTTGCTTTCACACTACAATAGTAGAGTTGAATAGTTGCAACAGAGACTGCCCGGCCGTCTAAGTCTAAAATATTTACTATCTGGCAGTTTGCAGCCCCAAATCCAAATGCTGCTGGACATCTCAATTTGGATGCTTTGTAGCCTCCTTAAACATGTCCAAAATTTAACTCATTATCTTTTTGTCAAATCTGTGCCTTCTGTAGTGTTTCTTACTTCACTAAATGCCATTACCAGCAACCCAGTTGCCACATCTAAAGATCGGGGGTCCCTTCTGGCTTCCTCCCTTCCTTAACCTTCAATACAATCAACCGCTAAATCCTGACCAAGTCATTCCCCACTCTGAGGTTAGAATGATCTTTCCAAAATATAAATAAAGTTATGTCACTTCTCTCCCTTAAAATATTTTAATAGATTCCATTCTATTCAGCCGTAGACATTTAAGTGTCCTCAATCTGCTTATTGAAAGCCATGCATAATGTGGCTCCTGCCTACGGCTCCAAGTCTCTTCCTACCCGCCCTCCTGGCTGCTGTCAGTTCCTTGGAAACCTCTTGCAGGCTCTTGCTCACCTCTGAGACTTCTAGTACACCATCTCCTTACTTAGAACAGTCTGCCCCTTGCATCATTCTTCATGGTCCCGCTAAAAAGCCACTCCTTCAGGTACACTTTTCTCGCATCTCGACTGTGTCTTTGACCACCCTGTTTGTGACTCTATATGTTTACTCTGCTACAATGGTGATTGCACCTGACTGTGGACACCTGCTAATTGTCTGTCTTCTCAGCCACACTGTAAATCCCCTGAGAGCAGGCATCTTACCTGTCTCATTTATCATCAGAGGACTTGGAAATAGAAAGTTCTGAGTAAGTATTTGTTGAGTGACTCCATCTTATGCCAGAAACAGAAGCTTGAAAGAGTGAAGAGAACACAGGGAAACAGTTACAGAGGCAACTCAGAGGGCTCTGACCTCCCTCTCGTCACTGTTCTACACAGAGGAGACTCTACAAAGCTGAGGTTGTTGTGAAGCGGTGTGCGCTCTGGCAAGGAAGAGAATTTTAAGCCTGTTATCCTGGGTGTGAGAAAGAGGGAAAGAGAAAGACTGAAGAGATAAGAATACAAAGATCCTGGTACTGCATTGGCCAGGGCCTTGAGCAATACAACCAGCCACAGATGGCACTATTATTATGTTATCTTTTACAGATTTAAGACTAGATCTCATTCTACAAGTTTAAAGAGGCCCTCACAATGTAAATTTTCTTTCAGTTAGTCTCTTGCTCAGCTAAGTAAAGTTAAAAGCAGAACTATATCCCCAGTTTCATTTACAGGACAGGAAAGGCATCTGCTAGTTGTGCTTATAGGTTCCATGATGCTTCGGAACATTTTAGTTTCTTATAGGACTGTGCTGCCAGAGGCATGCTTGGAAATTAAAACCCTTCCCAAGGTATATGGGGAGGAGTAAATCTGACCTTCTTAAGTAAGGACCTCAAGGATATTCTGGTTTGCATTCACAGCTAAAAGTATCACTTTAGTCTTCTGGTTTGAGATAACAGTGAATGAATAGAAACACTAGGAAAAAGCAAAACTGAGCAAGTAACTCATGAATACACATTAAAATGTGGTGTAATTTTGATTAAATAACTGAATGGAAGCAAAGAGAAACCATCTGAAATAAATTTTCACCTTTCAGAGTGGGGAGTCAAGAGATAATTCTAAAGTTGATCGATCAAGAAATAGAGGTATGTATAAGCATGTTATTTACAGTTTTGGAAATGAATTCTAGAAGTAAAAAGACCAACAGTTCCAAGTAGTTGCCTTGCTTGAGAAAGAAACTGTAGGAGCCAATGGTAGGAAGAGTACAAAATTCTCCCTGCAGGTTTTCAATTCCTGATGAGGTACGAACACCATTAACAGCGGAGCATTTAGATTAGAACAAGTTTATCCCTCTGAGGAGGGAGTTCACAGGCAGGGTTGGGACAGAACCAAGGATGATAAAATAGTGATCTCAGTCTCCAAAGCACTGGTCTTCAAACATCCCAAGGCCCTGGGGTCAAGAGCTTCCAAGGGCCTGTGGACCCAAATGCAGCAGGGCCCACGCCCCAAAGGAGAGCCACCAGGGAAGAGGAGGAGTTTGGGGAAGAGAAACGTCACTCCTTCCCCTGAACATCATGGAGGATCCTCTGGACAGCATCATCCTCATGGGGAAGATGTCTGAGTTTCTGCAGATCATGGATAGATTTTGCTCATAGTCATGACTTCTTCCATTTGGAACTACTCAACATGTTGGAGGATAGCTTCTCTGAGGTTATTGGTATGAGGCTGACGATTGATCAGCTGTGAGTCATGATACTCTAGATGGAACAGGAATATCTTCAGGAGAATCTTATGAATATATGGGCCTTCCTTAACGCCCTGGATGTAGATGCCATCAAACCTTCACTGGTGAGCACCTGTCCAACTGAGAGGTAGGGTGGACCAGAACTTTCTGCCTTGGCTACTGCACATGACCTAACTCCTAGACAAGGCGGAGCTCACTCAAGTTCTCAGCCAGCTCTGTGTCTAGATAAACTCCTCTTGGAGCTCCAGCCACTTGGTGGCTTTGCCAGATTGTTCTCCTAATTCATCATCATGGCCCAGACCAACATGGCAAATATTTTAGAAGCTCTGATTGTTTTAGAAAATGTTAGTAATATGACTCACTCATAAATCCTATGTGACCTGGGACAAACCCTGGAGGCTCTTAAGAGTCATAACCTCTCAGAGCATCTGTCCCAGACCTAGAACTTAGTCCAGGGGTATGAAGGATGTTTGCATCCGAACACAGCAGAAATAAAAAGACACCTGAAGGGAAATGGTAGCCTCTGAGCATAAAGGAAAGACTTCACTCACCAAAGTATTCAGGAAGTACTTCCTCCTCTTAGTCAAGATCAGTATATTTCAAACTAGCAGCTATAACCTAATATGGGTCATGAAACCAATTTGGAGAGTCACAGCCAGTATTTTTATTGCTGTTGTTGTTGATTTTGTTTTGTATTTTTATTGATTTTTCTATGTTAATAAATGTTTAGATTGACATTAACTCTATTGTATTTTTACTTTTTCATAGATACTAAAGATATTATTTCATAAATTGTTTAGTTATCTATTGTGTGTGTGTATCTGTCTTTCCACTGGGTTCTAATATAAAATATAATTATGGGGGAGGTCATGATGTCTGTGAAGCATGGCAACTACGTAGTTGTGTTACAACCTCATCTACCTACTGCGATCAGGCTACAGAAAGACATGGATTGATATACTGATGCTCTTCTGTATCACATTACTGGCCAATTTGGATGAAAGCTCTACTTACTAAAACTTCACTACCATGGTCAGAAGGATTAAGAAAAAGTCAGCAGCTAAGAGAAGATGCTGAAATGTCCTAATATCAAGGCATGGAGAGAGATTTTCAAGGCAGAGAGGCAGAACATGAGCAGGTCAGCACCAGCACATTAGCCATCTTGGGTTTAGCCAACACTCCAGTGGATGTGAGAAATTCATGGGGTGCACATAGGAGGGATCGTGTAGAGAGTTATACCGGGTCCTCAAGTGTCTGGAGCAAGAGAAATTCTTATTAAACAAATGATCACTGTAGAACTGAAAGGAATGTCATTTCTAGTTAATAGTCCTCATTCAACAGTTTGCATCTAAGCAAGGAATAAACAGGTAGAGTCAGGCACCCAGAACTTTACGACACATGACCCAAGATAGTGAAATTAGAGAGAATAAACATGCCTTGGATTAGGCTAGTATATAGAAATGAACTCCTTAGGAAGTGTCAGTAAGTAAGAACTGGGAAGATGTGGGCCTGCTCTTGCCCGTACGCTGTGGGCCTTGCTCAAGCTATGGATTATAGAAAATGGGTGTTTGGGGATTTGAAAGACATAAAGCCTGTCTTCTGGGAATCCTACCAAGATCCTTCCCCAGAAAGTTTATTATAAGCCTTCATAGGAGGTTTTATATGCTCACAAACCTGATTTTGTCCATAAATCATGACTATCCCATCCATCGAGGATAATCTGGCTCACAAGTGGCCAATGGAGAAAATCGAATGCCTAAGAAATGGTTCACAATGGCAGCTATAATTAGTAAGAAAGGGAGACATTAAAGTTATCCAGGCAAGGAAATGCCTACCTATTCCAGGATCTCACCGGTAAGCTGGCAAACCATCAGAAGCTTTTTGGATGAGCTTGTTCTCAGAGCAGGGGATTGATTTGTAGGATACAATAGTTTTGTTTGCTCAGATCAGATTTTAATGGCCTTAAGTGTCTCCTAATGAGGAATAACCAGCCAGAGGTCCTAGACAGTGAAGTTTGAGGACCCGCACCATGGTCTTCTCTGTCCATGTCCCCATCACTTGCTATTCTCTGACCTTGTTGTCACTCATTCTCCTTTCTCTCTCTTTGCACTCCTTTCTTCACTGGTAGAGTTATGTATAAAAAAGGGCTTTGAAAAGCATGAAAACTTTGTATATAATTTAAAGAGGACTTTTAACAGGTGTCTATGATTTCATTCCAAAGTACCCATTGGAATAGCAGTTTGAAACGAGTGTACAGAATCATACTAACACCAGATTATCATTGCATATTCATCTTCCTAGAAAGTTCATATCTATGTTCTAGTTAAAACTATTTCATGCCTTTGCTGTTTGAATAATAACTTTACAGAGTTTTTTAAAAAGTTTTCTCCGGGGAATCTGGCTGGAGATAAGAAGAAGGACTGTTGCTATTTATTACAAGCCGTCATGTACTATTTGGCATATTACCATCTATATTCATTACTTTGGTAAAATAAAAGTTCTCATTTTATCTTAATTCAATTAAATGAAACTCTCTTGTAACCAGATTTATCCTTCTCAGTAATAAAGCATATGATAATATAACAAACTATTCACTAAAACTTTTAATATAATTAAAGTCCAGAGCATAGTAAGCAACTGACAATCTCTACGTCGATTGCTAAATTACCATATAAGGGTTTTTAAATTCTTGCGTTGATTATTCTGAGGAAAGCCAAGTGGTGATTCCATATTACACTTTGGCGTTTTGCTTTTCTCATATATCTTTTTTAAAAGATTACCTACACTTCAGCCCTTGACATTTATTCATTCATTTCAAGATTTTCCCATGAGTCCTCCACAAGTTCAGAGCACCAGAGTCAAGCAGCCAAGTGTTTGCCTTGCTATCTTATGTGTGCCACCTAGTGGTCAAACCGGTACCAGCAGGCAGAAAGGTCAAAAGATGATCCTGATGGAAACGGCTGATAGGGCCATCCGGGTAATCGACTAGTGGCTAGGAATCCAATGCTTGATGAAAATGAGGGCTTCCTGTGCCCTTCCATAAAATGGCAGGAAGAAGTGAATTTTAGAGTGAAAGTATTGAGAATAAGCTCAGAAAAGGAAAATACAATGAGCTCTAAGCAATCAGCTGATTGACCATGCCAAGAAAACCAACAGCTAGTTACTTATTTTAACAAAATGCTCTCTTGGAAAAAAATCAAATACTAAAGGTCACAATCATACAAATTGTGCAATCCATCATGAAATTTCACTCTGCAAAAATAGTCACTTGATTGATTATGCTCCAAGGCAAAGCTATGGGCAAAACTCACTATAGTATGGAGGCCTGGGGCAGACAAAGCATAAAAACAATCTAAAGCCCTTCTAAATGGTTTTCAAGAAACATTTTTATTGTTTTTTAGTCCTTACCAAGCACCATCCATTCTGAAGTGAATTTCCATTCATTCACTCATTCTGCAACTATATCTTGAGTAACTACCATGTGATTGGCATTCTTAGGGAAGCCCAGATAAAATAGAAAACAAGGCTGCTAAGAGATTTTTCTCTCTTGAGCTTTATGTGTCAGTGCAGGAAGACAGTAAAAAAATAAGCAGGTCATATATCCATAAAATTATTTTAGACAGTGATAGATGCTATCAGGAAAATAAAGCTGGGTGTAATAGGATAGCGAATGGTGGTGGGGGTGGAGGGGATCAGGTGATCAGGCAAGGCTTTTTGAGGGTATGATCTTTGAGCTGAGACCTGAATGTGGGAAGGACACATGTGATGAGATAGAGGACAGAATTCTAAGCAAAAGGAGAGCAAAATGCATGCCCTAAAGTTAGACTGAATATTGTGTGACTAAAGAATTGCAAGGAGGCCATCACTGTGGCTGGAAATTATCAAAAGAGAAGAAAGCAATGTTGTAGGCAAGAAGCAATGGTAAAAAATGGTATTTTCTATTAAAGGTAAAATAAAACCAAGAAAGCAAAGGAAAGTTTGATGAAAGGCATGATATGGTCTAATGTGTGTTTTGTGAAAAATTACTTTGGCCATTCTGTGACAGTCAGACCAATCAAGGGAGCCCACATCAGAGACAGGGACACAAGCAGGGAGCTTACTGAAATTGTACAGGCAGAGATATTTGTGGCAGAAATGGGATAATAGTAGAGGAGGTGAGAAGAGTCCCGTTCCGGATGTATATTTGAGATAGAACCAATATGACTTGCTGATAAATTGAATTTGGGAGAAGAGAGAAGGAAAAAAGTCAAGGTTGAAGTCAAGGATTTGAGCCATTAAGAGGGATTGCTGGTTAGGATCTAAAGAGCTGCAAAGGGCAAAAATAAATAAAACCCAAACAAAGAAAAAAAGAGATTGCTTAGAGAGGAGTATATTATTTAAGGAGTGGGAAGGGGGAGGATATCAAGAGTTCTGTTTGACCCAGCAGATTTTGAAGGACGTGTTAGAAACTCTTAAGGTTATTGTTATAATCAAGAACTTCTTAAAACCTGGGATATTTCTCACCAACTAACTGCTGAATTTGTATCATGACCGGAGACTGAATATTAAGAACAAGGCTTTAAGTTCTTTCTACTTCACACTTTACTATGGAATCCTGGATTGCATGGAACTGTAGAAGCATCCGTCCTTGCCCTCAATATTTATGGAGCCATATGGTAAGCTGGTGCCCCTGAAGCAATAGTGAACAGAGAGCTTCCTCTCTAGTGCAGAAGACAGACACGTGTCAGATGATCGGACACGGTACCACTAAAGTCTGCGATACAGAGGGAAAATATGACAGCTTCTGATCTTGTCTGGGGGCTGCAGAGGTGTCCTCAACTAAGAGATATTTGAGCTGAGATCAAAGTATGAGTCACAGTATAAAAAGCTAAAGGGAGAGAAACAGAATAGCTTTGCAGGGAGAGGAATAAATTATTGCACAGGTCCTTTGAGGGAACTGACAAAGACTGATAAGACTGGATCCCAAAGAGAAAGGGAAAATGTGATGGGATATAGGCAGGAGAAGTAGGCTGGGACCAGGCTATACATGATCTTAACAAGAGGTTTAAGCCTCAGCCTGAAGGGAGGGGAAAGCAGGAAATGACAAGACCCAATCCTGCTTTAAAAGCTTGTTCTGCTACACTACAGAGAACAGATTAGAGGCAGGGCCAACATTGGCCTCTAGAGACACTATTTCCGAAAACAATATTATGTTCTCCAACAGACTCCCCACAAAACACACTCACACACAGACACACACACAGACAAGAATATCATTCTGTAATGCAGAATAAAAGCAATCGTATAACATTAAAATTTTTTTATTTCATCTTTAAATGACCCAAATGTACATGGGTGCTAATATTAAAGTAGCTTCCCCCCCATGTTTTTTTACTCCCTTTTGCATATTTATGTGGGTAGAGGAGGAAATGTGTCCCCAAACTTGCTGGTACCCTAAGCACATGCTCAGTCCATCTATTGGGTAACCCATTATTAAACAGAGGGAGGCAGTTGTTCAGGTGAGAGATGCTGTGCTTTGGATGAGGATGATGTAAATGAACTATTTAGGAGGTAAATAGACAGAGCTTGGTGATGAATCGCTGATGGGAGGATGAGGGAAGGGAAGGGGTCAAGGATGACCGCCCGGCTGCGCCTGGGCAACTAGATGAACAATGTTATTCAATGATAAAGGGAACAGTGGAGGATGACTATATTTAGGAAGGACTCTTAATGACAGTCTGTTCCAAGTTCAAGAAATGGACAACATTGCTTCTCTTATCCATGGTAGATGTTGGTTGGTAACCACAGCAAACATTCTTGCTGAGCCTTAGAATCAGTACTTCAGATAGCCCTATTTGTCATCCCAGATGCAGTACAAACCTTTATTTAGAAGGTAAATAAATTGAGACCCAATTTAAAAAATACAGTTCTACAGAAAAGGCTTTTTGAATAAAGGCATCCCCTTAAATTATTTTTTCATTTAAAATTTTAATGAAAACTTTTAATCTAAATTCTATATATCTGCATTATGCTCTATTACCTTCTTGTATCTGTAATTTAAGAAACTTACCTGGATTCATATCCAGGAGAACATTGGCAAAGCATTGGAAAAATAAAGATAAATCAACATTAAGTGTAAAGGTATTTCTGAGTATAAATATCAATCAGAAGGTGTCAATAAACAGTTCCATGCTTCCATCTGATGTCCTTAGATCTCACAGATTGTGCATACTGCCATAAGGAAAATGAGATATCATCTAGCCCATCATTTTGAAGATGAGGATTGAGTTCCAGAAAGGAGAAACTTCAGACTCAGGGTCACAAAGCCTGTTGGTGATGGAGGCCAGGCGGAAACCAGAACCTCCTGATTCCCAGATTCCCTGATTGCCCTTACCTGTGGACCCCACTGTCTCCAGAAATGCACAAACACACTCTGTAACCCTAACTGGAAGACAAATACGAAAAACTCAGGAGCAGTCAACTGGTTGAATTGGGTGTGAGTATCATCCTTCATTGTTTGAAATTCCCTAAACTAGAATATTATTTTAATAAAAGACCTTCCTTGCTCTTCCTATTATCCTACACCTCCTGTCCAGTAACCTACTCAGAAGGAAATAGGATTTGTACTGTCACCTCCCTAGCAGTTTGTAAGAGGGGTTGAGGAATATAATAAAATGATGGATGAGGAAAAAACTCTATTTAAGAAAATTCAATACATTATTCATATATCCAAATTTACAAAGAGATAAATTAAGGGAGATTATCACAAATAAGCCAAACTTTTTTATAGGTTTGCTTTGACTAGCATGTGCCATTAGAACTTTCTAAATATTTATAGATCATTAAATATTTGACAGCCAGCTCTGGTGGTCTGGTGGCTAAGATTCGGTGCTCTCACTGCGGTAACCCAGGTTTGTTTCCCAGTCAGGGAACCACACCACTCATCTGTCGGTTGTCATACTATGGCAGCTTCATGTTACTATTTTGCTGAAAGCTATGTCATTGGTATTTCAAAGATCAGTAGGGTCACCCATGGTGGACATGTTTCAGCAGGGCTTCCAAACTAAGACAGACTAAGAAGAAGGACCTGGCCACCTACTTCCAAAGAACTTGGCCTTGAAAATCTTGTGAATAGCACTGGAGCATTGTCTGAGACAGCGCCAGAAGATGAGAGGATGGAACAAAAAGACCAAGCAGGGTTCTGCTCTGCTATGCAGAGGGTCACTAGGAGTTGAAATCCACTCAAGGGCACTATCAATAAAGTATTTGACATGAAGATTGAGGGTGGAGGGAAGGGAGCCTTAAAATTAGAGTGTTAAAATATTCAACTCACTGATGGAGAGAATTTTTTTTTAAACTAAAAGCTAGTTAAATCACATTGTAAAACAATGGAAAATATAATCTGAGGCATCAAAATAATCTCACATGAATTGAAAATCCTGGTCCCTCAGGAGGAAGGTGGAAGGAAAATTGATTGTCCGGTCCTTGCATTATGGCCATCAGAATTCCATGGGTTTAGATGTAAATGAAACTTTGAAGGAGCTCTGGGATACGTGTACCAGGAACTTACTGAAACAGCCTTGTTTTTCACTTTTGAAATCTTTTGTACTTTTGTCCCAACCACTTCAAAATTAGAAGACAATATTGTTTCAAATAGAGTTATGTTTGACACAGAGGTGTGCTGATTTGATGATTCCTTTTATTAAGATTCCCTCTGAAGGGTTGCATATAGTCACTCTCAGAAACACACTCTGAAACACTCCTCCTCAGTAGCATACTTGGTCTTCAAATTACACTCCTCTGCTTTTGGCTTCATTGATCTTACACAGCCTTTGGGCAAAAGCAACCAAATTTGATCTATAATAGAATTTAGAAAGTTTTCCAATGAAAAGGTAAGGAGGAAAAAACTAACTTTGACTTTTTAATGCATGTTTCATCTGATGGTTTCTGAATGTTTGGAAGTAATGGGATGCAGCCACTTTAAGAAACCAGATAGGAAAAGTGGCTCCTTCTCCAAGAGAGAGGCCTTGAAGTTTAGGAATACCTGCAGCCCATGCCTTGTTGTGAAATAGTTCAAAACACTTGGAGGCAAGGAAAGGAAAGGAGAAGAGGCTTGGAACTCCAAATTAGAGGAAATCTGGCTCAGGTGGAAGAGAAAGTGAACGTTTGAGGACGTTTAATGCTCAAAGCGCATAGCAAGTCATGGTAACTAAAGGCAAAACATGATTCTGGACAAGATCCTGGTTAGGAGAGAGAGAAAGGGAGAGAGAGAGTGAGAGAAGGACTGGAGGAAGGTGGAAAGGAAGGAAGAAGGGAACGATGGAAGGAGAAAGAGAGAGAGGGAAGAAGGAAAGAAAGAGAAAAAAGAGAGAGAGAAAGAAAGAGGAAAAGAAAGAGAGAAAGAAAGAAGAGAAGAAAGAAAGAAAGAAAGAAAGAAAGAAAGAAAGAAAGAAAGAAAGAAAGAAAGAAAGAAAGAAAGAAAGAAAGAGAAAGAAAGAAAGAAAGAAAGAAAGAAAGAAAGAAAGAAAGAAAGAAGAAAGAAAGAAAGAAAGAAGGAAGGAAGGATGGAAGGAAGGAAGAAAGAGACAAATGCTATAAAGGATATTTGGAGTAACTGGTGAAATTTGAATAGCACTGTATCAATGTCAGATTCCTTGAACCTGATAATGATTTAGTGTAAGAGAATGTCTTTGTTTTTCAAAGATACATGCTGATGTATTCAATGGGGAAGGGTGAAGATGTCTATAACTTACTCTCAAATAGTTTAGAAAATAATAATACTGATATAGATGTACATAAAAGTGATAAAGCAAATAGAGCAAAAATCTAAACAACTACTGAATCTAGATGAAAAGTATTCAAGGGTTCATTGTATTATTCTTGCAAGTCTTTTGTAAGCTTGAATTTATTCAAAATAAAAAGTCCATTGAAAAAATAATATAACAGAGAGATATTAAGGAGTTAAATAGCTCTTGAATTTTAATATAAATTTGGGGCAGAAGAAAAATCAAAATAAATATGTACATGGATCTCTCTCACTCTCTCTTCCAAGTATTCAAAATGATTTATATAAAGACATAGAAAAATAATGGTTATATTAATGTATTCAAACAAAGATCACATAGACATTGGCTAAAAATATTGACTTAGGAGTAACACTGTCTGGTTTCAAATTGTGGCTCTATCATTACTAGTTACGTGAGCTTGGGCAAATTATTTAACTACTCCATGCTTCAGTTTCTTCATCTGTAAAATAGGGATAATAGATTGGTGGGATTGTTGTAAAGATTAAATGGAATAATCTCTGCTAAGTGCTTAGAATACACCTGTCATATGGTAAGCATTCGATAAATCTTAAGTATTTTTATTTAAAAGTATAAAGTAAATTAGAGATTTATGGCTTAAAAATATAGGAATAAAAGTAGAAAAAGAATTCCAAGGTAAAGAAGAGACAACAAGGCAGATTATTATGACTGAATGTTTGTGTTACCCCAAAATTCATCTGTTGAAACTCTAACCCTCAAAGTGATAGTATTCAGAGATGGGGCCTCTGGGAGGTGATTAGGTCGCAAGGACGGAACTTTCATGAATGGGATTAGTGCTCTTATAAAAGAGGCCCAGAGAGCTCTCTTATCCCTTCAGCCATGTGATGTTACAGTGTCTAGGAAGCCGGTTCTCACCAGATGCTAAATCTGCCAGTGCCGTGATCTTGGACTTCCCAGCCTCCAGAACTGTGAGAAATATTGTTTGTTGTTTATAAGCTATGCAGTTTATAGTGTTTTTATTACAGCAGTCCAAACAGACTAAGACGCAGACAGATTGGTTAATATAGATCATAAAGATATGCTTCAAATTTGGACCTGAGCATCCTGAAACCCAAAGTAAAAAGAGGATATAGGCAAGTACATAAAATTAATTATCAGAAAAGGTGAGTATTAGCCAGGTTTCTCCAGAGAAACAGAACCAATAGGATATATAAAGAAAGAGAAAAAGAGATTTATTATAAGGAATTGGATCACATGATTATAGAGACTGAGAAGTCCCAAGATCTGCAGTCCAAAGGTCTGAGAGCCAGGAGAACTGATGGCGCAAGTTCCCATCTGAGCCCAAAGGCAGAAGAAGACTGATATCTCAACTCAACGACCAATGAGGCTGAGAGTGAATTCTCTCTCACTCAACCTTTTGTTCTATTCAAGCCTTCAATTGATTGGATGTGGCCCACCCACAGTGGGGAGAGCAATCTGCTTTTCTCAGTCTACTGATTCAAAGGTTAATCTCATCCAGAAATACTACCATAGATACACCCCAAATAATACTTAACCAAATATCTGAGCATCCCACGGCCCAGTCAAGTTGATACATAAAATTAACCATCATAGATGATTCATAACTATTCCTCAAGGGAGGTAAACCTTTTCCTAGCACTGAATTCTAAAATAATTATTAAAGGAACCACTGAATATTTTAGAGGAAATGTCCCTGAGCAAGATTTCTTCACAAGTTATACTTATGGATTTGATTTGGCTTTTAAAAAATACTACTTTCTGATAAAAGCTAAGAGAATGCCATTAAAAGAAAACTCAGTAAGGTATAATCCTGCGAGTGGCTGAGGTAAAAAGAGTTCCACTGTGTATTTTTCTGAGAATAGCTTGATCCAAGAACAGAACCTGTAGTACCTAGAGGAAGAGGTGAGCAACAGGGTCTTTGAATGGTCCTTCATAAATATCACTTCTCTTGGCAGGCTTTGTCAAAGATCAAATGACAGACAATTAAAGATTTTAGCCTCTGTCCAAAGGCCCAGCATGGAGATGTTCTGTGGTGCATCTTGAAAGTGGATCCTTTTGTTTAGGAGCTGGGCTAGGACTTGCATGACCCTAAGAGTGAGTGTCTTCTTAAATTCCATGTCCTAGGTGCCTCTCTTGCCTTACCCTAGTCCCAATTCTGTTTAGGAAGAGCAAAAGGGACAAGAAGAAATAACATATAAGTTAATCCCCCCACATTTTATGTATTTGACAGTTGTTAGGAGTGGACAAATAATGCCCCTCTTTTCTCCCACCAAGAAGCAAAACAAAACCCATTCAGAGAGCAGATGAGGTAGACTGTGGATCAAGAATATCACCTTCTATTCAATGATTATATTACAGCATTGATTAATTTCCTGGTCAAAGATTCAAGTGCTTTCTAATACAGATCATTGTTACTCCTCTTACCAAGAGCTCAGAAGGTGTAGCATTTTGCTTGTGAAAAGTTGCATCTCCACAAACAATATGGATGTCTATGTACACACTGCACTTAGAATAACACCTTTTAAACTTCAATACTTTTAATCCTGAAATCACAAGTTGGTGGGGCCATTTTGAAAAGCAACATTTAAGCGTTAAAGAAAAAGAATCCTACCACCCTTTAACCATGTGATTCCCTATCCAAAGCCCTGAAACAGGCATGCTTTGTGGCCTCCCTAACTACCATCTTGGCTCAAACATTGCATTCATAGGGCAGCATAGGCAGAGTGCTACATTATCTGAACCATCTGATAAGCTTGATGCTCAGAGTCTAGTTGGCGAAGTGAGGCTCCTTGGGCCTGCCTTCTCTTTCACGAGGGCTTGCATCCAAGACCCATAGGTCTTCCAGACCTGCTGAAGCAGCACTCTAGAGGGAAGGAAATTCTGGTTCGTGGTTTTGTGGTCCTAATGGAAAAAAGAAAATCAAAAACCATTGCAGAACAGAATTAAGTTTTCACAACCTGGAAGACAAAGATTTTTTGGAAAATAGAGCAGTTTAAGCCCTCAGTGTGTTCCAGATTGGGATGCAGTAAAGATGATATCTTTAATATCTTAGATTTATTCTAGATTGCATTGGGAAGAATTTTAATGGTACCAAGAAATGTGTAATGGTCTACTACCCTCATGTCTGTCCTGGGTGGCAATAAGGAACTACCAATTTAGAGTTACATTTTCAATAGATTAGCTTTTTAGCTAGAAATTATATGTGTGTGTGTGTCTTTATGTGCTTGTTTGCTTTCATTTATTCAGATCATTTCTAAATATTGCCATATGGTAATTGAGCTGTAATGTTGCAGCCTCTCTGAAAGGAAGATGCAGTATGAAACAGGTCTCTAAACAATTCAGCCCAGCCAGCACAGGCCATAAAGGGGAGGGAAGAGGAGGGAAATAGTCTAGTTACCATCTCTCCCCTTGGAAAAATGCTGTTTCCGGGGAGGTCAGAGTCCTACACTCCAGTGCCAGTCAGAATTAGAACAATCTATTCAAATGTCCTTTATGAGCCCAGAACAACTGTTGGAGCTCTGTGGAAATTGTGGGGATCAGCAAGTATTTGGAATAAAACAGCTGTGCTTGGTGTGTTGCTTTACTCAGTGAACACCGTTAATGGCTCAAACGCAGAGAAAACACGAGCCTGGGAAGCACCTTCCCTTCCTCCCTTGGAAGCCTCCTCCAGCCCTCAGCCTTAAAGCGCTCTTTTCTCACACAGGATTAGTGGGGGCCTGAGTGTGTTGGAGGCGCATGTTCTCCTGGAGCGAGTGGGGGCTGTGCGTGTATTTCCGCACTTTCCCACTCTTTACATCCTTTCCCCATCCCCTCCCTGGAAAAATCAGAGAGGATATGCTGCCTTTTGTTTAGCAGAAAAGATGGGCAAAAGAAGAGAAGACACTATAAAATCCTGCTTGTTTCCTTTGTAGTACATTTCTTATATCTCACAGCGGGACCACCGAGTTCCCCAAAGGCTGACTGGCTTCAAAAGTTCCAGTCAGCTTAAAACAAAACAAGACAAACCCAAACACAGAGCTCTCTTGGTGCTTTTGAAACAGCAGCCACAACCAAGCAGTAAAATCACCAATCCAAAAACAACAGCTGGGGGGCGAGGGAGGGGCCAGGAGGCTGGGGGAGGCCAGGGCTGAGGCTCCTGGAGGATTTTGGAGATCCTCTCTGTGTATACACCAATCATTCTGGGTGATAAAATGCTCGCTGCAATAAAAGGCATTCTCCCATGGCTTCTGCATGCTAATGAGCTCCTGATCCACATTTTCTGGGCTTGGAAGGAACGTGGAAACATCTCTACAAACCCAAGCCCATTCTTCTCAGTAGCTGCTGACAATATTTCAGCTAGAAGACCTGATTAAGTAGTAATTGCTAACTGGCACCAAAAGCTTTAATGTGACTTCCAGAAACAAACAAACAGGAAAGCAGTAGAATGTTCCTTGTTTAACAAGGTAGCAGGCTCACCCTCACCAAGCCAGCCTGGGGTCTCCTGGGAGGACCCGCAGAACTGGCCATTGCCTTTAACCATTTCCTTCCCATGGACTTTGGAGCAGGACTCAGTCAACTGACAGGAGAATCTGGTAAATGTGCCTCCAGTTCTGTCATTCCTACAAGGGCAACAAGGACTGGAGAAGCACTAATCCCCCAAGCGAAGTCATTTGGACAGGTGTCTGTCAATTTATGAGGGAACATTCCACTAAAGGAAATAAAAAGGCTATGAATAAAAAGGGAGTGATAGAAGCCGGGATCATCTTTTCTTCCTCTCGCCAAATGTATTTTTAGCTAAAATCACCATCTTCCCACTCACATTCAAACACATTAACCTTGAAATGTGTGCCCTCATGCTTTCTCTTGGAAATTACAATGAAGCATGTCTGCGGGAGTGTATCGGTGTCCTATTCTCTTTCCATATGCTTGTTTCTCTTTTCTGCCCATTCCCCTCTCCAACTGGTTCTTTCTTGGGCAATGTACTAAGAAGGGAAGACCACAAACTTTGAAGTATTCTCAAGTCAGGGACAGTTTGTTTGCAGGGATCTAAGACCACTCAGGAGATGTAGACCTACAAGATTTAGTGGGTTGTTTTTTTAAGTGAATAAAGATACATAAAATATGTGACTATAGAAGTAAAGAAGTGTTACAATCAGTCTAGGAAGATGAGCATATTATGTCTGTGTTATACTCAGAGTAATTCAGACTTCACTAATCACTGATCCCAAATCCTGCCCCGCTTCCTCCTGGGATTCCCATCTCTGCAGATGGAACTGTCACCTGCCCAGCTGCCCAAGTTGTGACCCTGCTGGTCATCCTGGGTTTGTACCTCTCCCTTGCACATTGAGTTATTCAGGACAATAGATTCTACCTTCTGTCTCAATTGTTTTCCTTCATTGTTATCTTCACAGTAGAATAGACTGTAATATTTGCATATCAGGTGGTGCTGCCGCGCGGCATTGATAATTCCATTCAAGTTATTGAGAATTTACTATGTACTTGGTGCTATATGGGTGTCTTAGGCGTGCTATAACAGAACACCATAGACTGGGTGGCTTAAACAACAAACATTTATTTCTCACAGTTCTAGAGGCTAGAAGTCCAAGATCAGGGTACCAGCATGGTCAGGTTCTTGGTGAAGACCCTCTTCCTGGTTTACACATAGCTGCTTTCTCTTTGAATCTTCCCTTGGCAGGGAGAGAAAGAGAAACAAACAAACAAAAGAAACAAAGAGTGAGCTACCTGTCTTTCTCTTCTAATAAGAACACTAATCCCATCACAGAAGCTCTACCCTCATGACCTAATTACCTCCCAAAGGCCTTACCTCCAAATACTGTCACATTAGGGCTTGGACATATGAATTTGGGGAGTGGAGGGGAGGGTACGTAAATAATCAGGCCATAGCAATGGGAAACTATAAAAAGAGTAGACAGAACCTGTACCTTGTCAAAGCCTGTATTCACTTGCTAGGGCCGTCATACAGAGTACTGCAGACTGGGCGGCTTACACAATAGAAATTTATTTTCTCACAATTCTGCATAGTACCATTCCGAATTCAAGGTGTGGGCAGCTTGGTTTCTTTTGAGGCTTCTCTCCTTGCCTTATAAATGACTGTCTTCTCTCTGTGTCTTCACACGGTCTTCCCTCTGTGTGTGTCTGTGTCCTAATTTCCTCTTCTTATAAGGATACTAGTCATATTGTATTGTCACACCCTAGTGACCTCATTTTAACTTAATTATCTCTTTAAAGGCCCCATCACCAGATACAGTCACATTCTGAGGCACTGGGCTCAGAACTTCAACATAGGAATTCGAGAGGGACAGAATTCAGCCCATAACAAAGACTTTTCATATTTCTTATCTTTTATTTTTCTTCTCACATGTCTTCAAGATAATTTACGAGGATCAGGTCAAGTATAATATTGGGCTGATGAAACTGGAACCCAGAGAGATTGAGTGATGCCCAAAGCCACCAGGTTGTCACCAGACAGAGCCCAGACTTGGCTTTCTCTCTTCTCAAACAACGCCATCTTTCTCCATTGCCCACTAAAATTCTGTTGCCATGATTACACCATACTCCACAAAATTGTCTACATTATACTGTACTTTTCGTTTCAAATATCTTTTAAGCATCCCTTTTATTTTTCTTATTAATCCTAATTCTTGGGTGTTCTTTGGTCTTTTTGTTTTAATTTCATTTTTTTTCCATTTGATGTACATGGACTCTTTCCACCCTTGCTCATATCAAATTTCAAATGGAGCATAAAGTCAGCATCGTTTTATCTGTTGTTCTGCTTCTGTGGTGTTATTGTTGAGACAGCAGCTTATCATCATAGTCTGTTACCACTGAGAAAGCTTACATCCTACATGCTTAATAAACTTGTAATCTAGTCCCCCACTAATCCTCCCAGACCCAGGAGGAGGAGGAGGAGGTGGCATGCATTATGATTTCCATTTCCTGAATGGGAAAACAAACATAGAAATTTTAGTTAATTTATCTTATGTTCCCCAGCCAAAGCGTCAGTTTGTTTGGGGTATATTAATTTTATTATTGGTGATTTACAATGGCCTAAGTTTCTTTATTCTGTTTCCCATTTTGTACAGGAGCTTGGAGGTGAAACCAACAGTGATTTGGAACAGAGAGAGACTGGCTGGCACTCATATAGTTGGGATGGACAGACAATTGGAAAATTGCAGAAAGAAATTCACCTAAGAGCTAATATAATAAGCATTATAAATTATTGTGTACTCACTTGAGTTAGGCATTCTACTGAACTCTTTATTTTCTCTCTCACTAATCCTTGTAATCCTCTGATAAGGTAGTTTACTCCAATTCAAAGTACAGTTATGACACCAGAATATAAGCTTCCTGAAGCCAAGGACTATTTGGTTTTCTTCCCCACTTTGGAGATCCCTCTGCTCTA
Organism: Equus przewalskii; assembly: GCF_037783145.1. NCBI lineage: Eukaryota > Metazoa > Chordata > Mammalia > Perissodactyla > Equidae > Equus > Equus przewalskii. The sequence continues at coordinate 26,897,059 of NC_091852.1, read as the reverse complement.
GATCACTGTCAGTTTCACCTCCAGCCTTCTGTACAAAATGAGACCTAGAATGAAGAAACCTAAACCATTGTAAAATTCCAGTAATAAGATTATAGCAGCCGCCCAAACAGACTGACACTTACGTTAGGTAAATTACCTTAGATAGATCCTCTGCACTTAGCAGTGGCTATTTACTGATGGTATGAACAAAGGAATGAATGCCCACTTTGTGCAGGTGGAAGAGCAATAAGACACCACCCCTGCCAAAAAGCAGTTCACTGTTGTAGGAGGTATGGGTGACCACTGCCCATAAGTGCAAGGACAAAGTCAAGATTTAACTTAATATGTCCTGATTTCTAGTATAATTATCTATCTTATTTCTAGTACCCACATTTTTTAATTGCCATATGAGTAAATAACAAGCTTCCAATGAAATTCAAAAGGATTCAGGAGCCTGATTCCCAGAGAAAGGTGATCATGGTTGAATTCTACACTAGAAAGAGGCAGCCTACACATTAAATCCACTTTCCATTCAGCCAAGAAATATTCTTTTCCAAAGTAAGAACTAGTCCCTGATCCCTGCACAATTAGTCATGCACAGAAATCCTGGGGACAGTGTGAGAGTCTTGGAAACGTTTGCAGAACTTTCTAGCGTAATCTAGAACACCTCAGAAAGGAAAATATCACATCAGAGACAAAATCTACAACAAGCGAGGCGTCCTTTTGAGACATGATAGCAAGAGGATTACTGTTTGGCAATTAACTGTAATGAGGAAGAATAATTTAAAATTCCCTGTGTACACTGAAGAATAAACATCCCAGGATGGAGTAACCTGCTGAGAACAAAGTCAAATGTCAAGCCAGAATCTCTCCATTCACGTTTTTTCTTCAACAAGATTCTCTAACTCAGGGGTAATACACAAAACCTTTCACAATTAGTACAGCATGAGCAGTGAGCAATCACAACTGGCTCTGCCCATATACAAAATCAAACAACAGCCTGGCCATTTAGGTACATGTTGACTGAATATCAGATACTTGACAGACCTGTTTCCACTTCCTCTTCTTCTGAATTCCATTTCCAGGCTTATCTCCTGGCTTCCTAGGTCACTTGGTGACATCAAAGAGCCTCTCTTCTTGTGAAGAGGGGAGACCTCTGCCTTAGGAGTCGGGGGGCCTGGGTTTCAGCCTTAGTACTATCAGTTCAATGACCTTAAGAAAATCATTTCATTGTTCTACGTTCCACTTGCTTCTTTGGTAAAATAAAGAGATTGACTGGTGTTTTCCAACAAGTGCTATGGACATTAGCGGGCAAGGAGCAACTGTTTATGGTATAGTTCTGTCCTGTATGTGGGAAGATTTTTACCGTCCATGGCCTCTGGGCATTAAATGCCTGTAGCACTCCCTAATCTTTGTGACAACCTAAAATGTCCCACAAATTTCCACTTTCTTTGAGAATAACTGAACTAGATGGTATCTAAGGGCTTTTCCAGTGTTAACCTTTCAATATTTCTGGCATACACATTAACAGTTCCATACCAGGAAAGTCTGTTTTACACTGGGCTATGATCTTTGCTTTTTCTCCACAATGACAAGCTTGCTGATGCACAGATCAAACGTTTTTGAACAGATCCATAACATAGATATCAAAAAGACCTTGCTATCTAAATAAATGAGTACAGTGAAAAAAGAATCAACAGCCCCATCAGGGCAGAATTCCAGCAAATCAGTGGTTCTAATCTTTTGGATGTGTATCAGCAGGATTCCCTTGCCAGGAACAGATACCTGTCTCAATATTTTAGATGGAATGAGATTTAACACAGGGAATTAGATCCTTTCAAAATTTTGGATAGTATGGAGGAACAGTTTCCAGGCTGGGCCTCCAGAAATGACTCCTAGAGAAATATTCAGAACATGGTCCCTCAAAGGAGCTGCTATTTTTGTCTGTATCAGAAAGATGAGAACTGAGAAAGCTTCTTCTGAAATTGTGGACTTCAAGAATATACTCTCATAGCAGTGATCAAAGATCAGAAAACCACTGCCTTCACCGCCACTGTCACTATGCTGCCTCTTAATCCCCAGGAAGCTCTTGGCTGGTCCCTGGGAAGGTAATGAAGAAAAACCCAATGTGACTACCAACACAGTTGCCAGTGGAAAACAACGAAAGCAGCAAGAATATGGCCCCTGCCTCACTTCTGCTTTCCATATACTTGGAAGAACTTAATTTATACCCAGTACTATAGCTACAAGCAAATTTGAGGGACGTAGTTTTTAGCCATCCAGCATCTGCAAAGCATAAAGGCACAATAATAGAAGCTTGATGTTAATTGCCAGTCTGCCACATCCACCACAGAGAATATGGACCTTGTCACACCTGATAAAAGCCATGGGCTCTCCCCAGAAAAAAAAAAAATGACAATGTACATATAAAATCCTGTATACATTTTCATGTTATGTACAGACCTCCCAAAACCCACCATAGACCCTAAGTACCCTTACACTAGAGCAGTTTCTAAACCTTGACATAATTGACATCTGGAGCTGAATCTGTGCACTGTAGACTCTTTAGCAGCATCCCTGGCCTCCAGCCACTAGACGCCAGAAGTCTATCCCTTCTACCCACTCACTGCAATTGTGACACCAAAAATATTTGATATGGCCATGTGTACCCTTGAGGGTAAAAATTGTCTCAATTGAGCCCTATTTATCTCTAAATGATCAATACCAATATAAAACACTGTGAGGGGGCAGCCTTGATCAATAGAGTGACATAGAGAAACATCATGAATGACAATAGGTAAAATTGTTGAAAGAATATAAACATTAACAAGAGCATGGATGACAGCTTCAAAAATAGATCTGGAAAAAGGGCTTAATAGTGTTATTATGCAAGCAAAGCACAGGATTTAGACTCAGAGGGCCTGTATGATGATTAATTTTATGTGTCAACTTGATTGGGCCATGGAGTGCCCGAATATTTGGTTAAACATTATTCTGGGTATGACTGTGAGGGTATTTCTAGATGAGATTAACATTTGAAGAGGTAGATTGAGTAAACAGATTGTCTTCTCTAATTTGGGTGGGCCTCATCCGATCATTTGAAGATCTAAACAGAACAAAAAGGCTGAGTAAGAAGGAACTTCTGCTGCCTGACCGCTTGAACTGACGTATTGGCCTTTGCCAGCCCTTGGATTCCGAAACATCAGATCTTCTTGGGTCTTCAGCCTGTCAGCTTTCAGACTGGAACTTACACCATCGGCTCTCCTGGTTCTCAGGTCTTCAGACTTAGACTGGGGCGACACATCAGTTCTCTTGGATCTATAGCTTACTGATCTTGGGACTTGTCAACCTCCATAATCACATGAGCCAATCCCATACAATCTCTCTCTCTCCACACACACATATGTCTTAGGTCATTATATATATATATATTCTATTTCTTTGGAGAACCCTGACTGATACAGCCTAGCTTAAGTGTTAGCTCTACTGCCCAATCTGTAAAGATCAACAAGTTGGTTAAACTCTCTGAGCTTCAGTTTCCCCACCTATCAAATGGGGATTATGGCAGCACCTATGTCACAGATCACTGTTCCATTGAGGCAATGTAAAGTGGGTAGTACTTTGTATGTGTACCTTATAAGAACTACGTGTCTTTTAAAGCCTTTTCCCCCACTTCCACCTTCCTATCACAGCCACCTTGAGTCACTGGGAGCAGGCACCTATGGCCATGTTTGTGTCCCTACCTCAAAGAGTGGAATCAAGTTTACTCTGCTCCACTTTGCTGAAGGTTAAGTTTTCTGGTCCATGTGGAAATTCTACAAAGATTATTTCCAGTTGGCATCATTCTTAAGGATGAATTTAGAAGAGGTGAACATTCAAACTTTAGCAAGTTCTCATCTTCTGCAATAAGTTTTTGTTTTTGAATTGGAGACTATAAAGAAAACAATTATTGGGGACCAAAAAAAAGTCATTCCTCTGCCAAACTGTGAGCTTTGAAATAGTTTCTATCAATGTTTCTATCAATTGTTTCTATCAATTCTATCAAATCTAAGAGTTTGAAAAACAAATTTCAGTGAAAACCAACAAAATCAAGTTGGCAATTTGTTCTTTCAGATTTTTTTAAAAGATACCATAAAGTAGACAATGCAGTCCTTTTATTTTTTTTTTAACAAAATTCTCATCTTCCAGCAGGAGCCATTATTTGTGTAAATCAATGCTCATTGCTAAAAAGAGAAAGCTTAATGGATGGTCACTGTGGTAAAAGCTAAGGCCCCTCCAAGCAGATTTTGAAAAGAAATTACAATTCAGTAAATCCTCCTTCCTCCCTTGTTCTGTTTGCATTCCCATTCTCTACTGTTGCTGACTCCAAAAGCCAGATTTTCACTCCACTTCTCATTCTGTTTGTCTTTGCAACATGGAGGTCTTTTTAACACAAAAGACTTTCTATTGTGAGAAAAGAGGTTCTGGTCCCTGGATTTAAAGTCTAATTTGCAGATCTCCTCTGCCAAATTCATCCACTTCTACTAGTACATTGTAATAAAATATTTAAGGTACTATTATATCTTAATATAATCCACAGCTATTCAAATGTATCTGGAGAGCAAGAATTTCCCCTTAGGTTCAGATTGGCACAAGGGCACAAATATTGTCCTAAGACAATAATAAAGATCCTTTCTTATTAAAACAAACAAGTTAATTAAAAATAATCCCGGTACCTCAGAGAAAGTGTCTCTCCAGGGGATATTTATCAAAAGCTATTCATAGAATTATACTAAGTACCATAATTGATTCCACCAATGTAAAATCATAAAAATCATAAAGATTGTTTAGAATAACATTCCCTAACTGATGTTATATATGGTGTTTCTTAATAGATGTTCAAGGAAAAAAATAATAATAATAGGTATCAGTATCAATAATCTTTGAAAAATACTAATCCCCTCTTGAAAGGTCATATTTTACATGGCATATTAAAGGACCTGAGAAGTCCTGCAGTAAAGAAATTTAGCTTTGTTTCCCAATATTTCCTCAATATTTGACTGCAGAATCCCTCTTTCAAAAAATATCTCTTAACATATGTCAGCCTAGAATTCTTTGCAGAGCACAGTTTGGGAAACTCTGGTATAGGATCTCAACCTTCTATGTCACCCACCTCATCCTGGTACGCCTGTGCACACACACCCCCACATGCATAAATATCATAGATGCTTCTTTGGAAGCACCCACTTTTCGCTTTCTAGTGTAGCCTTCCAGAACTAGCTTCTTCTCACCATCAAAACCCATTAACTCTATGTGTACAACCTGAGGAGACTGCTCTCTGCTGAGAGGAGACTTATCCAATCAACTATTTGGAAATTCAAACGTAAAAGAGAGGGTTCTGGGATAAGAATACCTAGAATAAATCCTGGTTTTATGATTTATAAGTTGTATGATCTTGAGTAAATTATTCGACCTCACTAACCCTTAATTTTCTGCTCTGTGAATTGGGCATGAGAATGGCACATAGTTCATTAGGTTACTGTGATGTTTCAGTGACATGACACCTGCAGCAACGTGTCTGACACATAATAAGTATTCAAAAACACCAAGGAAATAAACAAATACATACATGAATCATGCCAATAGGTCTCAGTTGATGCATTTCTCCTTCTGCTTTCCAAGGCTATTGTATAAATTTGGGGGTCAGGGGGAGAAGACTTCATGAGCCTTGATAACAAGACTGAGCCAGACAACAAAATCAGTCAGTCTTCAATTTTAATCACTGCTGCCACTTTAATGTGATTGTGGGTTGGTCACCTACCCTTCTGAACCTCAATATTGAACTATCTGGGCCCTCCCAACTCCCCAGCCCCATCTCACACCACTCTCCTTTCAGGCTCTCTGTGTCAGGATTATTGGACAACCCTCCCCACAACCAGACTAGGTTAGTTACCCCCATGTTCTTCCCCTATAGTAATGTTCGTCACACTTTATTATAACAGTATTTGTCTCCCCAGCCTTACTGTCGTGACTAAGTCTGTCTGCTTTCCATTCTCTCTCTGACATTCGCCACAGAATAGAATATACTGGTTCTTTTACAAATAAATGGCTGGTATGGAGATCCTCACTCCACCCTCCAATCTCATCCCCCGTTTTGCACATACCTCATACATCACCCACACATGAGTCTTGCACAATCCTTGCAGGGCGAGCCCTGTTTAAGAACAAATTTTCCATGAGCTAGGTAGGAGGAAGCTCAGAATTAGATGTAAATTGATTTAAAGAAAATAAAGAAATGTGACTTTTGTTATTACCAAGTTAATCTTGCCACAAATGTATTAGGATTTCCATTTTAAGGATGCAGCTTAGAAAAGTAAAGTAACTTGTCCACAGTCATACAACTGGCAAACAGCAGAGGTGGGATCCAAATCCTAGATTTTGTAACTTTTAGGTACCCACCCCTTCAATTTTCACAACATCATCTTCTCTAATTTAGATATCATGCCAATGCAAAATAGGATACCGAGGGAAAAAACTCTGAACGTAGACATCTCAAGACATATGCAGTGCTGCACTCCCACCAGATCAATGCCAAACGACATCTATAGAGAAGAGGGACTAGTGCTGTGCAGAAGCAGCCAGATCCACCGGGACCAGGGCATCTCAGGCACAGGGATTCTCTGTTCCACAGTGCCCTTGCAGCACGATGGTCTGGAGAGGAAGGAAAAGCCCAGACTTTGAGTCAATCCTAAATTTTAATCATTGCTCTGTCACTTTAATGTTGTGTGATTATAGGCTAGTCACCTACCCCTTCTGAACCTCAATATTCCATCTATAAAGTAGGGATAATTCTATCTATTTGTCAGGGGTAGTGTGAGGATCAAAGATTTCACATGTGTAACGCTGCCTAACATAGCTCTGGAGCCTATTGGCCACCCTTTTCTTTGACCAGTAATTTCTAAGACAGAGCTGTCTTCTTAAGCAATACCTCCTTTTTACTATGGTGTAATCTCCCCGCCGATTGGATGCTGTCTTAGGGACTAGTTTTGATTGTTAATATCTCTGCCCTGGGAAGAGGTGAGAGGTTAACAGTGGAAGGTAGTAGATACTTCTTTCAATTTGGCTTTGAACCCATGGACCAGAGATAACATGGAGCTTTGCGCTCAGCTTTGTGCGTTGGAATCTTATGTGCTCTGATGTAGCTACAGCCCGGTCGTGCTATCTGAAGGGGCCTCCAAACTGTGAAACTCAACCCCCTTCATCCTCCCCACAAATATGCTGGTGGCTGTGGAGTCCTGAAGAGCCATCGTTAGAGCATTCATCCATCTCTGCCCCCAGAGCTCCCAAGGCCAACTGAAGACCCAACTCCCTGGCAAGGCTCAGATGGAAAGGACATTAAGTTTGGGTCCACAAGTTGGAAATGTGAAGCTTGGTAGAGGCTCAAAAAAGAATAATTGGGAACATCTCTCATTTGATGCTCTTTCCTCTGAAGGGATATCTTTGCTGCTGTAGTTGTCAGGAGCAACCTAATAAAGCGTCTGGAAAGGAATCTGGCTCCACACATAGGATGCCTATTGATTTCATCAGTAATTCCTTAAAAGGTTCAATTAAGGGTGAGAAGGAAAGCAGAGCAAAATTGTGTCTAAACAGTGGGAAAACCCAGACCCAAAAAATGTGAAGCTGGAAATTTCAGCCCTCCTGAAGTGTGATAAGGATCAGAATGTAAGCAAGCCAGTCAATTATGCCATTAAGACAACTCACTAAGGGAGAAAAAGAAGAAAAGAAACATAGGAAATTATCGACAAATGCAGGAAGACAGTGCATAACAAAAATGGTGTTTTCTTAGTCCTTCAGGAGAAGATCCTGTGCCTTTTTCCCTCAATGTTCACTCCTATCTCAGTTTTTAAAAAGTTATAGATATCCAATTCCAGCCACTGGCTTTCATTATTCTTTTATTTATGCAAAATGTGTGCTTGTATGTTTAGTTTTAGACCCTGTGCTAGAGCTGTGGAAAAATTTGTGAACAAAACTAGACACAGTTTTGCTCTCAGAAAGTTCAAATTCTACTTGGGAAGATAGACATTAATCAAATAATCACTTTCATGAATGTTTGATTAGACTAATGCAGTTGTTGTGACTGAAGGGAACTTGGTGATATGAGGGGAAATTGACCTAGACTGGGCAGCGGTGCCATTAAAGGCTTCCCTAAGGAAGTGACTCATGAGCTGATATCAAACCCATGAGCAATGAAGCAAAAGCATATCAAAAGAGGACTGTCTGAGAAGGATGTCAGGTAACTCACCGAACTGACAGGATGACCGCAGGAATAAGCTCAGAAAACATCAGAAACCAAGGGAAGCTGGTGGCAGAAACACTTCTGGACCTGCAGCAACTCCTGCTCAATGGTGCTGCCACTGAGGCCAGGATTTGAACCTCATTGTTCCTTCGTCTTTTTTTCACTAACTCAAGATTCAAAGTGTGGGGTGGGAACACCTAGTTGTACAAGCTTAGGTTGAGTGTCTAAGAAGAAGGAGGTGCCTCTTCTATGGACCCACATGATGGGACTTCCCAAAACTAGGAAGTGGGGTGGGATGCTGGACAGCAAAAAGGAAAAACAGTCTACCATCAAGGCAGAAAGAGGTAGAGCATTGCTAAGAATGATAACAGGCTGCACAGTAGCCCTGTGCCTGAAGCATAGAGAGATGGACGAGGCTGGAAATCTAGGGAGAGTCGTATTGATTCAGGTCATTGTAGGCCACGTAAGGATTTGAGTCTTTATCTTGATGCAATAAGCCACTGATGAATTTATCAGCAGAGTAGAAGCATATTCAATTGCACTTTGAAAAGATATTTTGAAGTAGAGTCTAGAGAACAGAGGATATGGACGGAGGAACATGAGTGGATGGAGATCAGTGTAGTGGATGCTGTTGTATGTATCCCAGGTACTCCCTTCAGGATTAAGGTGCGTTCCCCCAGCTACATGAGTGTTGGCTGCTGACAACTTACAGTTAATATCTTCTCTGGGAGTAGCCATTGACAGAAGGAAGCTGCCATAGGGAGGCTATGTTCCTCCCTGGGGACAGCTGGCATCAGATGACTGATTGATGCTGCTACAAAGACTTCTATTGGGGTGACTCCAAAGGGCTATCTGAGCTCTAGAGCTCCCTATGGCATCAACTGAGGCCTTGTTGTGACTACATCCAGGCTGAACTTCTCCTTCTGCCTAATCCTGCTACCCTCACTCCTTAGAGATGTTGACCCCCAGAGTACTCCTCAATAGTCCTCTTGCATGAAAATCTCCTTGTCCTAGTTTGCTTCCTGGGAAACCCAACCCAAGTCATCAGGGCAATTGGAAGACTGTAGGAGCCTGGCAATGAAAAACAGTAGCCTCAACCATGGTGGTAGTGGATACTGGGGAGAGAAGTGTACTGATTGAACTTTTCAAGGCTTAAAGGTCCCAGAATAATATTGAGAGAGGAGAATATTTGCAGAGTCAATGAAAGAAACTCACTAATCTCTTCCTAGATTAGATGCTTCCAACTTCCCTAGTGCTTGAATGGAAGAGAGGAACAGTCTTTCCTTAGCACTCTGGTCCCCAACACAATTTCAAACCTTTTCCCCATTCTAATAACCACTAATGCTCCTGTTGCAAACTGCATCTGTCACAGTGTGTGATACGCCGGGAGCTGCCTGCCTCTGGACCTCAGACTCAAGCCTGGAGCAGCTGTTCCAGCTCAGCCTCTGCTGTCTGATTCTTTGTGGCCATGTCACTAAATTTCTAAAAGTCAGTTCGCTTGATGGCTTTTTTCCATTTCTCCCTCTCTTTTTAAAGCTGCTGCTGCCCAATGCAGAGGCTTGCCAAGAGGCTTGATTCCAAACATGGGGCTTTTAAAAGGTGACAGATGAGATGATGTCATGGCATCTAAAGTAAAAAGCTCTTTCTTCCCCCAGAGTGGTTTAACTCATAAAATTAATTTGCCTGTTTAAAATTTAAAATAAAGACAAGATGTTTCGATTTTTCAATAAAGAAGTTTGGCAGGAACAAAAGGAGTTATTTGCATGCTGATGGGGCTGGTGGGGAGCCAGACAGATCTTCCTGATGCCACACAGAAGAGCCCTGCCACTCTCCTTCCCTCTGTTGGTTGCAGAGGGAGCTGCCAAGATGCAGCTCTCTCCAGGAGAGAAATGGGCACAGTGGAGTAGTAGCTTGTGGGAGCTTCCAGCATTGAGCAGTTGGCCCTCTTGGGTCATTAAGAGAAGTGATCAATTCAAAACCATCCTCAAAGGGCATCACATGGGCCTGGCAGTGACAATCCCCCAGTGGTCTCCCTCTCCATAGCTGAGGCCCAGCTCTCTTTGCCATTGGTGGCAACCATGGAACAGATGAACTTTGCAAAGCTCCATGAATTCCTGGCAGCTCCTCTGTAGTGCCCCAGCTCTTGCTTTCTCTCCCCAACTGACTACAGATGGACTCAGCATTTCCTCCACAGCCAGGATGACAGAGTTCAGTCTCAAAAGGGCAATTCCATTTTCCTCCCCTCTGTTTCCACCTTCCACAACCCACTGTTCGAAGGGATAGCTTTAGCTCTCCATTGGAGGATGACGCTGACATTGAATTTGGATTCAAAGTCACAGAATCTTGAAAAAGCCCAGAGATTTGTAAGGATTTTCCAAAGGACCTATTCACCTCTAATAGCCCATATTTCACCAGAATATACTTAACTTGTAAGGACAAGTTTATAACACATTCTGCTTTACAAAGTGCTCTCACAGACATTATTGCATTTGATGTACATATCTTTAGCTTATTTTATAGGTGAGAAAACTGATGATCATGGGGAAGATGAGGAGGATGAAAATATTTTTTAGCAATGTATGTATTATAAACTGTGTGGAAAGGTCCAGCCCCGTGGTTGAGTGGTTAAAGTGTTTGCACGCTCCACTTTGGTGGCCTGGGTTCACAGGTTCAGATCCTGGGCACAGACCTGCTCCACTCACTAGCCATGCTGTGGAGGTGACCACACACAAAGTGGAGGAAAATTGGCACAGATGTTAGCTTAGAGCTAGTCTTACTCAAGCAGAAAAAAGAGAGGAGAATTGGCAAAGGATGTTAGCTCAGGGCAAATCTTCCTCAGCAAAACAATAAAATAAAATAATTTAAAAAAAGAGAAACTGAGTGGAAGCTTTACTACATTACCCAATGGAATTTCACAACAGACCTGAAAACTGGGCAATTGTATCCCATTTACACATGAGGAAAGAGGAAAGGGATTTGGCATTTACATGACCACTCAACCTCACAAAACTGACCTCAGATTTGTACTTAGGCCAGTTTGGCTTCAAATCCTACCCTTAGACGCCTGAGGGTTTACTTCATTTTCCTGGCAAATGGATAAGTCCATTTGGTTCATTCACTCCTCGGTCGCCCTGCAGCCAGAATACCTAACAAACTCTCTCCTGCAGGCATCTTCCCGTATGTTCCTGTTAAAAAACACAAAATGACTTTAAAACACCTGGAAAGAAAAATTACTCAGACCACAGTTCGCATCTTCATTTGGCATCAAAACGGGGATTAAATCCAATGTTGTCATCGCCGTCATCACCATCTCCATTACCCAATCATCATCATCATCATTATCTTCATCAAATCCTGTCTTTGGAGCTCCCTCAAGCACTTCCCCTTCCTTAGTAGGCATTTTTTAGAATATGAAGCAGACACAGTCCTCGCTTTTGAGTTGGATTTTGAGGTAATGTTCAGTAAGAATTTAGTCTCTAGAGCTAGTTGAAATTAATGAACATTTAGGATAAGTGACTTAGGGAAATTCAGTGGTTGAGCCAAAGTAATAGGAATCTGTTTACAAGACGACTCTCATAAATAGCATAAAATGAATATGCTGCTCAAAAAAGGAATTAATTAACATTTAACTACTGTGCATTTTTCTATCCATTAAGTAAACATCTCTATAAATGGTTTGTGGAATGGACAATTTATTCCCACTCTTTTGGTTTTCGTCACTAATGGTGGAAGCAAGAGGAGGCAAATGACGATGCATCAGCAAAATAACCACTCAGTCAAAGTTCAGAAGAGTCCTTCAAGAATGTGAACCAGGCAGAACTGGATGTAACCCTTTCTTCAGAGAACCGTCCTCCCCAACTGACATTCGTTTAGGGAGGAACACCCCCAGGAAATGCTGATCATTACTTGGCATTCCCAACAAGGCCAGCTGTATCTCCAGCACCTAGCAGAGTTCTTTCTGTATCATGCATGTGTAATAAGTATGTTGAGTTAATTAGCTAATGATCTAACTCACTTCTTCTAATTGCTCTAATAAAGAGTCCCTTTACCAACATTATTTCTAATTCCATATTGCAATTTCCACTGTTTTTCATCCAAAAAAGCAACCCCAAAATACGCCATGTGGCAATAGTCCATCACTTCTCCATTTTCGATCTTTCCATCGCATTAGCATTCTGAAAATATAGATGATTACTTTGTATTTGTTCTACCTCCTCAAATCTCCAAAGTACTTTTTTTTTCTTTCCAATGCTCCTTGTTATTAGGGTTTTTTTCCCCCTACTGACTGTGAATTGGAAGACAGGGACACTACATGGTGGCATCCTCAGCTACTTGCTCAGGAATGTGTCCACAGTGGGTGCTCAATGCAGGCTGCTCTTTTTTTGAATGGAATCAAACATTGCTTGTTTTCTGGAGACCTGAAGTCTTTCTTTATCTGGGGCATTTGAGATACAGTCCTCCCCAGAAGCAGAAAGTTACCGTCAGTGACAATGAGCTGACCCTTCCCATCAGATGCACCCAAGATTCCACTCACCTCATCATTAGTGAGGCAAGGGTGAGGGAGAAGCAACTCTGCCATCCAGTCTTTCACGCTTTAAGAATATAAGTGATAACCCTGCATGCTAAGTTAATGGAGCCTACACCGCAGTATGACTTATATCGTTGTGTGGGCAAAATACAAAACCAAGGCTATCCAAGAAGCTCTGAGGTTTGCTGGGGAGCGGTGAGGTCCAGAAAGCAAGGTGAGTGAACTGATTAGCACCGTTTTCACTCACAGAAAACCATTAGTGTTCTGTTTAAGGACAAAAAGTTCTCTCTGGCCAAATTAACTCATTTCCCAGGTTAGGCTTTGCGGTGTGCATCTGTGTGCACATGTGCTGGTGTATGTGGAAGTCTTTCTTCTTCCTGCGGCACAGTTGATATGTACATGTGTCTGGGACTCATTACATGGCTGAAAAATCAAAACCAGCTGGAAATTCATGGGGCAAAAAGGCAGCTCTCATTACCAGAAACATTAGAGACATGGCCCATTGGGAGGCAAATGGTAAGATGATAAACTCACAGAGTTATTTGGCCTTTGACCCTGCTGACCACCCGGACAGACTATAAATTCTCTCTACTTTTGACAGACTTGTAATTCTCTCTACTTTTGGCTGTTACCACCACAATATCTCTTGGTTCTCTTCTTGTCATTCAGTTCCCTCCTTACTCAAATCATAGTCCTCAATGCACCTGAAGAATACAAAGGTACCCCGAGTTTCTACAGCACTCTTCTTTTCTAACTACCTAATTTCATTGGGTGAACTCATCCACTCCCATTACTTCCCAAGATGCACTTCTGAAATTACATCTCCATCCAAGCCTTTTGTCCAGGCTCCAGATTCATTATGAAAGCCCCAAACCTGTTCTTCCTCCTGTATTCCTATGTCAGTTGATGACACTAGCATGCACCAATTCCCCGAGATGGGGCCTCAGATCTGCCTTCCATTCTTCCTGCATTCTCAGACTGTGGCCAAGTGAAACTGACTTTCTACTCTGAATGATGTATTTGCCTAAAAAATGCACATTGTGTGCCAGGTACTGCCTTAAGTTTTACAACCCTGTGAGGAAGTCACTACAGCTGCTCCTATTTTAGAGATAAGGAAATTGAGATGTTGAGAGGTTAAGCAATTTGCCCAAGGTCACACAGTTCATAAATGACAGAGCTAGGATTTAAACTCAGGCAGCTTGGTTGGAGCATCCCTGTTCTTGAATCATATAATCTGCTGCCTCTACATACCCCATTCCACTGCCCAGTCAAGTCATTGTCTCTCAATTAACAGCCATCTCTTTCTCTACCCTATACCTACATAGCAGATTTTTCTTTCTAAATTACAAAGCTCTTTTCTAATATTTCTGATCTAATCTAAGTAGATCTAATGCCCACTAAATAAAATCCAAACTTTCCAGAACCTCTCAGCCCTTTGAAAATCTATCCCCAGGCTACCCTCCAACCTCTCCTGCTAGTCTTCCTTCCCACGTGCCCTGTCTCTGCTCCCCACACTTCTTGCCTTTCTTTGATCTAATAATAATTATTCTAGCAAGCGTGTGTTTAGCATCTAGGATACTGCTTTGCACTAGGCACTTTATATACTTTTTCTTACTAATTATCATAGCAATCCTACAGTGTAAGTATCATTCTTATCTCCTTCTTGTCAATGAGAAAACTTGGACTCTGGAAAATTAAAACTTGCCTAAAGTCTCTTTGGAAATGAGTAATGAGTCAAGATTTGAATATAGGAACCAAAATTCAGATCCTCTTTCCTATTTAACCAATAAATAAATTTATGTAAAAGTGTCCAAATAACTCCTGGAGGTGTTCTCTGGGTTTCGAATTTTTCTTTGATGATATTGCTGTGAGTTCAGTTGGGCAAGGTTCTTCAGCAATCTTCAGGGCATCCAAGAAAGGTGTTGGCAATGGCGAGGGGACGTAATAGCTAAGCCCCAAGGATAGCGGTGTATGGAGTAAAGTCTCACCTGGGCAGGGACGGCCAGTGCTCCTGACAACCTGGCTGCATAATCAGGAACTCCAATCCCAAAGAAGCATTAGTTAATCATGATCAGAAAACCAACCAACCAGTGAGCAGCTAGTCTCACGGACTGATTTTGTGGCTTAAATTAAGGCAGGAAGTGTTCATTGGACTAATAACTCAACAGCCAGACTGTAAGTAAAAATGCCTTGTTGGAAGTTCACCTAAAGTTTCCTTTGTCTCCTGGTGTGCAAAGGAAGAAACACACCTGGCTCTTATTAACTCTGCGAACCCCTCCCCCCCCCCCCCCCATATTGTAAAAGGAAGGGAAGTAAGAGGATACCTCCTAAAGTATCTATCTGGGACCCCTGCACTTCCTGCTTCCCCTCTCCTCACTCAGCCAAGCTATCCACTTCGCCAACACTAGAGGGCACTCAGCCTTCTAGAGGCCAAATGTGTAAGGTTGCTTTGTGGGGGAGAAGGGGATACGCAGTTCACACATGGGATCTCTTCCTAGGGCTCAGTCCCAAAGCAGACCACCCTGATCTTTATTTTTCTACTGACAACCCTTAAGATAAAGGATTGGGTACAGGGTGTTATAGTACAAGGGGACTTTGGAGTCCTTCTCCTTGCCAAGAATAACAAATAAATGTGTCTTCCTTCTTTCAACTATCGTGTCTTCTTTGCCTGAATTCCAACTCCTCATAAACGGATCAACAGAAACAACTACATGTGGTGAAAAGCTCACTTCAGGACTCCATAGTCTGATCCTGCAACTCATAGTTCTGTTCTACCCACTTCCAACATCTACCCTTAGATAAAACCTGCCAAGTCCCTTATTGCCCTGGCTATAATCCTCCAATCAGAACAGGTCATGGAAAACACAAGAAGGGGTAAAGGGAGAGAATGCACACACTTTTATAGGATGCCAGCTATGTCCTGGGTAGGTTTCTTTGTGGTGTGTATGGGTTGTACCTATATCCCCTCAATCTTCACAGTAGTCTAATGAGGTCGATAGTATGATCCCATTTTACAGATGATAAAACTGAAGCTCTGGGAAATTAAGAAACATGCCTGAACCCAGCATAGATATGAATGGCAGAATGCAAATTCAAATGGAGAGATATTTCCAAAGGCCATTCTTTAGGCCAGGAGCTGGCAAACTTTAAAATTTGGAAACTGAGCTTCAGTGCCATTGAAACTAGCTTTTTAGTGTTAATACAACCGTACGTGCTCTCACAAGCCTAAGAAGCCCAAGAGATTTGACTTACGCATCACTCAGCTGAAGCAATGAGAATTGTAACTCTACCCTTCAGAAGTTAGAAAATAAACTATTTTCAAGGCATTTACCTTTTCTCTTTCTCTATAAGGTGACTCTGGCAGCTCAGTTAAGCATCTTTCCACTCACCATGTGTCTAAAATAACAGGACCTATAATTCTGTTACTCTGTCATCAAAGAGAAACAACTCCAACATATGTAAGCCAAGCTGGCCCCTCTCTTGCATTACATCCTCTTTCTTATTGTAGTACAATATCTATAGCTTTTGTAGCTAAATAGATCTCGACTTTAATCCCAGCTATTATCTTTACAAGTTATGTTGGGTGGGCTTGAGCAATTTATTTAGCTTCTCCAAGTCTTTATTTCTTAATCTACAAAACGGGTGTTAAAATATCTGTGTCACAGTGAGATGGGGTACATAAATTGTGTTGTTATGGTATCTTCTGGTTACTCAATAATACGCTTTCTGCTCAAAACATCTGAATGAATCATTGGTCTGATGGAGAAGGAGCCATGGGTCATCTCCCTCTTTCTTCAGGTATATCTCACTGCATCTAACCCAGGCCTCAGGGCTAGACCAATGACTAAGAGGCTCCATCTCATCAACCTTACTATTCCTATCTTCTCACTTGCTCCTCACACTTCCTAGACCCCTTGTAATTTTTAGAAGTGTAAGAGGGAGAATTAGCTTATAAATCAGCAAGTGCAGTAGCTACAAAATGACATCATGATAGAGTTTATCTGTCTTATATTTACACCTGCAGCAAAAAAAAAAAAACAAAAAACACTGAATATTAGACATCAGAGGTAACCCGCCAGGTGGGCACTAGACTCAGGATGGTCAGAAGACACTCATGGCCCCTATCTTCTCTTTCTTATTTGGTTGGTTCCACATTTATGGTCATGGTGGTGATGGCAATGGTTATGGTGATGTGGATGATGTAGCTATTTGTAACCATTTGTTAATCATCTGTCATATATCACGTATTGTGTTAGCCCTTTATATAGGGTATCTTAATCCTCTACAACGCTATATAACGGCTATTACTATGTTCATTTTAAAGGAGGACACTGAGGTTGACTTGCCCAGTAACTCATAAATAGCTGAGACAGGATTTGAATTCAGTTCTGACTCTAAAATCCATGATCTTTCCCCTTTGCCACACTGCCTCTCTTAGGTGTAGGGCTGCACATCTTTCTTCCCCTGTCATTCATTCTCCCTTTTTTCCTTATTTCTCCACCCTCATTTCTTTCCTCAAAAAGAATGATAATCATTTTTTTTTAAATCTCCTTGTTCCTTTTCCCCATTTCCTTTTCCTCCCAGGAAAACCTTTGAGAAATCATTTTTAATGATATCAAATCATTTTTTTATTGGTGCCCTGCAAAAATGATAGTGGCGTCCCATCAAGCTCTCTGGAAGGCTGCTATATCACAGAGGAAGCTGCTCAAACTGCAGCCTCATGCTGGGGTGCGGCTCACAAATGTTTCTTAATCTGCAACCCTGGGGCTATGAATGACAACCCATACAAGTTCTTAGAAAGTTAAAGTTAGAGGGAAAAAAGGCCCAAATCCACATTCATTTTTTTAGCCAATATATGTTAAACTTGTACTGTGTTTCAGGCTCTGTAGTAGGGACTGGGTGTAAAATGAGAATCAAGCTATGCTATCTGCCCTCATGGAGCGTTTAATCCACTGCATGGAGGAAAGTGTAAATTGCTAATTAAAATACAATCGGTTGAATGCCATGACAGGTTAGTGTAAGGTGCTAAGGGAGAAGAAACGAAATATCTCAGACATGAGAAGGACTTGGGTCAGGGGTAAAATCTCTTAGGATATGATATTTGAACTAAGATATGAAGGATAAATTCACATTAGCCAGGTATGCTGGATATCTTCCACTTGCCCCTTGTTCTGGTTAACAAACTATCCCAAAACTCAGAGACTTAAAACAACAACAGTGGGGCCGGCCCCATGGCCCAGTGGTTAAGTTCGCGCACTCCACTTTGGTGGCCCAGGGTTTCGCCGGTTAGGATCCTGATCCTAGGCGCGAACATGGCACCACTCATCAGGCCATGCTGAGCCAGCATCCCAGACAACACAACCAGAGGCATTCATAACTAGAATATACAACTGTGTACCAAGGGGCTTTGGGGAGAAGAAGAAAAAAAAAAAGATTGGCAACAGATGTTAGAGCAGGTGCCAATCTTTAAATAAATAAATAAAGCAGTTATTTATTGTGATCACAAATCTGCAATTTGGACAAAGTTTAAGGGGGAGCACTTGTCTCTGCTCTATGTGGTATCAACGGGGTGGTTCAACCAAGGGCTGAAGGATTTTCCTCCAAGATGGCCCACTCACAAAGGCTAACAAGTTGGTGCCAACAGTCAACTGGGAGCTCAACCAGGGTTGAGGGATAGAGCCTCAATTTCTCTTCTATGAGTCTCTCCATGTGCCCTGGGCTTCCTCAAAGCATGGAGGCTGGGTTCCAAGGGTGAGTGTCCACAGAGAGTGGGCCAGGTAGATATTGTATTACCTTTTATGACTCAACCTCAAAAGTCACATAGCCTCATTTCTGCCTTATTCTATTAGTCCAGATAGTCGTAAATGCCCACTTGAGGAGACATGATCAGACTCCAGCTCTTGATGGGGACATGACAATGATCAAGAAGAACATGTGAGACAGGAAATATTGTTGTATTCATGTCTGGAAACCTTTATCAACCACACTCCTCTCAATCCACTGTCTATACCTCACTCTGCTCTTGCTTGGAGAAGCTAAATATATGGACTGCATCAACAGCAAGTTCTTTTGTCCTCTGGTTTCCTGTTGGGTTGACTAAAGGGAGCATCAACAAAAGATGGAAGGGAAAGAGTGAATTCAGTGTATTCATTCTCCCAGCGTTTACAAACAGGTTCACTTTGTCTAGCTATGCCCTTCAGCTGAAGGCCCTAGATCTTATCAGGTGGCTCTTCCACCCAGCTTTCCCTCTCTAGGTTACTCTCTAGGTTTCCCTCTCTAGGTTTCCCTCTCTAGGATACTCTCTCCTTCCTCTTTCAGATGTGGTAACTGTTCCTCTGTTACTAGTCCTGAGGTACTTCACTAGCCCTTGTTTCCTATACTCTGCACTATTTCTTGATATTGCCTATACTCCAATTATGCCCATACAAGAAACCCCTTCATTAAAATATTCTCAAATTATCTAATTTGAGTATATCATCTGTTTTTCGTTTTTTTGTTTTTCCCCGATCCTGACTAATATACCAAGTAAAGAGCTATCTGGAGAAGGTAATGCAGTAAATTCATGGTTTGACACACATTTTCTGCTCTAAACCTTTAGCAATCTTAGATAATTGATATCTAGTCTAAAAGAAAAAAGAAATTTGTTTCCATGGACCAATGATAGGAGGAAAATGCGAAGTGGTGAGCAAGGTTGAAGCCAAGGGGCTGCTAGGCTTGAGACAGAGAAACAGATACTGGAGTATGGGGGACATAAGTGTCCAACACAGTGTGGGACTAGAGCCAGACTGTGAAATGAGGAGATGAAATAGGGCTCCCCTACTCATGAAAGGAAGCTGTATTTTACAGTTCACCATAGCCTCATGGTATGGATTGCAGAAATCTGTGGGTTCAAGGAGGCTGGAGGACACAGACACTGCCTCCATGGCAGGAAGTGAACCAAGTGCTGCCAACTCAGTGCCGGGACCTGCAGTATCTCCAATATCATCATTTGCTGGGGGCCCCAGGCTGCAATCATAAACACTGGCTTTGGTCTAGGCATTAGAGGCCAAACACAAAAATACTATATATTGATGACATCGAAAAACAGGTAATAAAACAAAATCCAAAAACGTCCAGTACAAAATGAAGATGAAAACATAGAATTCAAAAAAATGCAAAGTGCAATAATGCTAAAGATGGTAGTTCCCTCTAGCCACAAGAATCAACCACACAAACATGAATTGACTCCAGAAAAAATTATGTTAAAGGGCATTTTGACAAAAAATTACAATAAATATGCTTAAGATGCTTAAAAAGATAAATGAAGGAATAAAAATCATTAAAAATTGAGAAATTTAAAAGATAGAAGTGGATATAAAAGAAAAACAACCAGAAATCTTAGAAAATGTAGTCACTGATATAAAAAACTTAACAGATAAAAAAAATTCCAGATTGACACAAAGAATTAGTGAGATAGAAAATATTACTGAGGAATTCAATCAAACATAGTTCAAAGACACAGGGAAATAAAATATGAAAGAGTAATTAATTAATTAAAAGATATGAAAGAGAGTTTAGGAGGCTCTAACACACGTCTACCTGAGTTCCAGGGAAACAAAAACAAAAAACAAAATAATTGGTACAGATAATAGCTGAGAATTTTCCAAAATTGAAGAACATCTAAATTCTCAGCTGTAAAGTGCACTTCAAGTGCCCAGAAGTATAAATAAAACAAATCCACATCTTGATCCATTACAGGAAAATATAGATCATTAAGGGTAAAAAGAAAAATTTAGAAGTTACTGGAGACATCTGGTCAGCCTTAGCATAAAAGCAGCCTCTGAAATCTTAATTTTTCTATACATCTTCTCAAAAAGTCTTAAGCTCAACAAAGAACTCAAATAAAATCAAAGATAAACCATATCTTCAGAATTACTAGGAGACATATAAGAGCACGAATTTCAAATTACCTATAAGCAGAAAAACAAAGACTAAATTCCAACAGAGCTTCCATAGCCATTGCAAGCTTGTGAGTGTGGAGAGTGAGGAGTCATCTTAGGAGTCTCCAAGGAAAAGAGGAGAGGGGTCTATAAGACTTATACAAAACCAAGATCAAAATAACTTCCAAGAAGGGCCAGCCCAGTGGCATAGTGGTTAAGTTTGCATTCTCTGCTTTGGCGGCCCGGGGTTCAGAGGTTTGGATCCCAGGTGTGGACCTACACACCACTCATCAAGCCATGCTGTGATGGCATCCCACATACAAAATAGAGGAAGACTGGCACAGATGTTAGCTCAGCGACAATCTTCCTCAGGCAAAAATAGGAAGATTGGCAACAGATGTTAGCTCCGGGCCAATCTTCCTCACCAAAAATATAAATAAATAAATAGCTCCCAAGAAGAGAAAGTGCATGCTAAGTGCTCAGATACTGAACACAGGTCTGGGACTTACCAGTTTATGGCACAGCCAACAGAAATGTCTTGAGAGTCAGTGGAACCCCACTGATGCCTCTGCAAAGCACTTTTGGGGAAGATGGTAAATGGAGAAGAAGGGATGCCTCCTTGACGATGTGGCATTAAAGCAACATAAAGACATGACAAGGAAAAAATTAAGGATCCTGCCGAAGAAAATAGAGAGAGAAACACAAGTTACATCAATCCCTCCTCAACATTTTCACCAACAAAAACATTATCCATTAAGGAAACTGTACTTTACTATTCTAACACAAGACGACAGTCTTCAGTGATAAACGTTACCTCTGAAATATCTTGGAATATAAAAAACAAACAAACAAATTCAGACTAACTCTATGTATAGCTACAGTAAAAAGAAAACAAAAAGTGAGACTGAAAACATTTCAGCTGATGATAAGCTCCTCGACGAAAAATAACTATGAGATAAAAATTGTAAACCAGTGCACCAAATTTAATTTCTTCAAACAATCATTTGGAGATATAAAAATACTTAAAATCAGAAATTCAAGAATTGAGAATAAAAGTGAAAAATAACAAGAAGAAATGCAATGAACTCCAGAGAGAAATTCAAGGAAAAGTGCAAAATCTCAGAAATGAAGAAAAAATTATGAGGTATCAAATAGAATCAAATGATTATAAGGGTCAACAAATAAAGGCTAGAAGACAACTTTTTAGTTGAATGAATGAAAATGAGAAAGAGAAGTAAAAAGGGTCAGAGAGAAAGTGGTTGAAAAGAAAGGCAAAGAAAATCCAATCTAAGTATAATTGGAGTCACTAAAAGGAAATATATATATATATATATATATAATCTGAGAAAATTTTCCAGAAATAAGAGAAAAAGAAAATCTACATATTGAAAGGGTCCACCAGGTACCTTGGAAAATTGGTCTGGAATGATCAACTCTGAGATAGAGTCTAAGAAAGTAGAAGAATTTAAAGACAAAGAAAAAGTTCTTAGGGCCTCCATGCAAAAAAAACCCTAGTTATTATAAGGGTAATAAAATTATACAGGCATCAAATTTCTCAAGACAAACATACAAAGACAAGAATTAATAGCACCTTCAAGGAACTCAAGGAAAGAAAATAGGAACCAAGGATTTTATATTCAGCTAAGCTCTCCCTCAAACAGCAAAACTATACAAAGACAATTTTAAACGTGCAAGAATTCAGGGTATGCTCTTCTTAGAAGCATCTCCTGAGGAATCTACTAGAGGATAAGCTCTTCCAATCAAGAGATGACCAGGAAAATTTAGCAACAGAGCCAATAGTGAGAGTTTAATATATTTAATTGGAAATTTAAGACTGAAACAAAGGCAGCAGCATGGATGAAAGAATAGCATGCAAATATTCTGAGCTCTGACAAAGCAGAAAAACGCAACTTAACATGAGAGAAAAAGAGAACATTAAAATCAGATCGCTGATCATTATATAGAAAATACGTGGGAGTCAAAGGATATCATTTAAAACCAACAAACAAGGCAGTAAAAAGTTAAGCAGGACGAAAGAGAGATAAAAACACGGTTAAAGGTATAAATACAAAGCTACCATTAGAACAAAAATACAAACCTTTCTAAATACTAAAAGAAAATTTTGAAGAGAACAAAGAATAATACTCACAGACTCTGTTACATAAAATAATAACACAATGTTGAGACCAAACATATCAATGCTATCAATAAATGTAATTAGGCCTAACTTGGCAATTAAAAGAAAATGATTTTCAAACTGGCTTAAAAGTAAAGCCCAACACTGTGTCATATAATAGACACAGCTAAAACGATGGGAGTCAAAAAGGCTTAAGATAGACGGATAAGAAAAGATATGCAAGGCTAATGGTCATAAAAAGAGGGTAGACTTGCATCCTAATATCAGGCAAAATAGAATTCAAGTCAAACTACGGGTGATGCAAAAGGAGACAAAAGCACAGTAGTAACAGGAGACTTTGACACTTCATTTTCAGTACAAGACAGTTTAACTTGACAATATTTATGTTATGTTTTAGAAGACCTAAAGAACAGACTCAATAGTGTAGATAGTGTAGATCTTATGAATACATATCTAACAATTCACCCTGATAATAGAGAATATAGCTTCTCAGGCACACATGGGACATTCACGATGATTGATTATATATTAGTTCACAAAGGCAATGTTGGTAAGTTTCATAAAGTACAAATAATGCAAAATTATTCTTTGATCTCAATGCAATAAAACGAGAAATTTAAAATGACACCAAAATCCAAAAATATCCTTTCTCCTGAAAAAAAGTTCTTCGACTAAACAGTTTTGAGCAAAAGGGGAAATACAAACAGAAATTATAAAATTTCTACAAAAATAATGACAATAAAAACACTACATATCAGAATCAATGGGATATGTTTAAATGAAACATTGAAAACCTATATCAATAAAATTTTAAAATGAAAAGAAATTTCTAACTCAAAAAGCTAGAAAAAGGACAATAAAGAAAATTAAAAGCACAAGGAAAGAAGTAATAAAGATAAAAGCCAAAGTTAATGAGATAGAAAGCAAACAGTAAATTAAATAGAAAAATAAAATCCCAGTTCTTTAAAATAAATCAGAAAAATAGACAAACTACTAGCTAATTAAATTAAGAAAAAAGGGAGAAAATGCAAAACAAGAAATGACAAGGGATAAATATTAATACAGAGGAAATGTGTTAAATCATGAGAAAAATTCTCACACTTATACACACAAAAAATTAGGAAACTGGATGAACTGGATAATTTTCTATCAATATTTAACTTACCAAAATTTATTCCAGTAGAATTAGAAAGTTTAAATGACCAATTTCCATAGAAGAAATGGCAAAAGTTACAAAGGAGCTATTCAATAAAAAAGCACAAATCTAGGTGGTTTCACAAGGGGATCTCTACCAATCTTTTAGAGGCCACCAGATGGTCCCAATGAAACAGAAATTGTTTCAGTGACTAGAAAATGGAAGAGAACTTCCAAATCCCTTTTATGAAGCAGCTATAGCACTTATACCCAAACCTGATAAAAATAGCACCAACAAAGAGAAAATTACAAACTAATGTATCTTATGGCTATTGATGCAAAAATCCTAAATAAAATATTTGCAAATAAATTCTAATAGCTCATTATGAAAACAATAACACCATGAGCCAGCACTTTATGTCAGAAATGCAAAGATTTGCATTATTAAGAAATTCATTAAAATAGTTCACCGCATTGGTTTAAAAAGAAAAATCTTACAGTTATCTTCACAGATATTGTAAAGGCATTTAACAAAATTGAACCCATTCATATAAAAATACCTAAATTATATGAATAGATATATACCTCCTTATCATGATAAAATATATATGCATATACACCCCAGTCCTAAAGCTAGCATCTCATCTAATGGAGAAGCATTAGAGGTGTTCTGACAAGGGTTAAAATCATGTCAAGGATGACCACTATCTCTACTACATTTAACAATATCTGGCAGATATTAGCCAATATGACTAGAGACTAGAAAAAGGTTAAAGGCATATGAATTAGAAAAGAAGTAAACAATATCTATTTGTAGATGACGTGATGGCATACCTGGAACACCCTATAGAATAGTGATAAAACTAATTCAAGTGATTAAAAATATTGAGCAAGCTGGTAGGCTTTAAAATTAACATGCAAAAATCAATAGCTTTCATATGCACAAATAATAATCTAATAGAAGATATAATGGAAAAGAAAAAATCCCACTT
This sequence comes from Equus przewalskii, assembly GCF_037783145.1. Lineage (NCBI taxonomy): Eukaryota > Metazoa > Chordata > Mammalia > Perissodactyla > Equidae > Equus > Equus przewalskii. The sequence goes on along the minus strand of NC_091852.1, from coordinate 26,872,095 downwards.
ATAATATAAAATAAGGGATAAAATACTTAAAAATAAAGTTAATAAGAAATGTGCCAAACTTATGTGAGGAAAACTATTTAAAAAGAAAAAGAAATCCAAAAGACAAAAAAGTGGGTTCGAACACGTGGAAAGGCATTCCTTGTCTTGGGATAGGCTGTCTCTCAGTTGAGCAATCCCAGCTGATGGCACATGGAGCAGAAACAACCCTTCCCCACAAAGCCCTACCCAAATTGCAGATCTGTGCCCAGATCTTGGTTTCCAAATGTCATGCTCCACTAAAAGGAACCATGGCTCCTTGGAGAAATGGCTGATTTCCAGTCTGGGGCAAGAAAAGTACAAGATGAGCCTGAAAAATATTGTGTCAGAAAATAAGGAAGAACTGGGGCCGGCCCAGTGGTGCAGTGGTTAAGTTCACACGTTCTGCTTTGGCAGACCAGGGTTCGCTGGTTCAGATCCCGAATGTGGACCTACCCACCACTTGTCAAGCCATGCTGTGGTGGGTGTCCCACATATAAAGTAGAGGAGGATGGGCACGGATGTTAGCTCAGGGCCAATCTTCCTCAGCAAAAAGAGGAGGATTGGCAGCAGATGTTAGCTCAGAGCTAATCTTCCTCAAAAGAAATAAAATAAAATAAAAATAAAAGGAGATGATATTAAAAAAAAAAAAAGAAAGAAAGTAAGGAAGAACTAAAAAAAAAAATGGGAGTATATCATGAGGACATAGGAGTCAGCTTGAAGGAGCTCCAACTGACCAAATCCAGGAAATCTGATCCTTGAAATAAACAAGGGCAGCAATAGATTACAACCTATTAAATAAAACAGAATCCATCAATCCATACTCCAAATACATAAATAAATAAGCAAGCAAGCAAATACATAGATTAACAAAAGGACAAACTCTTCCTTATGATAGAATGCTGACATAAAAATAGAGAAAAAAAGAATAAATTAAGAAAATCACCATTTTGCAATCATCGTTGTGAAACTTGATCCAGGCAAGAATCATCAAAAGAGGCTAAATTTGGGGAGCAGGAACATTTGATGGGGAAGAGGGTATTGCACCTCAAAGTATCTCCTGACAATTACTTATTAACTACAAAAGGGAAAACAGTAACTATTGACTGGAGAAACTGGACAGTCCCTTAACCAAATCATCAAAATTAACATCATCTATCAGGGCAAACAGACACAATGTCACTTCAGATGGGAATAAGATAACGTCATTTATATAGCAGCCTTTCCCAAAATGCAAAACATGATTCTAATCATGAGGAAACATCAGAGAAACCAAATTCAGGGACATATTAAATAAATAGCCTGTATTTTTTTTAAAAATGCCAATGGTACAAAAAACAAAGAAAGGCTGAGGAACTGTCCTAGAGTAAAGAAGACTAAAAAGCCGTGATAACTACATGCCATACGTGATCCTGAACTGGATCTCGTAAGAGGAAAACAAAATTGCTATTAAAAAAAACCCCACATTATTGGGACAATTGACAAAACTGGAACACCAACTGTAGATTAAAGGTATCATGTTAAATTTCCTGAATTTGGTAGGGTTCTGGATGAGGGCAAAACTCATTTCTGATGAGCAGAATATAAGACAGGGTCCCTGCTCTTAAAGACATTATATTCTAATTGAGAAGAGAAAAACAGCACATGAAATAAAGTGTAATGCAAAAAAAAAAAAGATGGCAAATTATCAGAACAGAAAGCGCTTACGTGAGCTGCCGTGGTGTGACAAGTCTTCACGGGGAGATGGAACATAAATGAGCCCTTCAAGGAACGATGGGTTTGAGGCACGCAGCAAAGGGAAGGAAAGACTTTTCTATGTAGAAGTTCCACCAGTGTGAGCGAGGAGGTGGGAAGGAACACAGCTCAGAGGGTAAACTGCAGAAAATCAGTGATAGGGATCAACAGGAAAATTATTTGATACGTAGGCGAGAAGCTCCAAAAACTTGAAACAAAACTTGAATACACGTCAATTTAGTTAGAAGAAACTAGTTCATACAAACATACAGTTTTTTAATTAATTATTTTTTAAAAATTGGGAATCTTAAATACATTGCCCAAATCTTTTTCTCTTAAAGAGAGTCCTTTCTTGTAGGGGAGAAATCTATGCACTGCTGTCCAAAAGGACTTTCTGCGATGAGGAAAACATTCTATATCTGCAATGCCTAACACAAGGGCCACATGGGGCTGGTGAAATGTGGCTAGTGTGACTGAGGAATTAAATGTTTAATTATATCTAATTTTAATTAACTTAAATTTGTATAGTCACATGTGGCCATTGGCGACCTCATTAGACATTGCAGGTGTGTACCAAAGCTAATCTCATAGGTGGCATGAAGGGTAGAGATGGATGCCCTCATTTCCCTTTTAACCTCTCACATGTAGATAAAGCTTCCGAATCTCCTCTAACCCTTATTTTTGTAAAGGCAGCAGAGTATTACATGAGTTGTGACAGTTCCAGTGAGCTTAGAAAGTAATTAGGTCAGGGTTTCTCATTTCTGAAGTGTAAAGGTCACCCTAAAGGATCATGAGGATTGAAGCTCCCTTGAAAACTAAGCAAATATTTGGAATTCCAGTTTCTTCCCTTCTTTCCTTAAGCTCATCCTTCTGCCTGCTGTAATGATGTCTGCAGCTCAAGTGATCAAAAGCTTGAAGCAGCCTTCACAATGGCCTCCCACTAAGGCTGCTAGAGGAAGGACTTGGCAGGGTCATGATTCTGGCAGCTCTTTCGCTGTGATCTCAGCCCCTTAAACCCAAGGAAGAGTAGCAAATTAAGCTGCCCTTCTAAAAATTCAGCTCTCAAAATTTTGGCACATTTAGGCTTTTCCTTTGGTATAAAAATCTTTCAGGTCCTTATGCTCAAGAATGCACATTTTCTCTCCTAAAAATAAGTGAGCAGCAGGTGCCATACCAAACAAGTCTTAAATGATTTAAGCTGCAGTTGGGAAGGTTCCATAATGTAAGTCATTCCAGTTACTGCTCATTTGGAGCTGGGGGAGGCTTTTGATCTAGCTTCATGAATTTCCGATCATTTCTGTTGGACAGTTATAATTTTGTTATCAGTCTTTGCAAGTTGAACTTACAGTCCATTTGGAATAATGCACACACACAAGCACACATTCATCCCTATCAAAGGTCGACATCACTCAATGTTGCTAAGAATAGGTAATATGCAATACTTAAGGGTTACTTCTAATTCCTTTCTAGCATTTCTTTGACATTTCATGCCCTGGTTCTCTTTTATCATTCTAGAAAAATGCCATAAATAATTGGCTTGGTATGGGCAAGAGAATGTGGACAGCCTCTCCTCTGATTACAAAATAACGCTGAGCGTTTTGTACAAGAGGCATAGCAAACTTCTACCTGGGTCTTTAGATAAAGTTAAAATTCCAAATATTTTGTCCAGTTCTTCTCATCAAAACGTGCCAGAAATCCCCACGTTGTTTTGCAAATCAACATTACTCAGCTGAAATATATTTAAATCTCCAAAAGGGGGGGACAAATAGGACGCATGGTCATAGGTCAAACAAAATTTGTAGTTATTCCTGAAAACATGTTCATGTTAGTTCAGATTTTATATAAATGATTTTATATATTTGTATACTATATATATCACTATGTATATAACATTAATATGCAAACTGCATGCAAGAGTGCACAAAAACAGGAGACTTCTAGCTAGAAAATATTAAGTTTTCAACATTAAGTTGCAGCAGCCTAAGGAAGGCCGAAGATCTAGCCTCACAGTGTTTGATGACACTTGCTGCTCTCATGGTCAGGAAGCAAGTTCCTCTGGGAGAGGAGACCTAATGGGGATATTTTGTGAAGGAGCACAAGCAGCCATGTGAACTTATAAGTGGGAAAGGCAGGGGACGAAAACCAAGGAACTTCGTGGGGGTCAGGCAATATGGAATGCTTCTCTTTCTTTGTACCACAGATCCTAGGGAGGTGATATTAAACCATTTTATTTATATATTTTTAAGTTTATTCACTTATAGTTTCATCTCAAAATGCCTCTCTCTGTGTTCCACATCTGAAGTGACTAGCTCTATGAAGAGGTTGCATGAATATTTCAATTCCAACAATGATTGAAAATAATTCCACAATTTGGTATAAAATAAAAATTTTAAATCTAACTAGTTACATGATACGCAAACAAAAAAGTATGTAGTTTCATCATGGCCCTCCTCCAAAATGATAACAATGCCCAGTGCTGCAAAACACAAGGGGATTTTGCTAATTTGCACGATGGTACTCTTTGGAGGCAGTGATGGCCTTCCTGGGTTGGGTCAGAGATGCCTCTTCCAGCAGCCATTTCTTGATTGCAGACTTGGCCACACAGACCTTCCTTGTTGCTCTCAAGGCTGTGGGAAATTAACGCCGTAGAAAGTTGGACGAAGGATATACAATCAAACCAAAATATGATCAACATCATTTTAAATCAGGGAACTGAAAGTCACTATTCAGCTGTAGTGAATTGCATTGTGCCGCCACGCCCCCCCCCCCCCCACCCCCCCAGTTCCTCACTCCTTCCAGGATCCATGTCCTTTGCCACTTGACTTTCCAGTTTCTCCCACTAAAGGAGCAGAGTATATTTCCCCAACCTCTGACTTTGGATTGAAACGTGTGAGTTGCCTTGACCAATAGAGCAGAGGTGGGGGCATGACAGTGTGTCAGTTCCAAGCCTACACCTTAAGAAGCCTTATATGTTTCACCTTGTCCTCTTATGCCTCTGGCATTGAGAAGAACATCCTCCAGCTTGCAAACAGGTCCTAAGCATATGATGAGCCACGTGGACCAGCACCGCAGCAATCACTGCAGATAGAAGCAGAGCCTCCCCAGACAACCTGGACACCTGTGGGCAGTGGAGCCACCCAGCTGAGCACAGACTAGCTCTTTCAGAACCCAGCAGAAGTGCTGGTGTGTGAGCAATTCTAAGTGACTGCTGTTTTAAGCCACTGTGTTTGTTTATTTGTTTTACCATTTGTGTGTGTGTGTGTGTGTGTGGTGAGAACACTAAACATCTACTCTCTTGGCAAATTTCAAGTACACAGTACAGTATTATTAACTACAGTAGGGGATGGGATGGGGGAAATAGGGAGATGTTGGTCAAAGGGTACACGCTTTCAGTTAAGCCACAGTGTTTTGCAGTGTTCTGTTATGAAGGATTATTGTTGCAACAGGAAGCAATATCAACCTCCACAGGATTCTCACAGCCAGTACTACTTCAGGCACTGTATGCAAGTGGGAAGCCAGGCTCCACCACTCTTAGAAATCCCTACCCCTCTCCTTTACCTCCACTATATCCCTACCTAGATAAGGCCATTCCCCATCCTCCTGACCAAGCATTAGATTCTTGCCTTCCCCCTGCCCATACTGCAACTCATGCTTAATTCCTTGATGAACTAAATCTTCCTCTACATGTATTTGATATCCTATCTATTTTCTCTAAGCCTTAGTTTTTGTTTCATAAGAGGGGCTAATAATAATAGCTTTCACTACTATTAAATTAAGTGAGATAATGCATATAAAGTGCCCAGAAAGTATTAGAAACCGAGTAGGAACTCAAAAAGTAATAACCATTATTATCCTGACTCTTGAAAATCACTTTCCTCATAATGATCTGCCCTGAAACCCCGAGATAAGAAAATCTCTTTTGATAAGATCACATAAAAGTAGTTAAGATAAAGATCATTGCTAACTCATCCCAACTTTTTAATATAGAGTACTTAACACGCAACTTGAAAAAATCGCTTTCAACGTCTGTTTTTTTCTTGCTCTAAGTAATTTTAAAGTTTGGAGAATTTTAAATCACTAGAAAATTGTTCTTTTAACCACTTCGAAAGTGTTCCATTCTTGATTAGCCTAAATATTTGAGACTCAAAATGGTCAATTACCAGTTTAGTCCCTCATGAAACCAATATTTAGTGAGCACCTACAGTACACCAGGCTCCATGTCAGTTGCTGTGTGAGGTTAAAGGGGCATAAGACAGTTTCTTCTCCCTGGCAAATTATAAAATGTTGGGAAGTCGATGTGTTGACACAGTAACAACTACCCAACACGGCAGTGCTGAGTCATTTGTGAGTGAAACTGACATTAACTAGAGTAGAAACTAACGTAGAAAATAGATGGGATACAGTCTTGCATTGCTTAACAACAGAGATTCTTTCCAAGAAAGGCGTCATTAGGCAATTTGTCATCGTGTAAACGTCATAGAGTGTACTTCCACAAACCTAGATGGTATAGTCTGCCACATTCCTAGGCTATATGAGATAGCTTATTGGTCCCAGGCTACGAACCTGTACTACATGTTACTGTACTGAATGTTGTAGGAAGTTGTAGCACAATGGTAAGTGTTTGTGTATTTAAACATATTTAAACACACAAAAAGTACAGCAAGAATATGGAATAAGATGGGGCTGGCCCAATGGTGCAGCACTTAAGTTCACACGTTCTGCTTTGGCAGACCAGGGTTCACCAGTTCAGATCCTGAGTGTGGACCTACACACCACTTGTCAAGCCATGCTGTGGCAGGCGTCCCACATATAAAGTAGAGGAAGATGGGCCCTGATGTTAGCTCAGGGCCCATCTTCCTGAACAAAAAGAGGAGGACTGGCAGCAGATGTTAAGCTCAGGCTAATCTTCCTCAAAAAAAAAAAAAAAACTGGTTTCATTGGAAAACTATTAGAAATAATCAACAATTACAGCAAAGTTGCAGGGTACAAAGTCAACTTACAAAAATCAGTAGCATTTCTATACTCAAATAACGAACTAACAGAACAAGAACTCAAGAATACGATTCCATTTACAATTGCAACAAAAAGAATAAAATATCTAGAAATAAATTTAACCAAGGTGGTGAAAGACTTATACAAAGAAAACTATAAGACATTACTGAAAGAAATTGATAATGACACAAAGAAATGGAAAGACAGTCCATGCACATGGATTGGAAGAATAAACCTAGTTAAAATGTCCATACTACCTAAAGCAATCTACAGATTCAATGCAATCCCAATCAGAATCCCAATGACATTCTTCACAGAAATAGAACAAAGAATCTTAAAATACATTTGGGGCAACATACGACCCAGAATAGCCAAAGAAAGACTGAAAAACAAGAACAAAGGTGGTGGCATTGCAATCCCTGACTTCAAAATATATTATAAAGCCATAGTAATCAAAACAGCATGGTACTGGTATAAGAGCAGGCACACAAATCAATGGAACAGAATTGAAAGCCCGGAAATAAAACTGCACATCTATGGACAGCTAATCTTCAACAAAGGAGCCAAGAACATACACTGGAGTAAGGAAGGCCTCTTTAATAAATGGTGCTGGGAAAACTGGACAGCCACATGACAAAGAATGAAAGTAGACCATTATCTTTCCCCCTGCACAAAAATAGACTCAAAATGGACCAAAGACTTGAAGTTCTATGGTTCCATTAAAACTTCATAAACCATAAAACTTCTGGAAGAGAATATAGGCAGTACACTCTTTGTATCAGACTTAAAAGGATCTTTTGGTATACCATGTCTACTCAGACAAGGGAACCAAAAGAAAAAATAAACAAGTGGGACTTCATCAGACTAAAGAGCATCTGAAAGGCAAAGGAAACCCAGATCAAAATGAAAAAACAGCCCACCATCTGGGAGAAAATATTTGCAAATCATATATCAGATAAGGGGTTAATCTCCATAATATATAAAGAGCTCACACAAATAAACTACAAAAAAAAAAACAACTCAATCAAAAAGTGGGCAGAAGACGTGAACAGATATTTTTCCAAAGAAGACATACAGATGGCCAAAGGGCACATGAAAAGATTCTCAACATCACTAATCATCAGGGAAATGCAAATCAAAACTACACTTAGATACCATCTTACACCTGTTAGAATGGCTATAATCACCAACACAAAAAATAACAAATGTTGGAGAGGTTGTGGAGAAAAGGAAACCCTCGTCCACTGCTGGTGGGAATGCAAACTGGTGCAGCCACTGTGGAAAACGCTATGGATATTTCTCAAAAAAGTAAAAATAGAACTACCATATGACCCAGCTATCTCACTAGTGGGTACTTACCCAAAGAACTGGAAATCAACAATTCAAAAAGACTTATGCACCCCTATGTTCACTGCAGCATTATTCACAACAGCCAAGACGTGGAAGCAACCCAAGTGCCCATCGACAGACGATTGGATAAAGAAGTTGTGGTATAGATATACAACGGAATACTACTTAGCCATAAAAAAGACAAAATCGTCCCATTTGCAACCATATGGATGAGCCTTGAGGGCATCATGTTAAGTGAAATAAGCCAGACAGAGAAAGATAAACACCATATGATTTCACTTATATGTGGAATATAAACAAACTTACAGGCAAAGAGAATAAATTAGTGGTTACCGGGGGGAGGGGGCGGAGGGTAGGCACAAGGGGTGAAGGGGCATACTTATATGGTGTATGATAAGTAATAATGTACAACTGAAATCTCACTATGTTATAAGCTATTATGACCACAATAAAAAATAAAAGAATATGTAATAAGAGAGAAAAAATGGTACACCTGTATAGGACACTTACATGAATGGAGCTTTGAGGACAGGAAGTTGCTGTTGGTGAGTCAGTGAGTGAGTGGGGAGTGAATGTGAAGGCCCAGGACATGACTGTGCACTCCTGTAGACTTTACAAACACTGCACACTTGGGCTACACTAAATTTATAAAAAATATTTTTCTTTCTTAAAAAATAAATTAACCTTAGCTTACTGTAGCTATTTTACTTTATAAAAATTTTAATTTTTTTAAATTTTTTGACTCTTGTAATAACACGGCTTAAAACACAATCACATTGTTCAGCTGTACAAAAATATTTTTTCTTTATATCCTTACTCTATGAGCTTTTTCCTATTTTTAATTTTTTTTTTTTTTACTTTTTAAACTTTTTTGTTAAAAGCTAAGACACAAACACACACATTAGCCTAGGCCTACACAGGGTCAGGATCATCAATATCACTGTCTTCCACCTCCACATCTTGTCCCACTGGAAGGTCTTCGGGGGCAATAACTTGCACGGCGCTGTCATCTCCTATGATAACAATGCCTTCTTCTGGAATATCTCCTAAAGGACCTGCCTGAGACTCTTCTTGAAGAGATGTCACTCTTTTCAGAAATATGTCCATGGTGGTTTGCTTGGTTTGTTTCTTTTTTTCATCACAGATTTGCTTGTAAGTAGATAATGCACCATGAACATCCTTTCTATTAATGAAAACTTATGACTTTACAACATTATGATGTTACTAGGTGATAGGAATTTTTCAGCTCCCTTATAATCTCATGGGACCACTGTCTGTATGTGGTCCATCATTGACCGAAAAGTTTATTATGCAGCAAATGATTGTAGCCAAATTGGCATAATTTAAGGAGAGATTAACAAAAGGACTTATTGGTAGAGATGAGGTCAGGGTACATGGAAACCACAAAGAGAGTTCAGCACTACAGAGATAGTAACAGCAGCGTACTATCACCATCCCAGGCCTGACAGGGTGAGAGAAAAAAGCATTTACCTAGACCAGGTGAAAGAAAGCCGTGTAGAGAGGGCCGTCTGCCGGGAGCTGTGATGTGATGGAGTAGTCTAGCCAGGCAAAGGGCAAAGGAGCCTGTTGATATTGACCCTGCTTCTCAGCCTTCCAGAACAGAGATCAAGGTAGAGAGAGAGTCTGAAAGAACAAGTAAAGTGTATCCAGCACACCAGGTCACAGGAACCAACACCCGAAAAGATATTTTCTTAGCCTACTGATAGAGACATGCTTTTGATTGTAATGGTAGCCCTAATCAGGGAAAATTTACTCCCCCTGGAATCTCCCAGGCAATTGGAATTTGAATCATGTCTGAACTGCCCCTGGGAGAGTTCCCTACAAATCCACAGGGCGTTAGAAAAAATGAACCTTAGATGGGATTGCTGTAGCCTGGAAAGTGAATTACGAATGAGGAATTCTGGGCTCCTTCCATACCTTGCATCCAGGGGGAGAACATAGGTAATGGTCCTCAGATTATCTCCCCCCTATCTCTAGTTGTTTATGGTCAGAAAGGTTCTGCCAAAATATCCCATAAAAGAAAGAAAATGGAGATGATGAAAGATTGTTTCTTAGTTAAACTGCTACATAAAGTTTTTAACAGCTTCAAAATGAACTATTTTCATGCTAGTTAAAGTAGTTTGCACAGGATATTTTTTATGACCCTATTGTACTAAACCTTTACCTCCAGATTTTCCTGGTGGGAGGTGAAGTCCACTGCCTCCAGTGGGATCTTATACTTCCTGCCAAAGTAATTGTGGGCGGTGGTGCCATTTGGAAATAACAATCATCTTCTTTGAGTTCAACATAACTCTGAAGAGATGGTGATATTTTGGCATTTTCAGTTTCTTGCTTCCAAAATGCATTAGCCTGTATGCATACATAGTTGCTTTCCAATTCTAAATGACACTTTTGTTTTGAATCCAAATAAGTTTTCCATCCTTGCCTGCAACTTCCAAATGATTTCATCATCATTATTTTCTTAGCGTCATCTGTGGATGAGAATGCAAACAAAATTTCAAGTCCTGCCTGGCATCTCTGATTCTCTGAAGGTTTTATTTATGCTGGCATAATCGGGATTGATTGTGCTATAGGATAAACAACCTTCAGCTTATGTAGAACTGTTTTCAACATCCCACTTTCCATTTGCACATGTTCTCAATAAGTAACTCATCAACCAAGTCTTATTTTCTGTGCTCTTCAATGCTCGCCTTAGGGCCTGCTCTTTTTCCTGATATTGCAAGGTAGTAGCAAATAATGTCATAGTTAAGATTTCAAAGGCACAATATTATAAGCACCTCATCTCTATTGGCCATAATGAAAATCTATATTGCAGCCATAGTTTTCCAAGGTACTGTCTCATAATCAAATGATATTCTTTTTGGAAGTTCATTTTCTGCTTTTTTCTTTTCATATCTGAATCCTCTACTTAAAAATGTTTGATGGCATCTAGTCCTGTACAGGATAAATACCAACCTCCTTAGTATGCCATTTATGCATTTCGCAAATACTTATTAAGCATCATCTCTCTGACAGGTACTGTTATAGGAGCAGAAGGTATTTAAAATACTGTCCACACTGAGCTGTTTGCCGTTCTCCAACATTCGACCCTTCCTCAATCCCTTGTCTTTCCCTGTGTTGCGTATCAGAGCACATTTCCAATCACTTCGCCACCATTTTCCTGCAAATGCCTACTCCTCCTTGAGAACTCTCCTAAGCAACATCGTCTGTGGAAGTCCTCCCCAACGCCCCCTAGCTGAGTTCACCACTCCTTGCTCTGATCCCACAGAGCAGAGTTCTTCCATCTTTATTTCAGCCCTTGGCACATTTGCTGAGATTGTGGGTATGTCTGTCTCCCTCCCAATCCATGAGCTCCAGAAAAGAAAAGTTGGAATTTTGTTCATCCTAGGCACCTGCACCATGTATGTGGTCAAAGATTTGCTGAATGAATGAACAAATAAACAAACTTAATGAGTAGAGAACAAAGCACTAGTTGAAACCCTGAGAAGGGATTCTCTCACCCACAGTTAAGAATTACTCAGCTGAAGCTCTAATGTAGAACACGGTGACTATAGCTGTTAACGCTGCGGGGTGATGGATGCGTTCACTAACTCAGTTGGGGGAATCTTTTCACAATGCATACGTATATCAAATCATCACATTATATGCTTTAAATACCTAGCAATTTTACTTGTCAATTATACCTCAAAAAAACTGGAAAAATTCATTCACTCGTTTTCTTAAAAAAAGAATTATTCAGCTGGAACTGAAAGCCATCACTGAAGCCACCAGTTATTTGGAGACTTTTCAGCACCAGGTGGCAGGCTGATAGGCTAGGTCCAAACCCTAGCATGCACATTACTTGTTCCACATCCATCCTGTCCCAAGAACAGCCAATCAGGGTGGCTATGTTTTGTAGGAAGCTGCTTTGCAGAGCAGGACACCCTCAAAGACAGGTGGAGAAGCTGCAGGAGCTCAGGGAGTCCTAACTTCTATGGATATGTGACCTGGGTCATTGTCTCTCCAACCAAACTATGGGCTTCTTTAAGAACAAAGATTATGTCTGGAACCTCTATATTTCCCCTTCCCCCAACCTCTTGTCTCGTACAGGACCGAACACTCGGTTTATGCTCAGTAGTAGTCTTTTAAGGAAGAAAATATTTCTGGAAAAAAGAAAAGGAAGAAAGATTGTGATAGGGAATACTAGCTGTTACAACAAATACATTCCCAAATATAAGTGCCTTATCACAGTAGAGTTTTCTTTCTCACTATGTAATAGTCCAATGTAGGTTTATTGCTTAGCACACAGTTTTCTCCAGGTGATGGTCCAGAGACACTGGCTTCCCTTTTGTGGCACCAGGAAGGGCTATAGAATCTTCTCCATCCATCCAGTGGAAGGGTAAGAAAACTTGAAGGAGGTACACCCACTGCTTAAAAGCCTTGACCCAGAATGGCACACATCATTTCTGTCCCATTCCATTGGTAACACTAAGTCACATGGCCACTCCCAGAGGAAAGCAACTGGGAGATGAAATTCTGGCTGGGCAGCCTTTTCCTTGTAACAGCTCTGGACGCTGGAAAAAGGAGTCCTAATTTTGGTGTTCAGATAGGCTTTCCTGAGTAGGATTCTTCATTGCAGAAGTGGTAATAAAGAGATATACGTCTTTGAAATTAATCCCATTTCTCCAAAAATGAAGCTTATTGTGACCATAAAATACAACCTTCTGATTCATTCATCATTTCTATATAACCCACTTCTGCTACAATTGCTGTTTAATTTCTGAGAATCTCCATAGTGAGTCAGAGCTTTAATTTGAGAGTTCAGAGATCATCCTCTCGTCTTAAATTATTCTAGATAAGGTACATTTCCCAAGCTATCTTCTGCAAAACACTGGTATATTCACATGGAAATTTTTCCTAGCAACTGCGTGTGGGAAATCCAGTGTGCTGCTCTTCTTTCTCTCTCGAAGGTTTGTAATACACATTAGCACAGGGATTCTGAGAAATGCTTGTAGTAAAGAAATCAGTTTCGCTTTGCTCAAACATCCCTCAAACTTATTTCACCACTAAATCTATATTTTGAAGAGCATCTGTTAACCCTAAAATGTTGTGTAAGAGGACTAAATAATAAAAACAAAACTTAGCATTTATAAAACGTCTTATGTGTTAGAAACCATGCTACCTGCTTAAACGAGAACAATTCCCTGTGAAGTAAGAATCGTTTCATCTAAAGATGAAGAAAATTAGGTCCAAATAGGTTCAGCATCAGCGTTCCACCATTAAAATGTAACCCGCTTGAGTCAGTGGGAGAAATGACCAAGAAATTATGGATTTCTGTCCTTTTAGAGATGCGATCTGTGAAAAGAACGCAAATGATGTCCAAGTCCCCAGCTTAATGTGAAATGCATGGTGGGGATTCATCCAAAGACTTTCAAGGCCAGTCCAGCAAGATTTCATGAGAAATTAGCTTATAACTTTCTAACTAGGCTTAACTGTTAGCTTTCTAACCACACTTTACTGACATGTGATTGAGTGGTGAGAATGAAAGAAAAACAGAGGGAGGTCCAGGGCCCTGAATATAGAATTTCCCATAGAAAGACGTTTCTCCCTCTGGGACCAATAAGTTCCAGTTCCCAAGAAGTCCTGGGACTATGTGGGAACTAAATTTCTACCAACAGCCTTGCTAGGTAAAAGTAACACCTCATTAAGTTGTATAGGCCCACTCTTAAAATGCTTAGCTATTCACTTGGGGAACCCAAAGAGTAGACATTTTGTTCCCATTTACCACCCCTGTCTCCTAGAAATGCCTGGATTTCCTGAAATTATGATTTTGTCGGTTCCATCATTGCATTGATTTGGGGAAAGAAAGAGTTTATAAGACCAGAAAGGCCATTTGATCAGGAATCAAGAGATCTTGAGTCTAGGCTCAGTTCTACCAATAACATCTGAGTGACTCTGAACAAGTCTTACATTGACAACAACAGTTGTTATTAACCTCTATTTCTGCTCCTCTTTTCATCTGCTAGACGTTATGTTAAGGATCCCTCATTTGTTATCTCATTTAATCCTTACTTCCCTTCAGAGTGGACATTTATCATCCCCATTTTACAGATAAGAAAACTGAGAGTTGGAGAGATGTAATAACTTGCATGATGTCACACAGATAGTGGGAGAACTTTGGCTCTGTGATCCCACGATTTGGATGGATGAATTCCAAGACCCATGGTTTTAACCATTCCCCACACTGCCTCCTCTTAGGCTTCTCTTTTTTATCTCAAAGTTGAGGGGTCTTTACCAGTCATTCTCTAAGGTTTCTTCATAATTAAATCCTCCGTGATCTAAAAAGCATACACTTTAAATGTTTTTACTTCCTTCCAGGAACAAGCTGTAATTTCTGGTAGCTGCCACTAATTGGATATTAGTAGCTCTCTGGATTATGACATGAAATCTTAGATGTTAACTATTATTACATGGAATCTCAGTTATTAGCTGTCTACATGGGGAAAAGCTTGTGGGTCAAGAAAGCAAGTGATGTCAATATTGTTATTTCTTCAAAAATTTAACTTAATCAAAATGGTGCACACACTAGAGGCAAGGTATAATTTACCATAAATCAAATGAAACTTAAGTTCCCAAGGCCCTGGGAGTGGCCCTAGAAATTTCATGATAACTTTTGTATTCTTTTTCTTAAAAAGGGCCTTCCGATTATATAAACTTCAGGACTCACAAAACCCAGATCAATCACTGTGTAGTTGCTCTATGGTTGGTCTGCCTTGGATGTAAATCTTGGACCCACCTCTTAATAGCTGTGTAATCTTGAGTGTGGCACTTAACTTCTCTGTAGCTCCATTTTCTCTTTTGAAACATGGGGATTATAATACACGATGATAGTATTATGGGGTGGATTAAATAATTACAGCAAAGCACTTAGCACAGAACACATGAAGTGATCAATAAATTTAAGCTAGTATGTATTTATTTATTACTTTAATAGCATATGAGGACACTGACAGCATATATATTATTTGAGCAGAATTTGATGAGCCATAATGCTTATACACAATTGCTACTTTACGTACCAGAGTGCCATGATTACCAATCACTATTTAAAGAACTATTTTCACTCAAACCTAGTATGGAAGCATATTCTGAGTCAGACTTCCTAGGACATGCTAACTCACTGATGGACTTAGCCGTATCAAATAACTTGTTCTGCCCTTAGACAAGGCCTGCTTTTGGGTTCTTCATTTTCCTAAGTCCTTAAACCAGCTCTCCTGAATGCTGAGTTCTTGATCGTTGGAATTAAAATCTGCCTATTTTTATTGTTCAGAAGTGCATATTAGACATGTTTTATTTTGGTTTCTTTTCCTGTTTAATTGGCAGCATACTGAGATACTTGCTCAAAACTTTCTAAGTGGAATTAATGATGACAGCGACCTCATTGGCTTAGCATTTTACAATAATGTCATCTAATTTTCACCATATTTCTGGGATGCAGTCTAGGCAAGCATCAGTATTCCATTTTGCATACAAAGAACTGAAGTTCAAGGTGGTGAAATGGCTTGTCCAAAGTAACCTAGTAAATAAGTAGAGAAGAGGAGGACAAGCCAGAATTTCCAACTCCACTTCCAAGACTCGAAGTTCACACTGAGTAAATTTTGCAAAGCTTTAGTCCTTTAGTAGGATAATGCTTTTTATCTTCTTTTTTAAACCTGGGTTCTCACTAGAGACTTACATATTAAAGGGGGTAAGACTTTTTTTTTCCCTACAACATGCATCAAACACATGACAATAGAGCAGAAAAGTTGTCAATAAATGTATGTAGCACTCTTCTTGTGATTGATATTAAGAATTTCAGGCGTTGTAACCTCTGGGAAAGCTCTCATTGAATAAGCACCACAGCCAGGGCCAGCCTTATGTGTGTGTAGATATAACGGGAATGGTCATGTGAACATTATTTGAGGAACTGGGGAAAAACTCTCACCAAAGAGAGCTCCTCTCCCAACTTACTGCCATGTTAGAGTGTCTGCCATTATTCCTTTCCGTTAAGACATTGCTGACCCAGAAGACAGTTTTCACATGCAAAAGTCCCTGGAACCGTTTAAAAGCTACCAAAGACAATCACAGATTAATGCCATAGAAGTAGGCAAATTGGAACCATAATTAAGAAGGAGACGTGGCAACAAAGAAAAGTTATGGGATTTCAAGTTGGAAGACCTGAGTTTTAATCCTGCTTAATTTATTTTCCACTATCGTGCGGCTTCTCAGCCTAATGCACTGATTTTTTAAAAGGCACTACTTAGTGCTGTCTCATTCAGACTAATATTCCTGGATCTTTTAACCTTCAGAGTTCTTATTTTTTCCTAATCCTTTAATCAATTCCATTAGTGACCTTAAAGAAGGAGTAAGTGGTACATTGATGAAACTTTCAGCTGATACTTTTTTAGGAGGTGGTAGAAACACCATTAAGGACAAATAAATAATGCAAACTCTCTGGCAAAGATATACTGAGTTCTAATTTAGGAGGGAAATGTAAGATATTTCCCTAAAAGCAATAATCTAAAATACCAATGATCAGATAAAGCAAAATAAATTTAGTCATAACATCAGGACACACAGGCTAGGAAAATGAAAGCATATCTGCCATCACCAATAACTAAAGAAGCCACAAAACTGTTCTATGCCTGGAAGAGTTTAATATCATGTAATGCTACCCCATGAATCAGGGGCCTGGGTAAAGCCATGAGTAACAGGAAGAGTCACTTTCAGCGTAAGAGCCAATAACAGGTTATCACAGAGTTTGGAGTAGTGGACATAGTAGTGACACATGTAATTGTTATAGTGATAAGAATAATAATAATAAATAGTAATAAAGCCTTCTGTTTGATTAGCACTTTACAATTTTAAAAGCACTTTTACCTATATGATTTCTTTTGATCCTCAAAGCAACTCGTCATGGTAAACAAGAGAAGAATTATAATTCCCATTTTAGGAGAGAAAATCAGAAGTTAAAATGGGGCAGTACTTTCTACCAGGTTATTTAACTCATGCATCCAGGACCATCATAGAATTTCAGAACTTGATTGCTCCTTAAAAGCGGGGAGCCCAACCCCCTCTTTTACATATGAGGAAACTGAGGTTTAGAGAAGGAAAGCGACTTTCTCCAGGAGAACGCAGTTAATTAGCTGCAAAGCAAGCTCTTGAACCCAAAGCTTAGTGAATTGATCTTTTCACCAAACTCTGTCACCTTCTAGATGGTCTTGAAAGGAAAGGATGGTTAAATAGGTCCAGGTTGGTTATAATATTTTGCAGGAAGAGTCCAGGGCTGCCTTTAATGTTAGATGAGAAAGAAAGATTTTTACTGAAATCTCTGCAATAATAGTGACACTTGCAGTGGAATAAATGAATGCAGTTTTGAACACCTCTGAGTCAGAAAGATATAGATCAAATAGGCAGAGGAGCGCAAATGACGCCAACAATGTGGGCATTGATTTATGAAGAGAGTCTAGAAGATTAAAAGTGCTAAATATGCATGACTTGGCTAATGACTGAGGAAAGACAAGGAAGTCTATAAATATTTGAAGGGTACAAATGCTATGGAGGAAGCAAAAATATTTTAAAAGCAAGGGAGAAAAAAGCCAACGCCATTAGGATTAATGGAATCCAATGAAGAAAGGGAAAAATAAAAGTTGAACATAAGGAAACACTTAAAAACAAGATTTACTGTTTTCTGGATTTGCCTTCCAAGACAAGAGGTAAAGTCCGTTCTTTGAGACATTTAAAGTCTGATTGGACCAAAATACCTACACCAATGACACAGGAAGCCATGTTCCATGGATACATAGGGGCTGGAACACACCCTCTCAGGTCTTTTCCACCTCTCATTTTTGTAATCCTGGAACCACGTGACATTGTTCTGGTTTTCACTCATTTCGAAGGCTGAGGCTGTGGAGCTGTGTGTAGTAAGAGTAGTGGACTCTCTGAACGTTTATAACTCCTCTGTTCAGTGCAGAGCCCTAGAGCTGAATTTGTCAACTCAACCAAATAGGAGGAGATCGGAATTGACTTTATCAAACTGCTATCCAAATAAATGAGATAATTAAACATAGCAGCTTCATAAGGGAATAGATGTGTATGGCCTGTTTTCACTCAGCTACACCCCCCATGAAGAATCGAATGGGACTAGCTCTTGCCCCAGGAAAGAGCGTATAAGAAGCACCCTGGCTGAGGCAGAGGCTGTATCACTGTCATTCTCTCCTTGTTGCGGTATTTTACATATGTTGCCTAGATGCTAGGCCTGGGTTCCAAGCTCATAGCATTGTCATGCCCACCAGTTATCTGAGATGCCTGCCTGGCCTGGGCTTTCTTTCTCTTGTTCTCAAGACTTATGCCCTTCCAGATCCTGATTCTGTGGTCAACTATTGCCCTGCCCCACCTCCTCTGTGGTCCCCGTGTGGTTTGATGTTGAAATGTAGCTGATGTAATTATTGTGATAATAAAAATAGAACTGAGAATTGACAATATGCCTGCTAAGTGAAGAGAAAAAATAGGTCTACTGAAGTCTGTGCATGTGCAAAGCTTCAAAGTCTTCCACTTGCCTTGCCCAGAGCTCCACCTCTGGCTGCCTGCTTACTCCTCCCTTCCCGGGACAGGGTCTATATTACTCACCATCTGTAACTATGAAGCACCATATCTGGCACAAAGTGGGTCTTCAATAGATGTTTGTTAAGTGAATAAATGAACGAATGAACCTCAGACTGCTTGGTTAGCTGAGGCTCAACCATCCTCCTCTTTGTATCTCCAGATCTTGAGGATCTGCTCTCTGGCTCCATATCCCCATCCACTGGAGGGATTCTGACCAGACCACCTGGAATATTGACACACAACTGTCTTTAAGTGGGGATATTTCCCAGAAATCTTAATGGTTAGGTCCTACTTACCATAATGGAATTATGTAGACTCTGGCACTAGCCTTCATAAAACCCTAGCATATCCCATTATTTTAGACAACATGATTTGGGTACGTGGGCACCTCCAGGGTTCTCAGTGGGTTAATGCACCAGAGCTGGTCCCTCCACCTTCTTCTTCTCCAAATACTGCTGGGATGCTACCCTGTCTCCCATAGGAACCCAGGTCACTCATGAAAACGAAACACTTTTTCCCTTTAAATCATTTTTTTTTCTTCTGAAGATCCATTTGTTCTTCCCCAAACAAAAGGATTACTAAGACTTTCAGTCAGAATTCTGGTTGCCATCACATCTTAAACTATTCATTAACAGCGTGCTGTATGGAAAACCACTGAAGATCATTACAGCTGTAGTCGGAAGCCAATGTGCCAGGATAATGAAAAACTATCCTGCAGTTCCCCATGCTCTGTTAGTTGTGTTTGTCATAAATGAGTTGTGGAGATTTGGAGTGAATGATCCATATCATATTGAACTGTCCTTTTTTATCGCTGACAATTGAAGGTGACTGAGAAGCAGGGCCAGTGTTAGACTGTATCTAATTGGAAACCTTCTCTCATTAATGTCTGATGTTGACTTGTATTACTTGATGAAATTAGGACCACAGTAGAATGGATTTTATTATACAGAATGGGCTGGTTGAGCTCTCTTCCATTTCAGTGTTTTTTTAACCTCACCCCACCCCTAATTCCACAGCAGAAGGGGCCCAGCAGAGCAGGAATTTTGAGTACGGCAGGTCTGTGCACAAACAAAGCAAGAACAGTCATGTAGTAAAGGAAATTGAAACCATATGGAATTTTATGCCACATATGTTTGAGCAGGTCTTGAGTACTGCTGTGGAACCAGAGGACTGGGGCACCTCTATGAGGTCACCTTGGCCCCAGGACTCTAGGCAGAACTGCCCCTAACCCAGCCCAGGCAGATGAGAACTTATCTTGCATGGAAAGGGTATGGTATGGAGAAGAATACCCACATCCTCCCTCCACCTTCCCCAGCCATTGGCTGTCTTGATGACACGCACTCTTGGAAGCTCTCTCTGAAGGTGTGGTCTTTAGCTGAGGTGTTATTTCCTAGAAAAAAAATATTTGGATCAAGGAATAAAAACTTTACTCTAGCTATGTTCCCTCTTCCCTGACCCTGACCATTTCTGAGGAGAAAAGAGAATCAAGACTGGATGAGGAAAGATGAAAAATCTGAGTAGAATATTGAGTAGAATACTCCAGACATGCGGAAGAAAAAACTTCAGACCCCGCAACAAAGAGAGAAGAAAATAAAGTTGTTTTGAATAACAAAAGCATGGCCAAAGCTCACAGTATGATTTTAATTAAGTACATGCTAGTGCCATATAGGTTAAATCTTTGCAATTTGATTTTTGGAGACCCACAGACAGGCCAGTTTCATTTTTTTGCATAGCTCTGTCAGGTTACCAGTAAACTAATGCTTATGAGAACAACCCACTTTCTGAATGATTTATTAAGGATTTAACAAACGTAAATGTTTTCAAAATGCTTAACAACAACTAGGAAGTTCAGAAATTTCATCTGGAAACATCACAAACCAATACCTATGGATTTATTTATTTTCTCTAAAACCCCCTAGTCTCAGAAATACAGTTTTTTAGAATATATGTTTTATTGACAGAGATATGCACAGTCATCTTTAGTTTCAGAAGATGAAGCAATGGCTGATTTCGGCTATTTTGATGCATAATTAATGCCTGGATCTTTTACGGTCTTTGATTCTTCTGACCCTGAGATACTACATCCAGCAGAATGTAAGAAACAGAGGGGCCTTGTTCTTGACAAAACTGTGATACGGGGTAAATTTAGTCCTCTGGGCCTCTCCATCCTCTTTCCATGTTCTCTTCCCGTCCTTTATACCCTCCCCAGCCAGTGTCAGTCACCACCACCCCAACTATGGCATTGCCTGAGAACCATCTTTCCCATCTCAAGTCTCTTGAATGTTTCCTTATCCAGTCTCAAACCACATTTATCTTGTGCTTTTTGGTAAGAATTAAACTTCTTAACAAATTCACTCCACAATATTAATGGCGCCATTATATTTAATACATTGCCCATCCTAGGAATATTTGGAAGTAAATAGAACCACTAATTCATTGTGCAAGGTCTTTTCTTACCTATGTGGGATTTTTTTCCTCAAGCAGCAATCCGAACTCAGTGTCATGACATTGATTATATCTCATCCATCACCGCCCGGGTTTCAGCAAATCACAGATTGTTAGAGCCTTACAAGCCTCAGTTGTATTTCATCAGTTTTCAGGACAGGAAATAGAAGTCTAGAGAGTTTAACTGATGCTCAGGTCCCTTAGAAAGTCAGTGAATGAACTGGCTCTACTGAGCAAATCCTGACTCCTAATCCAGTGCTCTTTCCACCATAGCACAATACCAATTCCACTCTATACTATTTCAGATCCCAAATGCTTTACTCAATGCTACCAAGAGACTTTCTCTCAGACATAGGAGAGTTTCCTGGTTAAACAGAAGATGGTAGAAAGGACACTGTCATGCTAACACAAAATCTATTATATCTAGAATCCAGAAATGTCTGACTGATAAAAGGTATATCCTACCTGGATAGTGCTCCAAAGAAAACTCAATGCATGGATAATTTGTAGAATATTCTATGCCATAAAAGTACACCTAAACATCGTGTTCATGCTAATACATTTTTTGCATTGCTACAACGACCACTAACATCTCTGCCAAGGATGTCTTTACAGAAAAGAGAATCAAATGGGACTGAAAAGTTGTTGATGGGTAGTTGGTAAAAATGCAAAAAAATTATACAGTAAGAAAAACAAGCAGCTTCCCAGCTCGGAATCAAAAGTTATATTAGTATAAGAGAAGAACTTCCTATAAACTAGATGTGATGGGGGCCTCAGAAGAATGCCCTTTTAAAGGTTCTGCTTGTACACTGTGTTTAGTTGATACCAAACATCTGGCTGGAGAGAAGATCATTCAGTCAATCAACCAGATGTTTAGTCTACCCTCTGCCAAACATCTTAGCTATTGATGGAATCATTTTCTTTTCATTAGGGAGCTTTGCCCCAGTGACCCAGAGGTGCAGTCACAGCTTGAGAACACAGCATGAGGATGACAGATAATTGACCCACCAAGATCCCCAAGTGGGACGTTTTTCAGGTCCGTGTGGGTCAGTTCAACATCACTTTAGTTTGAGATTTGTTGGCTGTTTGTTGTTCTGAGACACTTTGATGCCAGCACATTTTTTAATCCCTACTTCGTAAAGAGTGGAGTCTCTGAGTTGAAAAAGAACACCCTGTTGACGTTCAAGGATAGAAGGCCATCCAGCGGAAAGCTGCACTGGTTTCTTCCCAAATTGTCATTAAGTGACCTTCCTCTGCTGTTTCAGCTGCTGTGGGGAAGAAGGTGCCGACATTTTGTTGGCACTGGCCTGGGGATTCATAATGAGTATAGAACTTGGCTCCGTTATAGAACATAATCCATCTGACAAAGGGAAATCATTTAACGGGCACTCTCTTAATTATAACAATTTGGAAGAGGGAGAAGTTGAGGACAACAGCAGAAAGCATAGCAAGGTTACTTAATGAGAATTTTGTCTTTGGACTCTCTTCTCACAGACCACCAGCCCCAAAGGTTGGAGAGGAAAATCAACTTTTACCAATATTTTCCTCATCAATTCTAATCAAGGGCAAGGGGGGGAAAGGAATAAGGGAATAGGAACAAGTAAAAAAGGGTGGAATAAAGGACTTCATTGTAAATGGAGGAATAGCAGGGTAGCTATTATGATTGTAATTTATTCTATTGTTCTCTGGAATTTTCTTATAGGGGTGGAAGGGTCTCTGGAAGAAGATGATGGGTGGTCAGCCATAGGTCCCATCTCACTCAGAAAGACTGCAGGGTCTGATCTAGGAATCTTCAGAAAGCTAGATCTACAACTTCGCTGACAGCCTCATAGGGAGACTGTTCCTCTAAAGAGTTAGGTCCTATCTTGGTCTGTCTTCCTTGCTTACGATCATAACAATGGTAATGCCTCACAGGTGTCCAGAACTCTGTAGTTTTCAAAGGGCTTTCATACAGATGACTTCTTTTGATCCTTGTGGTTTAAAGTGCAAGGTTCAGTTTAAAGGAAACAGAAGGAAGAATATCATCAAATACGTACCCTCTGCCTATTACTTCCCAGACACTTGGCTAAGTACTTTCACTTGCCTAAAAAAAGCAGGGCACAGGTATTTTTACCTCTTATTTAATTGAAGAGAAGATTGGGCTCAGAAAGGCTAAGTAATTTGCCCAAAGTCACCCACCCAGTGAAGGGCTGGGTTGGCATTTGAACCCAAGTATCTTCCCATAGTCCATGCATTATTACACTATGTTGTAATCATACTTTCAATTTGCCAAGACAAAACAAAGAAAAAACTTTTACTATAGCGCTCATAAGCCAGAATGTAATTTAATGTAATTTATGCAGTAACACAAAATCATTATACATAGCATCTACATTGGAAACGTTCTTGGAGGCAATCCCCCCTGACATTAGATCATCTCTGGAGAATTTGAGTAAAATTAAAGACAGCCAATTTGGTAACATATTCATTTAGTCATTCACTGAAAATCTGTAGAACCACCACCACATACTTAGTAATGTAGACTGTGCTAAGAATGAAGAAGAAATATAAGAGATCATCCCTTCCTTTGGGAAATATATGATCTGGTTAAGGAGACTAATTATATCCTGTATACAGTAGTACAGTAGTATTTAAGTTAATGTTTGAAGTTTATGAATTGCTATAAGAGACTAAGCAGAATACGATGGAATATAATTTTTAAGTTGCTTGTGCATCAACAGATCAAACAGTACAGGAGTGAGACTTAAGGAGGAGGAAACTAATTTTTTTAACTTCTATCTGGGGATGTCTCTAGGATAAAATTGGAGGGGGTCAGTTAGAGGTCACATCCCAGGGCCTATAGCTAATCAATTCACAGCAACTCTTTGACAGTGGTGTTATTATCCTCATTTTACATATGAGGAAACTGAGGTAAAGACAGAATTCAAACCAAGGTCTAATTCTAATTCTGATTCTAAAGATCAGGCTCTTTCTTGTAAATTCAGAAAGGCATAGAACTTTAAAAGATAAAAGGAAAAAGGAAGTGGATTTTGAGTGAAGTCTTCAGAAAATCTGAGAAGTTACATGGAGTGAGGCATGTTTGTTACACAGCAGAGTTAGCTGGATTAGAATAAAGGTCTATGCTTTGAGAAAATAACATGGGCTAGTTAGGCTGCAACCAGATTTTGGAGGGCCTTAAGAGAAAAACAAGAGTGTACTATAGGAAATAGGGAAACATTCTCAATTCTTGAGCAGCATCTTATTTCATTAGAATGGCAACAGTCTACACAATGGATTGGAGTGAGGAAATATACAACTGAAAGTAAACAGTTTTTGTTTTAAGGCCATTGTAAAGATGAACTCTTCTTAATAATGAGGGCAATCCACTCAGAACAGAGATTTGCCCACAGGTAATGCATAGGTCAGCCCAGATGTACTGCCCAAGTCTGAGGAGAAAGGTTTGGAGGAACTGTAGCACTTAAAGGAGTTCATAGGTATTTTTTAAGTCAGCTTTATTGAGGCATAGTTTATATACAGTAAAATTCATGCTTTTTAGGTGTAGGGTTTTGTTAGTTTAAATGTACTCATTTATAAAAATGTAAATAGTTTTATTTCTTGTTTGATTTTTTTCATCTAATCTTAAGTGAGGATTTGAGTCTCTGTGTCCAGGTTGACATTTTATGAGCTTCTATTAGCATGTACAGTGACTCCAGGGCAAAGTCATTGAAGCAAAATCTCCCTTTGAAGTTTTTATTTTCATTCTGTTCTTTTCTGAACTACCGCGGCAACTCATTACAGTCCTCTTTCAGGAACCATCCCCCTTCCCTCAGGTGTTTTCTCATCTCAGCCTTGCTCTGAAACCAATCATGAATGCCTTCTGACCCTCAATTATGTGAATACCATGGAACCTGGCACTTCCTTTCATTGGACACTTATATGATCCAGACAAAAATCATTCACTTCCCACTTGGCACAGCTCTCCACATGCATTTAACACAATCACTCCCTCCTTTCAAAACACTTTCTTCCCCTGACCGTAGGTACAACACAGTTTCTCTTGAGGTTCAGATCCATTGGCTGGTTTCCTCTCATGTTCTTGACCTTTACACATTGAAATATTCCAGGGCATAGGCCTCAAATTTCTTCTCTTCTTATCTACAATCACCTCCTAGGTGATATCATTCAGTTCTGTGGCTCTAAATACCATCTACACACTGATAACTGCCAAATCCTGGAACTGACCTCTACCTTGAACTCCAAACAAATATATGCAACTTTGCGCAATATTTTCACTTGGATGTCTGAAAGTTATCACCAACTTAACATATTTGAAATCACACTTTTGATACCCCTTTCCACCAGTGTGCTCCTTGTCCTTCATAATCTCAGTAGATAGCAGTTCCATTTTACCAGATCTTCTGGCCCAAACCCCTAGAGTCATTCATAATTTCACTCTTCTACACCAGATACCAAATCACATTAGATCTACCTTCAAAAGAGATCCAGGCCCCCTCCTGCTTTCAGGTCTTTGCATTCACTGTTCCCTTTGCCTGGAAAGATCTTCCTACAGATGTATGCATGGCTCATTCCCTGACTTCTTTCGGGTCTTTACTCCAATATCACCTCCTCAGGGAGGCCTTTCCTGACTTCCTATCTTCAATAGTTCCATCTCCCAACTATTACTTTCTATCCTTCTTTATTCTTCATTCTAGCATTTATTCCCACTTAATATAGCAGTGGTTGATGATGCTGTACCTATAACCTTTGGCCTTTCCCAGAGGTCATCGCAAATACTTCCCTTACAGCCTGTGGATTCCTTTGTCTCTCTGACTAATGGCATCATTGCTTTCTTCTAGCAATAGAAACATATTCAACCTGTGTGCAAGGCAGGGCAGAAATGTTAAGAAGTTAATATCCTAGGAACCAAGGAGGGACAAAAGTTTGTGGATAAATACCCCAGCGTTTTGTCTCTCAAGAGGACAACTCTGAGCAGCCTTCTGCACTGACTTTCAGAGGGTCCTCAGTGGGATTCAGCCTCAGTTACCCACAGGGGCAACTCACTCATTACTGCACTCTTCATTGACTTTCTTCCCTTCTCGATCTCACTTCTCTAATTCCTCATTGTGCTTCATGAGTTTACCTCCTAAAGAAACTGCTTGTACCCAAATCCTTGTCTCAGGATCTATTTTGTTGGAAACCAAAACAGAAACATATTTAATGCATTTATTTTTCCAGCATCTATATCCTCCACTACAAGGCAAACTCCATGAGAACAGTCAAGTTGTTTTGTTCATAGTTGTTTCCCCAGCATCTATGTGCCCGGCACATAGGAAGTACTCAATCATTTTTTGCTGGATGAACAGAGATAAATGAATCTAATCTCCTTTGCATTTGATTTCTTCCCCCTGTGCTTTCTTGCCATTGAGATACAGCTTCATGGGTTGGAAGATCTGTGCTGTGATCTTCAAGAGAAGACAGACTAGAAAAAGGCTAGTGAGATTGGGGGAACTGGAAAAAGAGAAGGAAGAGAAATCCACATTCTTTCTCATATGTCTTTCAAGGGTCACAAGGGGAGGCCTCAGATGAACAATATCCAAATCTGGAGCGGGATTTGGCAACAGGAGGGTCACTGAACTTGAACTCATCAAAAGGATCCTATACCCAGTGTAGCCAGTAGCCTCTGTTACTGGGGCAAAGCAGCAGGACCAGCTGGAGAAGGAGAGTTTGACAAAGGCCTTTTCCTCTTCCAGTGCTTTCTTTCTCTGTTCACTGGCCTTTCATCAGCATCTGAAGCACAAGGGCTGCTTCTGAATGACCGATGTAATCTGCTGGTGACTAGGCTTAGAGGAAAGGTGAGGAGCCAGTGGATGTATTTGTTCTTGACCTCAATGGACATCCCTTTATTTGGGATGAATCCATCACTCCAAGAACATAAGCAGAGCCCCACTCAAGTAACAAAGAGAGAGAAGTTCATTGGGATGTTCCAGAGGCAAAGTCTTTACTGAGAAAATAACAGGTGACCACATTAGGAACACCTCCTTGGGATCACAGGCCCCATTAGCATACCCTCAGCATCAAACACATTTTGGTACTCCTGTTCAGCACAGTACTAGAAGTCCCAGCCACAGCAATTATGCAAGATAAAGAAATAAAAGGCATCCAAATCACAAAGGAGGAAGTAAAATCGTCTCTGCAGATGACATGATATTATATATAGAAAACCTTAAGTATTTCACCAAAAATACCTGTTAAAACTAATAAATGAATTCAGTAAAGTTGCGAGATACAAAACCAATATAAACAAATAAGCTGCATTTTTATGCACTAACAATAAACTATCTGAAAGAGAAATAAAGGAAACAATCCCATTTACAATAGCATCAAAAAGAATAAACTACTAGGAATAAATTTAACCAAGGAGGTGAAAGATCTCCACACTGAAAACTATAAGATACTGATGAAAGAAATTGAATAAGACACAAATAAATGGAAAACTATCTTGTGTTCATGGATTGGAAGAATTAATAGGGTTAAAATGTTCATACTACCTAAAGTAATCTACAGATTCAATGCAATCCCTATCAAGATTCCATGAAAATTTTTTACAGAAATAGAAAAAACAATTCTGAAATTCACAGGAACCTCAAGAGACCTTGACTAGAAAAAACAATCTTAATAAAGAACAAAGCTGGAGGCATCACACTTCCTGAATTCAAACTTTATTACAAAGCTATAGTAATCAAAACAGTATGGTATTGGCATAAAACAGACATACGGACCAACAGAACAGAATTGAGAATCCATAAATAAATTCATGCACATATGGTTAACTAATATTTAACAAGGGAGCCAAGAATATTCCACAGGGAAAGGATAGTCTCTTCAGTAAACGGTGTTGGGAAAACTAGATAATCACATGCAAAAGAGTGGAATAGGATCCCTATCTTACAGCACTCACAGAAACGCATTCAAAATGGATTAAAGACTTAAATGTAAAACCTGAAACCATAAAATTCCTTGAATAAAACATAAGGGGAAAAGCTCCTTAACATTGGTCTTGGCAATTATTCTTTTGGCTGTGACACCAAAGCATAGGCAAAAAAAAGCAAAAATAAACAAGTGGAACTACATCAAACTAAAAAGTTTCCACACAGCAAGAGAAACAATCAACAAAATAAAAAAGCAACCTACAAAATGGGAGAAAATATTTGCAAACCACTTATCTAATAAGGGGTTAAGGGGTTAATATCCAACATATACAAGGAATTCATACAACTCAGTAGCAAAAAAAGCAAACAATCTGATTACAAAATGGGAAAGGACTTAAAGAGAAATTTTTCCAAAGAAGACATACCAATGGCCCACAGGTACACGAAAAAGCACTCAACATCAGTAACCACAAGAGAAATGCAAATCAAACCACAATGAGATATCACCTCACATCTGTTAGAATGGCTCTCATCAAATAAGAGACAACAAATGTTGGTGAGGATGTGGAGAAAAGGAACCCTTGTGCACTGTTGGCGGGGAAATTGGTGCAGCCACTATGAAAAACGGTACAGAGGTTCCTCAAAAAATTAAAAACAGAACTACCATATAATCCAGAAAGTCCACTTCTGAGCACATATCCAAAAGAAATGAAATCACTATCTCTAAGAGATATCTGCACCCTCATGTTCATTGCAGCACTATTCACAATAGCCCAAGTAAGGAAGTAACCTAAAGGTCTGTCAACAAATAAATGGATAAAGAAATGTAATATGTATATAACACACACAGAATGGAATATTATTCAATGGCTTTTCTTTTTTTCCTTTTTGTTTTTTGCAGGGAAAGATTCACCCTGAGCTAACATCTGTTGCCAATCTTCCTCTTTTTTTTTCCCCCTCCCCAATGCCCCAGTGCATGGCTGTATATCCTAGCTGTAAGTCCTTCCAGTTCTCCTACATGAGCCACCACTACAGCATGGCAACTGACAGACCCATGACTGGGAAATGAACCCAGGCCACCAAAGTGGTGAGAGCGCTGAACTTTAACCACTAGGTCATCAGGGCTGGCTCTGGAATATTTTTTCAGCCATAAAAAAGATGGAAATCCTGCCACTTGTGACAACATGGATGAATCTTGAGGGCATTATGCTAAGTAAAATAAGTCAGAGAAAGAGAAAGACAAATAGTGTATGATCTCACTTAAGGTAGATTCTTAAAAAGTTGAACTCGCAGAAACAGAGTAGATTTGTGGTTGCTGGGGGATGGGGAGCTGTGGTTCAAAGGATACAAACTTTCAGTAATAAGATGAATAAGTTCTGGGGATCTAATATACAGCATAGCATGGTGACTCTAGTTAATACTGTACATACTTGAAATTTGCTAAGAGAATAGATCTTAAGTGTTCTTATTACCAAAAACAAACAAACAAATAAAAACATGGTAACTTTGTGAGGTAATAGATGTGTTAACTAACCTTTCTGTGGTGATCATTTCACAATATATATGTAGATCAAATCATCACGTTGTACATCTTAAATTTACACAATGTTATTTGTCAATTATATCTTAATAAAGCTGGGGTAAAAAAACATACGGTTGATGAAATGGTGGCAAATTTCTTTCCAGGAGATTTCAGAGCGTCCTCTCCAGTGACAGGTGTGAGGTCCCGGGTAGAGGTGAGTTTGGTCTCCAGTGCTCACTGATGCTGACAGTGGTACAACCTTGAACAAGAGCCTTCATGCAACCAAATCTCAGCTTTGAAATTAGAAAATGAGGCAAACGTGCTCTGTCTCACAGACTCACGATCCTGGCACACCTAGGCACGCAATACACATTTGCTAAAATGCTGAAACACTGGTCAGCATTGCTCCGAATCCCACTCGCATTAGGTGGAGCCACTGCTTCCTTCCTGTGGGTTTCACCATCCCCAAAGTCTAAAGTGTTTCCAAGGGAACAGGTGATGAGGAAAGAGATCTGGGAGACTGAATCGGATATATAAGTAGAGACTAATATTTGGGTGTGGAGGGGGTCAAACTCTGTGCCTATGCATTATCTGCCTGAGAAAGTCCATTCCTGGAGGACAGAGCTGGATGCCTTCTCTTTTCTCCTTCCCCATAATTCTATTCCACACCAGGGTCATACAAGTCCTCCAAACTACCGTTTGCCAATGACATCTGTGATGCTCTGTCTCCCACTCCTCTCCCCAGGAGCGAAGGGACAGCTTCCTCAGACGTATCTGACTTCATCTAAGAAGAAGTCTTAGCTCCTCTGCTCTCATGCCAGGCAGGGTGGGAGGGGAGCAGCTGTGGGGAGAGGCAGTGGGGCAAAGCTGTTAGTGGCATATCCACGGCCAAGCATCTCTGGGACCCTGGGAAAGGAAGCTCTCTGCACTTTATGGAGGAACAGCCATGGCCGGGCCAGGCACTCAGGAATCTGGGCATTCCCATGGGATTCCCCATTGGGGCTGGATCTCTTGAGGAAGGCAGAAAGAGACTGGCCTATGGAACCATCAGGTCTTTGATATATCTGCTTAGGTGGCCCAAGACTCCTGAATCTGTTAAAATTTCCTAAAATTACTGGTCTTTCAGGCCCATAAGAAATCAAGGAGAGGAAGGGGATAAGTGTTTATTGGATACCCGATATGTACTCAGCTGCCTAGCACCAGCTCTCCAAGCATTGCTCATTTAGTCCTTTTAGCAGCTCTTTGAAGTCGGTTAGAAGTGTTATTCATATCTTATTTGGCATTTATAGGGGTTAAGAAACTTGCCCAAGGTTAAACAGTAAATGCACTCTTCTCACCTCACTCTGCTGCTCAAGAAATTCAGTTTACCAAACATGCTTCCTGTTGCTGTGAGGCATGTGCCATCCAGAGCAGGACATTTTGCCTTGTGAGGTAGGCATTTTGGTCAAACCCTTTGCAGGCCACTGCTTGGTAATCAAGTTCATCAAAATGGCATCATGAACAGGTGTGCCTGGGCGAGTGCTGGGGAGCTGTCTCAGTTCACACTGGAGGCTGATCTTTGAGAACGAGAGATGGAGAAGATCCCATTCTTGGGCAAGGGGAAATTGGTGGTGTGAAAAAGACAACTGCAAAGACACCATCAGAATATTATAAAAATCTATGAAGGATAAACAGTGGCAGCTAACCCTGTTGACTATAACAGAAGATAAGGCCATGCCTGCAGGACTCTGAGCTCACAGACACTGGAGGAAGTTCACATGCCCACATAAAATGTCACTAGGATAGAATAAAAGAAAAGGCCAGATATCTTTGATGGGGGAGAATTCAGTATGAATGAGGGTGACAGACTTTAAAACTCTCTCTTCTTCCTGCTCCCAACTTCCCAGCCTTATTTCAGGTACCCACCCCAAAGTCCCCTCACCCTGAGTGCATCCTCCACGGCACCTGCCCTTCCTCTGCCACCAATTTCAGTGCTGCCATGCGCTATGCTTTGCAATGGCAGGAAGACAAACTTGGAGCAGCGCGGCCTCAGCTCAGATCGTGACACTGAACCTCACAAGGAAGGAGGGATTAAACACATCAGTTACCCCTGCGGATTTCAGTCTCCTCACCTGAGAAAAGAGGAGCTTTCTAAGAGAACGAAATGAGATCATATAAGACAGTCAGCCAGCACACCTGCTCAGTGAATGAGATCAGCTCCTGCACTTACAGGGGTGATTGCTGTTTCCTTTTGATTCTGAGTTCCATGAAAGTTTAAGTGCTGAGCTGTCTGAGGGAGATGAAGAGAGCTAATAAGATGGCAAGACCTCTCCATGCCCTTCCCTCCTCTCATAATTTCTGGGTCCAAGAAATCCAGGGCTCCATGACCCACAGTAGCTCTGAAGAAGCAGGCCCAGGATCAGGCTTGCAGGTACCCACCAGTATGACGGTGGCAAAGAGACAAGGATCCATGGGCATGGAATCTAGAGAAAAGAGATAGGAATGGAAGCAGACGTAATCATGCACAGCTCAGCAACAGCCTGGGGCCAGCTCCACCATGCAATTCCATGTGCTCCTCAGCCCCACTGTCAAGCTAAGGCCAAGGCACATCCACAAAGAAAGGGAAGATTGCCTTATCACCCACCTGGCTTTAACCCAAATCTCTAGGGCACTAATCCAGGAAAGAGCCCTGAGGAGCCTCAGGACATTTAAGACTACACTAAGTCTGCCCTGTGGATGGAGTGGAGGAGGTAGGAAAGGAAAGAAGTCGTGAAGATGGTTGCTGTTATAAGACACTAGGGTAGGGGAAAGTGCTGGATCAGAATTCAAAAAATCGGTTAAATTACCAGCCCTCCCACTTACAGGCTGGCTTAAGTCTTTTATGCTTCAATCTTTCCATCTATAATATGGGATGACTAAGCTGCATTTCTACAGTTCCTTCTTCTTCGAAAATTCTGTGAGTCTTAGGAAAAAAGAATGATGAGATTTAGAAAATGAAAGAATAAACCAGTTTATAAATAGTTATGTGGGCCCCACAGGGTTCCCTATGCTGTATTAGAGTATATATATTAAAAGAGAGAAATTGTCTTCATCTTCAATTTCTATTTCTGACCTGATATCAAAGGCTGATTGAATAGTCTACTGCAATGGACAGCAATAGAATGAAGCCTGGGCTGGGAATCAGAAGACTTAATTCAGAAACCTGAATCCCTTTCCTCCAGCTGTGCATCTTCTGGCAAGTCATCTAACCTCTCTGAGCATCATCATCCCATACAGCCTACTCCTCAGAGTTTTGGTAGTTATAAACTGCAATCACGTAATCTGTAAAGCCCTATACAAATGCAAGATTTGACTGCCATCAGTATCATTCTTTTTGTTGTGGCTTGCTCACCAAAGCACCCTACAATGTTTCTACCAAGCCTGGATTATAAAATGTCCTTTATATCATTCCATTTTAATTGAGCATAACTTAGTGGTCAAAGCTCAGTCTACCTCAGCCTTGGAAGATTTCCCGAGTTCCAGAGATGCCAGTCTAAATGTGGCAGATAAACGAGGCATAATTATGGGGATAGAGAGTAGCAGCCACTACACAGGCACTAGGAGGCTGTTGAGATAGCAGAGAAATCAGCAGAACTTCCAGGTGATTGGGCTGTGTTTAGAGGTGTTCTGTGGTTCAGGTCTCTCAGGAGGTCCTGTGGTCCCAGCAAGATTTAGACAAAGGAATCACAGTGGTTTGGTCAACGGGCATTAGGATATTCTTGCAAAGGTGGTAGAGTCACCACATAGTACAATAAAAAAAAACTCTGCCCTATCTTATCCTATCCACAGCCAAGATGCCAAGATGGAGGTCAGAAGCTGAAGAAGTCTTCAGGGAGTGTTGAGGTCAGTAGCCTTGTAGTACTGAACTTAAGAGGCTGTGGATGTCACCTTGATGCTGCCCAAGGTCTTTTGCTAGGGTACCCAAGGCAGACCTGCTCTCCTTGATAATGGGGCCCCGTGAGCTAATCTTGACCCTTAACACTGGGGCTGAGTGGTGGGCCTGCCCAGTCAAGCAGCCGGGTAGCTCATAACTGTGGTCGTGGTACAGGCTAGCTCACCCAGGTCAAAGGCATGATCCAAAACCAAAACCAAGTCTACTACACAGACAGTAAATCCATAAGCCAGGCATCCAGTGAAGACAGGTTCCTAAAGCCAAGAGGGAAATTCAACAACTAGCCAAGTAAAATGCACAAGCCAAATTCAAGAGCTGAGAAGATAAATGCAGGAGCTGAGTTGCCAAACCAATACTGTGTTCAAAGCCAGCTGAGGCCAACAGCTGGTTGAAGAGTTTAGATCATCATGGGCAGTGAAACTCTGGCAGAAAGAGCAGCCAAGAGCACAGGAGGAGTTGCTTTGAAGATGCCACATGCTTAGCTGCCCCAAGCTTGCTTTCATTCAGTCTTTACATTCGTGAATGAAGACAATGCTGGAGTAAAGAAACCAGCAAGGAATGTTGCTACACAACCAGCTCCATTTTCTTCTCTTCTTCCATCACCAAAACCTACTGTTGCTAGACTGGAAGGAAGTGCATAGAAGGGTTGCCAGAGGGGATGGATATGATTTTAGCTGTCACTTCTGTCTATTTCTCTAAAATCTTTTCTCCCAGATTTATATTATTTTTCACAATGGGTAAAATATATAATGTACTTTAAAGACATAAAAAGGGGAAGATTTAGCATTAAAGTCTCTTTCCATTGCTAGGTAGACTATGGTAGATACCTCTATAAAGTGCTATGGGCAGTACTGATGTGCCTAATTCCAGTGTCACATCTTTTTTGACAAAAGGACACAGTGACTTGTTTCCCAATAATGGTGATTTGTGCTACTGTAGGAGGCTGACAGGACTGCTACTCTTAAGTAAGCAGGACTTTCGGTTCCCTTCAACTTGTACCCCAAGGGCAGGCTCCTCATTGGCTACATATACTCCTTCTTTCTGATGCTTCAGGCTGTGGAGTAAGGGAAAAGAAGAGAAATCAAAGACACGGTATCAATCCATGCACAACCTAAGCAGGCCCCCATGGGAGGAGAGAGTGTGCCTCTTCCTAACCAACCAAAGTGTAGCTTGAGAATGAGTGGAGAAGCGGCTGAAGAGCCATTCCTTCGTTCAGCAACTTCAGTGAACTCTACACGTACGATCAGTTCTGCTGTAACACTTGTTTTGAACACTCAAATTTGTTCCAATGTGATTGATATAATCGGGAACAATTTGAGCATAACACAAATTTCACATTTGCTTATGTGGTAGTTTGTATATGAGTAACACTAGGTGAATGCAGAAAACTGTGCCTCGCTGAACCAAGCATAGGAATGCATAAACACATGCACGCCTCCAACATCTGCTCGCTTCCTCAGTTCACTATGTGTGTTCTGAGCCTCACCCAAGCACAGCTGGTGTTTCAACCTTGCATCCTGTTTCAGATCTCACTCCTTCCACGACTTCCCACAAACTCACAGGCTCCAGCTTTTCCAAAGCCCAATTCCAGAAGCAAACCTCAGTTCTTTTTCAAAGTAAAGTGTCATATTTATTGTAGTATTTATATACACCTTTAACATTTAACTGTGCATAAAACTGTGCTACCATTTTTATTTGGTTCTTATCTTTCTTTCATGTATCACTGATGAAGTTTTCAAGTGTTATATCCCTAGCGCCATTTTTCCACAGAAGCCCTGTGGTTTTTCATGCATGATTTTGCACAGCACGGCAATTTTTAGGAACACATATGTCACATTATAGAACTGACTGTACAAGGCTTTGCTCTGGGCATGACGGAGAAAACAGATATAACCCAGGTAGTTCGTCCATTCAGGAACTCCTTCCCAGCATTACTTCAGAAATTTATGCTTTTCCGAATCTCAAATCCCAAGAAAAATCAATTGAGAAATTGAGAAAATGGGAGAAAGTATTATAATTCTCCTGTGAGAATTAAAACTTAACAGTTAACTTGGAGACATTGTTGGCCCCAAGGAATCCACTGACACATGGAATCAAAAGTCAAGATTGGCATTTCAAGGAACTGGAAGAGGAGTCCATGGGAGGGAAATGGTCAAGATCTAACCTGTTGGTCTTGCTTGTAGCTATTGATCATGTTGTCAGCGCGTGCTTGTGTCCCTGTCGAGATACCTGCATGAAAATAAATATTAATAAGTTTATAATAGCAGTATAGTTTACATAAATCCTATGAGTGGTGTTTAAAGAAATAACAAGTTTTGGAAGAAAAATAAGTCCTTAATTGGCAATTCACTCTCTACCTTGCTAGGAGACACAAATATTGTTATTTGAACACTACATGTGGTGAATGCCACATGTTAATTATGTTACTGGTGTTTTCAAGTTTTTGAATATTCATTATAGGCTATATTTTTTGGCAAATGCTACTAAAATATTTCTTACTTTTAAAACTCTCTGTTAGATATCCTTAATAATAAGTAAGTACTACAAAAACTATTAGATATATTTTAAGACTAACCTACAATTTCAGGCATACCTTAAAATGCCTATGAATTCTGATTTCTTACTCCAAAATTCTGAAGATTAATGTCTGTCTGGAATTTAGAAATGCTAAGCCCAGACATGGCACCTGGCAAAAATAAAGCTTGGGTTCTTTGAAGCCTGAATGACATGCTCCTCAGAGGTACATTATAGCCTTGAAATCTGGAGTCCAATGTCCCCAAAACGATATGCCGTATCCCACAACAGTTCTCATGGTTTTCTTAGCCAGTTATCCTAGATAACTGGAGTTAGAATTCAGGACCAAATATGTTGTGTGCATGCATGTGTAGGCGCAGAGGGTAGTCGGGAAAGCTCTGTGCCTTCTGCTTAATTTTGCCATGAACGTAAAACTACTCAAAATAATAAAGTCTATTTAAAAAAGAACTTCAGGCTTGAGATTTAACACACCCATATAATAAGCAAAAATACACAAAAAGAAGAGGCCAGAATTATAAAAATTTCCTTGGTCTTTTAAAAAAAGCAGCCTCCCTTGGCCCATCAAGACAGTCCCAGTCCAAATGATGGATGGAGGTTTCCATCTCTCACTCACAAACACGCATCCAGCTCTTTGTCTGTGCCCCTTAATTTCAGAGGAAGCAGGCATTCCTCAGCAAGGCCCTTTAGAGGGTCACAAAGGCTCAGCTGCCATAAATCAAGCATTGGTGGCATTAGTGGAGTGGAGGAATAGTGCCGTGGGTAACTTTTCCCGACCTTGCTGAGAGAGAGTCAAGCCTAGGGTTTAATGAAATGAAATCTCTTAGTGGTGAACATGAGTAAGGCTGCCAGAGCAGTTCTCTCTTGAAGTGACTTTTAACTGGCCTGTGAAAAGATTTAAGCCCCATTCCCAAATCCAGAGGCAGAAGCAGCCTTCATCCCCAACTTGGAGGGGTAGCCAAGAGAAAGCTGTTTTCTAAGCCCAGAGCTCTGTGCAAAGCTGACTAAAGCTGAGACATCTTGAAGGCATTGAAAGAAAATGAAGGAAACAAATGAACAGTGAATCCAAAAACCAAACTCACTTTTGTCTCCTGGGCAGTATTTTCCCTTCACAGGGAAAGTGAAAACCCATTGTCGGTGAGGCTCTTACAAGGGAGTGGCATGCTCTGTCTTCAGTACGCTGGATTCAAAATTGACTCCCCTCAAACCTGCAGATGACTTAAGTTTTGAGTGGATAGAAAGATATTGTAGCTATTCATACAGTGCAATTATCTGGAGATTTTTCAAAATCCTCTAACAGATTCAATAAGCCCATTGAGTTGAATTTGAATTTCAAAACTCTTATCAAAGATGTTCGTTTATTTGCTTTTGTTTTTAACCAACAGACAGTCTTGGCCCTGGGTTATTAAGGATGAACGAGGTACAAAGGCAGAGGCAGCTTCTATAACAGGGATTTTACTTTTTCTCCCTTTTTCCTGGCTATCTGGAAAACAGTAAAAGAATGAGGATGACAAAGGACCTGTCTAAAGTCTTTGACACTACCATTGGGGAAGAAAGGAGTCCCCATCCTCTCAGCACCCAATCCTTTTAAAGTTTACTGGACAGGTCCTAATAGTTTTACTGGGCTTGTAAAAGAAAGATTCCTGATGTTGAAATAGATCACCTTGGGAAGACTTGCTCCAAATTTTTACCCCCTTTTTTGGGTATGTTCCTGACCTATGAACCCTACACAAATGGTTCCAAATGCTGAACTCTGTGTGTGGGTAGGGGATCCTATCTGCCCTTAATTTTTGATACAGAGTCTCTGCCCTGACTAATGATTCTTAGCGACTTTTACAGACAATTTTCCTTGGGCACTCTCTCAACTCTTAACTTACACTTAACTTACTTGTCGTCATATATATGCGTAGAAGTTTATGATAACCTTGAAGAAGTCATCAGCTCTTCATAGAATTTCTCCTAAAATTTTCTTGTACCAAAGTGTTATGGACAATGTTGATTTTACTAAAGACTTCCAAAGAGATATGGAGAAGGAATATTGCATCACTAGTCATACTCTCTGCCCCACACAAAAATAAAATCCCCATTGGACAAATTATTCTTCTCTCCTTCTTTCTCAAGTCTCTCTCTTCCTCTACTGACTTTGCCTGACTCCTCTTCCCTCTCCTACCTGTATTTTAAAAGTTCCTTCGTTTTTCCGTGTGTGGGGCACTTGCGTACCACCAGAACTTGCTTCTACCCCAGGGCATGGTTAGCATTACTACTTTTCAACATTGTTCATCTTTCCCTAGAAAGGAATTTTCATACTACTGATAAAAGATAAAAATTTCTTCATGTTACCTCTGATTTATTTTCCTTCCCAACTGGTAATACTTGCTATAGAAAAAGAAAAAAATGAAAACCCCAGTCAGCAATTTGAGGCACTGATCTGTGTCTGGAAATTCTCTACTCATGGACCTTACCATGATTTCCCAAATCATAAAATTGTGAACTATTGCAAGAGAAAATACGCCTAGACCAAAGGAAAGGATGACACATCTGATATCTACTGTAATAAAAAATAATATTCAACAATAAAAAACCCAACCTTGTGATTTATGAAATGGAGGCTTCACTAACACTTTTTACCTCTAAAGCTTAGTACTTGACTGTACATTTTGCTTTAGGATTTGGACTTACTTCACAAAAATTGGGTATGGCTGCTAAACCTTTTGAAAAGTTTTTGTTTGTTTATTTTTTCTCATGAATTAAGCCTATGGGACTGGATAGAGTGAAATGGATTGTTTGATTGGCCAGCAATATTATTTTGATTTTCTTTTGTGGAGTTCACCTTGTCTCCCACTTTCTGCCTTTGTTGTATTGAGAAATGTAAGCCCTGCTTGGTCTGAGACAATTTGCGTAGCCCAGCCCCTTGGCCACAGGGATTGGTTCAGAGATTAGCACATAACCTGATCAGAGCCAATGAGACCTGTGCTGGGCCTTCTGGGGAAAAGAGACGCTCTCTTCCTCTGGCCTTGGTGGAATGTGAGTGTCTGCACCTTGATACCATAAGGGAAGTCAGGTTGTGCATGAGGGCAACAGCTGGAGGATGCAAAGCCACATGTTTGAAACCTGCATGGAGCTATTCTTAAAGCCAGCCCACCCCAGATTTTTCACTTACACCAAGAAATTCATGTTTTTCCTTAAACGACTTTGAGTTTCTCTTGCTTACAACATAAAGAGTCCTAATGGATACAATGTAGGTCTGTAGCATCTAAGAAGAGAATTTATTCAGCACTCATTTTCTCACTCATTTATTTTTAAGCATTTACAGAGTGTCTATTAAGTACCAGGCGTTAAGAATAGAAAAATGAATATTATCCAGACCTTGACTCTCAAGGAGGACAAGAGAGAGGTGTGAACATATATGATACAATGTAATATTGGTAATAGTGGAAAGTGCAGTGAGAATGAATGAAGAGAACGAAGAGATGAATTCAGCCAAAGAGGGTTGGTAAAGAAGTTTAACAGGCAAGGAAGGGACATTCTAGGAGGAACAAACCACATGTACAAAGGCCCATTGCCCTGAAGCAGCGTAGATTTTCTGAGCAATCACCAAGAGTCACTTGTGACTTGCATATGGGTTACCAGGCTAAGCACAGAGAGATGTGGCTGGAAAGGAAGGTTGGAATCCAATTGTGAAGGGTTTTGTACATCTGGTCATCAGGGGATGTCATGGTCAGGCCTGAACTTTAGATAGATTCAGACAACATCCACAGGTGGCCACATAAGTGGGTCTCCTTTGTCTAATTCTCCTAAGCTGCCTGACTCCTGGAGCTCCTCACTCGAGCCAGAGTTGCCCTTGTAAGTGGGCCTCTCCTGCCTCCCTCACTCTGGTGCCAAGAGGGATTATAAGGCTGACGCTGGCAGTCTCCTGTGCTATTGTGCACTTCAGATAGTCATCTGTGCGCTGGAAAATGGCTTGAAATTCTCCATGGAGAGTGCAAACAGAAAGGTCAACAA
Organism: Equus przewalskii; assembly: GCF_037783145.1. Lineage (NCBI taxonomy): Eukaryota > Metazoa > Chordata > Mammalia > Perissodactyla > Equidae > Equus > Equus przewalskii. Next base: position 26,832,041 of record NC_091852.1, on the reverse strand, counting down.
TTATGCAAAATGAATGATGGGCTTGGAGCAATCGGGCCACGCAGCTGCTGCAACGAATTTTCTGAAACCCGCCTGCCAGGTGTCCACGTCTCTGCCCAGTGGCCCGGGCCAGGCATCTACAGCCAAACCTTAGCTAACTAGTATTCCTAGATAGCTAAAGGAGACACCAAACGGGAGCAGAGTCACCACAAAGGCCACAGCTCTGAGCACGGAGAAAGGTCTTCTTGAGACTTCCTCTGAAGCTCAGTGAATGATCTGTTCTCAGCGGTAAGGGATTAAACAAAGGGCCAATTGTCAAAAACCCCAGCCAGGGACCAGCCAAGCTTCCTGTGCAGCCATGAGTGCCTGAGGCGGCCTTTTGTTCTGAGAGGACACCACATAGCCTCCGCCTCCCCTGGAGTCAGAAAACCAGTCAAGCAGGAAAGCACTGTTGAGAACCTACTCTGTGGAAGGTGCTGGGGGAACACAGAGAGGAAGGCCACCCAGAGCCCAGAAAACAGAGGCAACCGGCCAGTGTTTGCCAAATGAAGGCTGACGGAGCTGAATGCTTTGGTGAGAGAGGAAGGAGATTACGCATGTGCAAAACATGGCATCCGCTTTAATAAACAGCGATTCCACAAGGTAGGTGGCACCCCGACTGACAAGGAAACTGAGGACCAGCAAAGAAACAATCCAAGGTGTGAAGAGAAGGGACTGGAACCGGGACGAGCCCGATTCCAACACTGCACCTCTTTCCACTCAGCCGCGGAGAGAGTACAAGCACAAAGGTAAACCTCAGCTCTCAAAGCAGGATTTCTGGAGTTCCACCAAAGCTCGGTACAAGAAAGGGCACATCTTTCTATGTCAACTTTACTTGAAAACTGGCGAGCTAGGGGGAATTTGTTTTTTCATCAAAAGAAACTCAGTTTTCTATGGCTTATGATGTAAATTTCAAATGCATTTTTACAAGAAAAAGTGGGTCTTCTGGTTATATCATAAGGATTCTGAAGTCCTGCCCTCAGGGATGCTGTGATGGCAATTTTTGAGAGGGGTCCACATAAAGAACTAGAGGGAGAAAGACCTAGAAAGGTAGGCAGCCCTTTCTACACAGCTACTCTCTCCGGGTTCCAGCAGTTTTTCTTTTTGCCCTTCAGTCCCAGAAGTAGTAATGGCTTCCCACTGCTCCTACCCCTGGGTGCTGCCTCATCTCCTGTTGGTTTCCCTAAACCCTGTCCACACTGCAAACAGGCTCTGTCAGGGCTGACTTCATAGAAGTGTGACCTGTGCGGTCACATAGCACCCCATGCCTGGAAAGGTTCCACACTCGGTTAAAATTCTTAACAATTTTTTAACAAGGGCCTCACATTTTCATTTTGCACTGGGCCTCATAAACTATGTAGATGCTTCTGGCCCCTTTTTAAACTCTCTTTGAGTGTGCCATCTGTTTCCTGCCATGAACCTAACCCATATACCCTTCTGTGCAGAGAGAAGGATGCCCCCAGAAAACTGATGTCCTCAGGAGGAGGCAATGCTTTTCCCTAAGAGGAAGGAGCCCTGAGGGAGGAGATGCAGACGTTCTTAGTGGGTCAATGCCCTCCTGAGGTGGGGACCAATCCAGACCACGGAAGGCAGCAAGCTGAGGCCTGGGCCCGGGACTCAGGAGATGGAGATTTGAGTCCTGGCACCACAGCGTACTAGTTCTGTGACCCTCAGAAGTCACTCACCCTTTCTGAGCCGTGGCTTCCTCATCTGGATAACATGCTGCTTAACTCGAAGAAGAGTTGTCAGCTAAAAAAGATTGACATTAATTTTGTTAATTTGTGTTAACCTTTGGTATATGACAGAATGGGCAATAAATATTTGTTAAATAAAGATGAGTTTTATTTCTGGAAAGCCATCCTGTATTTAGACTCAGAACAGACCGTGGACTTGGGAAGATATGGAATAAAGGCAATAATTCATCCACCAATCCTTCTGTCTGAGTGATTCCTGGAAATCAGTAGTGCTCTGTGCTGTGGACGAGAGTCAGAGGGTGAAGCCTGCAAGGGCTGCAGCAGGTGCTCCAGATTCCGAAGCCCACGTCTCTGAGCAAGCCCCAGGCTAGCGGGATAATTAGGAGGAAAACACAGAGGGATAATGGCCAAAGAGTAAGACCCTCCTTCCCTATTCCCCCCTTTGGTAAGAAACTAGTACCATGACCAAATTCTCAGCTGTACCTGGATCATCACTAGAGAACGAATCATTCATTGTAGTCCATTTCTGCACTGATCCAGCTCACTCTGCACCTTGGCATCGGAGCACTTTGGACCTCTATGAATCACCAGGTTTTGCTTCCCAAGCACTTAATAATAATAGCCACTTACTGGCCACTTACTGTGTGCAACCACTGTGCTAGGGGCTTTCTAGGGTATTGCCTAGACCAGGGTCTGCACACTTTTTTAAAAAAAACGGTTGATAGTAAATAGTTTAGGATTGTGGGCCAGATGGTCTCTCACCTAACTATTCAACTGTCATTGTAGCACAAAAGCAACCATAGACAATACACAAATGAAGGAGCCTGTCTGTGTTCTGACAAAACCTTATGGAGAAAAACAGATGGCAACTGTAGTTTGCCAACCCCAGTCTAGGGCAGTGGTCCTCACACTTGAGTCTATGTCTGAATCCCCTGGAGGGCTTGGTAAAGCACCCGCAGAGTTTCTGGGCCCCACTCCCAGAGTTTCTGATTCTGGAGGTCTGGGGTAGGGCAGAGAATTTGCGTTCCTAACAACTTCCCAGGCAATGCTGATGCTGCTGGTCCAGGGACCGCATTCTAAGAACCACTGGTCTAGACAGTACAGCAGACATTTCAGGGCACAGCTCTAAAGCCCAGGAGCCTATGCGAATCCTGCCTCTCCCACCCACTACATGCATAACCTTGGGTAGCTTGGGTTTCTTTATGTTTCCAGGCCTCCTCTGTAGAATTAGGGCACTAACAGCATCAATTTCCCAGGGTTGTCCTGAGATAAATGAGTTAATGTGAAGTGCTTAGCACAGTGCCTAGCACATGGTCAGCCCTCAAAAAATATTAGCCAATATTACCTCATTTAATTCTCCCGACAACCTGGGAGGTAGATCTGCAGCCATTTTATAAAGGAAACAGCTAGGGCTCAAGGGTTTAAATGCATTGCCCACAGCACAGAGCTGGTAAGCGTTAAGTTGGAATCAAACCCAGAGCCCCAGGACTGAGAGGTGCCCTTGGCCGCCTGCACTGTTCTCCTTCCCCAGCACCTGGAGCAAACACATTGCACCTCGGGAGGCTCACGGGAATATAAGCCCTTGGGAGGTGGGACCTTATTTGCCTGAGTCCCTGCTGTATCTCCAGGTCCTCACCTGGATATTTCTAGATATCATCTGGGGCTCCTCTTCCGTTACTCTTTGTCTCAGTGACTGGACCTACATGGAACTCCAGTGGGAAGCCTGTTCTTCTGACTGACACTCCCTGCAGTGCTCCCTCAGTCCACACTGGTGTCAAAGAACAGGGAGCCCTCTGCCTCCAACCAGCCCCAGTCACTCATTTCTGAGAGAAGTCTCTGACCTGCATGTGACCACCCTGAGCTAGGTCGGGAGGTCATATGACAAAGTTACTGGCAAAGGGCTAGATGTTTTACATACATTATCCTATGCAATCTTCAATATAATTCCATACGGCAAGTGCCATTATTATCCCCATTTAACCAAGGAAGAAACTGGGGCGTAACGGAAGTTGACCTAAGCCATGCAGCTAGTGAGGATACCAAGGCGGAAACAGATCCAAAAGCTTCCAGAGTTTTCATTCTCTCCACTTACATGATCTTGCCGCCTTAAAAGGTAGGAGAAGTAAAAGAAGATGTAGGAAAGGGAGCACTGGAAGTTAGTCCTTAGAGCAAAGGACTTGAAATGCCCAAAATGGAATTCTAGCTCTTTGGCAGTTTTGGTCAGTTTCTCTGAAAAATATGAATAAACCTAAGTGACTCCACACCATTCAGGTAAAGATGCATTTGCAAATGTACTCTCACCAATTTGAAACAGGAAAAAGCTATGCGAGTCTTGCTGTCTCATGTGGGTGGCTTTTATGAGAACAGGGAGGGAGACTTTTATGAGAAGAAAGACAGAGCTGGAGTGGCTTCGACCCCTTATCCTTAAAAATGAAAAGGAAGAATAATCAAATGTACGCTGAAAATATAACAGCAAACAAGCTCCGAGGTGACATTTGGGTTGTGTGGTTTTCTTCTGGCTGTGTGACAATGAGTGCCTGTTCAGTTGGCTTTTTCCAAAGCCAGAGAAAGGTCTCTTAGCTAAAATGTCACAATGCACCTTATTTTCCTTTTTCAGCATGTATTCCAAGGGGAGACTGACAGTCCGTCCTGCCCTCACGCTCCACTTTGAAAATAACAACAGCAAAGCATAAGAAAAGGTAGGAAGGAAGGTGACAGTTTGCAGCTGGCTCGAGCTCTCTGACTTTTGTTTTGCAGAGGGTGCAGACTTTGGGTGGGGAAGAGGTGGACGAGACCAGAGGATGGTTGTGACACCATCTCCAAATGTGCACCCCTGAGAAATCACAACAAAGACATTTGACCTATTTTGCACAACCATGTGATGCTGTGGGAAGCGATTGTTGAAATTACATTTAGAAATCAGAAGATTTTTCTGGCCAATTTAGTGATTATTACTGAAGAATAGGCATAATTTGGTGACCCGGAGGTTTGAGCCCTGCCTCAATGGAAGGCATGACCCTCCTCCTTTCTAAAACTAATCTACCCATTTGAAGTTTCAAGACCACATATAATCTGGCCCCTGCCTACATCTCCAGCCTTATTTCTCACTATTCATTCCCTGTTCTCTCTGTGCTCTGCTGTTAATTTTGTGGTTTCATTATCACCAACAGAGGATCTACACCCAGGCGGTTCTTTCTTCCTAGAACATCCTTTCAACACCCTACACCCACCTTCCAACAACTTCATCTCCTTAACTCCTACGCATCTATAACCCTTGTGAATCTGGGCCATGTTATCCAATCTCAGAGTGTATTTGTGGTCAGAGAAACATAGTTCAGAACCAAAATGTTTTTTCAAAATTTCTGAAGTTCTTCATCTGCACAACAACCTGTAATACTCTTATCTTGTTCCAAAAGAATTATTAGAATGGCCAACCAACTGGTCAACCCATGTGCCAACTTCCCCTGTTTTATTCCACACTCCATGCGGCCACTGAGTGATCTTTCTAAACACAAGTCTCCTCTTCTCTCTATCTCCACTTTGAGTCTTATCGCCCAAGTGCACTAAACAAATGACAATCCTCGAGCATGCCGTCTATTCCCATACACCTATGCTTTTGCTTTTGTCATGTTCTTGAACTAGATTCCATCTTCCTTTCTTAGCCTGTCCAAACCCTAATCATCTTTCAAGATCCAGTTCAAGTGCCTCCCCCTTTATAGGTATTTCAGCCTCAGACTGTCACTTTCTTCTCTGTTTCTGCTGTCCTCTCTGACAGGGCTTGCATTACTGTGATTTGTTTGTATGTTTCCCTCTTCCAGTAGAGAAAGAATTCCTTGAAGTCAAAGGTTTCTTCTTACTTATCTTTGGGCCCATAGCAAAGTGATTTGTATAGTCATGCTTATTATATATTCACTGAATTTAAATTCATATAATGTTTTAGTATTTACATTGTATTCTCATATATATTTACTTATTAGCCATCCCAAAAGATTTATGAGGTATGTAATATTATCCTAATTTTAAGATGAGAAAATCGAGGCTCACAAAGCTCAGTGATTGGTCCGAGGTTGCACAGCTGACCGGTGGCTGATCTAGACTTACAGCCAGGTCTCTACTTCCCCATGCAGTTCTGAACTTCTATGATTCTGTATTGAAAATTGTATGCTAGAAAGGAGAGGAGAATGATTATTTCGTTATAATTCTGCAGAGAAAAAAGCCTGGCAAATGCTCTTCTCTTATTTGCAAGGCTGTATTATGCCCCATTGGAAACGAACATTATACACATCAGCTTCAGCAACATAACAGCCGCTTCTTTTATTACCATTGTTTAAACATTTGGGTAGTAAGCAGGTACACCTCATCCAACATATGTTCTCCGTCAAGCATATATCCTCTATGCAAATTGTATAGGGTTATCTTTATTAGGTGTTATTATTCTACAGGCAGAGGGGACCAATGTGCAGAAAATAATGAACAATCCTGGACTGTAGAAAAACAGCTTAATTATGTAGGTAAAAAGAACCCTTAACCAGATAACCATAAAGACTTAGTAGCATTCAAAACTCACTTTACAAAAATAGGGAGGAAACTGGCATAGGGGTTGCATATATTACCTCTTGGTATACTAAAATAAGACCTGACTATTATAAAACTATCTTATACAAAGTCCCCAAACCAGCAGAGATCTTTTCCTGTGGCTCAACAGTGCCAAAATCAGCACAATAAAGGACATGTTTTTTTATAAGCTGCAGGTTTTCATTTGAAACTCATCTCTGTCACTTACCATCTGGGTGACCCAGGACAAATTACTTCATCTTTCTGAGTCTCGTCATTGTCATCTGTGAAATGGGCTTAATAATTTTGAGCTCATCTGAATGTTTGTTATTGAGAAAATTAACTGACAAAACTTACACGACAAGAAAACGTGGACTATAGTACACACTCATTCAATTCATATGTATTATTCTCACACTGGTTGCACAGGGATATATGCCTTTCCTAAACATGGGTTTCCAGGGGGAGCTGTGGGGAAATTAGAGGAAATTTGAGAGGATATATTCATCCTTTATTTCTATTCCAGACTCTACAATTCCCTCCCTGAAACATCCTTTGAATTTAATTTTCAGATCTCTTAAGAACAGACATCCTACTATCTCCAGGCACTGACCTCTGATGTATTAGGAACAGAGAGAGTCAAGACAACCAGAAAGGAAGAGAGGGAGGTAAATTCCAAAGGGCGTAAAGCAAACAAGAGACAGCCTTTCTCCTCAATTCCTCTTTGCAATTAGTCCTATTCAACTTAGTTTGGCGACTGGATCAGTGTTTCTTAACTGGAGGTGATTTTATTTCCCAGGGGATATTCGGCAATGCCTGGAGACATCTTTGGTTGTCCCACTGGGGGAGACAACTGACATCTAGTGGACAGAGGTCAGGGAATGCTGCTCATCAGCCTATGGTGTGTAGGACAACCCTTCACAACAAAGAATTATCTGATCCAAAATGTCAATAGTGCCAAGGTTGAGAGACCCTGGACTGAACACGCTATGGTTGAACCAGACATGGGTACAAGTAAGGGCCCTGGTCCAATCCAAGCAATAGTTAGTGAGTTTTGCTACAGGTGTAAAGCCCTTAACTAGGTCCTAGAAAAAGAGATCCAAGAGGTTCAGAAGAGCTTAAAAGCAAGAAAGAAATTTGGCAGTTGGGAGTCGACATTTATGTGGAAAATTCTTTCTTGATTCGGACACTGATTTCCCTAGAATTAGATTCACAAGACTTCTTTTTGAATCGGATACAGCAACAGTTTATGTCAGAGGTAGTTTGTAAAAATCTCAGGTTTTAGGGAGTAATTAAAGAAGTTTTTATATGCAAATTACCAACTTCACTTAGCTAGAGGTTATCTCCGGTAGGGTTGCCTAGAGGAGAAACTGTTAACCTCTTTCAAACATTCATTAGAAAGCTAGCTACTTCTGACTGGGGAATAGAGGTCAAGCTTAGTTTGAGGTTGTTGTCATTGTTTTTGTGGAGGGAGTTCTGAGATTTATTTTTTTACACTCTAATCCCCAAGGATGCTGGTTTTTTTTTTTTCTTTTCTTTGGCTTCTATGACATAAAAAAAAAAAGTGAGGGGTGGGAAGTGTGATGGGGGGGTGCTTAAAATCAAGTGGTGAGTCTCTATTTCCCCTGGGGTGTTCTTTCTCAAGGAAGAGGCCAGGAAAGATTTCACGGTGAGATAAAGGGCCCAAGCTGTCTCTCTCACATTCCCCAGCTTCTCCTGGCTTTAGAACACAGCACCAAGGTGACAGACACATGGCCAGCACCACTACTAGCTAGTTCTCTTGGATAGTGGAGAATTTTGGAGTTAAGGAGCGGGACCTCAGAGCCAAGAATCAAGGTTCAAGTTTAAAAAATGCCCATGGTTGTTTGCAGAGTGCTAACATCAAGTAGGTTGGAGAGGGGCCGGCCCCGTGGCCGAGTGGTTAAGTTCGCGCTCTCCGCTGCAGGCGGCCCAGGGTTTCGGGGGTTTGAATACTGGGTGCGGATATGGCACCGCTCATTGAGCCACGCTGAGGCGGCATCCCACATACCACATAGAAGGACCCACAACTAAGAATATACAACTATGTACCTGGGGGCTTTGGGGAGAAAAAGGAAAAAATAAAATCTTTAAAAAAAAATATGTTGGAGATAGCTGGTCATAAAGCACATTCCAGATTCATGTGAGGACGGTGTTGAACATGAGCATCCGAAGACCTACAGCATCCGTAATGGACACTAAGAGGCAGCATCAGTGCCCCCTGGACCTTCTCTGTCAAGCATGGCACATTAATGAGGAGGGGCTCACATGACCCACTTACAGCGGCTGCAAAGGTGTGGCAGATGGACACCCAGGTTTGAGCAAATATTGGCAGAATTTACTTGAAGTTGAAACATTGTGTAGGTAAGAGGGAAACAAGGTCCAGCGATGAGACAGACGTCTTGCACTGGATCAGGAGAGAGTCCTGGGAGGGCAGTGAGGACCACTCCCGTTGCAGGAAAGCCAGCTCGACCAACTCTCCCACCGGTCACTAAGGACTACTGGAGGAGGAAAGGGATTATGGGACCCCCATAGGAGCCTGCAATATTAGGGGGCTGAGCGAGACCATATCTGGAGACAGGAATTAGAAGGCTGAGGCTTAGAGACCAGACAGACAAATAGGATAAGTGAGCCAGGTATTTTATTCATTGATTTAACAAATATTTATTCTCAGTACCGAGGAATACAGTCAGACCCATAGAGGATTCCATAGAGCCCTAAATCAATTGGCTGCTGGGGAATCCCCAGCCTCTGTCAACAAGAAGAGGTTCAATAGGCAAACAGTGTAAAGGGCCTAGCAGTAATCCAGTGTCTAATCATCACAGATGGAAGATCTCCCACATTCTTCAAGCAACTACAGTGTGAAACCCACATAACAATCCTTTATTATTATCACTTTACTGTACCAATAAAAAATGCTGAAGCTCAGAGATGTTAAACATAAGTTTCACAGTGAAGAGAGGCAGGAAGAATTCAACCTACCTTTACCCCCAAAGCCTGTTCTGCCCTCCCTCTGCACTGAACTGCCACCAAAAATTCCCTGCATATGAAGGCCTCAGGGAAGCCTAGAAGCCGATGGTGGGGACTCAGTCAAGGGACTGTATTTGGGTACAGGATTCCAGTCCCTGAAGCTTGCATGGGAAAGAGCCAACCCAGCCTTTCAAAGAACCAAGACACTATGTAAAGAATTAAATCATTCAAGAAAGAGGCGACAAGGCAGTAGTAACAGTAGTCCAGTTACTGAGCCTGGGGAGGAAGCCAGCAGAGGAGCAGGAGTGAAGCCGTCATTGACCTCCTGTCCTGGGTCTCATGTTCCAGCTGAGAGCATGATTATCTAGGGTTGCCAGATGAAAGACAGGGCACCCAGCTAAATGTGAATTTCAGATGAACAATAAAATTTTTTTAGTACTAATAATTTTTTTAATATTGCATGGGACGTACATTTAAAAAATTGTTTCTTTATCTGAAATTCAAATTAAACTGGGCAGCTTATATTTTTATTTGCTAAATCTGGCAACCTAATGATTGAGGTCAGACCTGAGCTGAGCCACAGATGGGGATGTGGGGCCCCAGCAAAAAAAGAAAGAGGGGCACAGGGAGAAGGATCCTAGCAGATGGCTATCAAAACAACTCCTGCCCCCCACCACCACCGTTTTCTTAACGAAAAGTTTTCCACCATTACAATTTAATATTTACAGAAAAGACATTTGGTAAAACTCCAAATGTATTCTTCATGATTAAAAACACAACAAGATGAAAAACAACAGAAAAAAACTACTCCTGGTAGATGAGGAATGGGAGGCCTTAGCATGATAAGCGTGATGAACATTAATCTGAAAGACAGTGAGCTCTCCCTTGGACTCGCCGTGGAAGGGTCTGTGCCGGAGCTTATGGAAGAGCAGAGACAGGGGGTCTCCTCACTGTACAATTGTGCAATGGCTTTTCCCACTGAAACCATAGTCTTGGGTAGTTTGGCTGCAGAGATATTACAAGTTAAGTGGAATTTTGCAGGCTGCCTCGCTGATAATCATAGATAATGTTCTTTCTATGAGTAAATGTCTTCCAAGTTCCCTGCAATGATCTTACAAACGAATTTTGGCAGTACAATTTGTTGTTAATAGGGGTCTTTCTACATGACCCTGAACGATTTGGCATGCGTTCTTCTGTCCAGCATTCTCTCAGGCCAGCCTCCCCTAGCTCAGCCCATTCTGGTCATGCTCTCCTCTTTCAGTCCTAGGACAGAACAAGCTCCCTCCTGCCTCAGAGCATTTGTCTAGACTATCCACCTCTATGAAACTCTCCACTTCTGGCTCCTGGCCTGGCTCCTTCTCCTTCAAATCTCTTCAAACAAGCCTTCCTCAATGACTGCACTATCTAGATATTACCCATCTAAGAACCCTGAAAATTACCTTCATTTGTATCAATTTATAAATTGATATTGATTCTTTGTCCCTCACTAGAATATAAACTCTCAAAGACGAGGACAATCTCTATTTTACTTTCCACTCTATATGTAGAATCTAGCATAATACTTAGCACAAAATAGATTTTTATAGAATGAATAACATGTGTCAAATGAATGAATGAATGAATGATCTGAATGAGTTAGTGAGTGAAGAAATGAATGGTTGCATTTTTCCCTGCAAATTCTGTTTTATTCCCAGTTTATGATTAAGACAAGATCTTTTGTCAGCTCCAGTTAGCGTATCTTAATTACATTCAGGCATGCATCAATTTATCTATTCATTTATTCTTTCATTCCTTTGACAGCCCCTTACGTATCAGATACAGCACAGATTCTGTCCTTTTGAACTCTGACAAATCAAATTCAACTCAAAGTAAAATCAGAAAACACGTGACGTAATGGTGAACATCACAGGCTATCATGGTCACCAGTGTATTTTATATAAATCAATTCCTCTTCCCACATGCACGTCACAAGGCCCAAGTTCATTAATCGGAACTTTTGCCTCCAGTGCCATGTGCTTTCTGACTCAAATTTAAAATCCTTTTGGAAAACAGGGAATTGCCATAAAAAGCTTCAACGTAGAAACATACAAAACAGAGGAGGGAAGTGTTCAGATGAGAGATGAAGAGCAAATGGGAGGCAGAATTCGTGAGTTGTGCTGTCATTTCCTGGAGCAAATTTGACCAAACTGGTCCCTGTCCCCAAACACTTTCTCTGCAGTCACAGAATCTGACTTTGTGCGTTCTTCCTTGGTGTGTTTGTTCCACGGCAACCATTGAATGTACCGACTGTCTCCAGCCTAATTTGTGGATGTAATTTGTGCTTCTGTTCTCCTCAGCTTTTCCAAACCTGCTAGGCCACAAGCGCTTCTTCTCAGAAGGACTGTAAATGGCTTAACTCTATCCTGCTGTCTGTGGATTTCTCCACTTAGTCAAACAAAGCTCTCCTTCCCAGTAGCCTACCTCCTGGAGAAAAGGTTCAGAGTAAACTGGCCTCTTAGTCTGCCTAGGTCTTTATCCTAGAGTCGGTGCTTCAGAGCAGAAATGGAAAAGAAAATTATAGAAAAGTAAGAGACAGGGAAAAAATACAGAACTGCTGTCAAGGTCGCCAGTATATTTCTGGTGCAGGATCGCCCTAGGTGAAATTATTTTAATTTACCAATTTGCAGAGATAAAAAATATCCTGCTGTGAAAACCACAGTCTTCACAGTAGTGTGTGGCACTGATGAGGTGCACCATATGATAAAGCCACTTGAGATCAGGCGTTTGCAAGACCATTTCACGGTGGGGGCAAAATCGTGTGAAGAGTTATAATATGGTTAATGGCATTGTAAGGCTGATCTCACTAATTTTACAATTCTCTTTTATGCATAGGTTATCATACTAATTAGCTGCATCTGGAATGTTTGTCATTTTAATAGAGCGATTTTGCATTTCCTTTTGCTTTTGTTCTGCAGCCTCCAACCTGATGTTAAGAGCTTCCAGTAAGGTTTAGCACATTGAATGCTCTGGATGATTTGAGACAAGTCACCTTGGGGTAGGAAACCTTGGAGGATGGCATGGCGGAAAGAGCGGAGGCTTCCAAATCACATGTGTCAATTATGATGGCAGTATAGATGTTGGCAATTTACTTAATCTCTCTGAAAGTGTTTCATTACAAATGGAAAGACAGAACCTACCTTGCAGGCTTATGGTGAGGATTAAAATAATCTCTTTCACGTGGCTAACTTATATTCAATAAATGGTCCATATATAGTAATAATAAAGCACAATTCTTTTCTTTTTTTTCTATTCTTTTAATGGTTGCAAGATCCATATGGGCAGACCTAGTAGGAAATAGTAGAAATTTCAAAGATGTCGGTAAGAATCACTTCACATCCTAGAAGTTTCAAAACATTCTTTTGCTTTCTACTCCTCTTAGGTAAATCAGAGATTTTGCAAATAATGGCAACATAGTAGACACTGACGGTTTTCAAAGACATAACAGAGGAAACCAACAATTTGCCATAATCGGGAACAGAACTTTTAGGTGAGAAAATAAAAAATCGCTGACCTTGGCTTCAAATCCAAGACAAGTTTAAATATTTTACTATGGCCTGGGCACTTTATGAGAAACTAGATCCAGGACTTATCATTTAATCATGTGTACATGTAGGTGACACGCAGCACAGAAATGGGAGAGGTTAGAATGCTGGCCTGTAGAAGTGTATTAGAATCTGTACAATGTTCTACTAATGCCAAGTATTATTATGGTTATTGTTATTGTTCTTGTTAAACTATAGGTGGAATCTGGGAAATCTGCCAACAATAACAATGATTATTGTTCCTAAGATATTAACAAAGGCAGAAGAAAAAAACTGCAAAAAAGTGGTTCACTTACATAAAACTCAAGACAATTACAGCTATAGCCATCTGGAAAGCTTATCATTTATCCTTAATATTTTCCTCCAGAAATTAATACCAGCATGTAATCTGAAAATGTGATGCAATAAAATAGGAGCTGAGCTAAATTATTGACAATGGTTGCTTATGAAAAATTTGAAACTTTCTGGTGTCATCCTGAGAAATCCCACCTGTCTCAGTACAGTGCGGATTCCCAAAAGTTCTCATTTCTATCTATGTTTCTGATGTCTCCATCAGATGTTTATTTTCCTTTCTGGGAGAAGTGGTTAATTGGTGTCTCTTTTCCCAAACTATTAATGCGTATCTCCTTACACTAAGATAATGAACAGAGCTTTAGAAACACAGCATAAAAACAACATGTAGTAAAACCCTAAAAAGAGTATTCTAGGCTAAGAGGGACTGGTCTACATTCTACCTCCAACGGAGCTAACCACTAGACACACGGGTCCTTAGGATTTTGCCCCCTACTGCTTCTGCAGTATTTGAACTCTTAGCAGGTCCTGAGAGGCATCTTCCTCTATTCCACCCCCAGACATTTGAATGGACTCCCAATACTAGAGCATTCTTTCTCTTCTCCAACCAAATACCTCTTATGCATCCTTCATGTCTCCGCTTAGCTATTCCTCCAGAAAATCTTCTCTACCCTCTCCCTCCCCCATTGACCACCACATCCAAGGCTGTTTTGATGTTCCTCCTATGCACTCCCATAACAACCATGTGAGAGAACTTAGATGACCTGTTAACAAATCTGTTTCTCCTTCTAGACCATAAACTGCTGAAAGCAGGGCCTAAATCTGCTTCACCTTTTTGTTCTCAGCACCCTGCATGTAGCAGGCACTCAATAAATATTAGCTGAATTAATGTGTTTTAGGAATCCCATCTTGAAAGCATTCAGAACAGATAATCTGGTTCTTCAAGAGTTACAAAGCAAATTGTTCATCATCCAGCTAATTTCAATGGTGTAGGCTATCTAAGTGGATAATTTAGACTTGAATTATATAGTTTGCTTTTGATAAAAACTCATCAGCCATTGCCTTATCGCTACTTTTCTTTGCTGTGTAGACACTGCTCTGATATTATCTTTTTATGATTTAGTTTCTGATCAAAGCAGGAACAACCATGACAGGAGAGTAAGAATGTGCTGACTCTGCCATTAACCTTGGTGGCTTAGCGGACACCCCCAAAGCCTCAGTGTGCTTCATCCCTGTCAGCCCAGCCCTAAGGCACTCCAGGAAGGAAGATGAATGAAGGAATGCAAAAGTCCAGAGTGAACCCACAGGGCCATACGTAGGATTATTGTAGGGATAAATATGAATATTTTTGCAACTAAACATTGTTGGCCTCCAACATCACAACCTCTTCACCTTCTCTCTATCACTTCTCCTGAAATAGTCACATTGGCTTCCATTATTCCCCTATGAGTCTGAGAGGCAGACCAGTTCTCTACTGAGATTTTACAACCCTGTTCACAAACTCCTACTAACCAAACCTATGAGGTCAGTATCTTTTGAACCCAACTTCAGCTACTCCCCAAGCAGGCCAATTAAAGAGGCCACCTGTTGTAGATTGTGTTGCCTCCCAGAATATGATCACATATGGCTTCTTTAAAGAGAGAAGAAAATGATGAATGAATGGCAAAAACACATGTTTATACTTAAACCTGTTATGTACAAGAGCTTTCAACTCTCGGGTAAGAGAGTTTCAGGGGGGTAACGTGTGTGTCTGCTGCCTGTAAGAATGATTGTCTGTCAAGCGGTTTTTCGGAATCCACAGATACCCTAAGGAGAGCAGGGAAAAAGCAGAGGGATTGTAACCTGGAAACCAGAACAAGCTGAGGATTCATTCTCACCTTGTGACATCTGTAGTTTGGGAAATGGGAAGCCTGCAGAATGATCTCATGCACTTGAAGCCTGGGACTCACACCTCCTCGCCTGCCCCTCTGCCTGTCATCTGTCTATTTTTAAAGGTGAGGAATCTGAAATATGCTTCAAAAAACTCAAATGATGATCACAAAAGCCAAAGTCCCTTGCTCAACGACTGGATCTCCAGAGGAGATTCAGAGCTTCAGCTTTGCTTTCTGTTTCTTCCAGAGCATGCAGGGGAAAAAGTTAATAGCCATTCGCGATTTGCGAGTGGGGTTTCTCTCAGCTTCTTTGGACAACTTCCCTCAGTTCCCGGGGAGAAGGCACTTTGGTCAGGGGCAGAGGGCACTTGATCTCTTTTAACTAACCCTCTGAGCCTCTCTTTAACTAATGCTAAGTGGGTGATTGTTAGCTTTTTCTTCTCACAGGAAATTCATCTCAGTGCTTTGCATAAAATTTGTATTTTGTGTAAGTACCCAAGGATGACAACTGAGACAAATCTTTAGTTTCTGCTACCAAATCTATAAGAAAAAAGCACAACAGATTTACCTCATGAGAAATGCCAGCATGAGGAACATGATGGGATTTAACAAAACTTCTGTTAGATCCACTTTTCCCTCACTTACTTTTGAATATAGCTTGGAGTCTTTCTTTATAATGAGACAAGTATTTGTTAGGAGAAAAATACTTTAAAAAAAGAAGCACTAGAAAATTCTAAATCGGAGGTGAAATGAATGAGTCCAGGTGGAAAGAGAGAATGCCTTCCAGTCCCCAACTCTTCCATTTCCCTGATCACTGGCTCAAAGTCTCAGCCTCATGGTGCCATTGAGGTCCAGGAATGGGTCTCATTTTCCTCATCTATAAAGCAGAGGGAGTAAGAGTGGATGGACCAGCTGAGCTTGAAGGCAAACCCTCCCAACTGCTATGCCATGGCACTCTGGTATGTCTCAAGTAGATCACAGGTGTGCCAAGACATGGATCAACCCTCATGATGACTGGGCATAGTCTTGGACATCAGGAGCCTCTAGGCCAAGCATTTCTAGCCACAAGCATCCTTCTGTATTTATTCTCTGTTTATTCCAGTGCATTGTAAAGTTATTTTCATTTTATATATTTCCCAGGATGTGAAAAAATGTTAGAAAACACTGGTTTAAAGTCTTTTCCAGGGCCAGCCCAGTGGCGCAGCAATTAAGTGTGCATGTTCCACTTTGACGGCCCAGGATTCGCCGGTTCAGATCCTGGGTACAGACATGGCACAGAAGTAGAGGAAGATGGGCACGGATGTTAGCTCAGGACGAGTCTTCCTCAGCAAAAAGAGGAGGATTGGCAGCAGATGTTGGCTCAGGGCTAGTCTTCCTCCAAAAAAAAATTTTTAAAAATAAAGTCTTTTCCAACTCCATTGTTCAATTATTCTCTTGAGGGACTCATTTTCATGGAAACCTAACAAATGTCTTATGGGGAACAGGTAGGAAAACACAATAAAATATTAGGGGAAATGAAGAGGAGATGCAAAGTCTCCCTCTTAACTCTCAGGAGGGTTCCAAGTTGGGCAGGTATCCTGTCCTATACAGCACAAGTGAATCGAGGGGCCTGTGTTCAGTACAAAGAATGTTCGAGCAGAGGGAAGAGATCATTTGGATGCAGAACTATGTGGATACTTATATTTTCCTTTGACCCAAGCATCAGGGAACTTAGTTTTCTCAAGAAACTGGGCCTGTAGGAAGTGAAAAAAGCAGTCCACATTTAAAAAGTTGAAA
This sequence comes from Equus przewalskii, assembly GCF_037783145.1. Classification (NCBI taxonomy): domain Eukaryota; kingdom Metazoa; phylum Chordata; class Mammalia; order Perissodactyla; family Equidae; genus Equus; species Equus przewalskii. The sequence continues at coordinate 26,815,268 of NC_091852.1, read as the reverse complement.
ACACTAGGAGCATTGCAAGAAAGGAGAATTTCTCACATTGAGAATTCGAGAGCCCCTTATACCAAGTAGAATTGGACCACTGGTGGGGAAAAGGTGCTTCATGCCACAACTAAGGGGAATTGCTGGAGCAGAGTTGTAAAGATGGGAGAAGTGACATCAAGATGGCAAAGCAGGTGTAAAGGGTTAGAAGGTTCATATGCACCAAAGGGATGAGGTGAATTCAACAACTTTGGAGGCCTTCAGCTCAACACTGTCCATAACCAGCACAAACAAACAATCCAAAGGCAAAGAAAATCCTAACTCTGGTTATTAAATGGATTTTTTTTAATCTATTTTTTTGTTGTTAACTACAATCTTGCTTGATTTTGAAAATCATGTATACTCAGAGGGAGTAGGGAAGGAAGTGGTCAGCAAACTATAGCCCGGGAGCCAAATTCAGCCTGCTGCCATTTGTTGTATGGCCCACAAGCTAAGGATGCCTTTTACATTTGTAAATGCTTGAAAAAACACCAAAAGAAGAATATTGTTTTGTGACATGTGAAAATAGGAAATTCAAATTTCAGTGTCCATAAATAAAGTTTTATTGGAACACATCCATATACATTATTTATATAATATCTATAACTGCTTTCACACTGCAACAGCAGAGTTGAATAGCCGTGACAGACATAGTATTGCCCTCAAAACCTGAAACTTTTACCATCTGGCCCTTTACAGAAAAAGTTTGCGAACCCCTGGTTTGGGCAATGGCTTCCTGTCTACTGAGAGGTGCAGCGGTGTTCAGTTTAGTAAGAAGAGGGTGAATTGCTCAGTCATCTTTAGTAAGATCATCAGTTCATCTAAGATATCCCTTGTCTTCAACTTTTAGGAGTGTGAGATTGCCGGAGAGTGGCACTGAGCAGAGGTGAGCATAGTACAGCTGTACGGAGAGGGAAACAGAAAAAGGGGAACTACATTGTTCTTACTAGGTAGTTTCAGAGCACGAAAGAATTTGAAACTCTCATTCTAAGCCAATGCATTATTTGTTCCCCTTGTTAACAGAATGTGCTCAAATTGATTTCAAATTATTAGTCTTGCTAGAAACTCACATACACACAACACGTGCTACAAACTTATATATTAAATTATTATTATTATTATCATCATTATTATATTCTAGAAGAGAGCAAAGCAAGTCCATGAATTCCCTGAAGAGCAGAGCAATAAATGTAGAAAGGTCCTAGTCTGGGCATTAGGAAATTTAGAATTTAAGGTAAAGTCTGCCAATAACTTGCACATGTCCTTGGGCAAATCATCTGATAGATCTAAGAGGGAGGCTAGAGACAAGTTCATGCTTCCTTCAGCTCTGGCATTCGCTGACTTTGGTTAGTCTAATTCAGTTCTGCCTGGATCAGCAGCATCAGCATCAGTACCACCTAGGAATGTGTTAGAAATGCAAATGATTGGGCCCCCACAGGCCTACAGAAACAGGAAATCTGGGCGTGAGACCCAGCCTTCTGTCTTAACAAATCCTCCAGATGATTCTGATGTACACTAAAGTCTAAGAAGCCCTGAACTAGACTGTGTGTTTCTCTTTTCAAAAAAATTTTCCCAACTCCAAAAAGAGCTTTGGATGTTTGATTTTAAAATCTCAGAGACCCATTTTACGTTTGCAAATACCTTGCCTCAAAAAACCTTTCTTTCCACCACTCATTTTTCTCCTTCCACGGGAAGTATTGATTTATTTGAAAATCACACTGAGAATATCCTGTTAAGCGAGGCCATCATTCCACCTGAATAGAAACCACTAACTATAGGAGGGGAGGAGAGAAGAAAGAAGCCTCTGCCCACCTCACAGGCTTGGTGCATGTACCACAGTGAGGCTGTAGCCTGCAATCAGCTCACCCAAGCAGAGGCAAACCCTGTTGGTAATGGGAGACCAGAATGGAATCTGTTACTCTGGGTGGGGATTTATATTTAGCTCCGAAAAATCAATCTCAACAGTTATGTGAACCTTATATATGCCTGTGGGTTTGAATTTAGAGTTGGTGAGAGCATCTGGATAAATTTCTGCCTAACCCCAAATGTGTACAGCATCCTATCAGTTGGTGTTGTGGACATGTACTGTACTAGAAACCTGGATGCTTGGGCTCATATGCCACTTGCCAAAAACTGGCTATGTAACCCTGAGAAAATCACTTAATCTGTCAAAACCTCAATGGTCTTATTTTAAAAATGAGAATAATACCAGTTATTGTACTCACCTCACAGAGTTCTGTGGAAGATCAAATTTAAAAGGGGATGCAAAAGTCCTTGAGCTCTATCAAAATGCAAATTACTATTATTCATTAATGCCTAATAGTGTTCAGAATATGTTGCTTGTATCAGTCAGGATTATATTCAGTTGACTATAAAGGAAACTCAACCAAGATGGCTTAAGTCAGATATGAATTTTTTTTCTCATTTAACAAGTCCAGAGGCAGGCAGCTCAAGGCTATGTCCATTGCTTAAGGAACTCAAAAGGACCCTGTCTCCTTCTAGCTTCCTCTTCCACTGTCCTTAGCACGTGGCTTTCATCTTCACAGTTGCAAAATGGTGACCCCACCTACAAGCATCTGTGTTCCAAACAGAAAGAAGTTTTACCTGCTGAATCTGTGCCTTTACATCAGGAAAACAGTAGCTCTCCTGCGAGCTCTATCTAGTAGAAAGCATACGCCACCAGAATATTAATGAAAACAATAATTGAAATGAAACAAACAGTATAGTTAAAAATAAGTGTTAAATTTCTAGTAGTAAAACAATATCGTAAACACAAACTCTAGCTTTTCAAATGAGGGGAAAGAGGAAGCAGGTATCATAATGTCAGAATGCATGAAGTTGCTGAGTGATCTTGATGCAGGAGTGAAATACACAAAGACCAGGACTCCTGCGCAGGTCTGTGCTGGTTTCAAGAGAGCAGTCATCTGACAATCTGGTATTTTTGTCCTGTGGAGTGAGATAAGGGTTCCGCCATCAAGAAAAAAGGCTGAGAAGGGCATCTGGGATGACTGCTGAATAGGAAATCAGGAGTCCTCCCTGGTAGATCTTTTATCCCTTTTCTTTCAATCTCTTGATGTCATTATCTTGCCTCTTGTGAACATCTTAGTGCTGCTTGGTTTCTCTTTTTGTTCAATTATTGGAAAAATCTAAGAAATTTCTTTTAACATACGAGTTCATACCATTTGCATTGTGGTGATTCCATCCCATTATTTTGTGTTTCCTATTCACTTTCTCTTTCTTTGCTTCCTTTCTCTCCTTCCATTCCTCCTATTGGAATAATAAAACTTTATTTATTCCTCTTCTTGCTCCCTAGATTAGTATCAAAGCAGACATTCTATTTTTATTCTATTTTATTTTGTTATGAGCTATGCTTAACATTTTACCATGTGTATTTTACTCTGCAATGTCTGAAACTGATCATTATCTTCTTTACCCTCTTAAACAATACAAGGAACTAAGAATGCTTTCATTCAAATCACCCCTCTTTTCTTCCATGTTATTGTTGTTTTTAATAATCCTGCCCCTAAAATAAGCATCTCCTACAAGATTTCACAGTGAATGCTTATTTAGATTTACTCATATTTACAATTATCTTGCTTACTACCTCTTCTTGCTTCCAACTTCTTCCTTTTTGGGTTCACTTCTCTTTTGTTTTGCTTTGTTTTAGACTAAGAGCATGTTTTAGTAATTCCCTTAACAGTCTATGATTAGTAAACTCCTTAATTCTTTCTCTGAAAATGTCTTTATTTTACCCTCATTATTAAATGAAATACAGAGTTTTCCCTGGAACCTGGAAGATATTATCCCGTTGCGTCCTGCCATTCCTTGCCACTGTTGAGAAGTATACCAATCCATTGTGATTCTTCCGCTAGAGAAAATCCCTTATTCCTCTGATTAATTTTAAGATCTTTCTCTTTGATGTTCTCTAGTTTCCCACACTGTGTCTAGGTTTTTATTTATCCCTGTTCAGGACTGAGGGTGTTCTTTCAATTGGAGGATTCAATTCTTTTTCAAATATGAAAAATTTATTTTAGGATGTCATTTTTTAGAATGTTGCCTCTTCTTCATTCTCTGTATTCCACCCTACTAGAACTCACATTAGATGTACTTTATACTTTCTCATGCTCTCTCTTCTATATCTTAGCTGCTTTTTCATATTTTCTATTATCTCTGAAATCTGTATTGTGGGTGATTTCCTGCTACTGATTTTCCAGTTCTCTCAATCTTCCTTCACTTGCGTCTAATCTAGACATTTAACTCACTCACTGAGTTCTTAATTTCAAATATTATGTTTTTTATTTCTACAATTTCTGTTTAGCTCCTTTCAAAACTGATTTTTCTTTTTTGGCCTACCCATTTACTATATACTCTATATTATTAAGCAGACTGATTTTTATTATAGTTTCTAGTCTTTCTTTTACTTCTTTGATCTATTCTAAATATATTAATGTATGGTGCTTTCAAATATGTTCTATTATTTCTCTTTTGTTAGAGTATTGATTCTCCTCTTTCTTGATATCTTTGAATTCACAGATTTGTAATATTTTTTTATTGTGAACTCAATTTCACTAAAGATAGTTTACCTTTAGGAGTCCTATGAGCCCTGTACTTTGAGTCTGTCTCACAGAACCATTCTTGCTTCCTTCTGCCAAGATCCCTAATTTACCAATTTTCTTGGATATATTTTTGTGTTAATTTCTTATCTGGAGTTCCTGTTCCATATGAGCTATGTAAAATCAGACTTTTTGCTCACCCAGACTAGAAAACTAGGGTTTTGATTTCCCCTGGATGATTGTTTTGATACAATAGAGCCCTTGGAAAGAAATAGCCTAGCAAACTTCAACTTCTCCAGATCTTTACTAAGTAGGATTTTCTAGTCCTAAGTAGGGGCCACAAATCCATGTCCTTTGCCTTATCTAGGCCAAAGTCATCTGTCCCCATGTGAATATGCCCCATCCTTAAGGTTTATGTTTATACTTGCTTTACTTGCCATTCCAGTTTTTACTTCTCTCTTCCTTTTTGCTAGTTGAGAACAAGGCTGTAAACTTACACTTGAAAAAATAGGATTTTAACACAGGACTTTAAGTAAAATAGCAAAATTCTTTCCTCTTAAATCATGTTACATTGTTTGCTAAAGTGATTTTAAAGTCAAGTCTGTTTCTCAAAGGCTTAATATCCATAATATAAAAAGAACTTTCACAACTCAACAATAAAAAATCAAACAACCCAATCAAAAAATGGGCTGGAGACATGAACAGACATTTCTCCAAAGAAGATATACGGATGGCCAATAGGCACATGAAAAGATGCTCATCATCGCTGATCACCAGGGAAATGCAAATCAAAACTACACTAAGATATCACCTTACACCCATTAGAACGACAAAAATATCTAAAACTAATAGTAACAAATGTTGGAGAGGTTGTAGAGAAAAAGGAACCCTCATACACTGCTGGTGAGAATGCAAACTGGTGTAGCCACTATGGAAAACAGTATGGAGATTCCTCAAAAAATTAAAAATAGAACTACCATACGATCCAGCCATCCCACTACTGGATATTTATCCAAAGAGCTTGAAGTCAGTAATCCCAAAAGTCCTACGTACCCCAATGTTCATTGCATCATTATTTACAATAGCCAAGACATGGAAGCAACCTAAGTGCCCATCAACAGATGAATGGATAAAGAAGATGTGGTATATATATACAATGGAATACTACTCAGCTGCAAAACAGAACAAAATCATTCCATTTGCAATAACGTGGATGGACCTTGAGGGAATTATGTTAAGTGAAATAAGCCAGCTAGAGAAGGATAATCTGTGTATGACTCCACTCATATGAGGAATTTAAAAATGTGGACTAAGAGAACAGTTTAGTGGATACCAGGGGAAAGGTGGGTTGGGGGGTGGGCACAAAGGGTGAAGTGGTGCACCTACAACATGAATGACAAACATTAATGTACAACTGAAATTTCACAAGATTGTAACCTATCATTAACTCAATAAAAATAAATAAATAAATAAAGTCTGTTTCTAGCACTTGCTTCCTTTCAGCCTTGTTTGCAGTCACAGAGATGTCTAGCCCTTCTCAGATTTGTTTCTAAGTCTCCAATTAATCACCAGCAAACTCTCCTTGCTCTAATCCTAGCTTTCTCTTTTCAATTTTGTTCTCTATCTTACTCTCAATCTCTCTCATACATGCACGCACGCACACACACACACATATCAGGGCTCTACCTATAGTTCTCACCTTAAATAGTAATTCAGGATGTTTGTAGTTTCAAGGAAGACATTTTCCTCTCCCCCTCTTCTTGTTACATCTCCCATGGCTCCTGCCCTTTCTGATTTTGCTTTCAGACATTAAATGCCACTGTCCCTGTCTCAGCCACCTCTTGATACCATGCTGTCCCCTTGTGTTGATGATGCTATAAATGGTGCTGCAGTTCCTAATCAGCTACTGGATCCAAGTTCTCATAGCGCCATCAAAGTCAGAGCTCTTTCTGTACCAAGTGGAAAAGGCTTAACCTCTCATACGATACAGATAATTTGTCTGCCCAGTGACTCCAGTTCTTTAGGTTCATTCAAAGGTAGCTTTGATCCTGCAGGTTGACTATTTCCTCTGTCATGACATTTCTGCCACATTTCCCAGTAAGTGGCTTTTTAGCCTAGGGGAAACTAATTGGCAACATCATTAGCCTCCCTCCTTTGATTTTAGTGTGTTTAGAGGTAAGGTGACCATATTACTTAGCTTCCAAACTGAGATACTTTTAAGCATGAAAGGGGACACTATTGTAACTACACCAGGATGCAGGCATACGCCAGGACTGTACTGAGCAAACTCTCAGGTCTTTTACACACAAGAACCCTAGCTGCTTGCCTTGACCTCCTAAAGTTCCAGACATGCACATTCATGCAGACACAACATATGTATATATATGTGCAAATTAGGTCCCAACATGAGCATAACTCTATAAGGGAAGTGAGTTTTCTACTTGTATTTCCTAGAGTAGGTTTTGTTTGCAAGCCCACAGGGCTATAGAAAATCAGTGTGAAAAGTGAGACACCAGTTAACAGGGGCACACTGAAACAGGGAGGGACAGGCACAAAGAGAAACCATAGGCTCTCCAGTTACAGAGCTGCGGTTTAGCTCTCCTCTGATACAGCTGCTCTGGCTGCACGGTGCTGTGCCAATTTGCCACTGACCTAGACCGAGAGATATTATAAGAAAGAGATTTTTGAGATAACTTACTACACTTGCTATCATAGTGTTTTTAAGGACATAGTTCATTACTTTACACAATCTCCTCTTTATAAGAACTCATAGGAGAAATTTCTCACCATTTTGTCTCAATACCAAAAGCTTATGTCTACCCCACATGATTGCTTTATATTATGTTTATTTTATGGGCCCAGAATTATGTGACTATTTATGTTTTTTGTTTGGGAAACTAAGAAACTCAGAGAAATTTGTGGCCTTTAGGAAATGAACGTAAATTATGTATATTTTGTATATCAATTTCTCTCCTTTTTAAATTTTTCTTTGTTTTCCCTCTAACCTGATTTCCTCACGGTCTATATTTCATTTCACCTTTAAAGTTAAAGGCACTTCAAATGAAATGGGAATCCCAACTAGTTCTTCGCCAATAAATTTACCTCTCTTTCTTTTTAAACTGTTTTTATTTTGATGACTATACAGATATAAACTCTATTAAAACAGTGTCATATTCAAAGACGCACATGTAAGCATAGATTTGGACAGGATTTTTCACTCTGTGAATGAAAACATGGCAGAAAAAAAATTCAGGTATATGTGTCAGCAGGCTTAACTCAAACAAGTCTTCTTATCAAAGGTTCTTCATTAAAAAATCTCACTTGACTAATTTTTCTTTCAAATGCCATGAACACTGTCACAAATCATTTAGAGTTTCTAGAAGTAAGAATCTGTTATGAGGAACATCCTATAATGATTTGGACACCATCCTGACATTTTATTCCCTTGGTATAGGATTTCTGACATGCTATGCTTAATGGGAAAAAAAGTTTATAATAAAGCTGAATACTGTAATAATTGACTATAGTGTAAATAGAATTTCCCAATGCACTCTATTTCCACCACCTTTATTTTTCTTTTTCTGGAAATTGTTTATTGGCCATTAGATCTGAATGTGGAGCACAGCCTTTATTACCTTGCAGGAAGATATTTCAAGATGTGCTATATAAATTCTCTACTGTCCCTCTGTTTCCTCTCGCCAGCACCTCAGTCATCTGGATGATAAATAGGCTCATACTGGTGTTAGAGTTTAACTAGCAATGAATTTCACTTTATTGCAATATTTATGAAAGCTTTTTAAAATGTGGTTAAGTGAAGGCCTTCTTGTGGGCGGCAATCAATATTTCTTAACATGAGGTCAAGAATCCAAATCTTCAGAGTTTCTTTCCACTCCTAAGATCTACACTGACTTCTTGGCAAAGGATCCCAATTTTAGTGGTAGTCAGGAACACTTTTCATGTTGGGAATACTTTTTATGGTTTTTGTCTTATTATTATTATTAAAGTTGGGATGTTTGGTGTTTTGCCTTCTTTTTTGTAATTTTTCCCCCTTTGGCTGGAAGGGAACATGCAGCCAGAAAATTTAGGCCAAGAAACCTGAATCACAATAATTACCATTTCCAGGCTGCAGCTCTGTGTTTTCTATTAAGCCTGTAGAGCAATTAGCAATGTTTTATAACAGCTGTGAGAATTGTTGCTTGACCTCGTCTGATTACAGTTCTGACACTTTTAAGAACAAATTGGTAAACAGAGTTGGCTCCAGAGGCCCTCTCAGAGTTGTAGCAGAGGAGTTGGCTTGTGGGGAAGGAGAGTCTTTGACAGAAATGGGCTCAGAGGTGGCCCAGGTTGGAGATAAATGATCCAAGAAAAATGTTGCCTTGTTAGCATGCAAGGACAGCTGCTTTCCTTGGTCTCGGACTCAAAGGCAGAACCCATGTCAGCATTTGACAAACCTAAAAAGATACCAACCAGGCAGGTCCAAGGTGGAAAAAAAAGGCAGCCTTCTTATTCCTAGAAATATATTGAGAGAATAATTCCTAGACAGAGAAAAAGGGAACATAACCCAGCCCTTCCAATTTTCAATCGTCTGATTGAAATTTCAGTCTTCACAAGGAGCCCTTTAGGTGCCTCTGCTGTACCACCAAGATGGATTTCTGGCTCTAACATGGACCTGTTCTGATCTACAGAGAAGATCCCAAAAGTGCAGTGGCAGGGTGCTAGGGACGAGCCCAGGTTTGTGATCCAGCCAGAACTGGGGTTGAATCCCAACTTGCCTGTGATTTGGCCACAGAGAAACCATTTAACTTCTCTAAGCTTTAAATTCCTCATCTATAAAATGGGACTCATTTCTTTCAAAGACCAGCCAGAGAATATGAAGTAGTGAGGAAAAAAGTTGGTGCCTTAGACAAGCAGTCAGCAAACTACAGCCCATGGGCCAAAATCAGCCTACTGTCTAGTTTTGCAAATAAAGTTTTATTGGAACACAGTCATGCCCATTAGTTACAGACTGTCGCTGCTTTCACACTGCAAAGGCAAAGTTCGGTATTTGCGGCTGAGAACCACAAGGCCCACAAAGCCAAAAATGCTTACTATCAGACTCTTTACAGAGAAAGTCTGCCAATCTCCGGACTAGACCATTTAGGATCCTCATCTACAAGGCAAATTTGACAAGCAGAATCTATGAGGTGACTGTATCAGAGGTTCCAGACACAGTGTTATTTCACGCTGATCCTTATCACTCAGTCATAAGATGCATCCCACATAATTTGTTACTTGCAAGTAGTATTTAAAGGAATAAAATTTGCAAATAATTTTCCTGTTTTCTAAATTAGAGCAAGTTCAAAGTGATTCATACAAAAGCATTACTGTCACTTTAACTCTACTATGGTGTTTTAAGAGGGGTGAGTGCTCCAAGTACTAACACATCCCTGACTGCACCCAGGGAGTGTGTAGCTTGTCACTCCACATATGTCTCAAGTATCAGTTAAAATTCTTTCTGCTGCAGGTAAGAAAATGCCCAGATAAAAGTGAATTAAACAATACAGATCTATATAATCTTACTTGACAGGAATCTCATAAGCGGATGGTCCTAGGATTGAATCAAACAGATCAAAGCTACAGATGCAATTTCTACAACTCTCCTGAATGTCTCAACTTGTCCCATGACACCTGCACCTCCTTCCCTGACAACGTTCAAAGCAGGAAGGAGACAACAGGCAGAAGTGGGGCTTGCTCCTCACAAATCTTCTTTTTAAGAAAAAATATTTTTGAGGAAATCCAGGAAGACTTCTCTTTGCTTTATTGGCCAGAACAGAGTCACATGCCCAATCCCTAGACCAACACTTACACAAGGAAAGATGATTGCTAATACTGATTAACTCTCTCAGGAGTCATCCCTGAAAGAGGGCCGACTCCAACCTAACAAGGGAGGGATGGGAGAAATGACTGCTGCGAAGGTAATTCATAGTCTCTGTATATGGGAGCTTGAAAAGCAGTTTAAAGGGATTTGACCTGTTAAGTTTTTGAAAGAAACCTCTCAAGCTTTTGAAAAATATGTTTTTCCAAGAACGCAGCAAATCCTTTTCAAAGATCTCAAAATTCAGGTCACTCTGGATCATTAGCCAATGAAATACCTTAGAGCATTGTTTCCCAAAGTGCATTCCCTGGAACGAGAGTCCCTATGGCAAAATGTTCTCTGGTCAAATAGATTTGGGAAACACTGCCTACTATATCATCAGCCCAAATTTCTATAATGCAAACTAGCATAGCAAAGTCTCTGAGAAGCCCTGCAATAAAGAACGTGTTCAATTTTGTTTTCACTTGCACTTTTCAAGGGGTTTTGATAAGGCCCTATTGGAATAGGAATCCCAGAAAACTGACCTGAGTTGTTACCCCTAAAGGTGAAGCGGGAGAATATATTTGACAAATGAAGATAGAATCCATCCATTTACCACCAGGGGTACCTGGGGGAGTTTTTCCCTTCAATGACTACACACCTGGGTCCCAGACTTTCTCTGCTGCTTCTTGTCTGGAACTGCTCCAGATAGTGACAGCACACACTGATTTCAAGCACACCAGTAAACTTGACCCGTATCTGGGAGACTTAAAGAGTAGATTAAACACATTAGAGGTAGCATACAAACACAAATCCAACCCTGTGCCAGTTTTGCACAGGTCTTAACTTAAGGCACCAGCCCTTCCTCTTTTGTCAGCTTAAAGATTCCTCTTCTAAAGTGTGGGTTAGGATTAGGGGAGGGTGAGGTTGATGGTTAAGGTTAAGGTCCCTTGTCTCTGGAGCCCCTGCTGAGTTCAGATACTTTCCATTCTTTTGTCCCAGATTTAGCTGTTGTTTTAGTCGCCTGCCTTTCCCCACTCCTCATTTGTTTTTCTCCTCAAGGTATGCTTAATGGAAATCATATGAGGTTTGGAATTAAATAAACTTAGGCTCAAATCCTGCTTTCCTGTATCCTAGCTGTGTTACCTTTCTGAGTCTCAAACCTCTCATCTATAAAAAGCAGATAATACTTATCTCAAGGTACTGTTTTGAGAATTATATGACAAATATATATAAATTGCCTATCACCAGTTTGGGACTAAAGTAGATATGAAATAAATGTTTGTTACTTTCCCTTATTTGTTCTGTAAGTATGAAGAATAATAGCAAACATTCACTGAGTGCTTATGGTTTACCAAGCACTATACTAAATGCTTTACACTAATTATCTCATTTAGTTCTCAGAAGAATTCTATGAGGTAGGTACTATTATTATCTCCATTTTATAGATGAAGTGACTGAGGTTTGCAGAACTGACCTTCAGAACTGACCAATCTCACCAGGTAAGGATTCTAAAACAGATCTGTTGGACCCTATGGCCGCTCCCTGAGCCACTGTAGCAGAGACCACAAACTATCCATGAAAACCTATGCTCCCCTTCTTCCATAGTGCCTAGACTTTATCTGAGCCCTCGCCTGGTCTACATTCCCCGGCCTCCCTTACAAACGTAAACTGGATGGCTGAATCATCTGCAGTGGAATGTGAGCAGAAGCCATGTGTGTCCCCTTCTGGGCTGCAGTTTCTAAGCTAGCAAGTGGCTCTCTATTCTCTCCTTCCCTTTTCACCATCTGGGTGCAGACAATGAACAAGTCCTAGGGCATAGCAGAGCCACAAGATGGAAGGAGTTTGAGTATCTGAATCACCAAATGGAAGAGAGCTCTCTGCCTACCCAAGTATCCACTTTGGAATGTTACATAAGCAAGAAATAAGGTTCTCCTTTGCCTGGGCCAATTTGTGTTTGGGTCTATTTGTTACAGCAGTTTAGTCTACCCCAACTACTACAGCCATAAAGACTTTGATCTACTATGCACACATTATAGCTTCTTGTAATCATTGCTGTTGGCATAATAACCTTCCTCACTAACTAAACTTGAGTCCCTTTGTTAAGTTTTCATCTAGGAAGACCTTTATGTTCCTAGTCCTTCTCTTCTGCCTTGGCCACGCTTCCTTCCAAGATCCCTCAGCCCATTTTCTTTCCTTTTCTTTGAGGCCAATGTTTTCTGCTGTCATTCCCTTCTTTCCTTCTACCAAGCTCCTACTTAGCTCCTTCCCAGCTTCTATTTAGCTTCAGCCCATCCCAAAGCATCATCCCTTCCTTGGCATAGTCTCCTTGATCCCAGTACAGCATGAGACTCAAATATCCACAGAATGTTTGGCAATTGTGTGACAATGGCATCCTTATATTATTCCCCAAAGCCCACTGACAGTATTTAAAAGCTTTACAATGGTAGCAGTCAGAGAAGGAAGTATATGGGAGAAAAGTAAGCAAGCGGTGAAAAAAAGATAGTCAAAACGTGATCTCTCCTCACACGAAACTTTATAGTCTAGAAGGAATGCAGTAAAGACGCCAAATGTGTGCTGAGGACTTTCACAAAAAGATAGGAGGAGCTCCTAAAAAGGATATATAGAGAGTAAAGAAGTTCAGAGAGTAGGAAATAAGGTTTGAAACCTCATCTCCGGTTCTACTGAAGCAAGATAAATTCATGGCATGTGTAAGGAGTACTTTCAACACTAAAGAAGAAAGATGCATGTTTTAAAAAATCCATTGTGTGTTTACAGAAACCACAGTGTATTATCGTGGGCTTGGCCATCAATGCCCTTCTCCTATGACAGAGGAGGACAAATGGACACAACTCATGCAAGGGTCATCTTTAAGGGAAGTCTCTGTGCCCAGTAGTTCCATATGAGAGCTCAGCTCAGAGCAGCACATTAGGGAGCAACTGTGGCACTTGCCTTTTGGATGGGAATAAACATTGTCTTCCCATGCATTTTAAATGGAGGACATTGAGCATAATTTAACTTTCATTTAAAACAAGGTGATTGTCCTGTGGTTTAATATAGTGAAGCCTCTTGGACTACTGAGACACAAACGGCATTTGCTCTGAGGCTTAATGTTTCCCTTTTACTGAGGTTTTTGAATTCTGGTGTCTGCTTAGATACATTTTTCTGCCAGGTCAGCTGTTATCCCTATCAGTTTTTGATATGGCTCCTTCTAAGTCAACTTCTGAAGTTAATATTTGGTTCTTCTAGAATTATGCCAAATATAAGAGTACTCAGTGAAGCTCTGAGAGCCTCTTTTATGAAAAAAGACACAAGAGGATGCATTCAGCTGGGAAGAAGGGCCATTTGGGCAAGGTAAACCCTTATAAGTACCTCCTGTGAATAAACCAACCAAACTGAAAGGAGAGGAGAGAATTTATAATGGCCCTAAAATCATCATCATCTTCATCATCTCTGCTAACTAACAATTGGTAACAGGGGATGATGAGCTCCCAATATATTTAATCATTCACCTTAGGTTTGAATCCTGGTTCTAGTCCTCTTAATTTTTGTCATCATGGACAGTTGACTTACTTCTCAGAGCTTTAGCTTCTTTGCTTGGAAAGCGATGATAATCACTTTCCCATAGTTGTGCCCATAGGCTGTGGGCTGCTGGTGAGGGTCAAATGAGGTAATATGTATAAAAGTGCCTGGCACGTTGTTGGTGCTCATTTTCAGTTGAGAATGTCCCCTCTCCTTCTGGGTGTAATCATGGTAGAACTATCAATAAAACTATCCCCTGTGCCTGGCCAAGTGGCAGCTATGAGTGCCCTGCAAGTTCAATCACTCTCCTTCCTGGCAATTTGAAACTTGTATGAGTCATTAAAGATGAAAAATACTAGGATCTGAGTCTTTCAAGTGAAAGCTCCTGGAAGAAGAATATGTTGGTCCTTTAGTTCCTCATACCTGGCGCCAGAGAGCTTCCTGGTTCCTGCCCTTTGACAAGATCCAATTGTTCAATTCTGCCTTGGAGTTTGGGATCTACCCAGTCTCCTTGCTACAAACATCCCTTTCCCCTTGAGTTAGCCACTGGGGAGTTATATGCCTAGAATTTGGTGTCTACCCAGGCTCCTTGCTACAAATACCCTTATTTCCCCCTGAATTAACCATAGGGGTTTTATACTTGCAAACAAAGGGGACAAAAGAGGCAGCATGCTACCCTCTACGAAGATACACTAATACCTGTACAGAGGCACAGACTATGAAGATATCTTCTTTACCCACGTCTCCAGCCCAAGGAAAAACACCCAAACTAGGCTTTACCATCATATAAAAATATTGGCTTTTACACACAATGATAATGGACTTCCTAACAGTGTAAAAATGGTCATGTGTTAACACCTTGGGGCTGAAACAAATGACTTGCCTAACATAGATTTTCTCTTGTTGAAGGTCAAAAAAAAATAGGACTGTGGACCCCAGGGAAGCACTAAGTGGCCACAAAAGGCAGGGGCTTTCTCTCTTCCAGAACAGTGTTCAGAGAGCCTCTAGAACATGCTAAGGGCTGTCTTGTGGCAGAAACAATCTATAAGAGCCACTCAGGAATAGAGCCTCAGTAAGAAGGGTCAACACCACAGTGTTGACAAATAAGAAAGTTCCAGGATATGGTTCCCAGTGTGGCCTGGCCAGGGTGAGGCTCTCCCCACTTACATCAACTAAAACCTGCCCTTGAAGCTTGTTTTTAACAAGCAAGATCCATGAGCCAAAGAGAGCCATCAGTAGAAGCTGTGACCTGCACTCCCTGGAAATCTAAGCAAGGAAAACGCAAGACAAAGCAAACAGTGAAAGGCTGAGGTCCAAGAGTGCAAACTGGGAATCCACTGAAGCCAAGTGAAATTTGAAAAGAAACTTAAAATTAAAATATTCCTTGCTTTAAGCAATAGATATGCCAAAGGAATGGTGTCACATGGAATCTGTTGAAACAAAATCATTTCTAGTGCAGGAAAGGTGCTAGTTCTTTGTGGTAGACCTAGGATGTCTCCTCTTTTAAAATCAAAGAATTGTCTCAAACAGCAAATAATCCCTTCCAGTCTTCTTTATTCATCTCTAGTTTTTTCTTTCTCCCACTTCCCACAGCTAAACATTTTAATTTTCTTGTATCCACTGACTTTCAACCTTATTCACTTTCAGGCACCCAGAATTAAGAAATAGAAGATATACAACTCAGCCACCTCTAAAAACACTTTTATTTGCATCCATCATCACTTACTTCCCTCTTTCTCCGGAGAAGCATCCCCAACTCTTTACCAGATGCAAACCTTTCCCCCAGGCTCCTGATCAATCTCCCTTTTTCTCCTTTACAACTTTGCACTAGCGGTAGACCTTTCTCTCTCTTCCTCTCACCATCTCGTTCCATCTTTCTCTCTATATTGTCCCCTACACCCCCTGCCCCTACCTCTCTACACACAGTCTACAGATAAAATAAAAGGAATTTTTATTTTCCTCTTTCTGGTCATAGAATATGTCTTATTATAAGGTAACTCAAATCTGGAGAGGAAATTTCTTTTAGCATAACAAACCACAGGTCCTTAGAAACAAGGGATTATTCTTTCCAGCGCTAAAGGTCTAATTTTGCTGTAGGTGCTCTACCTAGAGGCAGGGCCAGCTACGTAATATGTGGGGCCCAGTGCAAAATGAAAATGTGGGCACCTTGTTCAAAAGGCAGGGAAAAGCTGACATTAAAAAGTAGTAAAATATAGAACGTTTTCCTTTCTTCAGTGGTTTTTCTGCTGACCTGTCATGGTGGGGTTTGCTATTTAATATTACCACCCCATAAGCACAGTGATACTTGCGGGGAGCGTGCAGCCCCTCACAGATCCCAGGGGCCTTGTCCTGTGAATCAGTGCCGAAACCACAAACTCCTGGGTTCCCCTCCTGCCAACCACTGGAGTGACCTTCTTTGGCTGGAGGCGAAGAAGCCAATCTCCCCTTCCCACAGGCCACCTCTCCAACCCACGGCAGATGGGCAACCCTCAAAGGATTGCACCCTCTATGCCGGACACACTGAATACCTGAATAGTGGGTGTCCAGGATTCCCACACCACTAAGTTGCCCACCATACTGCTATGACACTGCATGTGCCAGACTCCCACCTCCCTGAGCTTAGGCCCCTGCCTAGGTGGCTGTAGGGCACAGCAGCAGCAACTGGGCGGTGATGAGGAAGCAAAGGATGGGTAGGTCTTGGGCACCAGGAGGCAAGAACAGCAGACAGCTAAGGACCCAGGCAAAGGAAATAAGGAGACCCAGCATGCACTGAGGTTTTGAGCCCTCTGGGGCATGCTCCATTGTCTCATCAGACTTCAATTATAAAACACAAACTCAAGGATAAAAGCTATTAAGAATTTCAAGACAGTGATAACAGAATGTTAAACCCCAAGCTTGGGGCCTTCTATGCACATAGTCTTTTGTGACAAGTCCATGAAGCCGGCCCTCTCTGGAGGCAAATCACTGTGTCAACATCTTGTCCCATCCCCATGATGACCCTGATGACATTCAACCACATCTTAATAACCTCATATCCAATTTTGCTCCCATTCAATCCACACTCCATTCTGTCAATAGAATGAGATTTCTGAAACACAGTCTGGTTATTTCATTCCTCTACTTAAAAAACCTTCAATGATTTCCCCTTGTCTTCAGTATAAAATTGCAGGAAAGTTGCAGGAAATAGAAATCATATTGCTTATTTGAAGCAGAGTTTTAATCCAAGAAGTAGGGCTTAAAAATTAGTTGGAAGGGGGGCTGGCCCCGTGGCCGAGTGGTTAAGTTCGCGCGCTCCGCTTCAGGCGGCCCAGTGTTTCGTTGGTTCGAATCCTGGGTGCGGACATGGCACTGCTCATCAGACCACGCTGAGGCAGCATCCCACATGCCACAACTAGAAGGACCCACAGCGAAGAATATACAACTATGTACCGGGGGGCTTTGGGGAGAAAAAGGAAAAATAAAATCTTTAAAAAAAAAAAAATTAGTTCGAAGGGCTAAGGAGTAGACTCTAGGGCAGGTCTCCAGGAATGGTCCCCAGATCAACACAACAGAATTTGCCCACCAAAGGTACTGCTGCCTCAGCCACAAACAAGCACATGGTTAGTCAGGAGGCTCCCGCTCAAACTGTTGACTTGAAAATATATTGCCATAGTTGTAATCTCAGGATCGGGAAGTCACTGTTACCACCACAGCTTCTCAACACCCACAAAGAGTTAGAGATTAGACACTGGAAAAATGCTTGTAAACAGATACAGCCAAAATCAGCAAAAAGATAGGACCTACCTACTTCTTTCCAAATCTTGTGGGGGAGCATCTCATTGGTGGAATCTATCTACTGCAAGGGATCCGGGGAAATTAGATTTTAGGTTTTCAGACTCTGAAGTAGAGAAAGGCTTACTAGAAGGAGGTTAGAATTAAATAAAACTCCTCTCTATATGCACGAAAATTGTCAACCTAATTTTCCAGTGTTTTCTATCATTCTCCCCATTACCTTTTCCATACATCCTTCAGTTAACAATGCTGATGACTACTTTTTCTCCTAAAAGGCTAAACACTTTAGAATTCCTTTACATTTGCTTACAATATCCATGGAATGGCCTTTCTTTCATTTTCATTTTCAGACTGTGCAATTACCACTCATTCTTCATGGCTCACCTCCTCTGAAATTCTCAGTCAGAAGTAATTATTTCTTTCTCTCCATATCCTTTAACCATTTATTGTGTACCACTATCACTAAACCCATTCATCCAGTGTTTTAGAGTTGGTACACCCCCACTAGACTGACAGGTCCAGAATGACAAAGGTTAATTTATTCCTTTTACATCTGTTCTATTTAGCCCAGGGTCTGAAATATACAACACACGTATATTGACAGAACGAATCTTTGAGTAGAGCTAGAATTCTCTCAAATCAGACTTGCTCATAAAGTGAGGCAGACCCACGTATACTAATAAATTTACAAACAGGTTATGAATGCTGAATCCATTAGAGCAGAATGAAGTAATTACAGGGCAGAAAAGATAGTTGGTATCTCATAATAAGGGGATAATATAAAGTGTAAAGCCTCTCTCATGCTCTCTTTTCTCAGAGGACTCTAGAATGTGGAACTCATCAAGCTTAAGTACCAAACAGAAGCAAGTCAAGTGCTTAGCCTGTTATTTATATATCTCCCTCTTGTGGTAATTAGAGAGACTTCATTTTCTTTTACAGTAGTCATAATTAGAATTTAATAGAAACAAGGCACACTTCATTAAAAAAAACTGCAACATTCATGTGGTTTGAAGTATATTAATCCAACAAGTTTCAGCTATCTGCATCTCCTTAAGGTCTTAGTCATGAACAATATAGACAAGAATATATACAAAACAGCCTAGTGGGTAGTGACATCTGGTGCTTGATTTTTTTTTCTTTTTCAGTAAAAACATATTTCAATAAAGATGCGGGGGGGGGGGGCATGTCAAACGTTTTATGATATGAAGATTCCTTCAGAGAGTATTTTTCTTTGAGGAAGTAAGATTCTTTCAGTGCCTTAACTACTCCCTTTGGAAATTCAGCCTTGTAGGCAGACTATTACAACAGAGTTGCATCCAAAAGCAATGGTCCTTTGGAACTGACCACAAGTCCAATGTTGTTTTGGTAAAGGTCAAGTACACCACACTCCATGAAGCCATGCACAGTCACCCCTGCCAACTCAGGGTCTCCTCTGAATTGTTATACTGTATTTAAGGTTTTCATTCGAAAAATATTTATTGTGTGTCTGTTATATTTAATATACTTTCCAGGTCAGAGATGAAATAAACCAAGGTCCTGACCCCCATGGGTTTACCATCTAGTAGAGGAGGTAATCCATGTGACTAATAACTGGAATATAAGGAAGAGAATACATAAAGGACCAGATTCAGTGGTTCTTAAATTGAGTAAGAGGTTTACATGTGGAAGATTTTTCAGATATGTTTCTAACTACTGTAAGATTCTAAAATTGTATTTTGAAAGAGCATCCCAACTCACTCTAATATGCACAACCCCTTCCCCCTTTAAGGACCACTGAATTATGAGTTCAAAGGAGGTAGATTGCTTCTTGGATAAGGGAATAGGGACCAAGATGACTTTGGGAAGGAAGTGACAAGTTTAGTGCTGGGTAGTTTTGAGAAACAGGGATGCAATCTCCAATATCTACAAGGACCAGGCAAGTAATGTAAATAAATGAAGCATTCGAGGTCAAGCTGATGTTAGGGAGCAGCAGAGACTGTGGCTAGCTGAAAGAAAGCACTTGTTCCTTTTCGCATGGAATAGCCACTTCTCAGCTCCAGCTGACTAGTCCATACAAGAGAACAAGCCTAACGCTGCTGTATCTTCTGATTTTTTCAGGAGATATCATAAATTTGGATCTTTGTGTTGAATTGGCAATTAATTCAAAACCATTTAAATCACTACGTAGCTCCACACTGCTCAGACAAAACCAAACGTGTGTGTGGGTTATATTAGGCCTCCAGGCTGCTGTCTAATAACTGAACCCACAGTATTTCAGGCTCTGTTCTAGGTGCTGGAGTACATATGACAGTGTTCCTGCCTACAGAGTGCCTACAGCCCAGAGGAGACGGATAAGAAAATAGATGATAACCGTGCCGTACAGCCAAGGCCTCACAGCACTGTGAGAACACAAAGGAGAGGACACTCGCTTCAGAGGGGATTATGGAAAGCTTCAAAGAGGAAGGGACGTGTGGGTTCAATCTGGAAGCATGAGCAAGCATTTTCTAATGAGCAGCTGGGAAGAGATGGGCAAAAGGAATGGCATTTGTAAAGGCTTGGAAATATGAAAGCATCTCTCCTCAGGAAGACCATAAGCTTCACCAGGGCAATATACATTTTTCCCCCTTTTAGTGCACTTTGTTCATAGAAGATTTTCCATAAATGACTTTTTGACAAATTTTGAGGCTCATGGATATGATATAGTAACATTAAATAGCTCTCCCCAGTTATCTGTAGGAATTATCACAGTCTCCAAAGAGCCCTAAATCCTTGATTCACTCCAGTGCACCATGATGCAACAAGGCCCTCAGCATAGGGAAAAAAGGAAGTCTAGAAGTCACGAAATTCCCTTCCCAAACACACGTAGCTAACCTTCAGATGCTCACAAGTAGACTACTCAGTAATGAGAAAATCAGGTTCTTTGCAGTTCTCTCTCCATCCTCTTGCATTCCTTTCTGTCTTGTTCGCTGATCATATTGCCTCCATCAGAAAAACCATTAGAAGCCAGATGTCCAGCTCATCCATTTTGTGACATGTTAATCACTTTGAGGTAAGAGCTGAAAGAAAGCATATCAGACTTATCGGCAATTTCTGCATTTTCTGAGAATTTGGGCCATCATATTCTCCTAGTCACCCATTACTATGAATGAATTGAGTAAGCTAAATATTTCAACGTCCAAGAGGACTGATTCTTCAGACTTCCTTGTCAATAAAAGGCTGTTGAGTCATAACTCCCTTTGCCACAGACACCAGGACCCTCAAGAAGAAACACAATTTCTTCACTTAGGCTGTGGACAGCTCTACTCGTTCCCATGAGGACCTATACAGCCAAAACTTTCTAAGAGGAATGGATGTGATTTCAAACTGTGCTTGTCTACAAGCAACAGAGTTCAGAAATTCGTGTTATTTTGTGATGAGCAAAAAATGGAAACAGGAAAATACATTGCCATGCAATGTACTATGGAGAAATGATGTGGAGTAATGCAAAAGCATAAGAGGTGAAAATAATTTTCTACCTCAGTTTTCTGAAGGCTGTTAGTCTGTCAGGGTTAAAGGAACAAAAGGAAAAGTTTTCTTTCCCAAACTGTCTATTTCTTGGCTCATAAATCTCATCCAGGGAAAATATTTCTCTCTTTCTATTCCCTCTCCAACCCCCAATTTATATAGTCCTCTGCAATTTCCCTCAACATCATTTACTAAATATATCATAATATACTCTTTCCCTGAGGCCACCATTTCAAGAGACACCTGCCCCCAATCTGGGAATTTCTCAAATAAATCACCCCATTTGGACTTTCTTCCTTCGATATATTTAGTGCTGGGAACACACTGGTGAAGGATATAAAGCTAAAATTCTACTTTGAAATGTCAACATATTTGAGGTGTAAGCTTAAGGTGCAGAATGACTCCTCAGGGCAAAGTCAATCACCTCTTTGGTTTGTGGAGTCTCCAGAACTATTTCACAAATGTTTTTAGTAAAATAATAACCCTCCCCTCCCCCCAAGAAAAAAGCTGTGCCAAGCACTCTCTCCCTTCATGTGGGTTTGGAAGAAAATTCAATCCATACATTTTTGTCTCACTCAAACTCAGATCATAACAAGTTTTAGGCACTTCCTGTCTCACAGCCAAGACCCTAGGTTATCTTCATAAATATAAATCAATATCAAAGAATGAGAACTTGTTTGAAACTCAAATACTCACATTTGAGATAAGGTTATGTTATGAAATTAGTGTCCCTTATTTCTACTTGTTTTTCTCTAGGCCAGGGGTTCACAAACTATAGTCTGAGACAAATCTGACCCAAGGCCTGTTTTCTATAGTTTATGAACTAAGAATGGTTTTTACATTTTTAAATAGTTCTAAAAATATATTTAAAAAATTAAAAACACACAAAGAATTATATGAGACTCTAGATGTACGTCGCCCACAAGCCTGAATTATTTTCCATCTGGCCCTTTACAGAAAAAATATGTCAACTCCTGATCTAGCCAAATAGACATCCCTCCATTGTTTAGGAAAGGGAAGCAGTTAATACAGGTTATGTTATCATGTAAGTTTCCTATTGTGGGTAAATGAAGTTTCAACCCGCAGGGGAGCTCCAGCTGATGTGGGACAGGCACCTCCGAGTTATTCCACATCTAAAGTGAGAGGGATAGGGCTCTGACGCATCAGCTCTCATCAGGCTTGGTTGAGGGCTGCTTCCAGAAACTGGAAATTCTCTGGAATTTCCAGCTAACAGGCACACCTGCAGAGTGGCCTCTAGTCATCAGAGGAAGCCTTCAAGCAAAGACATGTAGATGCTAGTCGTTTGAAGAGGTATGGCTGGGCACTGAGAGCATCTGCTACATTTCACCCCCTGAAACGCCCCACATTTTAAATGAACTCCCTACTGTCACTGCTTCTCCAAGGTGGTCATAATTTCTTTTTTTCCCCAGCTTTATTGAGATAAAATTGACATTGTGTAACTTTAAGGTGAAGAACATGTGAATACATTTATATACTGCAAAATGATTACCACGATAGCATTAGCTGACACCTCCATCCAATGTCTAAAACAAAACCTACAACAGGAGGGTGAGTGGGAGAAACTAGTCTCTACTTCCACAAATGATATTTTCATCTCTCTCCTTTACCACCAAGAGCGGATCCTCCTCACCTTTAGCCAGCACTTTTGTTGGTCTAGATTGCTTTCATTCCCTAGAGTCCAAGCTCCTGGTTAACATGCTCTTAATAGGCTGTGGTTACTAGGCTTGCTTGCCCATTCACAGTGAACACTGGGCTTGAATACAGCTGGAGGCAATCCAGTGAATCCCGTGAGTTCCAGACATACTCCTCCCTCTCCCCATTACAGAGCAGCAATGTTTTCTCTGTGTGATAATCAGGGTAGTGTATCCTTGACAGCATAGTAGAGTAGAGTAGAGTATAATATGGTGTGGTATGGTGTAGTATAACTCATTTTCTGGCCCTCTTGTCTACATGCACAGGGAGCCCACAATGTCCAGGCTGCAATCATAGCTTTAGGATTAGTGGAACCATTAACGTGTACCCCAGCAGAAGAGTCCTCTGTCTATTCCTACTGGAAATAAGAGTCTTTAGTCCAGTAGAGACCAAATTCATGGAGATGAAAATCACAGATTCCCCACATAGGTCACTGGGAATGACAGTAATGATGAAAACACATCTTATTTTCCAGACTCATGTTCTCTAGTTAGCGAGGACACAATACCACATAACAAACATCAGTTAAAATATATATGACACCACGAGAGATAGTAGCACAACACTAAAGGGTATATTCAAGGCGAGCCAAGCTGGCTCCTTAGCTGTGCTTTAAGAGGCCATTGCAACATCTACCAATTAGAATCTCCTGAATGAGGTGGTACATTTTAAGGCCAGTGGATCCCACGATGGTCATGGACTCGTTGTCACAACTTCCCTGACAAGTGGGTTGCTTGATTCAAGGTGATACAGGATCTTATGATAATAAATTAGACAGTAAGCAGATGACCGCTCTGGGTCTTCAGACAGAAGTGCTAACCAAGTTACTATAGGTAGAGAAGCTGCAATGATCTAAATGTTTGCATCCCCCTAAAATTCATATGTTGAATTCCTAACCCCCAAAGGTGATGGTATTAGTAGGTGGGGCCTTTGGGAGGTAATTAAATCATAAAGATGGAGCCCTGATGAATAGGATTAGAGCTTTTATAAAAGAGATCTCACAGAGCTCACTAACCCTTCCCATCACGTGAGGACAAAGCAAGAAGATGCCAGCTATGGAGAAAGTGGGCCTTCACTCAAGCATGTGGCACCATCATCTTGGACTTCCAGCCTCTACGACTGTGAGCAATAAACTCTATTGTTTATAAGATGCCCAATCTGTGGTATTTTTTTATAGCTGCCAGAACAAACTAAGACAGAAGGCAAACCCATACCTAGAACGTGTATCAGTACAAAGAAGAATGAATTTCTGCCCTCTCCAGGTGGAAGTAGCCCAATGTAATCAACTTGCCAGCAAGTGGCTAATTGATTTCCTCAAAGACTGGTACCAAATGAGAACTCAGCATTGGTCTCTACTGCTGACATTTTGGACAATCTGCAGTAGCAATTTGATCAGCCTTGGTAAAGGGAGCTCCATCTCTGCCACCGTGGCTGCTTTAGTCATGAGTCCATTGTGCAAGTACTGGTGGCCACGGAAACAGAACTTCGCTGGCCTCTACTGGACAAGTCATCTATTCAACCTGGTAGTTCAGTGCCACTTCTGCAGTGGATGCTGTCTGGTAGGGATTGTTATGAGACACAAAGATCTGCACACTTTGTGCCCACTCCCATGAGACAATCTATGTGCCTTTTTTCTGTATTTCTTTGTCTCCAATCTTCTATCTTGCTCCTTCCAGGCTCCTGACTAATCTGCAAAGCCACTAACCATATCCCAGGAATTTATGCATATCTTTACTTCAGGTTACGTCTTCCTGCCCACCAACTTGATGGTCAGGTGCACTGCTCAAAGCTCTGTCCTCTGAGGGAATTTCCCCTCACCACTGTCTTCCAGGGCCACCCCTGAGTGTGGCTGCAGTACAGCAGTCCATACTGAACCAACCCATTTGTGATCCAAGCCTGGATACTTTCTTCCTCCATTAGTTGGTCACTGCAAACCCCCTGAAGCCATAGGCATGAATTAAAGAAGAGACATCAGTATAATAGGGATAGGTGGCATGGGGGTCTGGGCCACCTGTTCACCCAGCTGTGCCCCCTGGACATGCTCAGGCCTGATCCTGAGTGTATAATTTCTATCATACAATGGATTGCTGCTGTGTTCTCCCGACATTATTATTTAATAGGTCTGACAATGTCCAACTCATCATGAGTAGGCCAATTACATAGTCACTAAATGTCCTCATAAGGCTGAGGAGCATGCCAGGAACTGCATCTCAAACAATGAATACTTTTCTGCTGCAGATGGTATGGCTTTGCTCCAGTGATCTGTGCTATGACTCTCCTATTGGTACTTGCCAGAGACCCTGTCACAGATACCTGTAATAATTTGGGATCTGCTGAGTCACATGATCCAATCAGCTGTACTGAACTTGTACTGAAAATTACTACTGGAGACACCACTCTTTCTTTGCACACCATTCAAAACCAGTAGCCCTATGAGTCACATGATAAATGAGTTGGAGCAACATTTCCAAATGTGGTCTGTGCTGTCTTCAAAATCTACTTGCCAAGTCCATGCCTGTCTCTTAGAAATAGGAAGTATACCTGATTTGGGGTAGAATTTATCTCCCACACAACTGTGCACATGTGTCTTACCAGAGCATCCAGAAAACTTGCCACTTCTTGCTCCCCAAGTCCAATTAACATGATACTCCAATAATAAAATGAATAAGATACAAGAGTATTAAAATGCCACCATAATATGACCCACATTTTAATGTAAACTCCCATTACCAAATTTTTAAGGAGTAGAGTGCAAAAATTAAATTTCAATGGAAGTTAAGGCTTCAAGTAAAGTTTCAAGTTACATTATGTTTCATTTGTGAGTTAAAAGTCCTAAGAAACTAAAGTTCAAATTCATTCTCCCCAATTTCACTTGGGTCTCAGAGGAGTTCTCAATGCGTGGGTGCAGTTAGAAGTACTTTAACAGTGGTAGCTCAATGGTCTCTCACTAGAATGGATATAGTTTCTTCGGGACCTCCAAAGTTAAATTACTTCAATGCCAAGTCTTTATTGTGCCTGAATTCTTAAAGTTCAATTAGTTAGGCCATGCACTGGCCTTGCACGTACCAAGTTTAGAAAACAAGCCAGCCTCTCTGGTAATTTGGCCAAGGTCATACAGGTAGCCAGACAGGAGCAGCACCAAGGTGCAAATCCTAGGCAGGCCACCCCCGAGAGGCTGTACTCCTATCCGCCATGCTCTCCTCAAGGGTTTTAGTCTTGCTGAGATGCCGGTTAATCTATCCCAGGTGTCTAGAATACATGATCTGCGAGTTTAAGCTTATTTGGACTTTAAATTCATCAAGAGGTTAATTTTGGCACGATATATTCAGCCATATCTTAAGGGAGAAATACGTTGTCTTTTCCCTCAGAGGATAATGCAGTCTTCTCTGAAAAGCAGCAACTACTGTCACCAGATGTTATTTGAAGAAGCTTTCTTTTCCATCTGGTATATTTAAAGCCTCCTAATTTTCATTTCCTCTTTGTGGGCCCAGACTCCAGCACCCCAGGACTGCACCGAGTATAGGCTCCAGCTCGTGACATAGTGTCTACATTTTCTTATGAGCAGTGCTGTACCACGGTAGCCTTTTTTTAATATCTGACTCTTAACAAAAGAATTTCTGAGGCCTAAGAAATAAACCTCCTATTAATGTTTTTCCCTTATCTGTAATTAACTCAGAGTCAACTTGGGACAAAACGGTAGTTGATGACTTTTAAGACTGAATACAAACCACCTGAACCCAACTTCAGCCTTCTCGTATCACCCTCCTCAGTCGTCAAATCAGAGTGGAATTGTGGGCAGCCAGTCTAGCACTATCTATCTAGAAGTGGGCACTAGCAGTCTGAAGCCAGCCTCTTTGGTATTCTATAGCACATACAGAACGCAGCTGACTTTTGCTTTACAAACAGCAAATACTGTTCTGCTTCCAATGCATAAAAGATCTGTATTTGGAAGGATACTTCTCTCTGTATTCTAATATTGGTCTCAATTACACCTGTATGGTTCATATTCAAGCAAGAACCTGTGCCCTAAGGCCATCAAGTCTACTAAAAACATCCTCCCACATGGGCAGCTGCTTAGAAGAGTGACACGTATGTATCCTATGTGAAGCTCACTGTTAAAAAGAACAGGCTGGGCTATGCATATTCAGTTTCTCTTTCTAAAATCGCCAGTCATACAAGTCAGCCCTTCTCTACCTCACCAATTGAGAAGTCACTGAGAGGGGTGGAGAGAGTCCAGTAGGGTTATCAAGAGTAGAGATTCTTCAACATGGAAGGAAAGTCTATGATTAGGAAATAAACGTTTTCTCCTAAAAATTACTAGGAAGATTCCTGGAAGGAATAGTGGAAAATACAGTTTTGCTATTGTTTGA
The DNA here is from genome assembly GCF_037783145.1 of Equus przewalskii. Taxonomy (NCBI): domain Eukaryota; kingdom Metazoa; phylum Chordata; class Mammalia; order Perissodactyla; family Equidae; genus Equus; species Equus przewalskii. The sequence goes on along the minus strand of NC_091852.1, from coordinate 26,788,005 downwards.
AGATTTAAAGACCATGAGGTGAAAAAAGGAGTCCCTGTGCTCAAGAAAAAACAAGAAGAAGAAACACATGGATTAGGTTAGCATCTATGAGAAGTAATAGCATATCTTGCCTCTAAATCACAGACACATATACTCCACCCCCAACAGCTGTTATAAATTCAGCCAGAACTTTAAGGTAGTCAAGGGAAGGAAAAGAAATAATAGGATAACAATTGGGAGTACCTTCTTTGTTCAAAACAGGCAAGTTCTAGAAACCCAAACTGATGAAGAATAGCTTCTGCCAATGAATCATAAGATGACATTCGTGATCAAACACATTTCATCAATGTGTGAGAATTACCAAGTCCCCTATCCTCTCATAGCCCCTTGGTCACATGGTAAAAGGAAGGTATTAATGCCTTTTCTATCTACCTCACAAGGCTGAGTGAAACTCAAAATGAAAAAATGAAGGCCTTTATAAAGTGTGGAATGAACCATGTGTGTTCACTAATATGCCTCTCCCCAACGAGGGATGAGTTTGGTTTCTTCATTAGTTGCTTGGTGGTTGAGGGGCTGCTTGGTTTCAGGCTGTTCTTGTCCATCTGCCATACCCAGTAAGAATTTCCAATTCATTTCTTTTTTTTTAAGATTGGCACCTGAGCTAACAACTGTTGCCAATCTTCTTTTTTTTTTCTTCTCCCCAAAGCCCCCTAAGTACATAGTTGTATATTCTAGTTGTGAGTGCCTATGGTTGTGCAATTCATTTCTAAAGCCACAGCCTTCTGACCACCATGATTCCCTACAGTGGATCCTAAACCGGATTTTTGTAATATTCTGTCTGTTTTTCTCTTTCCTTGAGGCAGATTAAGAACAGACCATCTATTTGGGTGGCTTCTTGGCCTTATAGTGGCTTTTTGCTTTCTGAATCTCATTAGGTACCATCTCAATGTTTCCATTTGTCCCCTTCCTCCAAGGATAAAGGCAATGAGAGTAACAAAGGTAACCACAGCTTATTGAGCATTTACTAGATGCCAGGCATTGTGTTAAACACTCTGTATAAATTACCTCATCTAATCCTCACAACAGTTCTAAGGGAGGCAAATGCTCTATTTTATAGGAGAGGAAACTGTGGCAAGTTATCGATAATTAGTATATTGCAAACACACAAAACAAACAAAAAAAACATTTACCAAAATTTACAGTAGATCTGCAGAGATCTTACAAAGAGTTGCTGGTACTACTCTTGTGGAATTCTTTCTTAACCCAAGGTAGACTCTCATGAGTTCACGTGCTCAGTCCGTATGGCTATCCGACCTGCTTCCTTACTTGGACCAGTAATGATATCTCATTGAATCCTTACTGGAAGTCCACATTGTAGGAATTATCTTCCTTGTGTTACACAAGGGAAAATGCTATTTTAAAAGCTGGCTGCTGTTTGAGGCAGTTGTTCTTAGAGGACAGAAGAATTTCTCGAGGAAAAATTACTCTTTTGGTGGGGAGGTTATGTTTCTGAAATGTATAGCTGTAGTCTAGTCTGAAAGAAGAATGAGAAAAAGGAATGAACTCTTGTTCTTTCTTGTCTTTGCTTACAAATTTTCATTAAATGAGAAAACCTTGGACCTTGGAGATCATTTAGCATAATCCTTTAATTTTAAATACACGGGAACTGGGACCTAGACTTTCTGGGTCTATCTGGGTGACTTTCCCAAGGTTACATGGTAATGAATGACAGGGATCCTTTTACTCCACCAAAACCTCTCCCATCCAACAAGCTTCACAGCTTCCTGCAGGAGGTGCTGCTGGGGACATAGGACAAGGAAAACACATTCTCTAACTACCAGGGCCTCATACATGAATAAATCAAGAACTCTCATAGCTACAATTAGAAGCATAGTAAGATATGTGCCATCTCACAAAAAAACGTAAATACTACTATGAGTTTCAAAAGTAAAGAGCTCAGGTTAGTTGTATACAGAGATGTTCTGTAGACGAAGAAACATTGAAGACTAGAAGATTAGATAAGTGTATTTTTATGTTATTTTTAATTGCAAGCAACAGAAAATCCTACTCAAACTGGCTTAAATAATTAGGAAATTTATTTGTTCATCAACAAAAATCCAGAGGTAAGGCAGCCTTCTCAGGTGGTTGGCTCAGTGACTCAATGATCCCTTCTTTTCAATCATATTTCTATTCTACTGTCCTCACTTTCAGCTTCTTTCTAAGTCTGGTTCCCCTTGTGACCCTAAGATGATTTTAGCAGCAATTTGGGCTATATGCTTCCTTGTTCACAGTGGAAAATAAGCACCTCTTCCCCAATCCTGGGTCAAAATTACTTCTTTTCTTTCTTATTGGGCCAATGTGGGTCACATTGTACCCACTCTGGAAACTTTGGCCTTTGTCCCTGAACCAAGTAGCATCCATTCCATCCCTCCTCTATTATATATGTTTTCTATGGCTATACAACAGGGTGAATGGAAGTTGAGGAGTCAACAACAATACCTCTTTAATAGGAGTTAACAAGAAAAAGGAAGAGATAGATAATCCCTATAGAGGGGAGAGTAAGAATAAACGCGTAGAGGCAGGGAAGCTCAACATGTGAGTATCTGAGTCTGCTTGGAGCTTAGAATATACACAGGGAGATATGGTGAGAAAACACTGTAATGATAGGTCTGGTACACACTATTAAGGGATTTGAGCATCAAGGTGAGGAGATTAACTTGTTAGTTCGTTGGGGATTATTGAGTTTTGTGGGGGATTTTTTAAGAAGAAAGGGGTAATAATCAGAAAATTGCTTTAGAAAAACATATCTGGAAACCAGTTTTGGGACAGTTTAGAATGAAAAGAAATCAGTTAGGTGAATAATGTATTATGCCAGATAAAAGGCACTAAAGCCCTAAATGTGATGGGGGTTATAGGAGAGGGCAAAAAAAGCAATAATAGAAACATTGAGGAAGTAGAGTCTAAGGGGATTTTTGAATGATTGAATATAAGTAGGAAATAAAGGCAAAGTTGAAAATAACTCAGAATCTGGGAAGACAGGAGTGGGAGTTGATCGGAAGGTATTGAGGAGAGAGATAATGAGACCAGTTTCAGAATTCTAAGGCATTATATGGAGACTTTCAGCAAGTAGTTAGAATTCAGGCCTGAGAGTTGGGAGAGAGGTGAGAATTGAACCAATGTGAGCTTGTCAGGGAGAGAGTGAGAGAGTAGAGGGAGATGAGAAGGGGCCAAATGCAAAACCTCAGGTGGCATCTACATCCTACGAACAAACATGGAGTAGGGAAGGTAACTGAGAGGACTCAGAAGCTGAAGGACAACCAAAGACACAGGAGCTTTCAACAAGCATTCTAAGATAAGGCTGTGAGGTAAAGTGTGTGGTGTGCTGTGAACAGGTTAAGTAGAATGAAGAGTGAGAAAAAGCCTATTCCATGAGGTGATGTGAGGGAATCTGGTGACATTTCAGAGAGAATTTTTAGCAGAAAGGAAATGGCAGAATGAAAGGGTGAATTAATTGGGTGGTTAGAAAAGTTTGATGCTACTTCCCATGAGTTCCATTACAACCAGCACCATTCTCAGGTGTGTCTTTATTTGCATATCTCACACTAGTCCCTGAATGCTTCAAGAGCTGTGACCATGCATGTCCACATTTGCGCCCCCAGTAGGTAAGTCAGAGCTGGTGCTCCAGGCATGCAAAGGGAATGAGAAGCAAAAGGAGCAGTCGTCTCATTAGATAGAACAAACAAAAGGAAAGGGCTAGTTTAGAGAAAAATTGGGAATGCAAGTGAGTGTAAAAATAGCATACTGGTAGAGGTGTTACCCTTGGCAAGAAGGAGGCACACTCAGAAGAGAAGAGAAAGAAAAATTTAGAAATAGAAAAGGGGGATTAAGGGGCAGACTCAGTTCTCTAAGGGTGTAAGGTGGGTAAGAAGTGGGACTGGAAGGAAGTCAAAGGGAATGAGGTGCTGTCCAGAAGGTGTCAGAATTCAGGTCAGGGCTGGCCATTGGTCCTTTCAGCATTGGCTAGACCTGCTGCACGTTTGTCTGACTTATAATCTTCTGTTTGTTCATTTTATTTTCATTGCTCTCTTCAGAGTCACCTCCATATACTTCTAATGCTTCTAACACACAACCTCACGTTAACCCTCCATGGTTGAAGTCTGTGGGTTGGAGTTCCAGGTCCTTCTCCTGTAGAATTTAGATTTCCACTTTGACAAAAACAGTAGCCTTTCCACACTGTTATAGACTGAATTGCATCCCCCAAAATTCATAAGTTGAAGCCCTAACCCCCAATATGGTGGTATTTGAAGATAGATCCTTTGGGAGGTGATTAGGGATAAGTTTATAAGGGTGAGGCCGCAATCTGACAATATTAGTGTCCTTATAAAGGAAGAGGAGACACGAGAGAGCTCTCACACTCTCTCTACTAACACACAGAGGAAAGGCCATATGAGGACACACAAAGAAGGTGACCATCTGCAAGCCCAGAAGAGAGCTCTCACCAGAAACTGAATTTTCCAGCACCTTGATCATGGACTTCTAGCTCCAGAATTATGAGAAAATAAATTGCTGTTGTTTAAGCCACCCCGTCTGAGGTAATTTGTTATGGCAGCCTAAGCTGACCAAAACAATCACCAATAAAGCAACAGAATTTCTCTACCAGTCCCAGAAAATGCCCCAGATTGGGAGTGCTTAGACCTTGGCTCTATTCCTGGGCCATAACTTACTCAGAGGAACTGGATCAATAACAACCTCTCTGAGCTTCAGGTGCAGTATGCAGAGAATGAGGACACTGAACTAAGTTATCTCAGTGGTTCTTTCTAACTCTTCCCATTTATGATTGTGAGAAACAATTTCACTGTTGGAGGGTTGGTAAACATTGTCAAGCCCCCAAATGGAGACCACATCATCTCCATTACTAGAGACAGATATTTAGGAAACTGACCCAGAGGACTTTTTAAATACTTTTCTAGTGCAAAGATTCTGATATTTGATAGGGTTGGTGAAAACCCCTGAGAAGGTACAGTCAAGAAAAAGTCTAGAAGAAAGAAAATGTCATTCAGGGAAAACACCACTGATTTTTTAAAAGTGAATAGCAGCCTTCTCTTCCCCTTCCCTTTGTAAACTGTGATTAGGATGTACTTTGCTCGAGTTTACAGTAATGATACCTTACACTCAGCACTATGCATTCTGAAGAGTGCACTCAAAAGTATTTTACCAGCTTGTAGAACATAGCCCTTTCCTAGCAGGGTGTACTGCCAGGCCCCCTCTGTTTTGCCCCTCCTCCATGGTTAGTTAACCAGCAGGGATTCTTTTTAGGGCAAGGAGGCTAGGGAGAGAGCTCTACAAAGCTTATTTCCACTGCCACAAAAGCAAGCATGATCGTGGGAAAGGAGAGAAAAGCAGAGTACTTCCATTGACTGAAGGTCTAAGGTGTCTCAGATGCAATATTTGATATTTTCACTGGGGTTGGCTCATTCCAACCTCATTCCTTACAAATAACCACTAAAATACTCTATAAGAAAGGTTAACCTACTCCTATGTGTCCTCTTCACCAGGATTTTACTGTTTAAACTCATTTTGACCCAATAATCAATGTGAATGAGGCAAATGAAACCACCACTTGGCAAGGAGCAAACAAACTCATCATTGGTGAATGAAATGAACTCATCATGAATTCATGGTGAACAAAATGGCGGCACATTACAACCAGGAGTCAGGGCAGCCACTGTTCTAGACTGACCCTTCTCTCTGCTAGAGATGAGGAGCAAGGAAGCATAGGAAGAGCACCGGCTTCGAAGTCAGACAGTTTCCAGGATAGACAAGATATTAAATGCAAATTTCAATGACTGCACAATTGTGCCAAGAGTCAATGTTATTCTATTTAGTTGTAGATATTCCCAAACTTCACACACTGCTGCCCTCTCTGGGACACTCATCCTTTCTCAGATGTTCCATTTTACCCAAAATAATGTGTGAATCAAACAGACATATAGTTCAGTATAAAAACATTTCCTACATTTGTATACAACTTCGAAGTCTTCAAAGTATTTTCAAGTGCTTTATCTCATTTCATTCACATGAATATGTGATCAAGTGCATTGTCCTATTTTATAGATAAGAAAAATGAAGTACAGAACAATTCAATGATTTGGTCTAAATCATCAACTCATAAAACATTAATTGATAATTCTCAGAAAGAACACAATTGTATACAAAAATTTCAAACCAATAAAATTTTAAGTAAACTTTTATTGAAGCTTAACATACAGACAGAAAAGCAAAAACAAAAACAAATTATAAGCATATCGTTCAAGGAATTTTCACAGAATAAGCACACTTAAAGTAACAAGTGCACTGATTAAGAAAGAGAAGATTACCAGTAGTCCAGAAGTCTCCCTCATTCCACTTCTCAACACCACTTATAGGAATCAATACTAGGAAACATTCAGGACAAGAGGCTATGACTTATAAACTGAGATGTTTATTGCAAAGTTACTTAATACAGCGAAAAATCGGAACAATTCTAAATACTCAGTTCTTGAGGAATGGTTAAATAAATCATAGTATAGTTATAGACCAGAATAGTATTCACATTTGGCCTCCAATTAAAATACAGAAACTGAAAAGAGTGTGGTTCTCACTCTAACAAGAAAAAACCAGATAAGCTACAAAAGTGTAGTTTTGTAAAACCTGTCAAAGAGCTAAAAATAGGGGGAAAAAGTTAAATGGACTAAATTTCAGAAAGTGGCAGCTGTTCTACAAGAGAAGAGACATATAGCTGCTTTAATTTTTGGTAGAGAGGCAGGAGGAAGAGGAAGCCATCTTAGATGGGGGTGAGGAGATGCAAGCTGTATTTTTAACAAACTTTTAATGGCTTCATGTGAGCTACCATGAAATATTAAAATCCTGATGAGTGTCAGCCACAGAGAAAGTCTATACTGACCTACCAACTCTTTTCTACCAGCCTTCTCAAAGTTCAAAGGTTTACTACACTGATGGTTAGGGTTAGGGAAGTATAGCTGAGATAAATTCTACATGAGGGACATGAAACATTTCTTGAGTTCAAGGCAGTGGCTTATGGAAGGCTAAAGACAGGCAGGACAGCCAACAGAAATCCTTCAAGATGCTCAAGGAGGCAATCTAAGCCTTCATCTAGTACATTGAAGCTATCCTACTAAAGCTAGGAACAGTGCAGGAGAAAGAGAGAGAGCTTCTGGAGTTCAGAAAGCCAGGAATGAGACTGAAGAGCAAAGAGAACTCTCTAGTCAACAAAACCTCTGGCAACCGGGCAGTAAAGCAGAGAAATCAATCACAGTTGAGAAATTTGGTGACTGTCTTTTGAGCAAAGAGAAATCTCTAGAATCTCACAGGTGCTCAGATCTCAAGATCTGACAATGGAAAAGACTTAACCATGTCCTCAAAACAATTGAAGTCCATGGGAAACTGAATTTAACTAAAGTTGCAACAAAGCCCAGGCCCTGTACAATTACAGAGTAGATTAAAGGTTCACCTTTCCATGCTAGAAATCTGACAGAAGAAAGGATATGCCTTTTCCTGGGGGTGAATATTATTTACTTCAGTTTCTACTATTCTTTTGCCCATAATCAAAGATTATAAGACACACAAACAAAGAAGAAAATGTGACCCACAGTTAAGACAGGAAATAGTCAATAGAAGCAGATCCACAAATAGCATAGATTTGGAATTACAAGGAAAGAACTTTAAAATAGATATGACATTTATTTAAAAGAATCTAGGGGGAAATGAGGAAAACATGAATTAAAAGATCAGAATTTCATTACTGTAGCGTTGTAGCATATTTTGATATCAGGGAGTGTGATACCTCCAGCTTTGCTCTTTTTTCTCAGGATTCCTTTGGCTATTCAGAGCTTTTTGTTGTTCCATATGAATTTTCAGATTCTTTGTTCTATTTCCATGGAAAATGTCATTCCAAACATCATGCTACTGGCACAAAAACAGACATACAAATCAATGGAACAGAACTGAGAGCCCAGCAGTAAACCCACACATTGATGGACAGCTAATTTCTGACAAGGGAGCCAAGAACATACAATGGAGAGAAGAAAGCCTCTTCAGTAAATTGTGTTGGGAAAACTGGACAGCCACATGCAAAAGAATGAAAGTAGACCATTATCTTACACCATTCACAAACATTAACTCAAAACAGATTAAAGACTTGAATATAAGACCTGAAACCATGAAAGTTCTAGGAGAAAACATAGATAGTACACTCTTCAACATCAGTCTTAGCAGTATCTTTTTGAATACTATGTCTCACCAGGCAAGGGAAACCAAAGAAAAAATAAACAAATGAGACTACATCAAACTAAAAATCTTCTGCACAGCAAAGGAAACCATCAACAAAATGAAAAGACAGCCTAACAATTGGGAGAAGATATTCGCAAATCACATATGTGATAAGGGGTTAATTCCAAAATATATAAAGAATTCATACAACTCAACAACAAAAAATAAACAATCCAATTAAAAAATAGGCAAAGATCTGAACAGACATTTTTCCAAAGAAGCTATACAGATGGCCAACAGGCACATGAAAAGATGTTCAACATCACTAGCCATTAGGGAAACGCAAATAAAACTGTAATGAGATTTCACCTCACACCCGTCAGAATAGCTATAATTAACAAAATCAGAAATAACAAGTGTTAGAGAGGATGTGGAGAAAAGGGAACCCTCATACACTACTGGTGGGAATGCAAACTGGTGCAGCCATGTTGGAAAGTAGTATGAAAATTCCTCAAAAACTTAAGAATAGAACTACCATATGATCCATCTATTCCACTTCTGGGTATTTATCCAAAGAACACAAATGCAAAAGGATATTTGCACCCCTGTGTTCGTTGCAGTATTATTCACAATAGCCAAAGATTTTGAAACAACCTAAGTACCCATCAGTGGACGAATGGATAAAGAAGATGTGATATATATACACAATGGAATACCACTTAGTAATAAAAAAGATGAAATCTTTCCATTTGTGACAACATGGATGGACCTTGAAAGTATTATGCTAAGCGAAATAAGTCAGACAGAGAAACTCAAATACCATACAATTTCACTTGTAAGTGGAAGGTAAAAAAAACAACAACAAACAAACAAATAGAGACAGAGATTGGATTGATGGTTACCAGAGGGAAAGAGGGGAGGGGGAAGAGTGAAAGGGGTAATAGGGCCTATGTGTATAGTGACAGATGGTAATTAGTCTTTGGGTGGTGAATATGGTGTAGTCTACACAGAAATCGAAATATAATGATGTACATCTGAAATTTATTTAATGTTTCTAAACCAATGTTACCTCAATTTTTTAAAAAAAGATGAGAATTTCAGCAGATAGATGGAGAGATATATAAAGGAACCAAATGGAAACACCAGAAATGAAAAAGCACAATAATAGAAATGAAGAACTTATTCTAAGAGTTAAATAGCAGATAGAGCACAGCAGAGAAAAGAACCAGGTACTTGAATACAGGTCAATAGAAATCATCCAAACTGAAGTATGAAAACAAAGTGAGAGCTGAGTATCTGAGATCTGTTGGACGATATCAAACCATCTAACATAAGGGTAATTTCATACATACATAGAAGATAACACAGGATTTACACAGGATAGGACCAAAAACGGATTATGGTTCTGAAATTCCTCATCACATCTAGGGCATATAAAGAGATCAGAATGGAAGATTTAATAAAAGAACTGTGGAAAAAAGATTTTGGATAAATTACTTTTTCTTTTAGAAAGAGCAATGCTGCATGGCCCACATTCTTTCCCCAGTTGAAAGGTGGATAGAGGTGAGTGTTGCATCCTAGCCTGATAAGAAGGTCTTCATAAAAATTGCACAGAAGGATTTTTTAAAGGTAAAGATTGGTGAGCTGTAATTCCAACTACCCTCACCCTCCGCTCCCAGCCAAGGGCAGAGGTGGAAGGCCACCTGACCCTTCCTCAAGTCAAGGGGGCTCTGCAGCTTGGAGACATGGTGGACTTGCTCTTGACACTTGCCTGGAAAATCCAAAGGGCCAAAACTGGGCTGCCTAGGTGCTTTGCTAGAAGTGAAGAGAAGGGGCTTGTTAGGCTTCCTGTACTCCCAAGGCAAAGGACACTGGAGTATTCCCATAAAAGATGCAAAGAGACTTGTTTAAAATAATTGGGCTGTAGCAACTCTATAGCTCAGACTATTCCATAGGGAGTTGTCTTCCTTTAAAGCAAATGAACTCTCTGCCTGTCCAATTTCGGGGTGTGGTGTATATCACCCAGCAGAATTGGCTCCCATTTCCAATAGGCTCCTTTGGGTTGTGGCAGAAAAGCTGAGCTGCCCATAAGTGGCACTCAGGAAAGCCACTAGACAAAATCAGCTGAGGCACAGAGGAGAGTAACAACCATCTTTGAGATTCTTTTTTTTCCAACATATATTGGGGCTCTGCTTCCTATGAGGCACAGTGCTAAATATTTTGGGGACACATGAACATGAGTATTGTTCTCAACAAACAAACAAGACTACATGATCAAATATAATGACCATGTAAGTACCATGAGGTAAACACCAAGTTTTCTGGTTACTTAGGATAAGAGACTATTTAGCTAAGGCTATTTAAGAAGTGTGGCGGGGTGGAGGGGGTAGTGAGTACGGGGGGAATGTGGAGGAAATCAAGAAGGCTTAGTGGAACAGTTGGTATTTGGCCTAAATTAGACAGCTGATAGATTAGCAAGAATGCAGTGGGCAAGGGTGTATATTTGCATCCCCCCGAAAGTCATATGTTGAAATCCTCATGCCCAATGTGATGGTAGTCACCAAAGAGGTGAGAACTTTGAGGGGTCATTAGGCCATGAATGGGATTAGTGCCCTCATAAAAGAGGCTCCAGAGAGCATCCTTTCCCCCTTCTGCCACATGAGGACACGATGAGAAGTCTGTGACCTGGAACAAGGCCCTCACTCTACCATGACAGCACCCTGATCTTGGACTTCCAGCCTCCAGGACTGTAAAAGATAAATTCCTATTGTTCATATGTTTCCCAGACTGTGATATTTTATTACAGCAGACTGAACAAACTAAGAAAGCCCTAATTCTTATGCCTGGCACACAAGAACCCAGTAATGGTAATTTTGGGTACTGTTAGTCCTGAATAAAGTCATAGATGTTGGGAAATGCAGAGGTGCATAGAAGAAATCATAAATAATGACAAATGGTAGAAGGGAAAAGGAAATGAAAAAATCAGTTGTACCCAGATCATGGAGCACGTCGAAGGTCTGCTGAAACAAAGCATCTGGGGCCTTATTTGGTAGGCAATGGAGATACCTAGAGGGTTTTCAGAGGGACCAGGGCTGTGCTTCAGGAGAATTCATCTATAACCTTTTATATTATTGTGCAAAACAGTTTTGCTGCTTCGTTTGTAGATCTAGAATCCAAACTCCAATCTTATAAAGCCAAGACAGATAACAAAAACCAGTGAAGCAGGCTGAGTGATGCCTATGCAACCTTAGGGGGCAAGCAAAGGGGGATGACCCCTACATAGCTCCAAGGTCACTGTTTCCATGCGAGAGCATCATGGTATGTGGTCAGATTGTTCTGATTTCTAAAGAAAAAATCAGAGCTTTATGTGACATGTCCTAGTTTTTGTATGTTGGATCCATGTTTTTAACCATCGTTAATAGATCAAACATATTGATGGGAATGGTCTGTTTGAGACCTCTGGCCTGGAAGCTCCCGATATCTGAAAAAGATCTTTGATTTACCTTTACACAATCAAGTTCCAGGAAAGGGCTGTCTTTGCTGTTTCAGCTGTTGGTGTTTTCCCAAAACAATGAAGAAATCTGCCCTCAAAGGTGAATTCAAATCTATACCTCTAGAGAAACAGAAAAATTGCTGACACCTTTAGAATGGCAGTTTTTTCCTACTTCTAGCCATCATTTAAAAATAATATTGAGCTCCAGGATGAACCAGAAAACCTTCATATAAATTTCAACATTTCTTCCTCTGACTGTTTCAGGGCCTGAAACAGCATTTTGTGATCAAAATATGGAGTCTTTTCTTATTTGATTCTATAGGATTATTTCTTTGAGGTTTTTAGGAAAGGTTAATCCTCCAATGACTTTCAAAATTCTCCAGGACTTCAGAACACAGTCATGTGTTATCAAAGTTTTGTCTCCTTCATCTCCAAGATGTAATAAGAATAGAGCTGGCATTTACTGAATGCCAAGAAGAAGAAAGAAAATAACAAAGATTAAAGAAGAAATAAAGGAAGGAGAGAATCAGAAAACAATAGAAAAGATTAGCAAAACCAAGAGTTGGTTCTTTGAAAAGATAAACAAAATTGACAAACCACAAATACAAAGGATTATAAGAGACTTCTATAAACAACTATATGCCAACAAAATGGACAACCTAGAAGAAATGGGTAAATTTCTGGAAACATACTACAACCTACCAAGACTGAATCATGAAGAAATAGAAAATATAAACAGACCATTAACAATTAAGGAAATTGAATCAATAATCAAAAACTTCTCAAAAAACAAAAGCCCAGGGCTAGACGGTTTCACTGGAGAATTCTACCAAACCTTTATACAGGAGTTAATTTCAATCAATCCTTCTCAAACTCTTCCAAAACATTGAAGAGGAGGGAACAATCCCAAATTCATTTTATGAAGCCAGCATTACCCTGATTCCATAGCCAGATAAGGACACTACAAAAAAAGAAAACCACAGGCCAATATCTATGATGAGTATAAATATAAAAAACAAAATACTAGTAAACCAAATTTAACACATTAAAGGATGTTAAAAGGCTCATATACCACGATCAGTGTGATTCGTCCCTGAGACGTAAGGATGAGTTAACATACACAAGTCAATAAACGTGATACGCCATGTTAATAGAATGAAAGATAAAAATCATATGATCATCTCAAGAGATACAGAATAAGCATTTGACAAAATTCAACATCCATTCATGATAAAAATTCTCAACAAATTAGGTATAGAAGGAACACACTCCAATACAATAAAGGTCATATATGACAAACCCACAGCTAACATCATACTCAATGGTGAAATGTTGAAAGCTTTTCCTCTAAGATCAGGAAAAAGTCAAGGGTGCCCCCTCTCTACCACCCTATTCAACATAGTACTGGCAGTCCTAGCCAGATCAATTAGGCAAGAAAAAGAAATAAACATCATCCAAATCAGAAAGGAAGAAGTAAAATTGCCTCTGTTTGTATATGACATGGGCTTATATAGAGAGAAAATCCTAAAGACTCCACCAAAAAATTGTTGGAACTAATAAACAAATTGATAAAGTTGCAAGATACAAAATCGACATAAGACAATCATTTGCATTTGTATATACTATCAACAAATTATCTGAGTAAGATATAAAGAAAACAATTCCATTTACAATAGCATCAAAAACAATAAAACACTTAAGAATAAATTTAACCAACTAGATGAAAAATCTGTATACTGAAAAATGTAAGACATTGATGAAATAAATTGAAGAAGACACAAATGAAAAGAAAAATATCCTGTATTCATGGATTGGAAGAATTAATATTGTTAAAATATCCATACTACACACAGTATTCTACAGATTCAATGCAATCTCTATCAAGATTCCAATAGCATTTTTTACAGAAATAGGAAAAACAATCCTAAAATTTCATATGGAACTACCAAAGACCCCAAATAGCCAAAGCAATCCTGAGACAGAACAAAGCTGGAGGCATCACACTTCCTGATTTCAAACTATTTCACAAAGCTATAGTAATCAAAACAGTATGGTATTGGTATAAAACCAGAGACACAGATCAATGGAACAGAATATAGAGCCCAGAAATAAACCCATGCATATACGGTTAATTCATTTACCACAAAGGAGACGAGACTATACAATGGGGAACAGGCAGTCTCTTCAATAAACGGTGCTGAGAAAACTGGACAGCCACAGGCAAAAGAACAAAACTAGGCCACTATCTTACACCACACACAAAATTTACCTCAAAATGGATTAAAGATTTGAACATAAGACCTGAAACCATAAAACTCCTAAAAGAAAACATAGGTGGCAAACTCCTTAATATTGGTCTTGGCAATGACCTTTTAGATTTGACACCAAAAGCAAAGGCAACCAAAGCAAAAATAAACAAACAAGACTACATCAAACTTAAAAGCTTCTGCACAGCAAAAGAAATGATCAACAAAATGAAAAGGCAACCTACCAAGTTGAGAAAATATTTGAAAATCATATATCTGATAAGGAATTAATATCCAAAATATATAAAGAACCCATTCAACTCAACAGCAAAACAATCTCACAAATAATCCAATTAAAAAATGAGCAAACCCAGGGCCTACCTAGTGGTGTAGTGGTTAAGTTTGCCCACTCCACTTCAGCGGCCTGGGGTTCACAGGTTTGGATCCTGGCTGTGGACCTACACACCGCTCATCAAGCCATGCTGTGGTGGCATCCTACATACTAAACGGAGGAAGATTGGCATAGATGTTAGCTCAGCAACAGTCTTCCTCAAACAAAAAGAGGAAAATTGGCAACAGACGTTAGCTCAGGGCCAATCTTCCTTAGAACAACATGTATACAACAGCAAGTACGTGAAAATCTACTCAACATCGCTAAACATCAGAGAGACACAATCAAAACCACAATGAGATATCACTGCACGCCTGTTAGAATGGCTATTATCAAAAAGACAGGTGATAACAAGCGCTGGCGAGGATGTGGAGAAAAGGGAATCCTTGTACGCTATTGATGGAAGTATAAACTGGTACAGCCCCTCTGAAAACAGTATAGAGGGTCCTCAAATAACTGGAAGTAGAACATATGATCCAGCAATCCCACTTCTGGGTGTACGTCTGAAGAAAACAAAATCATGATCTCAGAAAGATATATGCCCCCTCACGTTCATTGCAGTATTATTTACAATATCCCAGACATGCAGACAACCTAAGTCTCCAATGACAGAAAAATGGATAAAGAAAATGTGGTGCGTGTATACATATATATATATATATATATATATATATATATATATATATATATAAAACAGATTGTTACTCAGCCATGAGGAAGAAGGAAATCCTGCCATTGTTCAACTGGATAGACCTTGAGGGCATTATGCTAAATGAAATGTCAGACAGAGAAAGATTGACACTATCTAATCTCACTTATATGTGGAATCTAAAAAAGTCAAACTCATAGAAACAGAGAGGAGAGGGGTGGTTATCAGCGGCGGGGGTGAGGGCGGGGGCCAGGGACCAGGAGATCCTGGTCAAGGGTATAAACTTCCAGTTATGAAAGGAGTAAGTTCTAGGGATCTAATGTACAGCATGGTGATCATAATTAATAATATTGTATTATATACTAGAAAATTGCTAAGAGAGTAGATTTAAAATTTCTCACCACACACAAAAACAATTGTAACTATGTGAGGTAAGAGATATGTTAACTAACCTTTTGTGGTAATCATTTTGCAATACATATATAAATCAATCATTACATTGTACACCTTAAACTTATGCAGTGTTATGTGTCAATTATGTCTCAATAAAGCTAGGGGAAAAAAGACAGTTTGCATAGATCACAATCCAGTAACTGGATCTTATAAATTAAACTGTAAATATTCAAGAAGAAGGGGACAGAGCTATGATTCCGAAACAAAGACTACTTTTTGGTTACATGGTCCAAGTCTAGACAGGAAAAAGAAATAGAACTCCTAATCTTACTAGGAATCAAATTTTCACTTCCCAAGAGGCGTACAGATGTGAGCAACAGTAACAATTAAAAAAATAATAATCAGAAGGAAGTAAAACTCTGCCGCCCCTTGGCTCTGGAATGTAGATGTGTGGACAAAAATCACCACCAACATCATTTTACTTCTCTTGAGGAAATTTAGAACTATAATCCTGTTATGTGTCAAGAGACTTTAGGGTCATATACCATATCGAACACACACACACACACACGCACACATGGTCTCACTTCACATACATGGAAGATACCAAAAGCTGGAGACAGGCTGTCAGTGGTTCAAGTTCACCCCCCACACCAACTTGAGGGATCTCAGACCGTGTCAACAATTAGCTGCTGTGTTCTGACTGTTCACCCTAAGAGTTTGACCTCCAGTCAACCCTTTGTGATGAATCCAGCCCAGGCTGAAAGGCAGGGACCCGGCTAAGGCATTTAATCTATTCCTAGCAAGAGATACTCTGACGTTGTAGCCCAGCAGACTTGGCAACCAGGTCTTGGGCTATCTCAGTGATCCTGGCTTTTAGAAGAGAGGACAGTATGAGTGATGATTGACTCCTTGGGGACATGCACAGGTCACACATATTCCACCAGCCCTTTCTATTTAACTCCACTTAGATTTCCCTCTATAATACCCCTAGTAAACACTCTGGTTCACCCAAGATGGTGAGAAAGAATCGCAGTTGAAAGATGAGGTTGTTATGTGCTCTGAGATCACTAAAAATACATTTGCTACATAGAGCTCTGGCTGTAACACAAGGGGCTCTGGGCACCACAGAAGGTATAGCAATTACTTGGTTCCAAGCCTAAAAAAATAATCAGACTCTGCTGCTCTGCTTTTGGAATGGCAGAGCCAAGCCATTCAGTAAATGCTTGGAATCCTTGAACCAATTGAGTGAGAATCAGATCTTGATCCACTGGAGTCGAGATTTAGAAATGCTCTAGTTCCAGTGCATCAGGCAGTGAGGGACCAGACAGGTGGAGATGGAAAGATTTCCATCTGTGACCACCCACTTAAGTACTAGTCAACATACACGTATTGAGCACTTACTAGTGCCAGGCACTATGGTGGATGCAAAGATAAAGTCAACATATTCCCAGTGAACTGATTGTCTAGTAAAAGAAATAAAACAGGGGCTGGCCCCGTGGCCGAGCAGTTAAGTTCGCGCGCTCCGCTGCAGGCGGCCAGTGTTTCGTTGGTTCGAATCCTGGGCGCGGACATGACACTGCTCATCAAACCACGCTGAGGCAGCGTCCCACATGCCACAACTAGAAGGAGCCACAACAAAGAATATACAGCTATGTACCAGGGGGCTTTGGGGAGAAAAAGGAAAAAAATAAAATCTTTAAAAAAAAAAAAAGAAATAAAACAAATGCATAAAGATTATCATGTAAGGAAGGATATACTTTACATCTTAGGAGAAGTATAATGTGAGGACTTGAAAGATAAATGGAATTTTCATTCATAATTGTAATGCAATGGGTGTGGCTAGAGTTGTGTAGGGAAGCTTGAGTTCCTCTAAATGCAAGCCTGAGACAAGAATTGGATTCACATAGCTTATTCTGGAGTGACTCCAGGAAACCCAAAAGAGAGTGTAGTGCCATCAGCCAGGGCAGGGAGGGAAAGCAAATGAAAGGTGAATTAATGGGTTGCCACTGTGGGCAACTGGAACACGTTCTCACCAGAGATCTGCTAAAAGACCGTGGAGAACACAGTTCAGTATTGTCATCCCAAGGGACAAGGAAGCTGGGGTAATTATCCACCAACTGCCATCTGTCAATGGTTGAGGGCTGCTGCTTCAATGGCACTTTCAGCTGAGCATGCTCCTGCAGCTGGAAAAAGCCCTCAGGCAAGGAGCCCCAGGGGCTTGGGGAAAGAAACCTCTTTAGTGTACGGAGAACAGCATCCTGAAGTGGCAGGTGACCCTCCGGGGTGAGCCACTGATGGCATCTGCTACAGAGAGTAAAGCTAATACAGCAAATTATGAGGCAACATGAAAGACCTTGTATTCGTTCATTTGAATTCAAGTCAGTAAATATTTTGGAGTCCTAGCCACTCTGAAAAAGAATTATGAATTAAATACGGTTCCTCCCTCAACAGGCATATAGTTCTTAAATAAGGAGTCTGGGCTTTATTGTTAGTGAGTAGCCACTTTATGATTTATGAGGAGGTGAGTAACCTGATCAGTGTCTCAGCGGTGAGTGCCAAGAACACAGGCAGAAAGTGATATTTGAGGTGGGAAAGCCATTTAATAAAGGCCTGAGCTAGAGTGGTGACGACGGAAAATGGAAGGATGTGTGGCCTGTGTGTGTGTGTGTGTGTGTGTGTGTGTGTGTGTGTGTGTTTGTAAGAAGTGCAGACTTAAGTAAGATTTACAGGACAAAGTAAAACTGGCAAGATGTGGCTGCTGATTGAATACAAAAGATGAAAGTGAAGGAGGATGCAGGAAATTCAGATTTTCAGCTTTGGGGGAAATGCTGTGGCATAAACAGAAACAAAGAAATCAGAAGAATGGAAAGGATGGAGAAGAAATGTTCATTTTTTTCTGTGTTGAACTTGAACTCACAGTACAACTCTCTCCCACTACCCCGTTGCCCTCAGTATTCCAGACACTTCCCCCAGATCTGGGCCCTGGGCTGCTGGCAGTTTATAAACTGTTGCAGCCATTTTCAGGTCTGCCAGGCCCACAGAAGCAGAGCTGGGGGTCTAAGCCACATCCATTGTCATCAGCTCGCAATAAACACCGGGGTTTTTTTGTTTGTTTTACTGGATAGTCTTTCTTTCCACAAAAGCACAAGCCTGTTCTCACCAGTGGGGCCAATCTGGTCTAGGCAGATGTAAGCTTTCTCCCCAAACGGAGGTTAAGACTCAGTCAAGACAGAACACCTGGCTTTAATGACCCAGGCAATTGGGAGCCTTGGTTCTAAAGTGGTACCACAGGCGGCTCCCACATGTACATCTGTCAACATAAAAATACCCCCAATCCGCGTCAGAACATTTATAGTATTCCCTGCTTCTATTTGAACCACAAATGCAGCTGAAGGAATCAAGAGTTCCCCCTACCCCCACCCCTTTCTGAGGTCTCTTGGTGCTGTTTGTTTGTTTGTTTGCTGTAAAAGAGGAGGTGGGGAGCTCCCCTCCCCCAAGGTTTGGTCAGAAATTCCACCAAGTCACCACTGGTGTTGGGGGTCTGGATTCACAGCAATGGTGCTTACTCCACTTTTTCTGTCAAGGAGGGAGGTGTACCCAGGGGATTTTGCCCCAGCTATAGGATCTCCTTGCGAGATGAAAATCACTGTGCAGAGCATTGGAACACCTAGGATTTCTGCTGGGGGTAGGCTAGCAGGTAAGCCCTAAGGTCAAACCACAGTAACACACAACTGCTAACTAATGATTTAGAAATTGGGAGTGAAGAGTCTGAACCGGTGAATGAGATCGTCGGAAAGTGAGTGAGCCTGAGGGAATGTCTGTGGGTTGATGGGAACCCCTCTGGGTGCCCAAGGGATACTGAGCCCAACTTTGGGCTCCCTGTCCTAGAGCCAACTGGCCAAACTTAGCTTCCATCTGTACTTTCTCCACAGCCAGCTTAAATTCCTCTTGGGAGAGTTGTGATCAGAGCTAAGAGTGCCACCTACAGACACTTTAGTGCTAATAGTTATTGAAAAATCTGAAGAAAGCCACTCACAATCAGTTGTGCAAGATCCTAGTAGATCTTGAAGTGTCATTGGTAAAGAATGATGTGTGTGTGTGTGCGTGTGTGTGTGTGTGTACTGGGGGAGGGGGTGGGTGAGAGACCAAGAGAAATAAAAAGCGAAGGAGATTCTGGGCCTGAGTGTGACTAGAAGGATGCTGGTGACATAAACAGACCTTGGGGAATGATGAAGACGGCTTTAGGAGACAGAAGGAGCTCAGCTGTAACCCTCTCCTCCCCTTTGCCCCCCACACACTGAGTCTGAGCCCCCAGTGAGACCCCTTCTCACCTCTCCCTCTTTCTGCCAGCATTTCAGACCCTTCCTTGAGGTCTGGACTCTGAGCCCCTGGCAATTTGTGACAGGTGGTTTTAGAACTACTGCCTCCATGTTTCTTACTAATTAACTAGAGTTCCAACAGTTAGGAAAAGGGGCATGATGGCTGGTCCCTTCTCATGCTTGTCACTGGTTAGCATTGTCCTTGCCTCTATCATCCCAGCTCCACCATCCCAATCCGTACCTATTGGCAGCTACTAATTTTCTCAAGATTTGGGATATATGAAGTTTGATCTTTTCTTAGAATAGCACTGAGCATCAAATCTTAAAACGTCAGAGCCTTAATATGTGTTTTTTTCCTCCAGATATTTTAAACAGTTAACATTTAACCCAAAAGAATAATCTCTAACCGTAGAATTTTGGACTGAGAAAGAAGCTGTTTTGGAGCATGGATCCTCCTACAAATCCTCAAATTACTTCATACAAAATTTGCTTGTCTATGTTTAATTTTACCACAAATACTAAAATTAACACATGCCCTTTTATGTGGTATAATGGGAACAGTCAGGCAGAATTGAGTACAAAGCTCAGCTCCACCACCTGTCAACTGTGTGACCTTGGGTAAGTCATTGAACTGATCTAAGCCTCAGTTTCTTAACCTGTAAGATGAGGAAAAAAACACCTCCCTCCCAAAGTGAGTTACAGATGTAAATGTTACAGCATCCTTAAAGTAAATCCAGCGCCTCTCACACAGTAGGTAGTCCGTGAATGTTAGTTCTCTTCTATTGCTTCTCCTTCCAGTTCCAATAGGGACACTGATCAGTCTCTATTTCTGAGCCAGCTTGTTCAGTGGATTTCGCTCTGTTTCAGGTAGCCTCTTCCAACATAGCTCAGGTCATATTTCCTCTTATTAACGGAAGGTCATTACAGTAATTAAACACTTTCTCATGCTTGTCAGTGACATCTTAATTTAAACCCAAGCTCTCGCCACTTCAAATGGCTTCTTGTGAAACAGACGAGGGGAAATCATACTCCTCAGATCACAGAGCCACAATTCAGTAGGTACCAGCTTTTCTTAATGAAAAGTACCAAGACAGTGCATGGAAGGAAAAATACTTGCCAGAAACTCTAAAATGCACAAAGGGGGCTAAGGAGAAAGAGAGTTATAATGATGCTGTTGATTCTTTTTCCCTTTTATTTCTCCTGAGAGTAGAGTTCATTTTCCCAGCCTCCCATACAATGACACCACAGTGGACACATGTATGTTTTTAGAAGAGCTGTATTACTGCTGACCTGGTACATGTGCTGCATTTAATCATCCA
Source organism: Equus przewalskii (assembly GCF_037783145.1). Classification (NCBI taxonomy): domain Eukaryota; kingdom Metazoa; phylum Chordata; class Mammalia; order Perissodactyla; family Equidae; genus Equus; species Equus przewalskii. The sequence goes on along the minus strand of NC_091852.1, from coordinate 26,766,945 downwards.
AGTCATGCCTGGGTGATGGGCCTAACACAATCAGGAGGCAAGGACTAGACAAATAGTCCATTTCCTGAAATGTGCAGGAACATAATCAAACAGGGGGATTATCCGAAATTCCATCATTGTGTACACTACTTATCTTCTTGAGTCAGGAATGAGGGGAGATTCCTTACTTTATTTCCCACTAAAATGATCCTTTGTCTCCCTCCTTCCACTCCTTTCAAAATCTAAATTAGAGGGATTTCCTCCCCCAGTGAAGTCAGACCATCCATCTGAGTGCATGCAGATTTGAGGGATGGTGTGGGAGAGAAAAGGAAGAGGGAGAAAATTTATGTTCTATCCTCAGAAGCTGACTCACAGATCAAGTAGGTAAAACCAAAGTCAAGTTGAAAGGAGGAAGCATCAGGTTCGCCCTCTCCTGATTCTAAGCTGAAGCTCATTGCTCTCATCACGCAAGTGTCACTGAACACAACACTATGTAACCCTCACTGCTCTCTGTAAAGACCTTTGTCATCCACATTTTAAGGGCAGTTTTGGTCAGAAGGAGATGAGGGTGGAATCACCAGTCGATTCAAAGGCTCTGAAGGAGAAGTTTGATGAGAGAATCACTGCATGGAATGGTGGCATGCCACTTTCATAACCACGAGCCTGTGGCGTTGTAGCAACTAACACAAGTCTTCACCAACATATTTACTCTCCTGGTGTCTCCAGATATGGCCAATGGGAGACAGGAAGGAAAAGGAGGAATTTTATAGCTTACCCCTAGAATCTGGGATTCACAAAAAGGTTGAGACTGAAAGTAAACCACTCTGAGATCAACAGTAACCTCATAGGCATGCAGTTAGTCTCCAGCTGGTGTTCCAGTCAGTCATCTGTTGAGAACTCAGCATATATTTTCCCATGGAAACAGCCTTACTTGTTATGGTTAGTCCCAGGCTGGTTCTCATAATCCGTGCTCAGTCTCGAGAAGCAAGAGCAGCTGCAGGACTCCATTGCCCTCCGACTGGGACACTCCCTGTACCCACAGGAGCAAGCCACAATGTTCCAGGGACTCCACAGTCACAGGACACACGCAGGCATCTTCCTGGCATCAGTCGTACTAGAAGACAAGTCATTTCAAATATAACATGTAGATGAGTATATGAAGTGGAAGGCTAATTTCACATGAACCTTTAAAATAAAATCCAGATGTGCACAGAAACTGTAAACAGCAGTTAACCCTGTAATTACTTTATATAAATTTGCATCGTGTGAGTTGCTTTTTTCCAACAAGGATGTCTACATTTGTTTGGGGGGAAAACTCTTCTTTAAATCAGTAAAGTATAGACTCTTTAAGAAATCTTTCACTGGGAGAATTCAGGCTGTGTCCCCAGACACAGTCGCTTCATCAACTCTCTTCCAACACCAAAGTCTTTCCATGGGCGAGAATGAGAAACACTGAGATGGAAAGATCCCTGGGCTGGGCCTGAGACTCAAAAGACCTGCATTCACAGCCCAGCTTCACCACAATACCATGTGATACTGAGCATACTATTTCTACTGATTGCTCCTTCATCCAGTGAACATTTATTGAGTACTTACTATGCGCTAGATACTGTGAGCTAGAGATGTTCCTCATCTGTAAAGTGGGGATAGTAATATTAGCATACAGTATTATTAAGGTCAAATAAGGTACCACACACAAAAGCTTTCCTTAACTACAATTCTATACAAATATATTTTGCGACTTCAGGCACTTTATGGATTAAGAAGAATTTCCCGGGGTAAACTTTGAACCTAACCGTTATTTATAGCATTGTTTCCATGCAGGGCACACCATGTTAGAATACCAGGGAACAGATCTCCCTCTCCCTGCGTTTCCATCCTCCTCTCCCAGATGTATGGGGGTGGCTGGCCAAGGATAGAACAAGGCCACATTATAAATGACTTTCTCTTTCCCTTTCAGACTCGACAGCCACTGATCAACTTTTAGGATCAAAAAGAGAATATATTGGTTCAAAGGACCCTCCTGATCCTCAGGGCTCATGATGAGTCCATTACTCTTTCAATATATCACATACCAAGTTTTCACTTGTAAAGGACATTCAGGTGTCAGGTGTTCACAAGTCACTACATGAGCAGTTCTGAATAAAAGAGAGTAATTCAAAATAAACAGAAACAGAAATCTTTTCTGCTGAAGTGTGTCATTGCATTCTGGAGCTAAGATAGCCCTGAGTCCTGCAAGTGAGTCCTCCACTGGCTGCTTGGGTCCACATCCCAGGATGAAGGCAAAGTGTACAGTCTTCCTGAAGGAGCTCACCTTTGGGCACTGAGTTCTCAAAGTGCCCAAGAAAGGCCACTTTTCAATGAGAGCAAAAAAGGAAAAAGAAGTGAGGAAAGTAAAGCAACCCCCAAACTAAAGAAAATAGCTGTTTTCATCTCAAAGCAAGCTTTTTCAGACGTGAGGCTGGAGCCATTGGAGGGGACTATTGTAAAGGATAGGAAGGCCGCCAATGTACTGGTTGAAACCCGCCATTAGAAAGGGCTGAACACAGATAATCTCCCCTTAGGCCAAAGAAAATCATAGAGCCTTTTAATTTGGGAGTTTTAAATCCTTAGAATGGTTGTAGGCTAATTGAAGAAAGCTTTGAGGAAAGCATCTAGAACCAATGTCTTGGCTGTAAAGTTCATTTAAAAGAGAATAAGAGACTCCTTCCCAACCACATCTGCACTGCCCCTTTTCCAAATGAACTCTCATGTGTGAAGCACCTGCTTTGTGTGAAAACCTGGAAATTTGCTCAGGGAACTGAAATGAGACTAGAGAAGCCCTGGGCTCTGTTTGCTCACTAGCCATTGGGAAAACAAATCCTCCAGAAACAGCTCTGCAGAGGGAGTCTATGTTAAGAGTCATCAAACCATGCTATGGAAATACAGAGGAAACACACATTAATCCTGAGAGAGCAACTTAAAGGAGAAATATTTTAAGGTGATAAAATGAAAGAATAACGTAAGTTGATGGAATTGAAGAGGTTAGTAATTTGGTAACTAAAATCGGGCATTTTGACCACTTGACTAATAACTGGTCAAAATGCCCAGCCACAAAGAAAAAAAAAGAAAGAAAGAGGGAAGGAGGGAAGAAAATAAATCAACACAACTTGCTTGCACAAACTATTTGCTCCATCCTTACTTTGTATGCATCTCCCCAGTTTCCCTTAGGTTACTAGCTAATTTAGACAGAATTTAGCAGATGCTGTTGGTTGCCTCTCCAACATCTAGCCTTTCATTCTCTTTCGGTCAAGTAGCCTTGAGCTTGAAGACAGACTGGCCCCATCCAGAGCCACAGTGGTGGGCTCTGATTGGCCCAGTCTTCCATGGTAGCCTCAGCCCTCCCCCTGCCAGTGGTTTGTTCAGGAACGAACATGCAAAACATGGCTAACGACATTGCAGGACTTGGAAGAAAGATTTCCTTGATCTTCAAGAGGGACCCAAGGAAGAGACCATTGTTTTCTTCTCTCTCTGGATATTGTCTTGTCTGGATGTGGTGCCTGGAGCTGCTGGCAGAGTTGGGAAACAGAAAGAGGCTGACTCCTAATGACTGCACCACTGAACAAACCAGCCTGGAGCCCCTGCCCCTCCACTTCATGCTGCATGAGAAAATACTGTCCTGACTGCTCCAGCCAGCTGCTTCACGGTCCTGTTACTTGTCCTGAGGGAATCCTAACTGATACCGGGAGGCTCCACGTCTTTGTTCTGCTCTGGCTGGGAAATAGGCACAGACGCGGTCTCTAGAGATGGTTCATTCTCATTGGGTTTGCATGAGATAAATGCAGTAAAGCCTTCCTATAAAGCAGCTCACTGAGGCCTAAATCTGGTTCTGATCAGAGGCTTCTACACGCCTCTCAGCAGCTCTCACATGCAGTTTGTCCGCTGGGTCAGGGATCTGTCAGCCTCTCATGCTGGCTTCAGCTGGCACTGAATTAGACAGGAAGGAGCCACCATGTGGGAGAATTTAGAGGAAAAGGAAAGGGGTTGTGGCCAGAATTATCACACAGGCAGATAAATAAAACCATGATGCCCACATCCTGACCTTTCCCAGCAATGCCTCCTCCCTGCATATCACATAAAAACACCTGGAATGTCTTCCATGCACCCAGCACTTCCTCTTTCCAAAGCCCTTGGAAACATTAGTTCACATAAATTTCATCCTCAAGACAACATGGTAAGGTAGGTAGAGCAGGTAATTCTACCTCCATTTAATAGATAAGCAAAGATCTAGAAAGATTAAATGAGCTTTGTAGAGCTACCCAGCTGGTGTTGATGGGACCTGGACTTTGGATTTCATTCCCCCAAAAGACCAGGAATATAGGCATATACATACGAATATATTTGCTTATATTTTTAAATATAAATATACTATTTTATAAAAATATTTAATATTTATTTTTAAATTATATATTATTAAATAAAATACAAATCACAAAGGATTCAGGTCATAGGAGTTCTAACATGATACTAAGAGAGAGAGGAGAGATACATGAAAACAAAACATGAGAGGTGGAGAAAAAAATTTTGAGGGGAATTATGAGGAAAGAGTTTTACTCTCAGATCTGATTTGCAACGCAAGGAATTTTCACTGTACCATACTCAGTAGAGTTCAACGAGCCTTTTTTTTAGTCTCTACGATGGAAAAATTGCCCCTTGGGCTGAGTCTTAAAGGATAGGAAGAAACGAGACAGGGAAGCTGGGAGGCAGCGAGGAATCCCCGGGCACAGAGTACAGCCTGTGCCACCATGACAAAGAGGCATTCATCAGTGGGGCAGGGGACCTTCAAGTGGCTTTGTGTCGCTGGAACACTGGATGCAGCAAAGGACAAAGCACAAAAGAGAAACCCAAAAAAACCACTCTCTGCCAAAGGCTCGGTCGTGCCCTCCACGGAGCCAGGCTGAGGAGCGTGGGCTCTCTTCTATACGTTTGTGGTCTTCACACTTTTCTGCTCAGAGACCCACTAAAATAATTAAAAACCTCTGTGCCTAATGTCTGCAACTTAGTTCGAATCACATGGAAAAAACAAGGTGGATTGATGGAGGCGTAGACGGATGGCTAGGTATGTGAAAAAAACAGTGTATTAAAAGGTTTATAGAACCCAAGTGGGGCATATATGGGTGTTCACTGTATAATTCCTCGACCTTCTCTGAATGTTTAAAATTTTTTCATAATAAAAATGTTGGGAGAGAAAAAACTGTGTAACCCCTCATATATATTTAAATCTTTTCATCATCGGTTTACTTTTTTTCGTAAAACGACATAGAAAATAAACATTTTATAAAATGAAAGATGAGAATTGACTGTTTATGAAAGAACACCGTATTTTATGATTTGATAAATAGATTTTAACTACTCTGTTGATCAAGTATACTGAATTTGAAAGAATGCTTGTAAAATATTTATCCTTGGTTTTTATGTAATTATCTTGAAAAATGTGATGGCCTTCATGCATTCCAATTACGTTCAAAAGAATCGGCATCATTAACCTTTTACTGTTTCAGCTGAGGGATCAAGGTGTTGTGATTAACCTTAAGAAGTTTTGCTAAAAACCAATATTTCACTTTATCCTTTTGTTTGATATTCAGAGGTTTTTACATCCTAGGCCAACGGACCAAAGAAAGATTTAGGATGGGGAAAAGCCTAACTTTCTTTTGTAAAGGGTAGAAGAACCCTGTGATTGCAGGTTCATTCAGATATAGAAGACCTGGAAATTTATTTCTTAAAATCCATCCGTGCACATGTACCCCTTGAAAAGTCTTTGTGTAGCCCAGTTTGGAGACTATTCTCTAAGTGAGAAGTCGTCACCTATAAGATGAGCCGAGAAAGGACGGGATCAATTTTAGACCATGTCCCTGGAATGAGTGTGGAAGACAGATTCACAGGGGTCAAGAGTGGAGGGCTCAGGGATACCAGCTAAGCAGGTATTGTAGTCATTCAGATCTGAAACAGGAGGGAGATTTTGGAGCAGGAATTGCGGAAAGAATTTGAGAAATACTTTTAAGAGGCGATGCTCAGCCAGATTGATGACCAACCAGATGCAGAGAGAAAAGGAAAGAGCAAGGGAAGAGTGACCATTTGACCCATTATGGAAAGGAATAAATATACTCTATAGAAATTTAATATGTGTGCAGTCTTCTGAGGATAACATGTTATAATATTATAAAAATCTCTGCAACCTTTGATTTTAGCTTTTTTCTGTTATATGAAAATCTGGCAATTCAACCTAGAGACTGTCCCTCAGTACTGTGGTCTCCATTCCAAGGGACCTCACATCCAAGAGCTGACTGGATCATGGGGGTGCCTGCTTGGTCTCAAGCTACAAACAGGACAATTGAAAGAAGAGGGAATGAGGATTAGGAGGAGAAGAATCTAGGCCCCGTTCTGCCTCTACTCCTTCCTGTGTGACTTCACTTAACCTCTCTGACTTTCACTTATATCATCCAGAAAGCAGAAGATGTCAACCAGATGCTCTGTGAAGTCCCTCGCCTCCCTAACCTTATTATAAGACTCAAAAATCAGTTGACTCCGGGCAGGCCAACTCCATAAGGGTAGGGAGAGAGTTAAGAAGTTGAGTGAAGAATTTGACAGATCATGAAGATGAATTAGCTGCAGGGAGAGTCAATAGGTGTAAATTGCTATAGGCTTGGGGGCTTTCTGCAGCCCCCAGTCAGCACCTGGAGGAAGAAGGTGCTAATGATACTATGGGGACAAAACCCGCTGATAGTTATTAAGCAGCAGGCAGTAGAAAACCCAAATTTGTACCAATGTAATCTGAATCAGTGCCAGCATCAGCCCAATGAAGGTCCTTGGGGGTGGGTGACAGCACTCAGAGAAGTTGAAAATGATGGCTGATAATAAAGCACGAAGTCAAACTAAGACATGCATTTCTCATTTTTTCTTTAAAAAGAGACCCCACTGTATTAGCAAGTGCTTCTTACCAGCTAAAGAAAAGTGTTAATTATTTCCAATAGTCTATAAACAGACGGATCTATCTTCTTTTTAAGCAAGTGAAAGACAGAGCATCATTGGTACAGGTCTTTTGCATTCTCTACCTGGACTCATGTTTGGATCCAAGGTGAGTTACTTGAGACAAAGCAAAAGGAAGGCTGGGTTATGCAATGGAAGGCACAGAGCCAGTAAACTGAGGCTGGGATCCCAGATACTGCAGAATAGTTCAATTAGGACTGGTCCCTCCCGGTAAAGAATCCATGAATCCAGGGTAAAAGAGCCAGATAAACCAATCTCCTGACTCCACTGGGGCCAGGCAGAGCACTCTCACTTTTTCAAGGTCTGTGATCCCAATTTAGCAAAGTTCTGTGGTCTCCAACCTAACCAATTCCACTTCCAATCAGATATCACATGTGAATTTGCTTCGGAAACAGGAAAGTGCTATCCCTCTCTAAGTGGATGTGCTATTATTATTCTCAGCCGCCCCACCTGGAGCCCTTTGGGCCAGCATGGACACCGTTCCTTACACCCCACATTCCATTGTCACCTAAAATGGTTCCTCCTCCATGTCCAAGTCCCTCTGCCTAAACCAAATTCATCTTTCAAATCTCACTTTCTCCTTGAAGCATCAGACCTCACCACGTCTTTAAGCTCCTATGTTTCTTATAGATCATGATTGACAATTCATAACATGATTTTCTTAATTGTTTTCGTTCTTAACAAAACAATTATGTAATTGTCTACATTCATCTAGCTGAGGGACATCTCCTACCCTTTGTTTTCACCCCCTATAATCCAAAGAACAGTTTGAGGCACTTGCTGACTCTCTAACATCTGTCTGGTTGATTGAGGGTGCTTCAGCAACCCGGTTCCCAGGATTCAGAAGTGGCAGGCTTGTCCCTGCCATCCTTCACCCGGAAACAAGCGTGGGTGTGGAAGTCTCAGAAACAGAAGTCACTTTCCCCAGCATCAACTTGCCCTGCCACCATGTCTGGCACCGCTCTAGTGTAGCCCTCTCCTCCTAGCATCTCATGACTCTCAGAGAAAGTCTCTCAGATGTTCCTCCTGCAAGAGCCACAGGAGACCAAGCGAGACTCCGGCGTGGGCAGAGATGGAATGTCATGGAGGAAGAAGAGGGAAAGGATGGTAACTGAGAGTGAGGAGAATCAGACATGTTCCCGCTGTGGAAGCATGAGTCCTGCAGGGTGGTGACAGCCTGGAAGGCAGCTGGAAGAGCGCCTGTGAATTAAGGCACCTCGAGGAAAGGAGAGATCACAGTTTGAACATTAGAAAAATAGGAAAGTAGGAGAGATCAAAACTCAAGCATCAGGAATTTAAGCACAGCCACCAGAAAACCCACAAACGAGACCATGCCTAATCCTCAGTCATCTCAAGGGAAGCTACCTTAAAAGCACTACAGCATGAGAGAGTGGGCGTAGAAGAAGCAACTTTCCCAGAATCATATACCAGTCACTGAGAAATGTGTGCTTTTCATTGATTAAATATATAAACACAGTCTTGCTTCAGCAATACCTCCAAAGCATGTGTGGGAAAAGAACACAGCCCGTTTATAACAGATACTCTCTGGTTATGATGCGTACCAAGTAACATGCGATACTCAGTAGCCAACATGTATATGAAGCCACTTCAACAACCTATGATGTTACTATGTGCCAGGCACTGTTGTAAGTTATTTACAAATGTAAACTGCTTTAACTCTCACACCATCCTATCATTATCCCCACTTTACAAAGGAGGAACCGAAGGCACAAGCAAATTAAATGTCTTTCCTAAGGTGATCCAGTCACTAAGTGGTGGAAATGAGATTTGAACGCAACGTGTGTGGCTCCTCAGTCCTTGTTCCTAGCTGTTTTTTCCCACCCCTGTGTTGTTCTACCTTTTAAGCTGGGCTGTTTAACCAGGTGACAAAGAGATGACAGCAGCAGCAGCAGCAGTTTATCTGTCAACTACCTCTTCCCACAATACCTTCTATCTGGAAAATAGCATAATATCTTCCCTGGATCTTTCCAGCTTGAAACTCTTTAATCAGCCTACTGTCCTACTCTCGGAAAGCAAAATCTGAAGAAAGAAATATTTATAGGTTTATTGGGATACTATAGATCAATGGTCTGGAACATCCTACCTGCCAACCTTTTCTTTTGTTATTTTTAACCCATCATTACTGCTGATAGAGGTTCTCTTACTGACAGTGAAAGAACACGTTGCTCCTTGCTTCTCCTTAGCCACCAGCTGGCACAGCTTTCGCTCCCCACCCCCACCCACCCAGGGATGTATCCTATAAGCAGTACCTCCTCCCAGTGGACCCACTGCCTGGACTGCCACCATCTCTCAGCATCTCAGAAAAGCAAGGATCCTCTTCCTGGCCGACACCCCGCAAACTCAGACTCTGCTTGTTGATCTGCTGACCATGCAAAAAATAAGTGAAAATTTCAAAGTTTTCTAGAACTCTCTCAATTTCAAATGCTTTGTCACATCCACAAATTGGGCTATGGGGGAATCTACAGAATTTGTATCCACATTGGGGCTTGATGTTCCTAAGTAGATATTATGAGAATTCCATTTTTCCTAATGTTTAACAATCAGGAGGAGAAGCCTCCCAGACTCCAGGTGCTTCAGAAGGGCAACGCCTCCACTTCACCACTGCTGATTTTCTGGACCGTCACACACTGACAGCTTCCTTCACTGCTCCTTTTTCAGAGCTTGTTCCTCATCTGTATTCTTCCTTCCTTCCTTCCCTCCCTCCCTTCTGGACTGGAGGCAGCCAGAGCTGACTGGTGAATTCCTGGGTTACCTCTCTTCCCTTGGTATGTACCACCTCACTTCAGGTGTGTGAACAGCCACTGAGTCTATGTCATGTACTCTATTTAAACATGAAATAGACTCTACCGGATTGGGGATGAAAATATGCTTTTGAAGAAAGAGTCAGTGGAGGCCCATATTTATAGGACATTTATTGCTGCCACTTTATGGGGAAAATTAGTCTTTTATGCTTTCTGTAATGATTCCCCAGGCCCTCTTTTCAAACCAGCATGCTCATAAATTCCTTGTTTTTACAGCAGGGCAAAAATGTGCTAAAGCATGCTCCTCCTCACTCACTAGCATCATCTGGCAGAGGATGGAGAAGCATCCTGGGAAGAAGATAGTGTGCTGGCCTCCAGGCCACAACACCAGCAGGCTGCTGGGCCCCCTCTGGACACTTCTTCCAGGGGTGGGGGCAATGCCGTGTAACTGAGGGAGCCCATCTGGAGAGCACACTTTTCTTAGAAACACAGCTGGCACTTTAAGGAAAAGAAAGCCCAGGCATTGGGCAGTGAAAGCCTGCTCCAGCCCTCCGGGGCTTTGCTGGGTTGAATGATGCTAGCCTGATACTGTTTGAAGAGGGTCCCCTTATGCAGGGCATCTGGCCTCAGTACATCTCATCTCTAAGTGAGCCAGGAATAACTGCTTCGAAACCTGGAGAAGGTTTTCAGGTAAAGCCAGCTGTGGATTGTGTTGCCTGTCCAAGTTGTGCTTTTCAGAACCAGAGGACTTCCTAAGTCCATGCCCAGTGGCCAGGGCTCCCTTTCCACCTGGTTCAGCACTATTGTCTGAGCGACCTCTACCGCCTGACCCTGACTAGTCATTTTAGACTCCTCAAAACATGACTCAAAGACATCAGTAAGAGGAAATAAAAACAAGATTGCTTTATCCTTAAAACAAGTCAATTCCCATTTACTTAAAAGAGGGAGAGGGTAGTCCTCAGCAGGAGGCTACTGAATTCTTACTTATGGTCAACCTTGTGCTTTCAGGCTAATATAATTAATAGTGATGCTACAAATATGAGAGGTTGTGTTGCCTAAGAATCAGCTCCTCTCAGAAAGGAATATTCAAATATTCGAATCACGTAACGGTTTTGCTAAACTGTAGATTTGGATTCAGTGGGTCTGGGGTAGGAGCAAAGATTCTGCATTTTTGACAAGCTCCCAGGAGCAGCCCTTGCACCGAGTCCAGGGAACGCACTTTGAGCTGTAAGGTCTTAAGTAGAGAGCTCTGGCTTTGGAATTGGACAAATTCAGACTTGAATTCGGTCACTTATTACCCTCAGAGTACTGGGTAAGTTCTTTGAGTTTTGACCCTCTTTTTCTTCATGTGAAAAGTAAAGCAAATAGTAATGATACTTGTCCATCCTCATTCCCATAGTTGATATGAGTTTCAGGTGAAAATCTATGTGAAGGAGCTCTGGAAGCTCTCCATTGCTTATACAAATGTTAGAATTAATGTTGACTCCTTTCAAGGATACTGTTTTATGTGCTGAGTGACTCCAAGATTTTGCTTAGTGATGGAAGGAAATGCCTTTTGGAACATATTGCACAGACAGAATAGATGAGGAAAAAGTTCCAAGAGGCTGTTTTTCTTCCATTGCTTTCTCAAAGACCAGTGATAAAACAGGCAGAGACAAATCACCTGTCCTATTTTTAGAGCATTCCAGGGGAGGGAGATTCTACTCCATTTCTTGGTAAGCTGTTTAATCTTAAGCAGAGGAAGTATTTCTTAGTTGAGTAATTACTAGGTCTATGTGATCCTATAACCAGTTGATTCAATGCAATCCTCAGTTGTGTCTTGGATTTGCCACTGAATAAGCATACTGACAGGTAGATGGGTTGCATTTTTCTAACCTCATTCAATATATGCTGTTCAATTAAGTGGAAAAAAGCACGGGCTTTAGGAGCACATACGTCAAGTTTAAATCTAGAGTCTATAGCTTATTAATTATGCTAAACAAATTGTTTGACCTCTCTGAGTCAATTTGCTTATCTGTAAAACAGGACTAAGAATTCACATCGCATAATACTCTGGAGAGCATTTAAAGAAATAATATTTAAGTGCCTGAAGCCTAAAAGATGGCCAATAAATATTAGATTTCTCCCCTTTATTCTGATTCTGTGCCAGAAAACAAAGAACAAATTATCAACTTTTAAAAGTATTAAAAATTAGCCAATTTTTAAAATACTTTCTATGTACCAAGAACTTCACTAAGCACCAGGACTCTCTCATCTAATCCTCACAACAAGCCTTTTACTATTTTTATTCCCATGTTAGACATGAGAAATCTGGGTTGTAGACAAGTGTCTTAGTCCAGTCCCAACAGTTGGTGGCAGGGCTGGGACACGGGTTCAGAGGAAGCTAACTCCAAGAACTTCACCCTTATCCATTTACACCTGACTCCCAGCCTCCCCCCGAAAATAACCCTTCGCATCGGGTCAGCCTTCTCTTTTTCCTACTCACAAGATGCTCTTATGTTACTGTCTGACATGCCTGCTGGTACAAAAGACGTTATATTTTGGAGTTGATCCCAAAGAATGCTGTCTTCCACTAGTATAACTTCATGGAAGAGCCACAGGCCCAGGGACATTGCAACAGGGCAAACAAAACAACAGGTCTGGAAAACAGGGAAATGACCAGTACGTCAATATCATCCTGCATCCCTCCATAAATATCACATATAAAAAATATACATGTTATGTACTTTTTCACTGAGTAGATGGAAGACCAAACTGAAGGAAAACTTTTAACTATCTAAAACACAATGACCAGCCTCAGACCGTTTTTAAGGTTATGGGATTTATGTTTAAATAATAAATCTCAGAGCTCCTTGGATCTTCCTTCCTCCTACAAGGATGACTTCACCCTAACTTTTCTCTTCTCAAGTGACATTTAAGAAGAAGATAAGTGAAAGTTAATTTTTAACAAGGGTAAATTTTTACCATCATATGCATGGAGAAAGTGATGAAGATACAGTTTAATTTGACACCATGGAGCTCTCAAAACTATGTGAGGAGAAGCACAGGGACTGGTGGCCAGGTGCCCAGACTCAGAACTCCAATTCCTTACTGATTGATGGATTGGCTGATTGATTGATTGATTGATTGATTACATTAACATTTATTAAGAGCTGACCATGCATCATGTACTAGACTGAGTACTTAACATATTTTACTTCAGCTAATCCTTCATAAAATGTTATGAGCTAAATGTTGTTATTATCCCAGTTTAAAGATGAGGAAACCAAGTGTCAGAGCAAATAGGTACCTTGCTCAAGGTGTAGCTAATAAGGCCACCTAGCTCTGACTAATGCTGAAGGCTGAGCTCTTCATGACTCTGTGACAAATGCCCTCAGGCTTCCTACTTTTTATTTCCTCTTTCCCTAAGCTTATATAAAATTATAACACTCACATGTGCATACACACACACCCCACACAGATAATAGTCACTGTCACTGATTCAGGCTCAAAATAAAATATTGGTCTTTTTAGCTTCACTCTCACCCCTATCCTCTTCCTAAAAGTGGTAGATGACTACTTTCTACCCCCCTCAACTTCCAGACTCTATAAATGCACCAACAGCAAAGCACAAGTTGAATCAAGAAGTTGTTTGAATAAATTCTCTGCTTGTTGCTTTTATAACTTCAACACATTGAAGCCAAGTCCAATACACAGGAGCTTCCCCGTCCAGTCTCTTCTTGCCCCACTTACAGTCAACAGACCCCTACCTCACTTATCCCTATGCTACCCACCCTTCCCTTCTTCACTTGACCCCTCTGTAGTATGACTCATTTTGGTGTAAAGAAACACTAATCTGGGACTTAACATCTGAAGTGAAGTCCTAGTCGTACTAGCATGATGCCACCTGGGTGAAGGTGAGCAATCCCTCACACTTCCTGGATCTAGTGTCTTCGTCTCTAAAGTGGAGTAAAAAGTTCCAGACTAGCTCATGGCAAAGGATGATGCCAAAAGTCTAATGAAACGGTAGATATGAAAATGCTCTGACAGCTCTAAGGACTGTACAATAATAAGGCTACTTAGGATTTATTAAACCCTTACTACATGCCAGGTACTACACTAAGAAATTGAAATGAAATTTCTTATTTAATACTCCCCAAAACAGCATGAGGCAGAAATCACTACAGACGAGGAAGCTGAAGGCCAGAGCATTAAAGTGACCTGCTCAGGACCACACGGCTAAGAAACTGGACTGCAAGCCCATGTTTGTTGTTCTGTATAGTATTTGTTTCAGGAATGACCACTTCAATCCTGCAAAAAAGAAAGAAAGGAAGGGGATGTGGGGGCATCTCCATTTCTACTGCCTGGAGTTTGTCCGGAAGAAAGGCTGGTCATGTTGAAATTAGGGGCTTGCACCTGTTCTCAAGCCCCCCATGCCCATTGGAACCACCTGGGGAGAGTTAAAAACACTGATACCTGGTTCCTCCTCAGAGATTCTAATTTAATTGGCTTAGGGTGACCCTTGAGCATCAGGCTTTTTGAAGGCTCCCAGGTGATTCCAGTGTGCAGCCAGAGAGGTAAGCCACTGCCCAACACTGACAAAGCCCTACAAAGAAAGAAGCTCCCAGCATGCTCAGATCTGGGCTCTGAATGGTCCCCTCTGAAGTGGGAAGCAAGAGGGCAGAGTAGAGTGGAGGAAGAGAGAAGTGGCTGAGAATTGATGGAATCCAATATTCATTGCTGCATTCTGAATGGCAACTTTCCCGGCAGATACATTACCAGTCATGTTCCAGCCATAAAACATAGAGCTCTCATTTCCTCAGCGGCCTTATACACTCTGAGTGCTTTTCAGCATTATTAACCTCCATGATCAAAATAGATAGGGAGGCTGAAAGCCAGGCGAAACCTCTTTACATCTTCTGAATTGCAAAGCCACACAGTAAGAAAGAAGTCAGCTTGCGTGCAAGCATTCTTGCTTGACTCAGACCAACCCAGAGCCTGGATAGATTCACTTTGTGTACATAATAGGTTCAGGAGGGCCGTGGATTTGGAGAAATAAATGTGTCATAATTAGACTCACTGGCATTAGTATAACCACATGCCTTGTTTGAACAGTTGTTTCATATAAACAAGGCTGTCTCAGCTTCTCTTAGGCACATTTCTATTAAAAAAAACTAGGGTATATAGAGGAAACATTGCTCATTTAGGACTTCCCACCATCTAAACTCCACTCCTATTTGGGTGAATAACAGAATTGGCAGGAGACAGAGTTCGTTTCTTGTTGAAGAAGTTAGAGAAAGACAGATAGTCTCTCTCTCTTCTCCCAGGAGGCTAGAGTATGGAGACGTGACTTGGCATATCCAATCAGGTTCTCCCACCCCTTGCTCCTATAGATCTCTACAAAAAGAGCATGGGATCAATCAGAAATTTTTTGCAGTGGTTGTGGTGGATGAGAGGATCCAGAGCAGGGAATCAAGTATCTAAGGGAGAAACAATCCAGCTGAGTGACCACATCCAGATGAGTGTCCACTGACAGCTCTAACAGCAGTGGAGAGCCCCCACCTCGCAGATGGAAGTGTCTTCAGCAGGATCCTCCCATGACAGTGCCCCAGCCATGCCCTGCCTCCCTGATTACTGCCTGAACCTGTCGTCCAACCCTCCTGGATTCCCCAAGCTGTCCAATTACCTTCCAAGAAATTCCTTTCTCTTTAATTTAACCAGAGAAGGCTCTCGTTGTTTCCAACCAAGAACTCTGTTAGTGCAGGGTAATATAAGGGGATCTAATTGCTGCTCTTTTACTGGTTATCCAGAAGTTACCCACATGGTCCTGTACCTTACAGATGTTTATAATATGGTGACATCTAAATACAAACCCTTTTCCAGCTCTTAATCCCTCACTTGCAAAATCCAACTCTGCAAATTTACCTCTGTATTCTTGTCCACCATTGTGAGAATTTTCGATGCAGTGCCCATGAGTAGTGAGTCACTTCAGGTTATAATTTAAGGAATAAGAGTTAATTTCCTAGTCTGAAGAATGGAAACAAAAATAGTGTACAGGCTTACTTCGGGGTCATAAGAGGGGCTAAGTAGCATGAAGCAAGCTGTTGAAGTACCAAAATTTAGTATTCCATTTTTGATTTACAGATAATCCTAAACCCTCTGTCTGTCATGTTTGGTCTTTAGATGCAGTACTCCAGTGCACTACATCCAAAATTATCTCTAAACATTTTTGTCTGACATCTTTTCTGCGGGTGGGGAGATAAAGTGTTTTGATCTGAAAGATCTTTTCTTGGTAACTGAATTGAGGGTGGGATAGGAAAAGAAATCCAAACCTCATTCTTCAGCCTTCTGCTGTACTCTATAAGTGTGTCAAGCTGCATTTCAGATTAGGAGTCCATGGAAAAGGTTATCATAGATCAGCCAAGGTGCCAACATAAATGACACCAAAGGAGTCAAATAGAGAGGATGCACTACCATCTAAACAGGTAATTTTCAAGCTAAAGACCATCTACTTCATGTCCACGGTCCCTGATCTTCTCTCACTCCTGGAGTACTAACTGTCTCTCCTCATCATCCACATGTGGCAAATGACCCTGACTTGAAAGGAAATATGGGACAATTGAAAAAATGTGGGGTTTGGAAACAAATAGACTTAGGTTTGAATACTGCTTCAACTGCTATGAGTTCCATGACCCTGAGCAAATTTCTTAACTTCTCGAGGTCTTAGTATTTTCTTCTGTAAAATGTATATATAGAATGATATAGAATGCCAAGCATAGTGCTTGAATACAGTTAGTGAAAATGGTTTGCCTCATCCAGGTAGGGTGATTGAGGTGGACTGAGGAATATCATGTGTTCATTTATACAAGACACGTTTGTTTCTGTTCATCATGTGCAAGGTTGTCTATGTATACAAAGATAAATAAAACCCCGGATCTGGCCTCAGGGTGCAGTTAACAATTAAAACATTGGCTAGAGTTTACAATCACCAGAAGTATATCTAATACAAGTCCCACTTTTCCACATCTCCTTGGAAAAAAGTCCTCCCCCCCAAAATAAACCCACTCAAATCCCTCTCCTAAAAAGCCAATAACAGCTATTTTTCTAATTACAAGATTCAGTCCAATCATCCCCTCCTCTATAGTATCTCTCCTTATATACCCCATCCCCACCCCCAGGCAGCAGCATGCTAGTAAATGTGTAACAAGGGCTCTCTGCTGGGGGCGTGGGGTAGAAGGGAGGATCCTAATTTATAGTGTTTGCCAATTTATGTAGTGCAAATACTCCCACCATGGCTGATTTTAAGCTACCAACGTGACCTCACTGAACACATAATTGGGAAGAAATATGCACAGCCAGCTGTCATGAGCTAATACAAGATGGCTGCAACACACCACTGCGGCCTCCCCAGAAAATCAACCATTCTTTTAGTTGTGCTGCACTATACTTGGTGCTACTCTACCTAATGCACTTGTTATATATCTGTCCCACTTGCCTCCAATAAACTGTAATCTCCTTGATGGCAAGAACATTACCAATACTGTACTGGTATGGCTCCAGCACTTGCAC
Source organism: Equus przewalskii (assembly GCF_037783145.1). NCBI lineage: Eukaryota > Metazoa > Chordata > Mammalia > Perissodactyla > Equidae > Equus > Equus przewalskii. The sequence continues at coordinate 26,749,630 of NC_091852.1, read as the reverse complement.
ACTCTCTGGCCCAGAGCAGGTCCTCAGTTCACGCCTTTTGAGTGAGTGACATCACAGGAAGCTTTCCATCCTCTTTAGCACTCCTGCTGTCTTGTAGTTATAATGAACTGGTCTTATGAGGTTCATGAGGTTTGTCCTCAGCTTCCCAAACTCCTGTTTAGTTTCTCAGTGTCCTTTCTCTCTCTTCCCCTTTCCCATCATGAAGTGCAAACAGAAAAGGTTCTAGTAGCAGTCATTTACACCTCAGAATGAATTAAATCTCTTGTTTCCACAAGTGTGCCATGCCTTAGCTCTCCCTGGGTGATAAATCTTTGTCCTTAATTAAGATAATTTCAATGCTAGCAAGCAGGAGTAAAATTTGATGGCAGCCACTTACTTTGTATATATGTAGAAATAGCCTTGTAGAAATAGCTCCCATGAAAATGACATGTCAGTATTTGCAAATATTCTTGGGGTCTCAAAAGCTTGTGACATTTTGAAATCCATAGTATTTTAACCTAAACTAAGGCAAACTGACCATTCACTAAATTCGCCTGTCCATCCTAAAACACACAAGTCCAGGAAGTCATCAATTCAACTTACTCTCTTTTTTTAAAGGCTTGTCTACCAACTGTGGACACAGGAGTCTTGAAACTCTTGTTTTAACCATCTCATCCTACAAACAAAACTATCCTCAAGCATGTTTCATTTCATATAAGAGCTGTATCCCTGACAAATGGTATAAAAATCAAATCAGATATTAAAAGTGCTGATCATATTTAAAGGAACATTGATAATAATAATAATAATAAAGATGATTCAGATTCTAACTGCTGACTGTATGCCCATCACTAAGCAAACTGCTTTATGTAAATTTACCCCTTACATAAAGCAAGGAAACCACTGATGATATAAACAATGGCTACTTAAAATTCTCTGTAACTTTGAGATTTTTTTATTTTGGACTTCCCTAAAGTACTGTTGTCATTTCACACCTGGTGCAGATAGACTGAGAGCATTCAAGCCTTTGTGTTTTTATTGAGGATACAATTGCACACTCCACTCTTCAACTAGCAAGAACCAAGCCAAGCTCCAGGAAGCATTAATTTAAGGCATGACATGAAATAATATCCACATGAATGGATTATCTCATATTCAATCACATTTGTTTCAGTATTTATTTAATTAATTAAAAACACAACTATATTTATAATGGCAGCCTGTGTCTTCGAAGATCCATAGCCTTATTTCCTTCTGGAAGCACTCACTGAAGAGGAACTTTAAGTACTTCTCTTCATAGCCAAATATATCCCGTTTTCATTAGAGGTGCCTGAGCACATAGACATTCACCATAACCTCATTGATAATTGCACCTGATTAACCACAAACTGCAATAGAAGGAGGATTGAATGCTTTTTATTAATTAACATAGTCAAGTCAAGGAAAACAGCCTACATGAGGGATAGCTTGTATAAAAATAATTGACTCATTAATCTTAACCATATGAACGTGTTTGCGTTAGCAAGGTCAGTCACCAGAAAGGATTCAAACCAGAATAGCATATTCACGCAAGTATGATTTTGTCGTTATTTCATTTGGACTAGCATGGAATTCCTTAGAACAGTGAAGGTTTTTGGAAGGACATAGTCACAGAAAAGGCAAAAGTTTCATAATGGCGATTGCTTCACTTTTTCAAGTTGTCAGGGCACTGAGGAGGAAAGCCACATTCAATTTTCATTCCAGTACATAGGTAGCATTCGTGTCCCAAAAGCAGTACCTTCCGCATGCTGTGATTCTGTAGCCATAAGCACCAAGCGCACCTCAACAGCAGCGGAAGTGTGCATACCAGGGGCTCTCAGCCAGACAGACATTGTATCCTGGGGACTATAACAAATTGGGAAGCAGATTTGGGTACGGGGGCGCTTAAGCCTGGAAAGCAGTCATTTAAAATAATAACCAAAGGAAGTACTTCTTCACGCAGCAGGTGGTAAACACGTGGAACTTATTATTCCCAAAGAGTTGAACAAGACAAGAAATGCAAATAGCTTCAAGAAGGGTTTGGAAAAATTGTGGATGTCCAATCTCTTACCGGTTGTTGAAGAGAGGTTGGAGGTGTTTGGAGGTGTTCGTGACTTTTGATGTTGCAGAGGGAGCCGCCACACTCCTTTACCAAACATCCCTGGCCCCAGCCTGTTCAAATGAAGCATTTGATGGAGGGAACTGTTAGATCGGCCCAATATGGCCTATCTTTTGCTCTTGTATTCTTAAGGATAGCCTTCAGAGGAGCCTATCGACAGAGGTATCAGAGAATCTGGGCTTTTGTGCTGGTCTGGCTTCTTAAAAGTTGTGTATTGCAGAAAAGTCTCAAAACCTCCATGAAATCTATGGAGTTAGCTTGCTTAAATTTCTTCTTCATACATCATAGTGTTATTGTAAGAATCAAGGGAGGTAATGCTTACCAAACTGTAAAGTGCTGTACACATGTGAGGGCAGCATTTTTTAATAATCCAAGTAATCCTGGATGCCTCATGGGCAAATCCTAGGAGTGCCACATCTGAAAGAAACAAAAATCAATTCTGAAAAACTTAGATGATTATGACACAGCTTATGTCTCAAGGATTCTCTTTTTCTCTCTACGGCCCCACAATCTTCTCATCATCACAGCTGCTCCAAATCTGCTCTCTCTGTTCCCACCAAGCTAGAAATTGCCCCTCTTTGTCCCTCTCCAAAGTCTCTTTTCAAGCTTTATTTGGAAAACCAGTCTAGTTTCTCTTCCCAACACCCATTATCCCCATCGGCAAAACAAAGTCTAAGATATGAACCAATTAACAGAAGAGTGTCACACCTGGGAATATTTATGTTAACTTTTTTGCCCCTCACAATTAGTTCCAGCCTTAAAATGCAGTGACATGGTACATTCTAAATTGTCACTGTTTCATGCAAGAGGTGTGTTGTACGAAAATAGGTTTAGAAGGAAACATCTCAAATCTAACAATGCTCCCTCAAGAATATGGCGTTCTTGATATTATAGTAGTAGCAGGGGTCAGGGAAATCCATGTTGCCTTGTAAAGGCTGCAGTCCCTGGGGATCACCAAAGCTGACACTCTTTGATCTCATTGCCAAGTTTGTGCCGCCACAATGACTTGCTTGTATGAAGTTGCTTATCCAGCAACTCTCCAACCTTGCTCTGATCACAATATAGTGAGTGTCCTAATTCAGTGGCTTTGGGCTAGAAAGAATTAGTGTTTGAGTCCTACTTCCACCATTTAAAAGCTGCAAGACCTTGGACAATTCATGTATCCTCTGTGGGCTACCATTTTCTTATCTATAAATGAAGATTAAAAGTACACATCCTTCCCATTGGGATTAAATGACATAATGTATGTAAAGCACACAGGTGCTGGCCTGGCACAGAGTAAGTACACAATAAATGACAAATGTGACTCTCCCAGTTTGTCTGAGGTTCCACATAGATCTATAGGGTGCCACAGAAACTGGGAGTACGCTTGGTGGCATGAAGACACCAGCTGCTCTAACTTGCACAATATCATCTCCAGTGATGTGGGAGATGACCACCCAGGGAACAACCAAATAGTTGACTCATCTCCCAGCATTCCACCTCAGCTGGCTGTTCAAGGTACTGGAAAACTGCTTTGGCTCCAGAGACAACCATACCCTGGATCTTCCTCTGGAGTCACAGTGGCAGGTGGCGTTTGTCTTGTCTTCCACAAACTGTTGTTCTCTTCAAGGATCATTGCTTGTCTAAGCCTCGTATTAATTAATTTCTTAACATTCTGGCATAGTCTCCCTCTGATTGCTACAGGCTCCTATGTAAGCAGATCACTCTGGGCCTATTAAATACTGTATTTGCCTAAAAGCCAAATAGTCACTGTGTAAACATGCTGTGAAAGGGGATATTTTCAATGAGTGTATTAGAGGTCAGTGTAGAGAGAGTCTCATTACTTTGTGAGGAGCCTATGACTCTCTCACCCACATCCCTCATATTCCAGGGAGGATGGAAAGATGTCGCCACAGATACCCACCAGGGGACCCTTTTACCAAAACCACGCAACCCTTAGGTCTTCCAGAAACTAAGTTTTCATCTTCATTATTTGAATAACTCAGGAATTACCATTTACTTTTTGTCCAAGAGAAAAATAATTATTCCCATTGTAGCTAGTATTATAAAATATTCCATCAAACCAAAGACCATTTGTATTTCAGGAGCAATCAGATGACATATAAGGAAACAGCAGGGGTGAGTGGGGATTAATTTCAGTATCTCTCAGCCATTTATATTGATTTTTCCCAAGTTTGTACAAAAGAAAAGATTTCCCAGCTGAGCTGAGATCAAAAGTGGTACATTTAACAGGATCTTGAGGATCCAAAAAGCCATCCTTGTTTAAATACCTTTAAGAAGCTACAGTGTGATTCTTTAAACCTTGTGTCTACAAGAGGGCAAATAGATTATTCAGGGAGGTGGCACGTTGTGGAAACTGTCTCCTGAAAAGCAACACTAGGACGCCCTGCAAGACATTTCAGGGACTTAATGTTCAATTGCTGCAACTAACAAGTCATGCCCTTCCTGCCTCTCTCCTCCCTTGGCTGCAAGCTTCGTGGCCATTGGGAAGGAAGCGCAAGACATAGGTAATAGGGAGCAGAGTGAACATGGAGCATGGGACGTCATGGGGGACGCTGCAACCTAAACTCTATGGGAAACAGTTCCATTTTGAAAGCTTGAATTATCAAAGAAGACAATTTGAGAATGTTGCCAAGATAACAATGAAGACAGTTTCAATTATTTTATTTATCTTAATACCTGCTGCCAGAACGTCAGAAAACCTCATGATCCCTTGATCAAGAAATAGCACCAACATCGTAGGATCATAGGGGAAGTGGAGATGAGGATGCGACAGGTCTAAGTTGTTCAATTTCCCCAGGCATTCGGTGAGTCCATAAGATAACGCATTAGGTACTTGAAGGCAGAAGAATACAGAGGTGAAGAAGGCATTAAGACTTGCACCAAAGGCGCTCAAGTGGAGGGAAGACTGTGATGAGGGAGGGAGAAATTGAGATCTACATAGCAGACTTGCTAGCAAATTTGCAACAGAGGTATAAAAAAGTCTTGGTGCACAAGTGGAAAACTTCATGGAGAGGATGAAATTCAAGTTGAGTTTTCAAGGAAGATTTGGAAGAAAAGGAAAATGTCAGAGGTGATTCTTAGTTTCTATATTGATTGCTGGGGTGGATAGTGATGCCACTGACCAGGATAAAGCAGCACAGAGGAGCAAGTCTGGACAGAAAATAAGTTCAATTTGAGATGACTATGATGTCCCTCACTTCTTCCATATGATGATATCCAAAGGATATTTGGAAAGTCAGGTCTCAATCTTTAGAAACCTGGTATGTTCTCTTGGTGTGTGTGTGTCAAGACCAGCAACACGGTGTGCAGAATTGTTGTCTAGTAATGCAGGCGACTTAGACATGTTTGCTTCGTGTAGGCCAAGGCTTGTAGAGCCACAGCCTTTAGTCACTATCCTCCGATGTTACAATTTAACTTGGGGGAATTTCACATAAAAAGACTCACATAAAAGACTCTGTGTACCTCTTCAGGGTTGTGGTAGGAAAAACTATTGAGATCATTTCTATCTTGTACTGGTTTCTCTAAAAGATCTGAAGAAAATACTGAGAAGGTAATCTGTCTGCTTCTTCCCAAAAGGACTGCCTGCTCTGAGTCTGTGTTCTAAGTCTTGGGAAGGCAGAGCTTTCACGATGGTTTTAGTGGAGAGGATCACCGCGAAGGCTTCTCAGTAGCCCGGATTACAAAGAAGAAAGACCCAACAGATGGGCAAGGGCTGATGTTTACAGCAGCTTTGTGGAATAAAAACCATGAAAGTCCGTTCCAAGACTGAGGACCGTCCAGGAAGCACAGTAATTCCTGGAGGGTTTCTGTGAATTCAGTGGAAGATGGAGGGGCCTCCAAAAAGACCTAATCTTGGTTGGTGAGGATGAGTGAGAAATGGGGACTTATTCTGTACATTATAAAATGCTGTTCAGACGGAAGGCATTATTACTCCTCTTATGCCCAGTGCCATCTCCCCTTTTGAAACCGCTCTCAGCAAAGCTTCTTATTTCACAGATTCATACAAGGTGGATAGAAGCCAATGCACAGCCCCCTCAGGTTTTGTGTCTTATTAAAGGAATTTCTGGCATGAATGAGCAGGTGAAAATGTGAGTGGGTAGGTGTATGTGTGTGCCCACAGGTATGTGATAATGTGCAAAGAACAGTTGGTGAATCCACCTTGATTGAGAGCATAATATGGCTACCAGTGGGGCTCATCATGGAGGAGCCAAAGGCAGAAAAATAGGCAGGACACGCGGTGTTCAAGTTCAAGGCACTAGGCAGTCACCATTTTTTATTCCACAATGATACAACACATGTAAATAGACCCTAACTTCAACAACACCAACTACTATATATACACTATATGTATATATAATACACACAATATATATATTTATATAAGTTATACAATTACATGTTATAATAATTTTTTCCATTCTATCTCGGGTCTTCTGATAAGGGTCCTGAAGTTCTTGTCCTAAATGCACTTGCCATTTGATTGTAAGGGGTGGGGGGCTGTAAATATGTGTGAGTGTGTGTGTGTGAGAGAGAGAGAGGGAGAGAGAGAGAGAGAAAGAGAAAAAGAGAGAGAGAGTGATTTGTGTTCTATTCTTCCCTAATGGCTATTATGTTTCACAGTCTTCATTTTACCTTAAGGATACTGTATTTGTAGGTGGTACTTCTACTTTTGAAGTCCTTTTTTTTTCCCTGCTAGTCATATTTCCATAGGGGAGTTGATGGAGAGGGTCCTTGAGTAGTTATGGGCTTCCTACAAACACATAGTATCCTAAAAGCAAAATGAAGAAGGTGAAACATAAGTCATTAGGAAAGTATAGAACACAAATCTCTCTCTCTCCTACAAATACACACACACACACACACACACACACACACACACACATTCACCACCACTCCCCATCCTTGCCCACTTACAATCAAAGGGCAAGTGGATTTAGGACAAGAAGTCCAGGACCCGTATCAGAGGACCTGAAACAGAATAGAAAAAATAGGTCGCCCACTGCTTCCAGCATTCCCCAGAGAACTCCGTGCCTTCCGACAGCAAGCCTGTCTGCTTCTATTTCTGCCTCTTCCTTTAGGAGGCCCCTCAGGGCTTGGTGGCTCTGTTCCAAGAGTATGCAACCCAGGGGGCTCTGGCAACTTGCTCCAGTTTCTATATTAGACTCAGCATTTGTGTATTGATATGCTTTCTCCCAAATCCATTTTCCCTCATTAAGAGACCTGATACTGGCAGCCAGAAAAATCTGCCACCCTGGTTCCCTCTTCCTGCCAAGACCCATCCGTTCAATATTTACACTGAAAAAATAAGAGAAATGATTACAAAATTTACAAACTTTAGAATGAGTTATGTATCCACATAAGGAAAAGGGCATTAAACTTCCCTTTCACACTTGGCTTATCTTGAGTTTGGGAAGGCTCTCACTGAGTTCAGGGACTTCTGGTAAAGTTCAGAACAGTTGTTCCTGTCCCTCTGAAGAAGGACAGACATCCCACCTTCAGAACAAAATAGGAGACACCCGTTCGCTGAAGAGGGATCATTTACCTTCACGCAGGGAACATCTGATCTCATATATTAATCTGCAGTTAAGGCTTCGTTCAAGTCTAATTTTACACCAATCAGCCTGCCTGTCCATCAACAAACAGTGTGTAGGGACAGGGAGGGCAAAGATTGCTAAGCTTAGCTCAGAGTTGCTAGGCTAGACAGGCCCAGGGAAAGGATGAAAGCAAAATAGCTGATGACTGCCTGGCTGAAAAAAAAGGAGCCCCAGGCTGGAGGAAAAGGGAAACTGTGTAGGTGAGACCTGAAAGCCCACCTTCCAACAAATTTGTCCAGGGAAACAGCCACACATGGACCCAAGGGCAGCTTTCAAGGCTCCCAGCAGCTGATTTGAAGTTTAAACGTTCACTGACCAAAGGGTCATGGAGAAAGACTTCAGGACCACAGCAAGCCAAAAAGACGGATGGATCTATCTCCCTTTTCTTGTCTTTCCTTCATTCCTTCCTTCATTCCTTCCTGTTCTTCCTTCCTGCCTTTCCTTCCTTCCTTCATTCTTTCCTGTCCTTCCTTCCTTCCTTTGTTTTCTTTTATTTTGTACTTTCAAATCTCTGGTTCCATAAATGTTTGCATTGGTTTCTAAGGAAAATACTAACCCAGCTGGCACATACAATAGAACCATTAAAACAAGGATAAAAAGAAAAAGAGATGTGGAATGAAGAGAGTATGGGGAGGAGAGATCATTGTATCAGAAAACCAAGGCTAAGTGTATTTATCACAACTAAACTATAATCTAGCTTTGAGCTGCTCTACAGACATAATGAGTTGCACAACGCTCATTAATGAAAATAAAGCGTAAACAGCATCAAGGGAAACAAGAATTTAATGTTGAGAAAAAAAGTTAAGTGGAGATTTATTATATTCAAATTGAAACTACTAGTTATTGAACATGACTCTGTGCTAGACATCTCCTCATTTGAGGCTCACATAAGCCTACAATATGGTCACCATGATGTCCACTTTGCAAATGAGGAAACAGGCTCTGAGAAGTAGAGTGACTTGGACATTAAGCAACTTCGTGGGCAATTTATTCAATGACAACTTTATGCATGCCACGAAATTGTTCTTCGTTTGGTCCAGAGGCCTGAAAGAAGCTAAGCCACCAACAGTCCCAGGTTCTTTGAGAAGCAGCCAATGTCACAAATGAGAAGAAGCTCTTCCACTTGGGAAAGGAAGAGTCAAGCTGGTATCAGAGAACAATTTGAGCTCCATCTGTGAGCGCCACATATCACAGAACCAACTTCAGAGCAGCGCTTTACTATTTCTGCTGTTGTTGAATCTTACATCTCGGAGCAGAATCTGTGAGACTAGAGCAGGAAGCAGTCTGTGAACTCTCTGGGATCCTGTCCTAAATTTTGCTTTTCAGAGGGGCAGGGGCCAGTTGTCAAGTTCAATCTGTCATGTGCCAGGCTCCCTGGGACTTCCCAGTAAAAATGAAATAATGGTTTCTCCGGCCTCTAAAGGTGTTTGAGAGTGGGGAGCTGGGTGGAACCTGCCTGAGTCTGGCAAGTCAGCTGTTTCCGCCATACATCTCTCTCACTTGAGAACTCATTTGATCCTCATGACAATCCTGGGAGATATATAATATCGTGGCTTGCGGTCTCATCTTGTGGGTCAGGAAACTGAGGCCATGAGAAATTAAGATTTTGCCCATGAATTGGCATAATCATGAGAAAACCTGGATCCCCTGACACTAAAGCCTGTGCTTTTTGCCCTACATGCCACTTCCACTCTCAATAAGAAACACCCTCTTGGAGAATGAAGGACAGCACTGTATATTGTGCGGAAAATCCAATTTAAATTGATTACGTGTCTGAAGAACTATATGTCTGCCTGATAATAATTTGCCTTCTCTTCTGTACTCTCTGAGCAATAATTTATGGGCCTAGAAAGCTGACTTACACAACTGAGCAGCTAAAAATCCTGCAATTAATTTTATATTTGTGCTATGCTTCCTGCCTTTACACTATTGTCTGGTTCTGATTTTCTACATCCTGTTCCAAAACTGGGACTCATTCAAAACCAGGCACCTTCCTTGCAGGTTCCACCCAGCTCCCCTGTCTTAGCCACCTTCAGAGGCCTGAGAAATCTTTGTTCCATTATTGCTGGAAGTCCTGGCACATAGTCTGACAGATTGAAACTTGACAGCTGCCCCCAATCCCTCCAAAAGGTAAAATTTAGGACAGGATCCCAGAGAGTTTACAGACTTTGCTTCCTGCCCTAGCTTCATAGATTTTGCTTCCGGATATAAGATTAAGCAACGGCAGAAATTCCAGAGTTCTGAAAATACACTGTCAACTGGGATGACAGAAAACAGATGCGTGGAGCTCACTTTCCTCTGGTGTCTGGTGGAGGAGTTAAAGGTTTAACAAGGCACGAGAGTGAGGAGTAGGAGCGAGAGAAATAGAGGAAAAGGCCAGGAACTGCCTCGAAATCCTGGTTTGGAAGCAATACTAGAGAATCAGTCGTGGTGATATCATATTCCTTTGTCCCTGTTAAAAAGCAGTAATATTTAAAAGTCTAAGAAAGTGGGTAAACAGTATATTATTTTTCACTGGCACCAGGCAGACTATACTTTGTCCTCATAACTGACTTGGAATTGAGAAAACCTGAATTTTTACCTTGTTATGATTGGTCTAAACAAATATGAGGGAATCTGGGCTCCTGCACTAAAGTTTTCTGTCTAATTGGGTAACAGAAGAAATGTAGTATTTATTTTTAAAACAGAATTTCACGTAGGCCTTATCCATCTGAGAGTATTCTAACAGTGCTAGTGACAATGACAACTCAAGGTCATAGACTCCTGACTCCACTTGTTATTACAGGACTGTGGCCCTCTACGCAATAATCCCTTGTTGTCTCATCTGTCTCTGGGAGTCCCCAGGGAAGGTCTCACATGTGCTCATAAATCAGTCCACTCCTACCAGGCACTTCTATCACCCCTACCACTACACCAGAGCCCTCAAGGTGCCAACCTTGGCCTGGTGACTGGGAGAAAAGATGACACTCACCCCACTGTATTTGAGACCCATTCAGAGGAACCAGAAAGTAGTATCACTTCTGCCCTTCTGCTTTCTGATGTTTTTAGTGGAATAACTTTGTCATATTTTACCCATATCCCTTTATCTCCATAGAACCAGAAATAAATTCCTGAGATTGGGCCAGAAGGAGATAGATATGAGTGGCATACTTTAGGCTGTACCCAGAATGCCCCTTTCCTCTGACAACCAGTGCTTGGTTACCACAAGTCCAAGCTCATCATGCTGGTGCCCATTTCCCCAAGATTCCTCAGTACCATGAAAAGACAGACAGACTTGCAGCAAATCCACCTCAAACTCACCAGACATTCATTCATTCAGTGCTTACTGAGTGCTTACTATGCACCAAAAAGAACTGAATCTCAACTTTCTAAGATGTTGGCTCTCTTTAGACCCTGTACAAATCCTAGGTATATTGCTCCTTCCAAAATGTAAGAGCCTGCCACCAATCACTGGTAACGACAGGGATGTATTTCCAACTATGTCACCCTCTGAATGTATGTAATATTAATCATTCAGCACTCAAACATCTCTTTTCCAAAGAAGTACCCAGGAGCCCATGGGTATAGCTACACTTAGACAGCCACTGTGGGCTGCTGGGGAACTTAAACAATCCTGCCAACAGAAGACTTCTCCATATATAGAGAAGAGGGAGTAGGCATTATCATTAAAGAGTGGGCATTATCAGATTTACACACAAGTAAGATACCACAAAAGTGACTTCAAAGTCTGGAGAGAATTGCACACAAATCTATACAGTGAAGTAGAAGAAAGAACAATGACAATTTCCCTTATCTCCTTGAGAAATAAATGGATGTATTTGTGATTGTCTCCCATGTACCTAGGGAGGGAGTAATTTTGGAGGTATGTGTTTACAGTTCCAAGGGTTAGAAGGCCCAAGGTCTGGCACCGTAAAATCAAAAGGTCGGGCCTCTTATTGAGCCTATGATGTTTTCAAGGAAGCAGTCTAGAAAAGGGAAGGTAGGAGGAGAGTTATCTGTCTCCTCAAAGAAAATTTCAATATCTTACCCCTACAAGGCCTGAGGGTCCACACTGTAAAAAGGAGCCACGTTACCAAGTTGGAAATCACTGGATTTATATGGGCATCAGAGTGGCTCTGTGCAGGATATTTTTCACAGCATATTTGTAGATATACTCACATATTTTTAAGTTTCCAAAGAAGAGCACATTTGCATTCAACATTCATTTCATCTCCAGGTTACTCACCATCAACACACAAAAAGTAGCCTCAATAGGAAATGATGGGTGGAGAAAAAAGAGGATATGGGGCTTAACAATCCTAGAAAGACAGGGAATGACCGAAAAAAGATGGCTTAGAAAAATACCAAATACAAATTTTGCTGGTTTCACAAGTTTATCCAGAATCAACACTCCATTCAGTGTGTGTGTATGTGTGTGTGCATGTGGCATGAATAAATATTTATACTCTTTAAACTAACATTTCATGGTAGCATAATTTATTGACATGGTGGTTAATGCTTTGGTTTTTCACTTTGTTTTTATTTTTCTCTTATGCAAGAATGAAAAGGAATGAGAGTTACATGTAATTAGGTCTCAGTATTTTCCTCCCGTCATCATTTTCCTCACAGTAGTACATTTGTAGGGCCCAATGCCCTACAAGTTTGCTTAAAAACAACTTCTTTCTCAGGCTTTTGTAGAATGTGAGAGGATCTCTACCTCCATAGCTGGTTGAGTCAGCCAGAAAGTTTTCAGTGCGATCACAGCATGGTGTGAGGGATAGCAGCTTCTTAACTGCAAACAGCTTGGATGCTGCCATTTGAGAGAGGAGCTAGGCCCCTGTTAAAGCTGAATTTCCCATGATGCACCCTGAATTAGCACTGGAGCCAGAAGCAAGGCCAAGTTCACGACATCTGCAAAAATGCATTAGCGGAGGGTATACAGTTCTTTTTTATTTTTGTTTTTGGCTATCTCTGGAAATAACACTTCAGTAGACTTCAACCTTCATTTTGCCTCTTCCATTACAACTGAGCTTAACAGGAAGTCCACCCTGGTCTCCACAATAGTGAATAGGCACCTCAGCCCAGAACCCCACAAATTGGACCATCTCAGCGCTTTCTGACTTGCGTTTCCTTTGCTTTCAAAAGGCGAGCTCTTCAGCTCCAGCTGCAAGAATTATCAGCTAAAGGCAAGCTGTGCTAGCTGATGAGCGTTGCTCTGCTGGGTCCCCTCTCACCTCAGGTAACACTGGCTGAGGCGAGAACAGTCCCCTGGAGATTTTTTATCCCTGTATTGAAGGGGAAGCCAGAGGGAGGATTTCCATATAAAGAAGATTTGTTGAAATATTTTTTTAAAACAAAACTTTCAGGCATTGAATTCTTGTTGGCAAATAAATTCCAATATCTAGCAAAGCATTCCCTTTACTTTCTCTTAGCACAATTCCTTTCTAGAAATCAGAGTAGAAGGATTTGTAGCAGGCAGGCCACACCAGGATTATTTCTAAACATTAACTTTTGCCTACTAAGGCATACTCTATGTGGGAGCTCAAAATAGAGGACAAACTCTCTAACTAATGAAAATTGTGTGAACCCAAACTCATCCCTAAAAATAATTTTCTAAATAAATCATCTTAATCAGCCAATGATCATTTTAATTTTTCTAACATTTAATATTCTGGTCAAAGAGGACATGATTATCTGTGATTCTATCTGGGTATTGGGATTATGAAAGGCAATTTTTTTCATACTTTTCTATATTTTCATTATAAAAAAATAATGCATGCTTTTTGTGGAGAGTGTTTTTTTAAATTTATTGTGAATGTTTGGGCATCGTTTATTTATTTATTTATATTTTTAGTGTGGCTAGCTTTCCCAAAGCTCACTGCCTCCAGCTGTCTCAGTCTGAGAGAGGTCTCAGGAGTCACCTGAGTCTCCAGATTTTCCAGGCAACCGATTGTGGCGCCCACATGGGCTTTATTGCCTCCTCTGGCTGTAATTTAAGAGAGACCTCAAACCTGTAGAATCAGATACCCAGGGGCAACTGAGAAAGGAAGAGGCTCACAGGGTTTATTGCACTCGCTGGAAAGAGGGCAAAATGACTGAGCACAGCCAGGATACACCAAGGGTGACACTTTTATATGGGGATCGGCAATTTAATTTGTCTTTGTATTTTATGAATTGCAGGCAGAGACGCATTTGCAGGGAAATACATGGGCATTTTGGAAAGCGATTAATTAAGCATGCAATTTATATGAAAACAATTTACTGCAGGACATTATCAGGGCACCCAAAATGCACATGCAATTTCCTTCCTTCTAATTTGTGGACATAATTTATTTTGATTGTGCAATTAGGAAAGGAGACCTTTATTAATTTCGGTGCAAGCCTAAAGAACCAAGGCAAATTTAGCAGTGAAAGAGTCTGCCTTAATGGAAAAGAGGAAGGCGTGGCCTTGGGCTCTTGCCTTGTGGATAAGCTCTCCGAATCCAAAGCCATGGAATTATATCTATTTATGCTCCAGACTTTCTTCAACAGGTCATTTAACCATTCTGAGCTTTAGGTTTTTCTTTTGCAAAACGGAACTCAAAAAATCCTCCTCCTGGATTGGCATTTAATGACAGGTTTAGGGGGCCTGTCATGGCTCACTTAGTCCCATGGTAATGGCGGCTGCCCCATGCCTGGCCTCACTATGCAGTCTCGTCCCTCTTCAGGCCTCCCCTTCAACATAAATGCAATTTATCTTGCTGCAGGCCATGCGATTTCATGGCCTACAGCAGGTTCACTGTAGTGTCCTCACCAACTGACTATAGGCCCACAGCTGCCAAGAATGAGGAAGGCAGACAATGGCCTGAAACAGATTTTTGTTTCATGAGAAGCAATCTGCCAGTGTGGAAATGGAGCCCATGACCCCATTAGCCTAGTCCTATAACCAAGCAATAAATTAGTCCAAATCATCAAAATTCCCCCAGCTATTTTCAAATCATAAAGACCCCTAAGGAGTAGGTGTTTTTTTTAGGAGTCGGGAAAAACTGTCAAATCATCAACAGCAAAGTCTTTTGAATACCTGCCAACAGCATAAAGAAAGAGCTCATGGGCCTCTGATCCCTACTCCTCTCCCCACACCTACTGAACACAGAAGAGGAGGAAAGGGATGAAGGACACCAACATGCACTAGATATAGTGCTAGACTCTCCATGTTATGTCACGCCAGGGCCATAACAGCCCCATAAAGCAGGTATGTTTATTCCCATTGTGAAGATGGGATTCAGAAAGCTTAGGTGGGGCTCAGAAAGGGTAGGTAACATCCAGTTCCAGTTGACTACAGAGTCCATGCTCTTTCCACTAGACCACTGGAGCTGTGGGCTCCCCTGGGAATGCAGAGAGGTGGGGCTATCTGACCCTTTCCCTCTTGTGAGCCTTCCCTTTAGCAGCTGAGCCTTAAAAACATATTTTAGCCACTTTCTTAATTTCAAGTAGCACTTAGCCTGTGGGTGCTGAAAATCACCACTTTGTTCAGTGTGAGTCTGTGAATTTTCCCTGTTTTTTGATAAACCACCACCTTCAGTTTCAATAGCACTTGATTATTTCCTAAGCACAGTAACAATAGTTATTTATATATGGTTATATACATATAATATATATAATATCCTTTATATTATATATTATATATTATACAGTTTATATATATAAATATATTATATGTTATAAATATATATTTATATATATAAATGTAAGTGTATATATATTTATTATATTTATATATAACAGTTCTTTACCAGAGTGGGCTCAAAACAAACAAGTACACCTTTCTTTCATATACAAATTTCAATGCCACTGAATCCTCACATACCCAGATTAGCAGATAATGTAAGCATTCTACACTCACACAAAGCAGCTCCCTCCTGGATCTGATCAGAACTCCCAAGTATGCATACTTAGTCCTCAGATTTAGTCTATATTCTCTTGCTGTAAGAGTGAAATTGATGGTGCAAGCAAGCCAAAGAAATGCCTTGTTCACTGCCAATGTTGACCCTGTTTCCAAATCAGGAAGGTGCCACCAAGAAAAAAAAAGCTTTGTTCATTGGAACAGGCACTAGAAAAATCTGGGAATTGGAAGCAATGCCCATTTGCTTCCACTGTGGCTGTTGTTACTGGGACACCATCATTACCCAAGCCAAGGGGGTTCCTAAAGCTAATGGCGCCCATGCCATCCCCTTAGTGGCTCCTTGGACCCCACTGCCAAGTTCAACCACAGCTGTCCCTACCCAAACCCAACCTGGAGTTCCAAACATTATATTCCTAGCTCACTCAATTTACCCATCTTTTCCAACTCACCCAATGTGGACCACATCCTGGAACAGAGTTTCTAGCATCAGCCAGAGACTATACCCAAAAGGGATTCACTCGCCAACAGTCTTGGCCCTGGTGCTGACTAGGTCGCACATTCACACTCCTTCCTCGCTTAGGGCGATTTCCTCCCAGAGCTGTCGATCTTTCCAGAGCTCTGATCTAGATGGGCTTTGCCCTAGTCCATCAGAACCTCAAAGGCTCCTTGGGCACCTTGTAAATCTGTGGAAAGACACAAGAGTAAATGGGATTTTGTCAGATATCTAAATACCTTAAAGGGGTCACTTGGTGATCCTTCCCAGAACCACGTGAGTCTGCCAAAGAGAGAATAAATTTTCTCTCTTGGAGAAAGAAAACTTCTCACCACTCTAAAATGACAGGTATTACAAAGTCCGTAAACAGAGTTAAAGCCCTGTCTGTCCGGGAACTCTAGAAATAATCCTCTTCCTCTGTCTAGGATTGTTGAGAGCACACCTTCATGAGGATACAAGAGATATGCAGGCACAGTTCTCGAGGTGGCAGCATAGAATACAAATGATGATTATCCTGATGACACAAATGATATCACACACAATTCACTGACTGCTACTGTGACACTGTACTAGATGCTGCATGTATAGTATCTTATTTAACCATCAAGATAACATTACAAGGTAGATACTACCATCATTCTTGCATTGCAAATGAGAATGCTTGAGCTCAAGGAGGTTAAGTGGGAAGCTACTAAATGGCAGAAGGAGGATTAGAACCCGTATCTGTAAGATTTAAGCGTCTGTTTTCTTAATCATTTGTGAATTTTGAGTTAGAAACAACTAATTTGGATAAAACCTCTATTGCCCCTTGGATCTAACAATTACTAGCTGGATGACCTTTGGCAAAATACACTTTCATTAATCATCAATTTCCTTATATGTAGTGCTCACTTCAGCAGCACATATACTAAAATTTCCTTACATGTAAAGAAACTAATAATAACCGCTTTCCAGGGTTCTGTGAGAAAAAAAGTGCAATAATGTGAAAAGAACTTTGCAAATCATAAAACAGGTGAAACAGGAGTTATATTTTTAATTTGTCTCTTGATAACCTGGGCAGCAACATGATGAAAATGGACCCTGGAAATCTTGATGACAGTGGCCATTACTTTGATTACTAGGATTGCCTTCATGCTTTGACAGCTTGGTGAAGTAGGAGTAAGATGCCTCCAGCACACGTAAGACATAGCAGACATCTGTCACTTGTGGCTGCCAAAATCTTTTGATCATTTTTCACATTGTGAATCCCACCTTCTTAGCATAAATTCAAAAAAACAAAAACAAAACTATTTCCTAATCTCCTTTGCTATTAAAGAGCAGTTTTATGGTTTAGGTCCCACCTTTCAGACCCACCCATAAGAGAATGATTCTGAAGAGACATATGACAGGACAGGTAGTGTCCTGGTCAGAGCTGGTCATTTTGTACACTTTCTCTAATCTACATGATCATCCTGAAAGATATGTAATATCACTACCATTCCACAGCTGAGAAATCTAAAGTTCAAAAAGGTTAAGTGAATTGTGTAAGAACACCCAGCCAGTTAGTACAGAAGCCAGTCTTCATAGAAAGTCTCTCCATTTCCAAAGCCCACCATTTTCCCCCTGGAACACTCTAGAATGGATTGTGGACTCAGACCCAAGAATTTCCAGGTTCCTAAGGATCAGCCTTCCCACAAAGAGGAAGAAATCACCTACTTTAAAAGATTTACCCGCTGCTGTCTAATGACCCCCCAAAAACAGCTCTAGATATATTTTAGTATCCATGTAAGATATTTTTATGAGCAGGTTTATTCAATCTGAATGAATAAAAATTGATTTTCCTATTACCCATTCTACTGGTTTAATGCATTTAAATAGCAATCTATCTAAGAGGCAGTTCTAAGCAATGAAAGCTAAGTGGCATCTATTTAAGGACCAACGTATTCAGATTTCAAAGAATTGCTGTTCAACAATATCATATTGAAGTTTTCCTTATTTTTTTTTAACTTCAAGGAAAATGACACTGAAAAAGTCTCAAGTGTTTTTGTTACCATCTAAGTGAGAGGAAAGAATGAAAACGCAGGTTTATAATGAGAGAAGGGAGTTGCTAAGTGGGAGACCCTACAGGTGGTCCCAGAAGGCGACTACCTCTCTCCTGTTGCCAATGGTTCCAAGGATGGGCTCAGATTCCTAAGCCAGGAGTCTCCACTTTTATTGCCTTCACTTTGCAAGAAGAAAATAATATAACAAGAAAATTCTGCCCAGGCCAAATAAGATATCTTGAGGAAATAAAACCAACCGTTTCACCAGCACAATCATTTTGACAGTAGTCCTCAAAGTAGGTCAGCTGTTTCTTACAGTCCGAGAATCTGGAGATCCAGGAATACTAGTATAAAAGAGAGGGACATGAGGTGTGTTGCATTGATAGGCTGCATTTCCTTGATTCTGAGATATCATTGATTATCAAATGCTCCTTTGGATTATTAACAGCTTTTCAGAGAAAAAAAAAGAAAACATTATTTCTGTTGCTTTTAATATTAACTCCAACTTCCTGAAGATAAAACATTTAAAAAAATAATAACTCTCTTAGATTCAAGCCAAATGACTCTTACTAAGAAAGGCTGAAGCACTGATAGTCTGTCATTTTCTATTTATTCCTTTCTATTAATTAAGACTCCTTGGGTTACAAGTAGCTAATTCAAGCATTAAACCAAAGGAGGATTTTATTATAAAGGTGTATAGAGGTGTCTCATTAATTCCAAAGGCAAAAAGATAGCCAGATCTTCGTAAGAGACAGAAGCTAGAGACTGGAAAATTGGAGAATCTTAAGTACCCTCTCTGCTTTCCTTGTCTCCACCCCTTTCTGCACAGCTTCTTTACTCTTGTCTTTCTTTGAAGACAGGCTCCTTTCTTTCTCATCCATATGGTAGTATTTGACCACCACAGCGTGGTTTACTTCTCTAGGTTCAAATTCTCCCATTCCCAGGAACGAGATGCTGATTGTCTAACTTGAATCAAAAGTCCTCTGTGTCTTGGAGAGGAAGGAAGTAGGGGAAGTTAGCCCATATGTAAAGATATGATGCCAGGGACCCACCATGTGAATGCAGTGAGGCAGGGAGAACATACTCTCAGGAAGGGGAAAGTGGCTCACAGGCTGGGCAGTTTGTCCCTCAAGTCCATCTCCAGGACCCACAACTCTCAGTTCAGAGCTGCCTTCTCTTCCCAGCAGCTGACACATCCCAGATGGACAGCTTGGGACACAAGCAAATGGCTGTATGTTTAGACAACCTCTTGAGGAGGGGCAGCTGCTCACAGTGGCAATAAGTCTTGGACATCAAACTTGGATGTCATACCATCCTTCTAAGCACATAACCTTTGAATGAACAGTGGCATATGTAAGAGCAACATTCACTCAGTTTTGCTATTTCAATTGCATGTAAACCAAGACACAGAAGCTTTGCTTTATTAGTAAAAGATTCTGAGATTTTGCTAATAAAGACTGGGGTGCCTGAATACAAGGTGAACATGAAATTACAGACCCAAAAGCCAGTGGTCAGTACTTTGCCCCAGAACCAGCATTGCACCTGCCCTTGAGATTCATCTCCCGAGTCTGACATCTGTGTCATATGATGATGCCCTCAGTTTGGGCTTTTTTATTTTCTGATACTACTCCCAGAGGACCAAAAGAACCCCCACAAAGCTCCGATAGACACAGGGCCTATGAAAATGGGTCATTTTCAACAGTCAGGGTAAAGATTACCTAACTTTAATGCCTGGCATATTTTTACCTGTAATTGTTTTCTTTTACTATTTGGGAAAGATTGTCTTCTGATATTCTTGAATGATTACTTTTTATCATTCTGGGAACTTTCTCTTTCTTTTCTTTTTTTTATTTTGCTTTGTTTAGGATGTTAAAAATATCCGTTGGGATACCAGTGACGTTGGAATCAGGTTAGGAAGAAATCGGTAGGTGTTTATTTGTTTTGAAGGACTCCTTCTCGCTGATCTGGTCCCACATGCATGGGTCTCCCCAAAAGCAGTGACTGGAAGGGAGCAGCTGTTGCCTTAGGCTCCAGGAGTTCTCACTGCCTCCAGCCTTCTCTTTGGCTCTAGAGAATCCCCTCGATTGAAGAACTTTGCCTTGTACTTGGCCCTTTACACCCTGCCTCAGAAAAGGAATCCGAGGCTTCCTTGAGTCACACGCAGTCCCAATTCCCGTGACAGGGGAGCTGAAAATCCCTGATGTTGACATTTGTTCTTTGAGTAGAGGTCCTTCTATGGAAATTAGTGGTTATATTAACGATTGCTTGAGGGGAAGAGAAAGGAGACAGGATGGAGAGAGCCTGTCATATGGAAACTGTCTATGGCTTAAGTAACTAAAATGGGAGCACATCTTGGTCCTGTAAAAAAAAGAACTAAAGCCAGATTTTTTATACTATCTCAGAGACAGTTTGGTTCCCTTGCTGCATTTTCCTCCTTTAGGGTCGAAGGTCTGTAGTCAATAGGTACACTTGCTAAGCTGACACCATGATCCGAGGGGGATGTGTCACCAGTCAACTATTTCAAAAGTGGGTTCTCAGAATAGCATCGCCTTTAGTGAATTTTCTAAGATCCATTGCTCAGAGCTGCTTTCATATTGACTAACTCTAAGTCTAATATCTGAGACCAGAATACCAATTTAGCTATTTACAGTGAAATAAATGCCAAGAGGCTCATACACTCAGCCCACTGTTCTGGGCACTCTCTACCTATAGGCATATCAACTACACAGAGAGCCAAGTTGCAAGGACAAAGTCACCTGATGAAGAGAGAATCAAAACAAGGAGAGTTTGTTTTACGAGTTGCATGTTTAACAGCACCAGGCTGAAATTACTCAATGTGTCTATCTCTACAATCGGAAGATCATTAGACCAGGCATATCAAATCCTTGGGCAGGTTCTCCTCTCTTTCATTCTCTCTGTCCTAAAATGGTTTTAGCCATTTTCACATCTTGACATAGACTTTCTTTTGATATGTTAATAGTTTCAGTAAGTTTTCTGTTTTGTCTTATAGACAAAGGAGACTTTCTCTTTCTTACAGAGAAAATTCATTACCTGTTTGTTTTAAATATTTGACTCTCAGAGAGCAATCTTATTTCTTTTATTTCCAGATTCTTGGAGGGTGTCTTATTATACATACAGGGACTTATAATGCTATCCATTTGTGCTACTTTGAGAATCTAAGACCCTGAGTTTCATCTTTCAGGCTTCCTATGCTAGATGGTCTGTAGCCAAGAGTCAAAGAAAATTAACATCACCAGCCAGCCCAAGTCTTTGGGATGCAGTATGCTCTAAGGATCTCACGTTCTTGTTTGTGAATCCTTCAGTTTTTCTTGACTTCACAAGAGGTTGGTGGGATGACTAACATAGGATAATAAAAGGGGCTTCTACGTAAAAGGCATCTCCTACAGTAGAGACAAGAATAAATTTTGCCATGGAAAGGTACTGGATCAGAGTGGTATACCAATGATTGGAAAGGGAAAGATTCGAGGCTGAAGAAGATAAAAGCGGAGTAAATGGATGGGAGAGCGAGAGTCCAGATGGCCTCAACATTCTGTATTCAGTTTTCAAACAACTCACATATTTGTGGGTGTGTGTATATTTCCCTGCCAAATTGGACAATCATCTCAGGTGACAAATGACTTTTCCAAGTCACCTCTCAGCCAACAGTTCCATTTCAGCAGCCACATTGTATTTGTATACACAGCACTACTTATGCAATTTTTCAAAAATTTTTTGTACTTTCCCTATTATTTTATAAATAAGGGTAAACAAGAAATATTAAAGAGCTGATACTAGCAATAAAATGCATAGATATCATATGCTTAATTCAGTTGAGACAAAGAAGGAACTCATAAGGCATGCCAACAGCAGAAAATCATTAACCTGAATTGAATTCTTGCTGGACATAGCCAGCTGATTGTGTGTTCAGATGCAAAGGAAAATAATAAAAAGAAAGAACATCTAAATGATACTAAAAATGTAATTCTGAAGATTGTATACAAAGGAAAGATGTAATTAGGAAGTTTAAAATATTTTTTGCTCTTTATGACTGAGATTCTCGTATAAGATGTGTTTGTTGTTCAACTTTCATATATTTCACTTCCTTGCATGTTTTCAAGTATATATTAAATTTGAAAGATATTTTTCAGTGTCCTCTGGAAAGGAAAAAACAAATTAGCAAAATACCCAGAGGTCTTGAGGCTACATTTCTATTAGCAAGGAAAGGGCTGAAATGTGGGTGAGCCATATCCAAACTTTCTGTTACATTCTGCTAGCAGAGCCCTGCCTAAAATGAGGAAAGTGAGGGAAAATCTCTGTGAGGGAAGATATTTCCCCCTTAGCAACAGTGTCGGTTGTGTTAATAAAGGTTATACACAGACTTTGCTATCACAGGAGCCAGCTTGCGCTGTCTCTGGAGATGTGCTCACATGAGGAAGCACAAGTCAAAGAGTGAGCCTCTTCTTAAGAACTAGTCTCCTCACCGTGGCTCGCTGATTAATGAGTACGTTGGCATCAGAATCTGAAAGTTGCAAGATAATGAGAGAGAGTAGAACTAGAACCAGCATTACCATCTGTCTGAGGACTACTTTTATACCTTTCCTCCACTATGTACTCAAATCCCAAAATTATCACATCTCAAAGTTTGTTCATTTAAGCAAAAGCATAGCATCATCATGAATAGCAGCAGTCATGTGCAAAGAGAATTCTAGGAAACTGAGGTACAGAGAAGTCAGGCCATTAGATTCACATGTCCCCAGACTCCATATTAGCTTCTGCTTTAGTCTGTGACTCTTAAAAAGATACAAATTTCTGGGGCCAGCCCACTGGCATAGCGGTTAAGTTCGCGTGTTCTGCTTTGGTGGGTTCACCAGTTTGGATCTTGAGTGCAGCCCTACTCACCGTTTGTCAAGCCATGCTGTGGCCATGCTGTGACAGACGTCCCACATATAAAGTGAAGGAAGATGGGCAGGGATGTTAGCTCAGGGCCAATCTTCCTCAGCAAAAAGAGCATTGGCAGTGGATGTTAGCTCAGGGCTAAACTTCCTCAAAAAAAAAAGGTACAGAGTTCTAATGTTATTTTTTATGTCACTTAATACACAGGTGTATACCCCATGTTGTGTTATTGTCACCTAACATTTGAAAAACATATTACCATACCAAATGCCGGAGATGTAAGGAAATGGGAGCTCTTGTATACAGCTAGTGGGAATACAAATTAGTAGAAACACAGGAGAGCAGTGTGACAGTATTTATCCAATGGAATCTCCTTAAGCAGTAAAAATGAATGAACTAGAGCTAAATCTATCACCATGCATACATCTCAGATATTTAATGTTGAGTGAAGAAAGAAAATTGCATAAAGTGACGTATGACACCACATCTAAAGTTTGACATATGGAACAATGTCTTAAAATGCAACGATATGCATTTTAGTGGATACATCCATGTGTTATAAAGGTAGACAGCTATCAAAGAGAAGGATATAAATTGACTTCAAGATGGTGGTTATCTTGGTGGAGGGAGAGAGAGAAATGAGACTGCAAAGGGGTCAAAAAGGAGTTTCAACATATTACGTTATGTTTTGTTTCTTAAGAAAGAAAAATCTTAGGCAAATTTGGCAAAATGTTAAGATTTGTTTAAACTGGATGATGGCAGATTGAGAATACACATTTACTTTCATACCCTCCCAAACTTCACTAAAATGATAATAAATGTATTTCTAAGGCACAAGTCTAAAAAGAGAATGAGAAAGGAGACAACAGAAACAAATTTTGGAAGGTGGAAAGCAGATGGAATTTCTGACTTCAAAGAACTGAGAAAAGGGAATCCTATGCTGACAGTGGGGAAGCAGAAAAACAACTTGATTTTTCTCAGCAGGCCCCCTAAAAAGTTCAGAAACTGGCAATATGAAGTACAAGAGGTGCAGGTGAAAGTGTGGCTAAAATAGGATGATAGGCTGAAAGTCTGTTGTAAAGGCACTTAGATCCTCAGATTCCTGCCCCTCTCTGAGCAACTGGTGACTGCCCTTCTCACCTCACTTGAGAACTCTAAGTTGATTCCCTGAAGAAGGTAAAACAGAGAGTCCCTCGACTAGGAGACATTTGGCATAGGAGGAATCATATTGAAAACAGCACTAAGAGAGTTTTTATATGTTGAATTCCGAAACCCACAGTGTTCTTCCCTCACTTGGTTCCTAAAACAATGGAAATAAGTTTATTACTCTCCAGACAAGGCATTGAAAGAATTTTCCCTGCAGAATCTCACTATCCCAAGAGATGGTTGGTTAGTTGGTTGATTGGTGGTTGGTTGGTTGGTTGGTTGGCTTTTACAACAGTTTATAAATGCAAAACCCATTCTTAGTTCATAGGCCATACAAAAATCAGCCACAGAGATGTAGTTTGCTGACTTCAGTCCACTCAACAGCAACACTGGCAGCCAAGTGACAGTGGGGTAATGAATTCGAAAGACTGAGGGAAAATCATTTCCAAACCAGAGCTCTTACTCAGCTAAACTGTCAATTAAGCTAGGAGGAGAAAGACATATTTGGTCACAGAAGGTCTCAAAAAATTTTCCTTCTAAGTACCATTTTTCAGGATACACTGGGCATATGTGCTACCAAAAAGAGAACACAAATTAGAAAAGAAAAAGGAAATGCCATTACAAAATTTGGGTCAATCAAAAGAAATATGAAGAAAATCCACAGTCTGATAATGAAGATAGATGCCAGGAAAGAATTCATTCCAGATTAGAGGAGGTTCAAATCCCCAGAAGAAATTTCTTTTAAAAGATGGAATTAATAGAAAGCCTAACACAACTAAACATATGGATTTTAAAGTGACCTTACTTTGTATTCTACATTCTTTCTTTGTGACTGAGGGAAAAACATGTATATATAACATATGAGTATTTTAAAATCTCAGTTTAGGCCAAAAGAATATTCACAGTAATAATAAAAGACCTTTATCCATCAAAGACCCATGGCAGTCATTCTAGTTCACTTTGCGGAAGAATTGCCTCGAGCTACATCCCGTGCATTGGAAATCACATAATCCATATGGGTAAAAGGTTTTTGGTGTCCCTTGCACTAGTTAAAATCCTGTGCTCTTCATAAATGAAAGACATTCAGCAGATGACCAATCTCATCCTTTTCTTACCGAAATTCTTTTTCATTAGAGGGAATGCTACACTTGTGCACTACGTTTACTAGAACAGTAATCAGGTTATATCATCTCCTACCTGTAGCTCCCATTCTTATAAAAGAATTAACTGGTTGTTGAGACTTTCTTAAAAAGAGAATATAGGTTGTTTAAGTCATTAGCCCAAGTAACACTTTTATAATGTCCCCTCAACAGTCAACCCTTCTCATGAGATATTCTAAAAATAAGCTATTTTTCTGCTAAACTGAAGCTCACCTCAAATACCTGATTTCTTCAGTATTGATTCCCGCATTTACATTCCTTGACTTCACCACAGCATCTTCCTGAAAACCTGTAGAACAACTCCTCTATTTCAACAAATACCTCACTTTCTGCCTCCAGCTCCCTCCTCTGGACCCAAAAAGCCACAGAGAATTTCTTGGCTCCTCTTTCCTCTCTGCTCAGCTATTTTCATTGTTCTCTTCCTTTTTCTCCTCATTTTGTCCTCCTTTCCTCCATTTTGACCCAGTCTTTCAGATTGTTCCCCTCTTTGCTCTCCTTCAAAACTCTCTTCCCATGATCTGGCCCAAGGCTTAAAGCATAAAGCCACCATAATCTACTCTTTCTGGGCTGTCCCTAATTTCTTTGCTAAATTCTATAAGGTTTGGTAATTTCTTCACTGTCTTTCTCTGTCATTCATCTCCCCACCCCTTTCCTCTCTTTTCCCCTTGTTCACTATCCACTCAGCCAGCTGTAATTTATCCTGTGGCAATTAATTCTCCTCCTCCATGAATTAATCTAGCAGGGATTACTCACTCACAGGTAAAATCTCTTGGCCATCACAACAGAAATCAATGCAGTTGTTGTTATTATTATCATCCAGTTTTAGCGATAAGGAAATTAAAGCACAAAGAGGGTAAATAAGTTTTCCAAGCTCATAAAGCTAGTAAGTTGCAGAGCCAGGACACAAACCTAAGGCTGTCTAATTCCAAAACCCATGATCATTCCCCTGCCTCATGCTGCTTTTGCATGACATGGTGCCATGGCCTCTTTGTGGTTTAGTAGTATCACTTAATAACTGATCTTCAGAGGATTTTGGTTTAAGATGCATGTAAATTCAAAAGCAACTGTGTTGCTCCAGAATAATAAGCAGGGGTTTTCTGGAGGATATTAAACATATGTTGGGGGGATATAATGTTGTTGTAAAGAACCTAGCTATAATTATACACACACCTGTAACTCGATTTTTCACCTGTTGAATTTTTCAAGCCAATACAGAAAATTTCAAGTTCCTGTAAATTACTATATGGGAGTAAACCAATGTTTATCTTAAGAAAGGCATACATACGTTTTTTAAATAAAAGAGATTCAATTCAAAAAATGAAAACTTTCCACTGATGAAGATAACTCGGAGACACTTATCCAGCAAGATCAAAGGAAAGAGTGAATCTAAGAAACTCCACCATACCATGGCCATGGACAGTGTGGCCAGGAGGCATAGATGAAATGAACAAGGAGACTATCAACATGGCTCCGGGTGAGGGGCACAATGCAACACGGAGCGCAGGAAAGGCTGTTTATCCTGACAGAACTGAATAGGATGAGGAAAGGAAAGGAAAGCGCTTCCCCAATAAACCCAGTCAGTCAGGGACCTAGAGGCAGGGGCAGGAGAACAGCAGGGGGAGGACGAGGTTATGTGAAGATGATAAAATAATCACTCGCCCAAGAAGTAAATTCCACCAATGACAATTTTACCCAGGATTCGGGGGGAAACCACAACAGAAATCATTGACAGTCTGGCTTGAAAGGAATTCTACATGAAAAGCTGTAATAAAACCACAGAATTTTAAATCAGAAAAAGAACTGAGAGATTATCTCATTCAACCTTCTAATTTTATAATATTACATATGCTACATGGAAAAAAGCACTGGATTTGGCATCAGAAGATCTAGAGAAAATTACAATGTTAAATAATTTAATAAACAGCAAATTACTATACAAAAGTGTTTTTATCATCATTGTTATCTTGTGTAATCTTCATTTGACCACGAAGTAGAAACAGCAAATGTTAGTGTCCCAATTTTTCCAATGATAGAAATAAGACTTAAAGAGGTTAATTAAACTACATTCACCAGCAAGTGGTAGAAAAATGAGACTGTACTCAGACAGAAGCTTTCTTATTTCTAGTTGAAATATATTTTGCCATTTTTTTATTTGTAGATTAATTATGAGTACAACGGAAAGAAATTCTCGTGAGGAAAGAAGTGAGAACTGAAAGATTTCAGCTAAAACAGGGAAACCAAGACCAGCACCCTTTTTAAAAGAGGATCAAATAGAATAATCAGATACTATCTTTAAGTTTATAAGCCTAATTTTTAAAGGATTAAACTACTTTCCTGGGAAATTACTTTCTTCTGAGAAGCTTCTTTTGCTCCAAGTGCGTTCTATTTATTTATTGCCTAGAGAGTTTAAATAAAGATAATAAATTGTATGATCAATAGAAACAACAAAGTTGCTTTGCTTAAAGCTGATAACAGAGTATATAGACTTTCCATGAATAATTGAAAAGGTCCAACAAAGAGGTTTCAACTCCTCTGTCTCTGCTCCTCTCTTTCTTGGCATTGTTTACAGAGCCAATTCCTAAGTCTCCACGTAGAAAGAAATCGAACCCATCCAAGTCAGCTACCCCACAGCCAGGTGGGTTTATTTATTGTCTGGAGAGGGAGAGCCATGGGCAGCCATGTGGCTGTAAGTGCTCAGAAAGAAGCAATCCACAAGCCAGAGGATGGGAGCCTGGCAGTTACTCCTTAGCCAAGATCTAGGGCTCAAGACATAAGTGTGTAAAGCCAGGCAATTTTTTTGTGTGGCAAATTACAACTCCATCACCCTCAAACCTGCTGTTCAAGGGGCATCAGACAGCCTTCTGTAAGGTAAGCTTTGAGGCATGTTTCTATTTTTGCTGTTATTTGTTCCACACGTATTTGTTCATTCTTGTGATAAAAACACTTAACATGAGATCTACCCCTTTAACAAATTTTTAAGTGCACAATACAGTATTGTTAACTAAAGGCACAATGTTGCACAGCAGATCTCCAGAACTTAGTCATTTTGCATAAGTGAAACTTTATACCTGTTGAAAAGCAACTCTCCAATTCTCCCTCCCCCAGCCTCTAGCAATTCCCATTCAATTCTCTGTTTCTATGAATTTAAGTATTTTAGACACCTGATATAAGTGGAATCATGTAGTATTTATCCCTCTGTGACTAATTTATTTCACTTAGCATTTATCCATCAATGGATGAATGGAAAAAGAAAATGTGAAATTTCAAGATAGAATATTCCAGCAATAAGATGGGACATTGCATAATAATAAAAGGGTACATTTATCAAAAAAGGGATAATAATCAGTAATATGTACATACTTCATAAAAGAGACTCAAAATACATGAAGCAAAAATTAATAAAATTAAAGGAAGAAATAGACAAGTCCACAATGATCACAAGAGTCTTTAAAACCCCTCTGTCTGTAATTGCTAAACTAAACAGACAAAAAATATTAGTACAAACATAGAAAATCTGAAAAATGCTACCAACAACATGACTTAATTGATATTGTAGATCCATATACCCAATCACTTCAGAATTCATATTATTTCCGAGTACATATGTTATGTTCACCAAGATAGACCACAGGCTAGACTGTAAAACTTAATAAATTTAAGAAGCTTCCCAGAATGTATTCTCTGAACACAATGGAATTAAATTAGAAATCAATAACAATGAGATATCTAGGAAAAGCTCAAATATTTGGAAATTAAACAATGCACTTCTAAATAATCTGTGGATCAAAGAAAAAAATCATAAGGATTATTAGAATTACTTCAAAATCTATAGTAACAAAAATATAGCATAGAGATGTGAAATGCAGCTGATGTAGTCTGAGAGGGAAAGTTGTAGATTTAAAAGCATATTAGAAATTAAATAAAGCCTAAAACCAATTACCCATGGCTCCAACTCAAGAAATTAGAAAAAGAAGAGCAGACTAAACCCAATATAATAAAGATAACTACAGAAATAAATTGAATAGAAATCATGCAAACAATAGAGAATGTTGGCAAAGGGCCTAAGCTGCTTTCTTAGAAGATCAATAAAATTGATAAAGCCGTCACTAGACTGATCAAGAAAACAAGACAGAATACAAATCATGAACATCAAGAAAGAAACAAGTGTTATCAGTACAGACTCTACAGATATGAAAAGGATATAAAAAATATTATGATCAACTTTATGCCAATAAACTCAATAACTTAGTTGAAGTGGACAAAATCTTTGAAAAACACAAGTGAACGAAATGACACAAGATGAGACAAAAACATCTTATGCACTGCATCTATTAAATAAATTTAATTCTTTATAAAAAAATCTTTCTGCCAAGAAAACTCAGATGATTCCGTCCAATATCAAAAGAAGAAATAACAGCATTCTTATATAAAACCTTTCATAACATAGCAGAGGACAAAGCACTTCCAAACTCATTTTTTTTTTTTGAGGCTAGCATAACTCTAATATCAAAATCTGAAAAAAAATCATAATAATTAAATTACAGACCATATCTCTCATGTATAAAATCCTTTAAACAAATAACAGACCGCACATTTCATATATTTGTAGTCTCAAGTGGAGTTCGTCCCAGGAATGCAAAGTTGATAAAACATTTGAAAAGTAATCCAGTTAATTTACCATACTAACAGAAAAAAGGAGAAAAATCATATGACCATTTCAAAATATGAGCAAAAGCATATAACAATATTCAATATCTGATGATGATTTTTTAAAACTCACAAATTTGGAATATAAGGCAACTTCTTCAATCTAATGAAGGATATCTATAAAAAATACAACCAACAGTACACTTAATACAAAATGTTGAATAGTTTCTCCTTAATATTGGGAAAAATGCAAGGATATCTGTTCGCACCACTTCCATTCAAAATAATAGTGAAAGTCTCAGGCAGCAGTAAGGCAAGAAAAAGAAATAATAGCAATAAAGATTATAAAGGGAAAACAACTGTCTCCATTTGCAGATGACAGAATTGCTTATATAGAAAATCTTAAGGAATCTACATAAAATCTACCAGAACTAATAAGTCAGTAAGATGCAGCATACAAGGCTAATATTAAAAAATGAATTGTGCTTTTAGATATAGCAGCAAGTAATTATTAAATGGAAATTTTGTGTGTGTGTGAGGAAGACTGGCCCTGAGTTAACATCTGTTGCCAATCCTCCTCTTTTTGCTTGAAGAAGATTGTCCCTGAGCTAACATCTGTGCCATGCTTCCTTTATTTTGCATGTGGGACCCCACCACAGCATGGCTTGATGAGCAGTATGTAGATCCACACCCAGGATCCGAACCTGCAAACCTGAGGCCACAGAAGCAGAGCATGCGAACTTAACCACTACACCTCTAGGCCAGCCCCTTAAAAGGAATTTTTAAACAATTCCATTCACAATGCCACAAAAAATAGAATACTTAGGAATAAATTTAACAAAAAATTTGCAAGGTTTTTCTTTGAAAACTGCAGAACATTGCTGAGAGAAATTAAAGAAGACCTAAGTAATTGGATAGATATACAATGTAGATGAATTTAAAGCTCAATACTGTCTAGATGTCAACTCTTCCCACTGTGACCTGTGGACTCAGTGTAATCCCAATCAAAATTCTAGAATGCCTTTTTAGTGAAATTGAACAGCTGATTCTAAACTCAAGTGATTTTAAAAGAGAAGAACAAATAAAGGGGACTCTTAGTAGCTGACTTTAAGCAACAGAAAACCCAGTGGTATTGGTGTAAGGAGAGACATACAGATCAATGGAAGGGAATAAAAGTCAACATTTAAATGGCCAATTGATTTTTTTTACAAAGATCCCAAGGCAATTCAATGAGTAAAGGAAAGTTTATTCAAAAAATAATGCTGGAACAATATATATCCATTTGGGAAAAAATAAATATCAATCCTCACTTTATCACAAATATAAAAATTAATTTGAAATGGGTCTTAGACTTAAATGTAAAAGCTAAACATATAATAGTTCCAGAAGAAAACATAGGAGAAAACTTTTGTGACCTCAGGGTGGGCACAAAGATTTCTTAGATAGGATGTAAAATACATGAACGATAAAATATCGATAAGTTGGACTTTATTATAACAGAAAACTTTTGCTCCTTCAAAGACAAAGACACAGCTAACAAAATGAAAAAGTAAATCACACTATGGGAGAAATTATTCACAAAACATATCTGACCAACAATTTATATCTAGAATATAAATAATTCTTACAACTAGATAATAAGAAGACATCCCAATAAAAGATGGGCAAAAGGTATAAAAAGATGCTTCACCAGAGAAGATACACGAAAAACATGTAAAGATGCTCATCATCATTATTCACCAGGGAAATCAAATTAAACTACGAAAAGACACCACTGTATACTCATTTAAATGACTAAAATTAAAAACACTCACAATTCCAAATGCTGGACAGGATACAAACATAGGTATGTGCATTTGTCAAAACTTATCAAAAGCATAAAATAAAACCTTGAATGACCATTTCCCTGGAATTTGGAAAATCTTCTCCCCTATCCACCCTTCTTATGAGGTAAAGTCATTTTGCATTAGCCCATCCTTTTCTCCATCACTGAATAGTCCCCTGATGTTGTTGAAGCTTTATGCTCTAAATTGAATGTTGGAAACTTCATATAGCAGTCCAAACTTAACTAAGTCTGAAATGTCAGAGTTTGATTGTCTTTGACACATATTTTCAGAGGATTGGTGAATTACTTGTGTCTGAACAGTTCATCCTCTGGATCATCTAAGGCAATTCGACAAACTCCTCCCAAATTTGCTACTAATGTGTGGCAACCACACATGTGGGAGCACACTACTCATTTCTCCCTTCGAGAGAGAACTTGCACTTAGGAGAGTAGTAAGCTGACAGCCTCCAGCCATCACACCATCAGGATCCACAGCAAGGTTCATGCCAAGCTCATGCTATCCCTAAATTGCTCCTAGCAAATAAATGTGTACAATGGGGTTACAAAAGCCAGCCGTTCCTGACCAACATTGGCCTCCTCTAATGGGGCAGTCTTTGCTCTAGGGTTCCTGATTAATCTAGTTGAGGCTTTCCCAGAAGCGCACTACAGTCTGGCTGTTCCTAGCCCATCCTCCTGCCTTCTTTCTTTCCTTTGATAGGTGTCAGATCTGCATCATAATCTGAGGCTCTCCCCACCTACTCCTACTTCCTCTCTCCTTCATTCTTCACAGGCATTTCTCCCAATAAATTGCATGCACTTCTAATTCTTTCTTGCCATGTACTTCCTGGAGGACACAAAGTGACACACTGCTGCATCTGCTAAGATTCAACAGAAATGGTCTTCCTTCCCCACCACATGAGGAAAAATCTAGTTTCCTTGAAGCCCCATGAGATGTTAATATTACTCCATTCCTTCTTCAATGTCAGCATAGCCCACATCCTATCTAAAGAAGTGAAAAACTATTAACCTCAACCACCATCTTTCTAGAGAGTCATCCTTTCCTTTGCCTCCGGTTCTCAGAGGATAATAGGTGTCAATAAAATTCTTTGTGTTTATTTACACCCTGTCAGTCTGTCTCTCTGTCTCAAGTTCATGTGTCAACCAGGATTCTTCGTTTCAAACAACCAATCCTACCTATTTTACATAGAGAAGGAATTTGTTTAAACAGTTTGTATATTTCAAGGAATTGCCAATAAGGTTGAAAATTAGACTTGGAGGGTCTACAGCCAGGAATAACACCTCAAAGTATGCTGTCATAAAAATAAAAACAAAAAACACTATCACCACTGTTGGGCACAGATAGCACAGTTTGCATTGCTGATACCACTGATTTGACATTGGGCTTTGCTGCTACAACAGTTAGCATTGGTGCCTGTAGATGCTTATGTAGTAAACTCCAGTTCTGCCTCTATCATATCTACTCTTTGTGTCACCAGCATCCAATTCAAAGTGTTTGGTACTCTAATTGATGGATTCTAAGCTCATATGCCAAAATTCTAGCTTCAAAAGAGATGAACATTGTCACATAAGGTGAAGAGAGCCTAAAGCTAAGAAAGTGCTCTCATGCCAGACATCCAAAAGTATGACGAACTACTTATGTAGAAGAAAAAACTTGTTTTTCAGTCCCTTCCTGGAATTGAATAATTAGTCCATAATAAACAAATAGCTCATTGCACATCAACTCTCTGTCTCTCTGTGAACAACTAGAAAATCTGGGGGTGGGAGGAATAACACTTTATTTTAAGTCATCAGAGAACTACAGAATCAATTCAGAGAAAGGGAAATGCAGAAACAAAGGTTTGGCAGAAGGTGAGTCCCACGCTCGACACCAGTTTTCTCCTAAGGGATATGTTGATTTGAGAGGCTGCATCTGAGAGGCTGAGAAGTGGAGCCATCTCACAGAGATGAAGATGCAAAAAGCTGGAGTTCAGGGTCCACCAAAAAGGGAGGGGTCCTGGCAAAACTTAGGCTTTCATTTGGGGTCCCCAAGGTGTGTACCCTTGAAGTAAAGGTGAACCAAAAATAGAGCTGCCCTCATAAGACCAAAGCCCAGCTTTGGGTGAGTTCATTCCCTGATTATATTAAGGTCCCTGTTTAAACTGCTACCAAAAACAAGTGTAATTTTTTTCTGGAGGAAATATAACATGATTCAAAGTCTCAAATTATCTCTACAATTTTTATTCATAATGACTGACATCAGTAAAAAATAACTAGGCATTGCAGGAGACAACATTACATCAACACAACAAAAAAGAAAGAGAAAAAACAGACAACAGAAACAGCCACAATGAAACATGGAGCCAGTGGAATAAATAGGAAATAGTCAGATGATACATTTAAGCCCAAATATATTAGTAATCACTTTACATGGAAATGAATTAAGCCCTTAAACTAAAGGTTAAAGATTGAAGAAAACAGATTTAAAAAAATAACTATACACTACTTATAAGAAACACATTTTTTAAACTCTTTATTTTTTATTTTTATTTTTTTTTTAAGAAAGCTTTTTGCTAAGGAAGATTGGCCCTGAGCTAACATCTGTTGCCAGTCTTCCTCTTTGTTTTTTTCTCCCCAAAGCCCCAGTACATAGTTGTATATCCTAGTTGTAGGTCATTCTGGTTCTCCTATGTGGGACACCACCATAGCATGGCTTGATGAGCAGAATGTAGGTCTGCGCCCAGGATCCAAACCAATGAAACCCATGCCAAAGCAGAGCACACAAACTTAACCACTTAGCCATGGGGCCAGCTCCTGGAAACATATTTTTTAAACCACTTTATTGAGGTATGACTGACATGTAAAAAGCTGTACATATTTAAAGTATATAACTCCATGAGTTTGGGGATAAGTATACACCCATGAAACCATTACCACCATCAAGGCATAGACATATCTATCACCTATAGGAGATACATTAAATAGCAGGATATAGAAAAGTTGAAAATGAAAGCATGCAAAAATAAAACCTGACATTGCTGTACTAATAAGCAAAGTAACCTTTAAGACAAGAACATTATAGACAAATAATATTTCAAATTATAATATGCACCACTTTACTGGAAAGGTATAAACCTTGATCAGAATACTGAAAAGATATATATTTCAATGAATCAGTTACAGATAATTTATAAAATCAATTACAGATCCTTCTACCTCGCTAAGAAGGCTGGATGTCCTCCCGAGTCCCGTTCTGCTTATAAATCCAGTGCAATCTAGAGCCTGCCCTGAAGTTCAGCTGAGCCCCTAGAAGAAGAGCCCGTTATCCTGGATATGCCCTAAAGACAAAGAAATGCAATGAATTCTTGAATTTTACTTAGTAAGGTTATCCAGGCTAGTGGAATGATACTATAACTCAGAAATCATTTTATATTTTGCAGGAGAGAGAAAATTAGAAAATATATTATGTTGTTGGGAACCAGGGTGTTTACTTGAAGGAAGGGAAAGTGTAACAAATATAAAATTGGGGCTGGCAAAGGTTTATTTGATTTTGAATTTGAAGTATCAACAAAAAAAAAC
The DNA here is from genome assembly GCF_037783145.1 of Equus przewalskii. NCBI lineage: Eukaryota > Metazoa > Chordata > Mammalia > Perissodactyla > Equidae > Equus > Equus przewalskii. The sequence goes on along the minus strand of NC_091852.1, from coordinate 26,714,292 downwards.
CCTCCTAACTGTATGCTGAAAATGCCCTGAAAGAAAAGAATCTCAATAGCAATGAGGCATAATTAGAGCTTAGGTCTAGAACTACTCTTTAATAAAAGTCGCGAGGACTCCTAGGAGAAATGGCTGATTCCAATTCTGAGAAGAGGAAAATACAAGATGATCCTGGAACATCTTGTACCAAAAAGCAATGAAGTACCTAAAAATTAGTGAACCCAGAAATTGACCCAAGAGGACAGCCACTGGTCATATTTGAACATCAAAAAGAACAATGATGGGGGGCCAGCACCGTGGCCGAGTGGTTAAGTTCGCCCACTCCACTGCAGGTGGCTCAGTGTTTCGTTGGTTCGAATCCTGGAAGCGGACATGGCACCGCTCACCGAGCCACGCTGAGGCAGCATCCCACATATCACAACTAGAAGGACCCACAACTAAGAATATACAACTGTGTACCAGGGGATTTGGGGAGCAAAAGGGAAAAAATTAAAACACAAAAAAAAGAACAATGATGGTAATGAATTAAAACACATGGAAAAAATAGAAGACCATCATGATATTCAATATAAAGTGGAGAGAGAAAAAGAGAGACCAACTCGTCTTTACAGAAGAATGCCAGCCAAAAAATGTAAAAGGAATGATAGAATGTAAACTCGCTGCTCTGAAACTCAATAGAAGAGTTGATTCAGGCAAAATCATCAATAACTGCTAAAGCATATGGAATGAAAGGTTATTGGAGAACAAAATATTCTCATGGACTCAAAGTAACCTCCTACCCACAGATCACTTATTCATTACCAAGAAAAAATTGAACCCTTACAATGGAGAGATATGAGGGGTCATAACCTTAACTAAGTAGACAAGTTTGGAATCTCCAAAAGTGGAGCACAGCCTGATATGGCAGGTCTCCTGATGCAATCCAGTGGAAGTTGCACATCACCTATGTCATGTTGCTGCCAGAAGTACCAACCTGAGTCTAATCATGAGGAAAATGCCTGAGGAAACCACAGTGTTGGATTCCCTGCAGGACCACGACTATGACTCTTCAGAAAGAATCAATGTCATTAAAAATGAAGGGAACAGAGCAACTGGAACTCAAACTTTGGTTGTAGAAATGCAAAATTGTACAACTACTTTGGAAAACAGTTTGGCAATTTCTTAAAAAGATAAATGTATACTCACCATACCACGCAGTAATGCTACTTCTAGATATTTACCCAAGAGAAATGAAAACATACGCTCACATGAAAACTTATCCTGGACGTTGATTGTGGCTTTGTCTGTAATAATCTAGAAGTGAAAACAACCCAGTCTCTTTCAACTGGTTGAAACATTATTACACATCTATATTAAACATTATGATACATCCATGCAGCAGAATAACCCTCAGCAATGGAAGGGAATAAATGACTAACACATGCAACCACACAGGTAAATCTCAAATGGATTATGCTGAGGCCAGACTCAAAAGACTACGTACTGTATCATCCCACTTGTATGATATTCTGGAAACAGTAAAATTATAGGGATCAAAAAAAACCAGATTAATGGCTGTCGACTAGGGACAGGAGCGGGGTTGACAGCAAAGGCACATGAAGGAATTTTGGAGGGTTATGAAACCATTCTATATTAGATTTTGATGGTAGTAACACAATTGTATGTGTTTGCTAAGACTCGTAGAACTGTACACTAAAAGGAATGAACTTTTAAAACATTTTTATAACTATGTAAATTATGCCTCGATAAGCCTGACTTTGGGGAAAAAATAACAACCAGGGGAAAGTAACGGGACTCTCCTGGACTGTGGAAATGTCATTGCCAAATGCTGTGCATGAACCTTGATTTGGATCCTGGATTGAGGGAGAAAAAACAGCTACAAAGGACATTTTAGGGATAACTGGGGAAATTTAAGCTGGGATGCTGTTGCTAATGTTACTGAATTAATCCTATTTTCTCAGTTGCAGTAATGAGGCTGCGTTTGCATAGAAATTGTTCCTGCTCTTGAGAGGTCCAGGCTGATCTGTTTAGGGGTAACTCATGATGGCTGCAGCCTTCTTTTAGATACTTTGTCAAAAGAGAAGTGAGAGTGTATATACAGAAAGGAAGATGGAGTGGGATCTTTCCTGTCGTTTTCAAAGATTTCAAAATAAAAATAAACAATTCTTCTTAAACCCCAGTAGTAAACAGCTGCAACCCCCATCTCCAGACTTCTTGCTGGATGCTGTGGCTTTGCTAATGCATCCCCATTTTCCTCCAATTCTCTTTCAGAAATTCTACCCTTTGCAGCTCTTTAGCTCTTATTCTCTGATCATGCCTTTTGGCTGCCTGGAAAGCATTTGTTTCCAAGGCTGTTGATCTCTGCCACTGCCGTTCTCTTTCCTCTCCCGTGAGCTGAAGCCCGACCTGTACAGCTTTGCTATTTTTAAGTATAATCTATATTTGCCAAGTATCTTTAACAGAGTCAAGTGGTAACCAGGTCTCTCTGAGACCATCCACCTCCTCTTTAAAAAGCTTTCCATTCAGCGCTCAGCCCTCCCTTTTGAACTGGAAGCCCATTTACTATCATCTCCTGCTTTAGCTCACAGGCCCGGCTGCCCAAGCAGCTGAGTCGGGGAGGATTTTGTTTCTAACATCTTACAGATTTCCCATCCTCAGGTTGCCCTCTTCCACTGCTCCCTCTCGCCTAAAATTTAGCTGTGAATTCCCCTCCCTTCCTCTCACCTTTTCTCGTTCTCAGGCTCACAGATGCAACAAATGTGACCCTTTTTCATGAGGGCATCTCTGCAGATCTGGGGTAGGTGACTCAGATGAGGAGACTGAAGAAGGCCACAGGAATATTCTGCAGCCTGGTGTGGCACAGATATGTTGGGATGGCCTAATATAGGGATTGGGAAGCTTATTCTGTAAAGGACCTTTCAAAGCACTCAGAAAATATCATCTTGTTTTTCCTTTAAAGAGTGAAAGCAAGGAGCATAATCTCTTTTCAATAAACTCTTCCCTCCTCCCATTCCAAAATACATCAGTTATAATGGTTATGCCAATTTTAGTAATGAAATGATCTGCTGAGAAGTGGCCATTAGGACTGAGTATAAGCTGTTTTCCATGGTTTCCATGCACAGCCCAGTAAACTTGGCCAGATTGTCGGGCAGGTTGGGTACCCAGCACCTCCTGTGCTTTGCTCATCACTATTATGAAGCTGATGATGCTCAGTTATTCTAAATCACTCGCTAATCAGATCCTAATATGAACCTCCTGGCAATTGGCAGCTCACTGGTTTTCTGCTGTTCTTCTCATTACCATTTCTGTACCTTATTCTTGGTTAGATTTTTCATCTGGATATCTTCACACATGTTTGATCCCACTGAGTAGGTAACTTTGGAATATTTGCTTTCAAAGAAGTAGGTATATAATTTATTTGGTCATGTAGATGAGTCAACACCACTTCATTGAGGCAGATCTGCTTTCTCTATGATGATTCACAATATTTCTTTGTCAACAGAGCAACATGGACACATGTCCATTCAAATAAATTCACATTTCAACCCTGAAAAATTGATCTGAGAAGACTAAGTTGGTAAAATGCCAACAGCAGGTGAAGTGGGGTTCAAACTCACTAATTATCACAGAAACATAAATTTAAAACAATTACACATAATTTTTAGTCATTGAAACTGCAAATCCTTTTGTAAAGGGTAATATTGTGTTGGCACAGAGGAAGTGGTGTGGGAATGCCTGCCCAAACAGCTCAGCTGATAACAGTGACGGCAGAGCATCTGGCTGCAGAATCTGAGTACTTACGTTATCCTACGCTATATCCCTTAAGATAATGCTTAAATAAATCATAGTATGATTACAAGATAGACTAGTAATTAAAATTCAGCCTCTCTCAGAATAATTAACGATATGAGAAAATGTTTATGGCATTACATTAAGTAAAGAAATCAGGGTACAAAACTGGGTATGCAGTATGATCTCAACTTCTTTTAAAACACAAATACAGAGATATGGGGTGTGTTTGCATATGTTGTATTGGATGGCAAGTGAAGAGTCCCTGGTTTTACATGTTGAAGTAAATTGGCTTAAACCACTCATTCCATGCCTTAGAAAAAGCAAAATCCTTTCTAAGATTTCCTAAAGGGAGATATAGTCATAGTCAGCTCAACTCCAGGATCCAGAGTCTAGGATTTTAGCTCAGCCTTTTCCTCAATTTCCACCAGGAAAAGAAAGGCACACAAAGCATTCAAGAGTATAATAGAATGAAGCATTTGAAAGGAAGATGGAGAAGTTCATTTAACAATATGCAAAGCATTTCAAATTGAACATTAAGTATGACCATTTTTTAAAACTATCTTTAGCCACCTCACCACAGGAAAACTTCCACTGGCCATTTGCCTCTTAGAGCCAGCCTCTCATTTCATGGCCACATCACTCCTCACCCTCCCTTTTCTCTCTCCCTCTCCTCCTTTATGAACAATAAAATCAATTCTACCATTTTCCCATAGAAGCCACCTAACTCTCTCTTTTGTAGCTGAGGAGCTGGACAACACTCCTCTCTGTGTCCTGCCTCCTATTGTAGGCTGCTTATCAAGGTATTTTCCCAAATAAAGAGAGTTCCTTCCCTAAGAGTAACCCAGGTATATTAGCTATTAAAATCATGTTCTCAATCCTGGCTAGTCATAGGAATTTCCGAGAAGTGTTGTTTTTCTGTGTGTGTTTCTTTTAATGCATATTATTCCTGGGCCTTTCTGGAAGGTCTCAGGGTGTGACTTTGGCATAAATTTATTTTTAATATCCATGTGATTCTTATGTGCAGCAGAATTGAAAACCACCATGCCGAATTAAAGACATTCACATTGTTACAAATATACCGTATATCTTTGATTCTACGGTGTGTGCTTTTTCACAGCTTGATATTTTTTAAAATTAGGATGCATTTAATAATTTATATCAAAAAGAACTTACAAGCTGCCAACTAGATTAAGTGGTGACATACTTGTCATTTCTTGCAATGCGTATGGGAATGGTGCCCGGTCTCTCCAAATATATCATGCAATCTCTAAAGCTGGGAGAGTTTGGGGTGACTGATTCATGCATTATGAAGGGCTATTATTTGGGCACTGAAAATTCATGAATAAAAACTTTTGGCTGAATTTCAAGAGAAATTTGTGATGTGTAATTCAATAAAGAAAAATTATGAATTTAAGTAGGAAATGGAGATAAAATCACATTAATTTTAATACTATTTTTTAATATTCTGACATTAGATTGCAGATAAAGATGTCATCGGGGTCAAGATCTGAAGCAGACATGATGGGAAGCAGCACATAATAGGGATGACCTGCACAGCTGTGGTTGCCCCAACATGATTTTGAATTAACTTTAGACCCAGAAGGAGAAGGAAATTTAGTCTCAAATTTTCTAAGAAGAAAATGGTATGTAATTGGCAATGTTTTAATAAAAAAGAAATGTATCTTTAACTTTGTTTTCCTTGAAATACAGTAAGTAAATCAATATTGCATTTTATAATAGCTGTAATCTTAGAATTAAAGAACTTGAGTACATATAGATATTCATAATCCTGGAAAAACAACTAGAATGAAACGATCAAAATGTTAACCGTCATTGTTAAGGGATAAATTTATGGATAATTTTTACTTTCTTCTTTACATTTTTTTTACTTTCCAAATCTTCAAATGAATATAGATAAATCTCATAATCAGGAAAAGCAAGGACTGTCATCAAAATAAATATATGAGCACAGACATCATTTTCTCGCTCGCACTTTCCCTAAAAAAATCATGGACCAAAAATACAAACATCAAAATAAAAGAGATAAGAAAGCCAAAACTAGATTTCAGAGGACTTAAGCTGTAAGTCTTTTAGCCACAATAGCAAAAAGGGAATTAAGTTTTTTGTTTTTTAAGTAAAGTCCAAAATGTAAAAGATTGTTCAGACATTTTCCATATCCCTTCTCCATACCCCAAACAATCTTTAATTAAACCCAGAACCCAGTTTACTGGAATGATGTTAAATTTGCCAGAATAAAGAAGTTAAGAATCTGTCCACCTTCTCCCTTTTCAGCATTTCTCATCCGCATGGCACACTATGAAACACACACTTAAATGGATTGGTATTAATGCGTGCACATGGGTTCCAAAATGTCAGCAAGATGCCTTTGCTTTCAAGTTATATTAATTCTGCTGATTACAAAGAGCTGGGTAAATAAATCTTAGTTATACAAAAAATATGTTTTAAGGTCCTTTCATATACATGCTTGGAATTTTCCTTTTCTACTGCCTCACCTTCATTTACCTATGTATTCATTTGACAAAAACTGTGTTCTAGGCACTATTCTAGGCCCTTGGAAAACAGTAATGAACAAGACAAGTGGTCCCTGCACTTGATCAGGTTACATGCTAGTAGGATTAGGAAACAAGTAAGAAGCAAACACATGCACTGAATAAAATAAAAAAGGAAAACAGGATAGAGAATACCTGGGGCAAGGCAGGGAGTAGGGAGCAGAGATCAGGTGCTTTAGCTAAGACGGTCAGGGGCTGTCCTCTGAGGAAGTCATATTTGCACAAAGACCAGAATGCTGACAAGGAGGTGGCCCTGCAAAGATCTGAAGAACATTCCAGGCTGAGGAAACAGCAAGGGCAAAGACAAGATTGTGGGATGAGCTTAGTGTGTGCACAGAACACAGGGAAGATCAGATTGGCTAAAATATCATGGGGTGGGGGGCAAGTGGTACCAGGTGAAATCATAAAAGTAACTAGCAGCTAGATCATGTGGGACTGTGCAGGTCATAGGACACAGTTGGAATTTTATTCTATTTATTATATGAGACCTTTGGCACGATATGATGCTATTTACACTTCTTTTTAAAATGTATAACACAGAATGTGGAGATATGTATTATTCCTCCCCTGATCTGTTCACATCTTCAGAAATAAACTGGAAACAAGAAGATTTTAGGGGAAAAAAAAGTCAGAAAACTTGAGATTCAGTCCTATCTCTTTCATCTAGAAGCTGCCATTACCTCAATCAAGATACTTAATCCTCTGGCCTCAGTTTCCTCATCTTCAAAATGGAAATACTACATCATAGCATTGAAATAAGATATAAATGAGATGAAGGATTTGAAATGACCCATAAAGTGGATGGTTAGGACATCAAGTCCCCTCTTTCTTTCCTCCTTCCTATGAGATACAGAGAAGGAGGATTCTGGGGACTGAGCACCCACAGGGCACGTCATAATTGCTGATGCAGGAAGTGACGCAATGTGAGTGGAGCCTTCATTTTAGGTTTGGTTCCTCCAAAACAGGCACTGAGACAAGGATATGAGTTTATTTGGGAGATGATCTCAGGAAGCATTGTTAAGAGAATAGAGATGTGAGAAAGGAGAGCGAAAGAAACATAAATTAAGATAAGCATGGCACCACAATGGGCAAGTGGGGGCTCCCACACTGGGGAGCTCTGGAAGATAGTGTAGAAGACACCTGGGAATTTTCCCACCTGAGAGGCCAGGGAGCTTAGCATCTACTCAGCAAGCCCTTCAGTCCCAAGGGCTGACGCCTCACCACTTCCAACCTGCCCCAGACTGGGGCTGAGAGGGCTCCCATGGCCTGAGAAAGCCCTAAGCAAAGATTTGCAGGTCCTTGTGGCAGAAGCCATAGGGTTGGCATGCACAGGAATGGCGGGTGCCAAGGGAATGTGGCTGGAGCTCCGTCAGCATCTGCCGCACCCTCAGTTTCTTCCCCAACACATTGTGAGGCCCCTGGGATGGGAAAGGCCTACTCTCACTGCCAGAGCTGCAAGAGGATTTTCTCCAGACTATGACAAGCTCTGGGGATATTGCATCTCATGATGCCTGCTGCTTGCGCCACTATGAGCACCCCGGAAAAGATCTTCCCAAAAAGGCAAAGACTCTGGGCACTACATTCCCATTCACACCTGCAGGATCACTCACAGTCCTGGCCTCCTCTTGGACCGAGTTTGTGGTTTTTAGACACAAAACAGGTTGAACCTGTTAGGAATTCCAGCCTCTAGGGAAATTTTCCATAACAGCCTTCCTGTTTAAGAAAAAGTTAAAATCCATATGCTTTGAGAATAGCCAGGTTTTTCTATGTGTGGTCATTGGGTGGGATTTATTATTTTGTGAGAATCAAAATGACAAGATCAAGAGCCATTTCTTGAGAGAGTTTACCATGTGCCAGGGAAGGGAAGCACATACCTAACATCATACAAATGAGACCTCTGTACAAACAAGAAATATGAATTGACCTATAGTGTAATCAAAAAGAACATGATAGAGCCAGGCGTCATCTAACAGGACTGTACTACATTTGAAATGACGTCATATAACCCACGGAGGAGCACTTCCAATATCTTTAGGTTGATAATATTAGCCTTAATTTATTGAGCATTTATTAAAAGTCATGCTAAGCTCTTTAACAACTTTAGCATATATTTAAACAACAGCATGAGAGACAAGCATTATAGCTCCCATTTAAGAGATGAAGCAACTAAGACAAATTGAAGAGCTGACATTTAACCTATGCTCTTAAATCCCCTAAGCTATAATCAAGGCTATAACTTGCCCTAGGTGCCTTTATAGAAAGATTCTGCTGAAAATCTGAATAACCAGCTATGGAACAACCTATTGGAGAAATAATAAAGCATCCCTGAGCCCTGTCCACGCAATGGATCCCCACTGGGAAAAGCCTGGAGTGATGTCCTCCATTGAGCATCTTAGGTCCTCTTTTTCTTATGGGCCAATGGAAGCTCATTTACACTTTTGGATACTGTTCTGTCTTTCTAGAAATGACTCCATGAAGAGTGTCATTTAACATTCTTAACAGTGAGTGAAATATAAGACCAAATGTTGTTTCAAATTAAAATCACTCTCAATTCTTTGTCCCCTCAGTTATTTGACAAGGGGAATGGAAGATATTACCTAATGGCAGAAAACCCAAGATCTCTTTTACTGGATTGCTCATTTTCACAGAATAAAACAAATAAACAAAAAGAATCTTTTACATACTTTCCTTCATGTACCTTTCAAAGAGAATTCTGTAGATTTGGTTCTCTATGGATTGGCCCAAAATTAACTGCACCTCATTTTCCTTCACTGGGGGAAAAAGTGTGAAAAATAACTATTAGCAACACCCTACACTTTGCAAAAAAGCAGTTTTCTAGTGAAGATGAAAATAAATTTTTTAACAGAGCAAGATGCTAAGTAATGAATTCTCTTCTTTTACAAATCTAACTATTCTCCAGGTAAAACCTGTGTTTCTAGAGGAAGCTAAGCATGTGAAATGCCATCATTTCCACCTGTTGGTCCCTTCTCTACATCACTTTTTCCTCTTCTCCCTCCTCATCACTCTCCAAAACTAGAGGACTTCCTTGTACCTTCACCTGTTACTAAAGTCAAAGACCCTGCACTCGTTCTCTTTGATAGACACAACTCTACCACACATGCCATCAGTACAGTGGCTCTAACAGGTGAGGCACAGACACAGGTATCCCCAGTGCATTAGTTATCTATTGCTGAACAGAAAATTATTCCTTAACTCAATGGCTGTCAGCAGACAAGTCTTCATTGGGCCCCTTGTGTTTCTTGTGAGCAGAAGCACTGACAGCTTTTGGTCCAGATTATCTTTTCCAGGATATTTATATAGCAAACAACCTTGGAAGATAGAGATAGTATATCCTTCTGGGACAGAGGCCAGAATTGTTTGCCATTTGGTATAATAGAAATAATATCTCCCTCCAGGGTAAAGTTTGAGCAGATTTTCTTGGAGCTCTCTTATAAAACATTAGGGTTTCCTAAGCTGAGAGTTCCTCAGCTGTGAGGCAAATCTATTGTGTCTGCAGCATCCACCTGTGCCTATCCCTGCCTCACCCGCGCAGGACTTAGGGCGCAAGAGGAATGGATGCAAACGTGAGTTCCCACTGAATGCTGTGCTGTGAATAATAGAAGTCTTTCTCTCTGACTCAGGAGTCTCAGGACTTCTACTAGTGTCCATAAAACTGAAGTAGGCTAATTTGTTAGCTTACAAGTAGGGTAAGATCTCAGATCCTTCTCAGTTTTTGACAGTGGTTTCAAACAACAAATATTTATTTTCTCACAGTTTCTGAGAGTCAGGAATCTGGAATTGGCTTACATGGGTGATTCTGGCTAAGGGTCTCTCATGTGATTGCTGTGAAGCTATCAACCGGGACTATAGTCATCCAAAGGCTTGATTGGGGCTGGAGGATACAATGTCAAGAAAGCTTACACATATGACTGTGGGCTGGAGGGCTCAGTTCCTCATCTGTTTGGCTTCCCCACAGAACTTTTTGAGTATCCTCAAAACATGTCAGCTGGCTTCCCCCCAGAGCAAGTAATCTAAGAGAGAGTAAGTATGGCCAAAATGGAATCTGTGGCATCTTTTATACTCTAATCTCAGAAGTGACATGCCGTCACTGCTGCCATATTCTGTGGGCTACACAGCTCAACCACAGCACACTGTAGGAGAGAGCTGCATAAGGGTGTGACTATCACAAGGCAGGGATCACAAAGGCCGTCTTGGAGGCCACCTACCACACCCGCGTTGTCTTGAGCACCTCACTCACACACAGGCAATCTGGCTGGCATTATCAGGTGCTTTCAAGTCAGGGGAAGGTAGAACTGATGAAAGAATGGCTGGGGAAAAAGACAGAACAAAGTCTTGAAATTTAGAGCTGCTCCAAAAGAGATTATTTCAGTAAGGATATAAGCCTCTGGATAGGGCCTAGCAAGAAGAGAGGCACTTGAGTACTCTTTCCTATGAAGGGCAGTGCAATGCAGGGGGATTTGTTCTGATTTTTCTTCCTGAGACAGTTAATATATTCAATTCAGTCTCTAGGAAAATAAAGATTTACCCATTGCTACCTATTCTCCCTTATTTCTGGAGAACGTAACATTTTTTTTCCTTTGTCACTCCTCTCCCAACAACTCTGCTACTTTCCCATTGGACTAGCCCATGAGATAGTGGGATCATTTTTTTCATTTTTTCATGAGAGTTTGTCAATGGCACCTAACATATGCATTATAGTGTCATTTCAGAGGGGACCCTTTCACCATTTCTGATTCCAACAGAAACACATCCAACAATGAAAAGTATATGCAAAGAGGCCATCTGAAAAGGAGGAAGAAGGAGCGCAAAATGTAAAGGAGGGGAGAGTGTGTGTGCATATGCATGTGTGCAAGGAGTTTCTAATTAGGAATCAGGAAAAACGTGAGCAATATACAATGAAATTCTAATTCATAGTTCTCTTGTTCTATACCACGGAAGAAGACAGGGCAAGAAAAGAAATGTGAGAAAATTTTTAACTTATTAATGCTGACTGCAACTTACAAGGACTACCACCTAATATTGAAATGTTTGCCTGGAAAACACACAGAGAGGTGGTACGTGTGTATTTGTGATGTGTAAGGGTGATAAAGGAGGCCTCTAGGGACTTTCAGAAATAAAAAGAAATAGTCTTCATTTTAACAACAAAAAAATTTTTTTGAGCATCCTCTGTTTACCAGACTTTGTGCTAATTCTGCTCACATTTAATTTTCATTCAGAAGAGCTCTCTAAGGCAAGCATGTTCATCCTATTCCACAGGTGAGGAAAAGAAAAATGTGACTCAAAGAGAATGTGACTTGCTTTATCTGATGCAGTTGGTGACAGATGAAGATTCATAAGTACATGTTCTTGTACATCTCACTGGCTCTTTGACAAAATAGGGACAGCTGTTGCTGGAAATGGTGAAGAAGAGAGATGCCCAAGTCTAAAATCTTTACTGAAAGCAATAGTATTTCTACAAAATAAGCGAGACAAATAAGAGTGAAGATAATTTACAAGTCATTCTAAGAAGCAGCAGAGCGCATATCAGTTTATCTAATCTCTTGTCTTTAGCCAAGTGTTCCATAGGGCTTCTCTTCTAACAGCAGTTCTAGTGCCTTTGAGTCCTTGAAAGAGGGGTGGTAACCACCCCAACATGCATGAAAAAAGGAAGCTCCAAGTCCCCAAAAAGACCCAAGACACCTCGGCCAGGACCTTGCTTTCTGGATTCTTTGGAGCATGACCAGCTCTGAAATCGAAGTTGATCAAGCATGTCCATCATCAATGGGGCTTGCTGTCAGGAGATATATTAGAGGACTCCTCTTTGACACCTAAACAATCTGCGGAGCATTGGCCAGCATTCTTACCTCTGTGGGCATGGCAGGTAATCACCCACGGAAATACTAGCAATGGCAGTCAACATCCCCCAAATGAGCCTTCAATTTAATTTTTTCTGTCACTTAGGAAGTGTTGGGGAAAAAAACCAGGAACAATGAACTAGACAAGGACATAAGATACCCGGTGCCATCCCTTGGAAAAACCATCTGTGATCAGAGTCTGCCACTTTCTGTTGGTCTTCCCAGGGTCCTGCTGGGATGTTTAGAGACCGCTTGCTTTCAGAGGCATGTTAAACATGGCTCACATGGCAAACTCATGGCCGTAGATGGAAAAGTATCTCTCACTTGAGCAACAATATTTTAATTTTACCAAAAGGAAATGCCCTGGTTCAGAAATATCAGAGAAAATGTGCAGTTGAAGGTGAGAATGGAGTGGCATGATGCATGATGCTGATCTAATGCAAATCATTAGAAGACCCTAAAACTCTTTTCTCTAAGACTTTTCTCAAATGGAGAAAATACAGTGAAAAACTCTAATTCTTCAAATACAGTGCAAAGCATCCCACGCACAGTGCACAGGTATCTGGCTGGTGAAAGCTCACATGCACAGTGGATTGTCTCCTGGGAAGAAGCATGGTACTGTAGAAAGAGCTGTACTATGGTATCAGAGAGACCTGGGTTTGCGTTTTAGCTCAATACTAATAAGTTGCATGACTAGGGAAATATATATAAAGTCTCTAAGTCTGTTTCCTCATTTGTACAATTAGAATGATAATACTTCCATCTAGGCTTTGGTAACACCTACCCATGAGATAACACAGGTAAACAATCTAATACAGAGTCTAGTATATGCTGGATCCCCTGTAAATCATAGCAGTGAATTCCATCCATTTATTTCCCAAGTCATTGTGTGTAAAACTTTGGGCTACACTTTCAAGAAACAGCTTTTAGGACTCTGAAACCACAGGCAAACTAAGTTTCCAAAGAACCACATCTTTCCAATTGAATTGGGTAAGTCAAAGGTTGTTTAACAGGGTGCTGGTCTTGAAGAGAATAGAAGATTTAATTTGGTTTAGTTCCTTTGGCATTTGCAGGTAAAAACCACCACGAATTAATTAGCATGTCTTCGTTTGCTTGAGGATGATTAATAATACTCAGGAAAAACAGGTTTTACATAATTCATCAGTCTGACACAGCCCAACATCTCTGGAGTTCCGAGAACTTCCAATCCCAGCTGCTCTGTGACTCTTTAAAACTAGCTACAAAATGGAGCTGTTCTTGTAGACCCTACATTAGCTGTTGCTCCGAAATGAAGGGAGGAAAATCTAATCACAAGCTTCAAGGCTACTTTCTCCCTACCTTGGGGGAAAAGCGGGTAAACAAATTCTCTCTACATGGAACAGCTTTGACTTAGTCATCAGTAATTCACTCAGTTCACCAAATAGGAATTTACAGCCACCATCACAAGTGTCTCCTTTTTCTCCTTCCCACCATTAGTCTGTGTGAGCCCCAAATGGTGGGGCTGGCTCTTTTGACATAAGCAAAGTCTGTGTGAGGTGAGTCTTTTTCATATTGTCAAAAACGTCCCTGCCCCAAGCACACAGCGAGTTTTCTATGAATGGATTACAATGCACTAGAAAAGGGATGAGCTAAAGTATTAGGAGCATGAGTCATCAACACACAACCAGGAAGCAAAAAGTAAGTTTAATCAGTGTTTCTGAATCCAAATTGGAACGCCTGTTGGCAAAAATATCTTTATTATCTACTGATGGCCTTAGAAGTCAACGAGACGGGGAGTCCCAAGAGAGAATTAAGAGCAATAACTGTCGTAAAACATTTGGAAGAAGGTCTGGGGGGAAATATGAATTTTCAAACAGAAAATAACACTTATCTTTCCAGGTTTGTGTAGACCCTGAATTGAACCAATTAATATAATATAATTAGAGGTCAGATGGCCATCTGTCTCAATTCAAGAGAAAGGCCACCTGCTCTGTGTGAAAGGTTGGAGAAAATGAAATAGATAAGCTCTAAGATCCATTCCAAAGCTAAGATTCTAGGAATCTGACTAGAGTTTAAAATAAAGGCATAATGCCATTTGTTCATTGAGATCTAACTTCAAATCGACTGTGTCCACTCTCAATTCCAGTTATTCATCTGACTTCTTTGTTAAGCTCAGCATTCATGTCAACTGCCACTCAGAATTCTTTGCAGGATGCAAACTTGGATAGAAGAGTTTCCTAACCAAGGTCATCCAAGGCTACCTCAGTTGAGACTTTCTTGATTGCAATATTAGAAGCCAGCTCAAGCTACCTTTAATCTAAGAGGGAATTAAATAGAAGCATCTTGAAGAGTCTCATGGTTTTCAAGTGTAGAGGGGCTTAGAAAGGGACAGAAAATGAGATCTGGACCATCAGGAATCTAGGCAGTGCCCTTTCTCTCTCTTCAGTCTTGTCTTCAATCTCTGTCTTCAATTCTTTCCAAGAATCAGCCTCACTTTTATTTTGCAAAATGGACTTCTCTAACTCCAAGTCCACATGGCAAGAAATGCTATGCCCTCCAAACTGACATCAGGTCAGATTCAGCAACAGGAGAGAAGATCTGGTTGGCCCAGAGTGAGTCAGGAAACTACCTTTGATCACATCAATTCTGGCCAAGGAGGTAGGTGGCGTTAGGTACTACAAACACGGCTGCTAAAGGACCCAGGCCTGAGGAAGATGAGAAATGACATGGAGAAAAAAGGTAGTTCTCAAGAAAGGAAATGCTGAGAACTGGGAAATATCCTAAAAGAAGTTCACTATAAGTACATTCCACCAAAACAATAAAATACTTCCAGGTCTTATTTATTTTTTCTTTAATCAGGTAAGCAGTACAGGTTGCTGTTGCGTCTATTCATATCTTAGATCTAAAAGAACAATGTCAATCCTACAGATGTGCCAAATTCTTATTTTTTAAAGTGACATCTGAAGCATGTTGTCATTCTTGATTTAAGACTTCAAGTCACAAATGATCAATATTTGTCCTGAGGAAATCTTAGAGCTATTTTAAAAACCAGAATCCTATAATCCTCTGGTGTCTTATAGCTCTAGGAAAAACATGTTACCCTCTTAAAAGAACTATCCATGGTTGTTTCTTCTCCTATAAAGGAGAACTTGGCTTAATGACCCCATTTCACTGGATGGGGTAGGCTCCTCCAGAGAGAATGGAAGCAGTTATTTTTTATTTCCAAAGCCATCCGGAAAAATGCTTCATATATAGTTTTCAGCTGTCTGACTTAGAGAAAATGTGACTCTATCTGCACTAAATGTTGATCTCCATGTCATTCAGGTGGCTAAAGGCTTGGGGGAGGAGTAGATAGTTTAACAAGTCAGGCTAACAGACAGCTGTAAATTTCAACTTAACCAAAAATAAATAAATAATACCATTTTTTTCCTATCAAATTAACAATTTGCTTTCAAAGTGGGAAAAATTTGAACAGGCACTCCATCAAAGAATACAGTCATTCATCACATGACATTTCAGTCAACAATGGACCATATATACGACAGTGGTCCCATAAGATTAGTACCATAGAGAGGGAGTTTGAGGATATTATGCTAAGTGAAATAAGCCAGACAGAGAAAGACAAACACAGTATGATTTCACTCATATGTGGCAGATAAACACATGGACAAAGAGATCACATTGGTGGTTAACAGAGGGGAAGGGAGTGGAGGAAGGGCGAAAGGGGTAAAGGGGCACATATTAAATTGGTCGCCAATAAAAACGAAACTATTGGTGGTGAACATGATGCAGTCTATATAGAAACTGATATATAATAATGTACACCTGAAATTTATACAATGTTATAAGCCAATATGATTTCAATAAAATAATTTTTAAAAAAATATGAGCAGCATATAGCCTAGGTGCGTAGTAGTCTATTCCACCCAGGTTGCTATAAGTAAATTTTATGATATTTGCATAATGACAAAATCACCTAATGACTCATTTCTCAGAATGTATCCCTTTCATTAAGCAACGCGTGACTTTGTATACAGACGAAGAATAAAAATGTGAAAAGATGCTCACCATCATTAGTCATTACAGAAATGCAAATTAAAACCGTGATGAGATACCATTAAACACCTGTTACAATGGCTAAATTTTTAAAATTTTTTTGATAACGTTAAGTGCTGTCAAGGATGTGGAACACTGGAAATCTCATCCTTTTTTGGTGGAAATTCAAAATGGACACTCACTGTGGAAAATAGTTCGGCAGTTTCTTATAAAGTGAAACATGCACTTACTATACAACTCAGCCATCCCCCTGCTAGGTATTGACCCAAGTAACAGAAAACTTTTGTCTCCTTGAAAACCTGTAAACAAGTTTTATTGCCAAAAACTGGAAACAATCCAAATATCCCCCTACTGTGAAATGGATAAACAAACTGTGGCATACTCATAAAACAGAACACTTAACAATAAAAAAGGAACAAATTACTGATACATACCAACAACGTGGATGAATCTCAAATGCTGTATTAAGTGAAAGAATGTTTCAATGTTAAGGGAAAGAAGATAGACTAAAAAGGCTACATATATATGTATATATGTATGTACACGCACATAAAAAGGCTATATATATATATGTATATACACACTATATAATTCCATTTAGGCAAAACCATTTAGGCAAAATCATAGACAGAAAACAGATCAATGGTTGTCAGGGGCTGAGGGATTGACAACACAGGGTCACACAGATATTTTGGAGGGTGATTAGACTATTGTATATTTAGGGTGAATATTGGTTACATGACTGCATTTGTCATAACTTGCAGAAATATACACTAAAAAGGATGGATTTTACTGTATGTAAATTATACCTCAATTAAAAAGTTTTTAAAAATACGTTTATCAACAGATATAGTGTATTAAGTATTCATTCCCATTTAACTTCACTCTTGTCCACATTAGAGATTCTCATTGAAAAATATTTTTAAACGTCAAAGCAAATTCAAAGCACCTTCAGTGTCTTTGTCTGCTTCTATGCATTTGTGAAATCAAACGGGAAAGCTCTTCCTCTGGCTCCACAGTGCTCACCTCCAGAGCCCTCTTTCTGAGACGAGAAGTTGAGAACTTGGGTTGTCTTGATGGATTTCCCACAGAAATGGAGCGAGGCCAACATGCCCTATGGGCGCCGCCAAGGCTGAAGGCTCTCTCTGCGATGTTAAACTCCTCACTTAAATGAGAGGGAAACCCTGCCTCTTATTTTCTCTGCTAGGTAACTTTTCCCCAGTCTGCACTTGAATTCAAGTATTTAAAGTCCAAACAGCTGGAGATGATGCGGGGCTGTCGCAACCAGCATTGTTCTGCACCGCCCCCGGAAGGAACAGTTTCCCAGCTATGGAGAGGGGAAGGGCCGGCCATCAGTCATCCTCTGGGTGACATATATGGGCTCTACTAATATCACAAGATGCTTCCCCTCAGCATTCACCTCTTAAGAGTCCATTTCAATCCCAATAAATATTCACAACTGACACCTTCCATATGCCACCTAGGCTAAAACAAAACTAACAAGAGCTTAGGAGATGATATTTTAAAATGACACACTGCATAGGAACCTAGACAAATCTCTGTTTTATTGCAGGAACCAGAGGTCAGCATTAAGAGGACTGCCATTTGCTTCTCCAATCTGTAATACTATTAATTACTCTTGTGTTTTTTAAGCTGCCTCTACACTTAGAAGCATTGCAAAGCTCCCACGCAGGGACTCAGTAACTGAGGACTTGGAATAAACCCACACTGTCTAGAATTATTGGTTCTAACTCAATCAAGGGAGGTAGAGTTCAGAAACCAGACTCTGCGTCTCAGGGTCCTGGTTTAAATCAGTGTGGTATATGGGGGTATGGGATGGACAAAACAACGGCTAAAGCTCATTGTGAAAATTTCGTTGAAGAAGACCATAACTGTGAACTATCCCTTTGCAAGTTAGGCCACTTAGACTTTTCATCGGGGTCCCTCTGGCTGTGCTAACCTAGCCACAACCCTAATCAAAAGTAAGTGCCAGCTGCCGCCAGCCACAGCTTGTCAGCCCTGACATCAGAATCCTCCTGTCCTCTGACCTACGGGGATGCTGTGAGCAGTAATTAACGTCCATTAAGTGGCTAGTCATCCTTACTCAGCTGCTTTCTGTCAAGTTCTAAGCAGACAGTGGCATACCCCATGACCCAGAGCACCTCATCAGACCATTTCCTTCTCTGAGGAAAGGAGATGACCTCAGCTCCAGTCATCCACAGTGCAAAGGCCACAGGCACTGAATGGCCTCTTACCACCATAAACGATGTCTCCAAGATGAGGCTGAGCCCTGCTTAGAGGTGCCAGGGCTGGTCAGGCCAGGAGGAAATGGCTGTTGCTCGGTAGAAGGTTTCAGAGTTCAGAACAGTTAAACCAATGCAGACAGCTCTGATGGATGGAAATAGTGCCAGAACATTCTTAATGCAAGCCTAGCCAGAGCATAAATGATGATCTACAATGACTTTCTCCTGCTTCCCAGACACCCAACCCTACTCCCCTACACCAAAGCTCTGAATTCATGAGGCCCTGACTGGGACTACTGAATACTCAAAGAGCTGAAATAGTCTGAGAGGAGAAACTAACATTTGTTAACTACTATGTGGTGCCAAGTTCTTTAATTACATCCATAACATAGCACCTGACACATGATAGGTGCCAGAAAATCCAACGCTTGAATAAGACTTATCGAACAAATGGGGTGAATGAATTCCCATTTAATTCTTGCAACAATTCCAAGTAACAATTTACACACCGGGAATCTAAGGCCCACAGAAGCTATAGACTTTCTCATCATCATGAAGCTATTTAAAGTTGGAAAAGCTGAAAGGGGAACGGGTTTTTCTGACTCTTTAGAACCCATGACTGTTTAGGAACCCATGCTACTTCCTGACTCTGGTAGTTTATCCTGTTCACAATGATGTCACTCTGGTTGATTTTACCTGCTATAAAGAGACCAAGGATTGGCCTCCTTGCCCAGATGGTTGGGGTCAAAATCCCCAGAGGCTCCTCTTCCCAGCTCTCTTCCACCAATGATGGGTCATAATATTCCTTTTCCATATAATTACTTGTTGATGGGAAAGGAAAAATACCCCAGAGTCCTTGCTGGGGAGACTTTCATTGCATCGCCTCTAGATCTCCACAGGAGCCAATTTAAATGCCCCCTCACGCCATAGTTGAGGGGTTAGAGCACTGGTCTTACATGTCCCCGTCTCAAAGGCAGATAGTAATGTGCAAACAAACTTTTATGGTTCCTCTCTGTCCCTTCACTCCGACCTCCCCATAGGAGAAGGGATGTGTCCATTGTAGAGCCCAATCCATCAAGCCACACACCGGTGTGGGGAAGAAAGACACATGGGAAGTCATCTCTACCACCTCTTTCACATGGCCCCCTGCAAGCAGCAGTCAGAATTTCCAGCACTCTTCCTGGCATTCCGGAAGTGGTAAGTGCCTGAAAGACCTCTGTGGTCTTCCTGCCCTCCCTGCAGCCCTTTCCTGCGCCAGCCCCAGGCTTTGTGAGGCAGGCAGTGGTCCTCCACGCAGCAGTTGTCAGGAGCTGTCAGAGTCTGCTCACAGAGCCAGCTAGCCCACAGGTGGGAGCACTGTCCAGTCTCCAGGAGAAGCATCAGCAGACTTCCACCTTGGCCATAGGCCCCCTTGTTACCGAAACCAAAGTGAGTTCGTATCCTGGAGAGTTAAATCAGACTCTCCACCAGAAGTAGTTGTCTCACAAAGTAAAGTGTATTTGCGACAAATAGGAGATCATGAGGAATCATTTCCAAAGTGCTGGCGTCACAGAACAAAGGGAAGCAGGGATCTTTTATCTCGGATGGGGAATGAATATTTAAAAGGGAGAGGTGAGTATTCACTTGCTCAGGCTCAGTAGGAAAACATGCTTCCACATACACTGCAGGTTATGGTTATAGGTCCCAAGCTCCTTCTGGACAGATCTTAGCAGTAAAAATAAGGCAAAGGTCATAGGCGCAGCTCTTGTGGTGAGGCTTGGTCTGGTTCAAGGTAGTTGGTGATTACATCTCCTCAACATAACAAAAGAAAAAAAACAATTTGGAAAAACAGTTAAATGCTTCCAGACCCACCCTTGAGTTCCTCGGGCAATTAGCCATTGACACCCTCTCCATTCTCCTGCGAGCTTTACCCTGGCCTTTGGCAACTAAGGGGCCATCATTAATAAAGCTAACACTCTGACCTGGCTTCTGTATCAGTTCTCTAAGGTCTACCTAAGCCCTAGGACCAAAGGGTAGGGGTTAGATGCAGGTGTTCACTCCTCCAACCTCCAAGATTCTGGTCAATTGACATTACAGACAAGGTCTTTAATATCAGCTTTAAAGACTGAGCACCGTCAAATAATATTTACCCCATCTCTCTTAGAATATAATTACGTATATATTAGATTTCATTTTACTCTAGGCATTGTCTCTTTTTTCTTCGGGGGAGGGGAATTCTATGTTCTTTGGTTTTGTTTCTTTATTCTAGTTTGGAAGAGTTCCTCAAATATCTTGTGTTCCTTGCTTGGCCATTCGGATTTAGAAATGAATCACTAAAAGCTGGTCAGAAATACTGAGTATGTGCATAAGACTTTGTCAGCTTGTGACTCTCACCACAGCGTGAATATCTCGTAAACGGGCACTTTTATTTGGTGGGACCCCAAATTCTTCCAGGGAAGTTTCATCCAATCCCCTGGCTGTAAGTATGGATAGGATTTCTGGAAGCTCCGTGGGAAAGTGTGGGGTTGAGGGTGTTCTACGATTCAATGTGTGCATTTTCATTAAATCCCTCCCATTTTCAGCTCTGAGTTTCCTCATTACCACCTGCCTCTGTCCTCGTACTCAGAGGAGTGGGGACCTGGGTGTGTGAGGGGGGAGGGAAACTGAGAGTCACACTCTGGACTCAGGCTTTCAGCCAATGCCCCTGGTTTCAGCTCTATACTTTCCCACTCCCTCCAGCTCCTGGGACTTGCTGAAGCTCTGCGAGATCTACTATCTCCTCCTCCATCTAAGGACACCAAGTTGCCACTACCTCCACTTTGTTAAATCAGCTGCCAGTCCCCTCTCCACATCCAAGCTTCCTAAAACTTAAGGAAAGTTTTCATCCTCGGTTGTCTCCTTTGCCCTTCTCTCTGGGCTTGTGGGTTTGCATCTATCTTATTCTTCTGTAATTGTTTTTGTGGGGTTTGCGAAGGAAAAGGAAAGTAGTCACATGCAGTCGGTCTTCCAGATTTCTCTTCCACAGTTACCACTTCCAGTGTTGAGAGTACTGGACCAACTATTGAAGGGAACAGGGAGCTCCAGACGTGGCCTCTCTCTCTATATTGCTGATTACCCATATCCAGGGCTCTCAGAGCAGGAAAGGGTACTCCCAATGATTCTCCTTTAGTGTGTGGTAAGAACCCCTGCTTTCCTGTACGGATGGAGGCCCTCACACCTCTTTTGTGCATGCCTGCCCCAACATGGCGAACCCAACCCTAGACCCTCTGAAGTCATCACCATACACTCTCCCACGGGTATTGGGACTCCTCACGCTAAGGGCACCCAGAATTCCAGAATTCCTGTATCGGGTATTCAGACAGACCCAACTGTGGCCTATTTTCCTTCTAGCTCCTTGCCCATATCCTGCCTTTAGTTCTGAGCCCACTAAATAGCCTTCAGGAAGAAAATCAAAAATGCCTCTAGGGAACCAACAACATTGGCCCAAAATTTGAAAGAGACCCTTGATTAAGTTGGTGTAGCTCTTTGATGGAAAAGGAGTTTGGTAAATTCCATGTTGGCAGGAAAGTAGGGCAGGCAACCAACAGTGCCAGTGCCTTCAGCTTGTGGGAAGAAGGACGTCACCTTAGGCAGGGACGGGCAGCAGGAAGCTCTGTGGTGTAACTCTTTCCAATTAATTATAACAGCACAGGGCCTTGACAGGACGTCGGTGAACTGTCTGACAGAGAGGAGCTATTTTAAAATGCATGTCTAAGAAACTCGGAAAGAATCCTTTTTCTCTTTCTCTCCTTCTTCCTCACCTTTCCACCTCTCTGCTCTCTTCTTTTCTCTCTTTCGCTGTCTTCCTTTTTTATACCCCCTTTCCAACATTTTTTTCCTTTCTTTCCCTCTTCCTCTTTTAAAACTTGACAAGATTACTTGGTACCTGATAAAGATCTTCCACCCCAAGCTCAAGCCCTCAGAGAATATTTTCAACACAGCCATCTCTAGGCCCTGGAAATTAGACTCTAGAAAGGAAGTGCTGACAAAAGCCTTAAGTAGGGCAGCCCTGGGCAGCCCCAGCCTCCTTTAATCAGCTTTCTGAGAGCTGGGCCCAGAAAACAGGATAAACTCCATCATAAAGCTTTTCACTCATCTTTAACCCACCTACTTCTCATCAACTTATTCATAATGAGCAATAAATGAACCCGTCACAAAGCCCCAGACCTGGGTACAGCATCTTATTTCACAAAAGAAAGAGCTTTCCATATTAATGCCTTTTGCTTTCTGTCATAGGTTTCTTAGAAAAGACATTCTGTTCTCTTTGGGGAGAGAAACAAGCCAAATGGCTTGAGATAGCTAAGATTTAGGGAGTCCTTACAATGTACAGGGCTCAGCATTTACAAGCATTATCTCATCTAATTCTCATGGCAGCCTAGGGGAGAGATCTGATTATTATCCTCTTTTTCATAGAAGGAAGCAGAGATGGAGAGGGCTACTCACCAGGCTTGTGCGGGAGCACACAGTGAGTACGATTTTGTGGGGAAGTCAAGATTCGAATCCCAGTATTCCACTGCCCAGGTTCATGTTAATCACTACACGGAACTTGTTTCCTAAGCATGTAATTCCAAGACAGCCTCCATTCCAAGTCCTGACCTGATTTAAGGTCCAACCTTATTTAATTGGGTCAGACCAAATTAAGCATATTCAGGCTACAGAGAACATCAGAACACAGAGGGAACTCCAGCCTCTTCCTTACACATAACTCAGCTTCCTGCCCCCCAGAGACCAAAGTATGCAGTTACAAGGACAAGCTAGGCTTTGTCTTCACTCCCTTTATCTCACCCAGGGCTGAATTGCAATATCTATTCCTGCTTGAGAAAGAGCAGAGCTTGAGATATAAATTTGGAAGTCATCAACAGAGAGATGACATTGGAAACTGAGTGAATAGATGCTGTTGCCCAAAAGCAGAGGCAGGAGGGGCAAGGGCAAACCTTGGGGAGATAATTTAGGAAAAAGGAGTGAAGTTGGGACTATGCAAAGAAGACTAGGAAGCAGCAGCAGTAGAGGGCAGAAATGAAATCAGCTTTTGAAAGGAGAGTGTTTGACATTGTGGGACAGAGAATGAGGTCATCAATTGTCAAGGCAGTTTGCCCCCAATAAACTGCTTTTTTCATAGCCCCATGGGTGCATGGATATGTATGGATGTGTGTATCTGTGTGTGTTCAAATCCCTCACACATGTATCTCCTATTTCTCACCTTCTTTTATATTCTTGTATCACACCAGTTGAATATGCTGATCAAAGAAGAAAACTGCCCATATTTTCGTGTTCCTCAACTCTGCTTTTCCTTGTTTTTCTTCCATTTCCCAACAGCACAGCCCAGAGAATTCCAGGCATGAGGTATGTGACATGACAACAGCATCACACAACTGACTGCTCATTACACCTCCCCCACCAAGGGTCCCAGAACATGACCACTACCTCTCCTTCCAGACCACCCCACTCTAATTCCACTGGAGACACTTGTATTTTAGAAGAGTTGTGGAGTTTTCTGGTTTTCGTTTTCAAAAGAAGGACAAAACTAAGCTCTAGCAGGGTGAGGGGAAAAAGCACCAAAGAAGGTGATTAATATCATTGCTGCTAATTTTCCACAAGCACTTGTCGGCACAGCAGTGAGCCAAGTCAGACGGTGCCAAAAGTAATCTTGAAACTCTCTGGCATCTCACTCCAGCAATAAAACACAGATTTATGTGGTGCAGCCCATAATAGAAGATGGAATAAAATCATCCTAGATGACTAAATCGCAATGTTTCTGGTTGGGGAGCTTAATAACTGAACTCTTTATCCCTCTGGGGACGGCTCAACCATTTGTTTTCATTTCCCTGACATTTTCTCAGAGTCACATAATCAGATGTACTGCCTTCCTGCATGGTCTGGGCTTCAGAGATCAGCGTGCTTCTCAGTGGCGTCAGGAGACTCTCTCCTAAGTCCTGCCCTGCCACTTCTAAGTCCCTCCGAAATTTGAATCAAGTTGCCCCATAACACTATGATCATCTTGCATTCCACCCTGGAATTTCTTCCGGGCTCACCCACACCCAGCCTCCCCACTCCTAGTTTCTCTGCCCCATTTGGTCCAGCATCTAGGTTCCTGGTCTTTAGTTAGCCCATTCGGGGCCTGCTATAGGCTATGTCTACAAGAGAGCACCTCAAAATCCTAAATTACTTTTAAAACTGCGTTTTAAATAGCTTTCATCATTGATTGTCACCTGGAGTAGCTTTGGCTTTATTTTGGGTTTTTTTCTGTCCTCTACTGCAAGGTGGACTCATTTCATTTTCTCTCCTTTTGCTCTATGTCTTCTTCCATCTTTTCCTTCCCATGTCTTCTTCCTCTCCCTTCCTTCTCTCCTTTCTTCCCCCTGACAATTATCTGGACCTGTGTCTGACACCCTTTGACAGGCATTACTTACTTGCCTGGTGACACTCCAGGATAAAGAGGACATATCATTCTATACGCAGGATCAGTTCAAGGTTGTGTTAAGTCACCCAGGAGTGGCTGAGAAATGGTTTAAAGCCCTTTACGTCGATAGTATGAGCAACACATGGAAATGAAATGGTGACACACAGCTGCAGCTAAGAGATACGTTTGAGAGTGCAATATGGGACACATCTGAAGAAAAATGGTGAAAATTTTTAGAAGCATTTCTCTGCATAAAGATTGCTCTTCTTATCCTCCAAGCAAAAATAGATTGTAAAACCCTCTAAAACAACAGTAAGAAAAAAGCAGCCCTTGTTAATTATCAGGCAACAGCTGAGGGCAATGTGCCTGAGTTTCAGCACTGGCAAGGAACACAATTATAAATTTGAACAGGACGAACACCTGTAGACACCCAGCTGATGAAGCGCCTTCACAAAGCTTAAACATAGTGCAAACATATCCAGGAAGACTGACAAGTCTCCAGAGGTCCTGTATCAGTCCTGGTTCCCAAATGAGATTTCCAATCTACCGTGGATCCATGTCAGAGGTAAACTGGTGTGAGATTCAAAATAACCATGAATGCACTGAGAAAGAAAATCTAGAACAGAACAAGAAAAAGGAGGGCCGGCCCAGTGGCATAGTGGCTTAGTTCACGTGCTCTGCTTCAGCGACCCAGGGTTCTCAGGTTCAGATCCCAGGTGCAGACCTACACACTGCTCATCAGGCCATGCTGTGGCAGCATCCCACATAGAAGATAGAGGAAGGTTGGCACAGATGTTAGCTCAGGGACAATCTTCCTCACCAAAAAAAAAAAACCCAAAAAAACAAGGAAAAGGAAAGAGATACCTCCCTGGTAGACATATCCCCATAGTATCATTGGTTAAGTATTTCCTTGTGTGAAGAGATGAGAATTAACACGAACTCACACAGATATCAAATATGTACATATGTATGTGTGTGTTTGTATACATATATAGTAGCTTAGTGTTGAGTATGTATTTTAAAATTTTAAATAATGTTTCACAACTTTTTCAGGAATTGCTGAGAAGAACCTGAACTGGTGGGGCCAAATTGATGCTTGATTGTGATACAAAAGTCGGTAATATTCTCTGTGGTATAATAAAGAATATATTTGGTGTTTGTCCCCAGTTCCCTGGAATTTCCTGAGCAGAAGGAGTGTCTTTCCTTATTCATAAGAAGCCTCCTTGACCATACTTGAGTTTTTGCTAATGAGATGAGTCATGGGATGAGGGGCCAAGATAGCCTCAGGATGGGGCTGGTCACTAGAGGAAACCACCACCTGGTTACATGGTTGGGACTTTCAGCCCAACCAACTTTCCACCAAGGAAGTCCCCAGGAGAGGACAGGGGCTGGAGATTGAGTTCAATCACGGGGCCAATAATTTAATGAATCATACCGACTTTCTGAGTTTGTTCAGGCTGCCATAACAACATACCACAGACTGGGTGTCTTAAACAACAGAAATTTATTTCTCATAGTTCTGGAGGCCAGAAGTCCAAGATCAAAGTGCCAGCTGATTCAGCGCCTGCTGAGGGCCCTCTTCCTGTTTTGCAGATGACCACCTTCTTTCTATGTCCTCACATGGGCTTTCCTTGCTGCCTTATACTTCCCAAGGGCCCCATCGACAAAAACCAACCATTAGGGGTTAGGGCTTCCATATATGAACTTGGAGGGGACACAAACATTCAGTCCATGAACAAAACCCCACAATAAAACACCATATAAAAACTCTGGAACAACAAGGTTCAGGAAGTTTTCAGGTTGGTGAACACAACGATGTGCTGGGAGGATGGTACACCTGGAGATGGCAGGGTGCACTGTGCCTACCTCCTCCCCTGACCTTAGCACCCAATTTATCTCTTCACATGATACTCATTCATATCCTTTATAATACCGGTAATAGTAAATATAGTGCTATCCTACGGTCTGTGAGTCATTTAATGAATTATTGAACCTGAAGGGTGGTAATGGGAACCCCCAAATTTGTAGTTCTCCAGGCAGAAGTTCAGGTAGCTCCCTGGACTTGCAGCTGGCATCCAAAGTGAAGACAGTCTGGTGAGACCGAGCCCTTAACCTGTGAGATCTAATGCTAACTCCAGGTAGTTAGTATCAGAATTGAATTGAATTGTAAGATGCTCAGTTGGTGTGGGAAAACTGGTGTTGGAAAAAAAGTACCCTCCCATGGCCCCATCCCAACCCCTAACACCAGAATGATGTTTTTGCCTTCTGATTGCCCAGTACAGTATGCAAAATTCTAAGGTGGTCCCAGGATTCCCATCCCTGGGGTGCATGCCTTGTGTAATGCCCTCCCCTTAGCGTGGGCAGGACCTGTGAATCTGACAGGACTTTACTTCTGTGATTAGGTTTTGTTGTATGGCAATAGTGAAGGGATTTTCATAAATGTAATTAAGGTCCCTAATCAGTTGACTTTGAGTTAATCAAAAGGGAGATTATCTTGCATAGGCCTGACAAAATAAGGTAAGCCGTTTAAAAGAGGGTCTGTAAGTAAGAGACAGACGTGAGAGATTCTCCTGGGACCTTGGAGACATAAGCTGCCATGTTGTGAGAGGGCCTACGAGGAACTGAGTGGCCTCTGAGACCTGAAAGCAGACCCCAGGTGACAGTAAGCAATAAATGGAGACTTTAGTCCTACAACCACTAGGAACAAAATTCTGTCAACAACCTGAGGGAGCTTGAAAGGAGGCCCTGAGGTCTAGAAAGCAACACAATCCTGCTAATACTTTGATAGCAGCCTTGCCAGATCCCAAGCAGAGGACCCATCTAAGATGTCCTCAGACTCCTGACCACAGAAACTATGAGATAATAAATATAGGTTATTTTAACCTGCTAAGTTTATGATCATTTGTTATGCAGCAATTAAAAACAAATACAACCACGTATCATACCCACTGATCTATTTGTCATTCTCCTACTTCACACTTACAGCGCTGCCCAAGTCTTTCCATGGTGGCCTCTTCAAGAGAAAACACAACCACAGCTTTTGACGGTGCTCAGCAAAATGATTTGCACGTAATATATGACTGATAGCTTTGTTGCTGAATTGATATTATACTGGCATGGCTTACAAGACAGTATTAGCAAAATACTATTATGGTTTACCTCAGCACTTTAACGCAATCTACTCTTAAAATAAGCATTCCTTGTTATACAAAGATTTGCTATATACCATTCCACTAAAATATCATTTTCAAAGCAGGAAGTGAATTTCATATATATATATATATACTCTGAAGACTCATGGTTTGGAATTTTCAAATTTTCTGAGTTTTTTGGACTCTACCACTAGGTAACAAAATAGTAACTATGACTCAGCTAAAAATATTCACCCAGATTGCAATTCTAACTTCTCTGTTCAAGAGTGAAATCAGTAACCTTTGCACAGAGTCGTGATTTAATAGATAGTTCAACAGACCCAAGTACAAATGGGGAGGTCAGAGCCATACCAGAGAAGTAAGTTCAACTATGGATTAATTTGTCCATTACTATCCCTGACCTCTCTCCCAAGCCCTCCACCACTAACTGGCCTAAAACCAGAGCATGGAGACTAATGTGTTCTGATTATTTTTGTGTCTCTCTCCTCTCATGCACTTTCTACTCATCCTTGTTATGTTTCCATCATTTTCTTCATATATAACATTTAGATAACGGGGAAGTTTCACACCTCTCACAAGTTCACTAAAATCGGATGAAGTAATGAATGTGAAATTGTTTTCAAATGAGAAAAGACTTCCATGAATGCAACAAATGCTTATTTTTTTAGTGAGCAATCATTTTATAGACTAATAGAAGGTCAGTGTTAAAGAACTTCATCAGACCCCCCACAAATGGGTATTTGAATCTCTTTTCCAACATCCTACATTCATTTATTAATCAAAAATGTATAAAACATCAGCTATGATCTATGCACTAGGAGAGGCTCTTTCAAGTGGTCTCTAGTTGATATCCTCCAGTGACAAGGCATTCACTATGTCCTGAGGGACCTCGTTCCATTTGGTGCAGTTCTCATTGTCAGAAACATCTCCCTTGTAGTAAGAGCTAAGTATCCTTATCAGACGCCAGGTTTTGGGGGTGAAAAGTGAAATGTCAAGTGGTGCTTGGCCACTAGCTGGGAGATATGATTTACACACCTGAAGCAATAGTGAACAATGCAGGGGAGTGTGTTCATGGTGTGGGTACTGATTCACCGTACTAAGAAAAGCTGAAAGGAACAATGAAGCCTTCACAGAGGAAGGTGGAACTTAAATGAAGCCTTAAATGTCAGCCAGAACAGGAGGACTAGGAAGGCGATTTTAGACGAGAGGAACAAAGGCATGGAATGCACTCACAGGAAAAGGATCTGTGTTTGACAATAGTGGAGGGTCCTGAAAGCTTGACAAAGGAGTTTGAAATTGATATGGTGGGAACCAGGAAGCCTCTGAAGGTCACTGAAGCCTGATTAGTTACATCCTCACAAGAGCACTTTTTATCTGAAAAAGAAATGGGTGTTCTTCACCCAGAAGGGGAAAATAGAGACACAGAATAGGATAGGTCCAAAGAGGACTTTAGGCAAAAGGCCAGTTCCAGAGAGGGACTGAAACAAGACCAAAGCCTGTGGTTGTTGAGTCGATTGTTACTTGTTTTACCAATTTGTCTGAGGAAACCGCCAGAAGCAAGTGGCCTGTTCCTTTGTGCTGTGTGGCTTTCTGAGGTTTGTGTAAAATTGTTTGTTCTCTACATTTTGCCAAGAGGAACAAGGTATTCCTCTTTTTGCCAAGAGTATTTTTATTCGCCCCATAATTGAGGAAGCAGAATTCCTCTAGTACAGACACCACGAATAGATGAAATCTCTTAACTAATATTTGGGGTTTATCTATACATTTCTTTCTGAGTATGCTTTACAACGAGGCTTCTCTGTGTTGAGGCTGGGACGGGGCTCATGCTCCACCAAATTCCCCACTCAGGTGGGTACCTCTAAGTTACATCTCGGTAGAATGACTGAGGATAGTTCTCCTGTCCCCACAATACTGGGTGGACAACATTCTATAAAGCGTTATGGGGCCAGTTTCAAAGGCTGCTAAGTCAGTGAAGCCACCCCAGTATGGGCCAGCACTCATTCAGATTTATTTAATCTTAGCGAGATGAGTGTTATGACAGAGACTGACCAAGGGGCTTTACTGCTCTTTTATTCCCTAGAGAATGCAGGGCCAACCCACATCACAGTCTCTGCTCTGCTCTGCTTTGCCGGAACTTTGTGCTCTTCATTTATCAGGTGAGCCTGGACCTCAGACCGTGAGCAGTTCGTTTGATGTTTGGGGACAGCTAAAAGAGAGGGTACCCAGTACCTAGAGAGAAGCCTCCACCAGCGCTGCCGAGAAAGGTGTGTGTGCCCCCTTCGGACAGTTTCCTCAGAGCAAAGACTGGGGGTCAGTAGGCTACCTCCTCGTAACTCCTTTCCTCCCTGAGGCAGGCTTAAGGGTGACATCCTATCACCATTATCTTAGCTCATTTGAGCATGAAGGAGCATGTTTTACTTTTCACAGGAACAGAAAAGCAAGCAGAGAAGCATTTTCAGGCATTACACTTTCTCTTCATTTTTGAAAAAAAGTGCATGGCTTTCTTCTGGGAGGGAATCCTCACTGTATATTGCTTAAAAGCAACAGGCAATCGTCAACATGATACACTTACAGGTTGCCATGGGAAACGAAAGACATCACGCAATGAGTCACAGACTCTCACCATATTTCCAGAGGTATTCTTTCAACTTGTTACAATCACCAAATCTGTATTTCCTACATAAGTCGTTTTCTCCCTTTTTTCATGATTTAAACAATTATTTAGTGTGTGTTTTCTATTATGCAGAACATTGTATGTCAAACAAGGAAACTGAATGTGAACCCCTGCCCTCACATGCTCCAGGGGAGTCTAGGTGTGAAGCTGAATGCGAGGCTAAATGAGTAGATGGTGGGAAAGATGGCCTCAACCCAGAAATGAGGGAACTGGGAAGGCTGATGCCTACACCTCTGTTCAACAGAGTCTGTGATTCTCGGTAAGAGAAGAGGTTAACTCTGGCTTCGAGCAACAGAGCAGGAGCATCAGCAGAAGGTAAAGAATCATATTCATAACTTGCTTTGAACAAACCACCATCTCAGGCAATCTCATAGCCACTCGATGCAGCAGCCACTCTTACCCTCTCAATTTTACACGCTAGAGCACTGGGGCCTGGAGAGGAAGAGGCTGCACGTGTATGAAGTGGAGAACCAGAATCCACACCGAGGAATCCAGCTCCGGATCTCGCATCACTGATCTCAAGATTCCAGAGATTAGACACGTCACAAGTATTTGCTAGCAGAGCATTGTCCAACAGAAATATAACATGAGCCACATAGCAATTTTAAATGTTCTAAAGGCCATATTAAAAAGTTTTAAAAAGACAGATGAAATTAATTTTAATAATGTTTCATTTAACCCAGTATCACCAAAATATTTTCACTTCTACATGTAATCAACATTTAAAAAAAAGCTATCAATGAGATATTTTCTATTGTTTTTTCCAT
Organism: Equus przewalskii; assembly: GCF_037783145.1. Taxonomy (NCBI): domain Eukaryota; kingdom Metazoa; phylum Chordata; class Mammalia; order Perissodactyla; family Equidae; genus Equus; species Equus przewalskii. The sequence continues at coordinate 26,682,795 of NC_091852.1, read as the reverse complement.
ACTTAGTCTTCCAAATTTGGTGTTTATTTAATACTCACATCTCAGTTTGGACTAGCCATCTACCAAGTGCTCACGTCACATGTGGCTAGTGAACAGTACAACTCTGGTGTGTATTGTGAGAGTAAAGAGAGAGCAAGAACACTGATTTTGGAGAGAGAGAGCTAATAGTGCAAAGATTGGATCCAACTAGAACGGGAAGAATCACTCAAATTTAAAGTATTTTTTTGATACTTGTCTTCATCCTTGTAGCAATAAATGACAAATTCCATCCACAGAGCATATTGTAGACAATCGACAGACACTAAGTACTGTTAAGAATCGCGGCCTTCAGGGTTCTGGTTACATCACGTTAGCATGATGTTCCTTGGCAACATCTGGTCACCTTGGGCTGAGGAAAGGCCTGAGACAATAACAGTTAATTAACTGGTGGTCTAAGTGCTTCCTGCCCTTCCTACCAATTTGCCAGATTAAAAATATGAATTAAATTAAATGTATCCCTTTCCACTCAGACTTATTCAAGCTCCACGCCCAGACAGAAAGCTTCCTTTCTTGGCAAAAATTGTCTCCATCCTTTGGCTGAGATCTTGAACTACTTAAACATAGATGAGAAGGAATGAACGGATAACTTCCTGATTAATTTCCATTTTGGTGTCATTGTAACTGGCTGTATCATTTAAAGCAAGAAATAAATCTCACAGCCTATAACCTGGCAGGTTCAGTCACTAATGCCCAGGAAACTTGGAGCTTAGAACTATGCTTAAACATCATCTCTCTCAGCTTGGGTGATGCTCCTAAGAGAGCTTAACCCTCACCTAAGTCATTTTATTTAAATAGTGCTGTCAAGGAAACACATTCTTAAACCAAACAAAGGTTGGGTTTGGGTTTTCTATTCTCAGTTCTCACTGAGAAAGAAGCTATTCTGCATCCCATCAAACGCACCCCCGGGTCTGTCACTCACACTAAAATGTAAATAATTGTACCCCAGTGCTCTGCTCTCAAATTTGATCAAGTAGCAGAGTCCCTGAAAATCACGATGTTCTTCTTGGAATATTATGAAAAATTACCATATAAAACTTAAAAACTATTGTACAATTCTACGTTAAATCAGATACCATCTTAGATTCTAGTGTATACAAACCATAGCATGTGCCGAGAGTACGAATGGAGTTGAATGGAGACAATTGATAATACCTCATCCTTTGATTTAACATTTTTACTAGAGTTGATGAAAATAGCCTAATCCAGACGAGTAGAAGAACCCTCTGAGAATGAGTTTTTTCTTGGAACATTAACTTGAAAACTAATAGGTTACAGAGTCAGCCATTTTTCCTGGGCTTTGCCTCTTAACAGAATCCAAGACTTTACGTTTGGTGGCGGAGAAGTGATGTCAAGTCTTAGCCACTAGTAGAAGAGGGTGGATTTTTGGCTTGTGGTCTGTGGTAACTCCCAGAATCACAGTGTAAGCATTGAGAGGTATGCCGATTAAGAGCCAATGCCACAATTCCTAAGAACAAATCCTCCACAGTTTACCTTCTCCAATTTGTTCCACTGAATCCTCTCACCAGTCCAGGATATGGCAAGAATGGGAAGAGGGGAAGCGGAAAATAAGAAAATTGAGATTAATATGCCAATGTGGCTGAGACCTGAAAAACAATGGTCCCATATATTTACAGACATGCTGGGAATGCAATCCTCACTCCCGCAGCAGCCTCTAGACAGCCATCGCTTGTCTTTGCCAGAAGCCTTTGTAAGAAAGCCCCCACTTACAGTCAAAGTAGCAGAAGCCAGAATCACAATGATTCAAAAGTGGTTGACCATAGCTGATTCTTTTCTTTTCAACATTTCATTACGGAAAAGGTCAAACATATGCCAAATAGAATACTAAAATGAACTCCATGTACCCATCACTCAGCTTCAGTAATTGTCGACATATAGCCAAGCTTGTCAATCTATAAACCCAATCTATTCCTCCATATATAAAGTGTATTATTTTGAAACAAATCCAAGATCTATGTTATTTCAAATGTGAATATTTCATTGTGTATCTATAAAAAAATAGGGCTTTTAAAAAAGATAACCATAACACCATTAACACATTTGAAAAAGTTAACAATAATTCCTTCTATCATCAAATAGTGTTCAAATTTCTCCTATTATCTCATGCATTTTTTTAGTAGCTGGGTTGTTTAAATCAGAATCCAAAAAAAGGCTATATGTTATATTTTGTTCCTATGACCCAATATTTCCTGTAAATTGGAAAGCTTGATTATATTTTGGTTCAATATTTTTGGCAAGAAGACTTCATAGGTGGTGCCAGGTACTTCCTATTGCATCACATCAGGACGTGCATGATGCCTGAAGTTAATATTGATCAGGGAGTTCAGGTGTTGCCAGCCTGATTCATCCATTATAAAGCTCCCTATAAGCTTTTCAATTCATAGCCTTAGCAGGCATTGATGTTAATTGCTTAGATCAATTATCTCATTAATGATTGAAATGTTGATATTTTAAATCTATCATTCTCCATTCATTAAGTAGAATTTTTCTATAAAGCAAATCTTTCTCTCATCAAGTATTTGGTTGCTGTGAGGTACAGGCCATACAGAAAAAACAAGTTTGAGTTTTTTGTTCTTATTTGCCTATTTTCAGATTAATAGATTAGTTCCCTAGCATCCTGCAAAGGTGACCAATTATTTTTGTGTCATTATAAATCACGCAGATTAATCTATCGTATATTCCAATCCAATCGCAGTTATATTCTTTCTGATTCTCAAATTGTTCCATCTTTGGCCAGTGGGAGTCCTTCACATTGGCTCCTGAATTTTTACATAATCCCCAAAGTCTTTGATGGTTTCCTTGCTCTCTGGTATGACAAGATGTTCCAAGCTCATATGATACATTATTTTCTCCCAAACATGGAACTGACCATTTCTCCACAAACCCTGGGTTATTTTTCTCTTTTTCTTCTAGAAAAGTCTATGTTTTTAGCTCTCCCCATCTCCTATGTCTCCTTATTCCACCAGAGAACCCTGACTAAGGAACAAAGAAGTGCTACAAAGAGGAGACATCAAGTACCAATCAGTAGGCATTTGGTGATGACAGGCAGGTAGGTCTGACAGTAAAAGAGGTTATGTCCCCAGCAGAACTCAGTTCTGTAGGAATCCAAGTTCCAAGTCCGGGAGGCAGCTTCTGCAGCCAAATTGCTACCTTCTAAGGATGACCCCAACCCTGAAGATAGCAGAGGAAAGCAAAAGGAATTACATCCTCGATGACATGGTTGAGCTTATGAATCAACCAACCCAAAAGTCTCCCTACCTCTGGACCTCACGTGTGAGAGAATAAATTTCCTTATTGCTTAGTTCCATTTGAGACAATGCTTTCTGGTACTTGAGGCTGAGTCCCTACAGGACACACATCCTGCAACTTAGAAAGTGATTACACAAGTCACCAGTTGTTCCCTCTTCTCCCCCTACCCTTACATGGTTTACTTTCCTTGAGTACCTTTGGGGAAGGGAGTTGGGAGGGCTCTTCCACCCGCTTCCCAGTGAGTCAAACTTCAGCTTGTTTCTCCATTGCCACCTAACTCGGACTCACTCCCAGCTCTGGCCCAAGCATCTAAATCCTTTTACTGCTGGTCACTGTCTAGAAAGCCTGGCCCATATCCTCTGCCTTCACTCCTCCGAGCAGCAGCACTAGGTTGTGTGAGTAGCAAACTTTTATTGAAGGTTTAGGCTTAACAAAGCAGTTATAACACAGGCAGAAACAACTTCACACAGAAGGTCAGCCATCCCTGTTCCAAGAAATTCACTGGTCGTTCCCTTCACAGGGACTTTGTCACTGACTACACTCCTTCAAGGATCCTAACCTCCCGCCATGTTACTGAGCTCCTTCCCACCACCCTCCATTCCTACCTTCTTCTCTTCTAGGTCCTTCTACCATCACAAGGTGCCAAAGACAGCTCCAGACTTCCTATCATTTTACTATGGAGAGCAGTGACCTCATCTTTATTTAAACTTCTTCAATTCCAGAGATGCCCAGATACTTTGCTTTCAACAACAAAGAGGCTCATTAAGGCATTTTCCCAAACAAAAGAATAATTCTGTCTCTGAAAGAGGGACTAATTCTGCCTTTCTCTTGGGTCAATCTGCTCCAATTCAATGACCTCTTAAAATATCACTGATTTTCTTATTAACACTTTGAATGAGAATAATGCGACCTATCTTGAAGCGTTGCTAGAAAGCTTTAACAGAGAGTGAGGTTAGGAAAGTTATTTAGCCTCTCTGTGCCTCACTTTCATCATCTGTAAAATGAGGATAAATAATAATACCTACCTCACGGCTCAAAAGGTTGTTGAGGTGATTAAATGAATTAATATATGACAAAGGCATTGAACAGTGCCTGGTGCATAGTAAGTACTCAGCAAATGTTAGCAGCTGCTTCTTCTGTTGTTATTTTATCAGACAGCTGTGATCTACAAAGGTTGTTTGGATATGCTGGCTCGGGGAAGATAAGCGCCCGTACAATACGGGGTTACTGGGAGGACCGAATGATACGTATAACCTCAGACAGCACTTGGGATATAGTGTCTTGTAAAGGCAGGTCTTAATGCTGGGAAGATCAGTAATAGGTGTGTAAAGTGCCCATGCCTGGTAGAGGTCAATACTGTTAGATCCTATCATTTCATCTCTCAGGGAAGTTATGAGTGATGTTAGAGGCGGAGGGTTGGGGCAGCTGGTATTTTAAAAACTCCTGACAAGAGGGCCCATTTTGATCCCCATAGAAGACATCATTTGTTATTGTTGTTCCCTTATTAGTATTATTAGAAGTAGCAGTAATGTGGAGTGATGGCTGAGCAGCTACGCATGCCAGGTTCTGCCTTCCTATTCTGTACGGAAGCAGAGGGAGACTTGAGCCAGCCGCTGCCCACAAGTGCAAGCAAGGAGGAAAAGCCCTGGGTCTCACTGCCCACTCCCACGACCCACTTCCTTTGCCTTGCTTGCCGATGAGGACTAGGCCAGCCTCCAGGAGAGTTTGCTGGAGATCAGCTTTCATTCAAGCCATTGCCATCTGCCACAGTGAGAGTCTGCAGGAAGTTTACAGCAAGAAGGTCCCAGGGCAGGACTGCTTCCCAGTACCACAGGGTGAGGAGGAAACAGAGAACCAGCCTTTCCCTCAGCTCCTTCCCCAGTTTCTCCTAGACCCACAGGAGCCAGCAAGCCCCACCAGCTGCCCCAGGAGTTTAAAATGGACATGGAAGTGAGAAAACAAGAAAATGCAACTGAGCCCTGAGCCTGGACACCGAAAATTACCAAAGATGTAGATCAAGGTAGCTGAAGATGTTAGAGTCCCTCAGGAGCAGTGACTGGGCTGCTGGGGACCAGAGTCAGAGAAAGATGCTGTCTGTCCTTCCCGCGGAAGTGCTGAGAGGATGTTCATGGCATTTCCATGGAGACTCACAGATCCCACCCTGCTGAGAGCAAGCAGGCAGCAGCATCAGGTGTGGGCCCTGAGCACCAAGAGAGATCAGCTGGGGTCAACCAAAGGCCACCTGCCTCACTTGGTGAGGCCAAGACCAGCCAGGCCCCAGACCCACCATGCAGGTGTCAGGGTGTCTGAGTAGCACCTGGCTGGTACAATCCTGCCTCCAAATACCAGAAAATAAAACATCAGGAACTTGGGTCAACTAAACACTGAAAATTGGAGAAAACCTCTTTAGCCGCCTGCTCAGAAACCCAGAAGCCCATTTCTTGGAAACAAAGACCCTATAGAGTTAGTCGGCTTCAGGAGTTTCTCAGTTATCCTGCCAAAAATAGACACGGGGGCAGAGGAGAGAAAAGCCTGATGCCATGGATCCTGGCTACTCAGAGGACTGACCATCATGCTATAATAGAAGCCTCTTAAGAGAGAAGCCAATTAATGCACCTCCACTACAGTGATTACATGGCTATTATCTGCCCACTCAGAGAATGTGAGAACCACAAAAACCACAAAGTCCGAAACCCAGTGAGCAGCAGGCTTAATTGTCTTCTGTAAGGAATGCCTTTTGTCTTGCTGAGTGCTCCATCAAAAACGCTAAGTGTTAATGCACCCTGTATAATCTATCTGGCCAGCTAACTAGTTTAATCCATCACACACCATGTGAAAGAATAAAAGCAGGTTGGTAGTGACAAGTTAATAGTAGAGGCAGGAAATAAAATGGAGAAACACACTTTGATTGATGGTGCAGAACTATTAGGTGCTACTATAGATGGACTCTGCCTGGTTTTATATAGTGGCCAATCAAAGCAAAATAGATCTAGTAATTTAAAACTTTAAAAATGTCTCCTCAATTAAAAATTTAAAAGGCCAGTGGATAAATTGCATTCCAATTGAACAATAAAAATTCAATTACAGCCAACTCTCAAATATCTACGAGTAGATCTGCCAAACAAATCTTAATTTCAGCCCCTCATTGGCCTGATTATCTGCTCTGCCAGTCCAAGCCCCTTGTTACCAAAATCTCTACTTTGCCTCTATTACACTTTCTTAGACCTGGATAAAGGGGTCACTTTCGAAGTAGAAACACTTAAAACCAAACATCTACCTGCAGAGACTATGGGAGAGTGAGAGGCACAAATCTTAGAGGATATAGAGCTATCTACTTCGGCTGATGTCTTGCTACAGTTTGACAATAATGTCATCCATACCCAAGAGTGTGAGGGAAAATTAGGAAGTCTCAGAGAGGCACGATGGAAAGACTTGTTATCCATTATATTATCCATTATATAGCGAAGCTTGTTAGGTTCAGCTGAACCCAATAACCAAAGCTGGAGCCCTCTTGGTCTGTTTAGAAGCTGTAGCATACAAACAGGACCGTTGTAAATAGGTCATCACATATTAGAATACATGGTTGATAGGAATTTATTCCAGGGGTAGACACACACACACACATGCGCACTTACACACACACACACACACACACACACACAGATGATGTATATACAAGACTAATCACTGCCACATACTGCAATAAAAAATTACTGGAAACTACCTAAAAGGTCCACAAAGAGAGAACTGGTTAAATGAAGTATGGCACATCCAGAAAAGGGATGTTAGCTGCTATAAAAAAAAGAAAAACAAATGGTAAAGCTCTCTCTATGTCATAGTGCCAAGTTTTTTTAAAAAAGCAAGATGTAGAAGGGTGTATATGCTATAATACCATTGTATAAAGAGGTGCAGACACACACACACATACTTGCTTAGTATGCATAAAATCTCTCTCAAGAAGTATGTAATGGCCTCATAACATTGGTTGCTCTAAGGCGGGGAACTGAGTGGATGGGGACAGGAAGAGACACTTTTATTATACGCTTTCAAACCTTTTGAATTTTGAACATACGAACAAATTGCCTACTCAAAAACAAGTAAATTGCATAGTTAGCCCCGTTAATCTCTGCTCCGAGCTCTCCCATCCCTTGTTTCCTATCAATTTAGTCACTCTAGGTATCTGTGTATAGACATACTATGACCCCCAGGTTGTTTTTCTATAATCTTTGTCTCTGTCTTGTTGATTTGCATCAGGAATCACTTTTCACTAAAGAGATGTCTTCATTAACATTCCTCTGTGCCTCTAGGTTCAAGATCCAACAATTTAATACCAAATCATCAAGTGGTGCCTTTAGTTACCTCCACCTGAAGGTCTAGAGATACATCAATTCCTCAGCAGAGCCTCAGCTCAGCGGTATCTTTATGTCACTGACCTTCACGGTATAACCTATGTACTCACTGTAAAATACATTCGCTTCCTTCTCCTGGGCATGACTTCAGACCCCATATTAGCCCTTCAGAGCTGCAAATTGGGGATTTCCCTCTTGGGTTCTCATGGGCCAGCCCAAAGACCCTGGACTCACTCAGTCCACAGGAGAGTTGTCTTGACCAAACCCCAGACAAGCAGAGAACTGAAGTTTGATCAGTGCACTTCTGCTGTTGCCTGCCACAGCTGCAGGATGTCACAGAGGAGGATCAGTCTCACCAGTTCTATTAGTGCTTTGCCTGCTGTGCTGATGTCTCATCTGGTGTTAATTCTCCTAGTCTACACTCATTGATTTACTCCTGTTCCTGGATTAAGACACCCTACCAGAGACCTCCTGAATCCTTCTGCCTTGCCACCTTTCCCCATAAAATACCCACTTTACCAGGCTCTCTTGCAATTGAGAGTAACCATTTCATGGCTCTGGCCAAGGAGACAGTAAATTGAAAGTCTACTAGCAGGTAACTGAGAAACCACGAGGATAGAACCAGCTGCTACTGCCCTTCCTCTTCTTTTCTGCCCTTGCTGTTGATTTGATGACTGGAGAGACAGCAGCCCTCTTGCAACCACGAGGCAACAAGTATGAGGAAAATACCAAGAGAAATGCAACAAAATTTCCCCTGATATCATTAAGCCATCAAACCAACCCCAGTAGCTACCTGCTTCTGGTCTTCTTGTTCTATGAAATCATTCAATTCCTATTTGTTTCAGCTCCTTAATAAAGTTTTCTGCTACGGTAGCTAAACATCATCTTGAGTGTTAGAGATGTTGCCCTCAAGGAATCCATATTCTAGTGGTACAAATAAGATACGTTTTCAAATTTCTAAAATACAAAGTGAGAGTTTTGAGTATGATTTGACAGAACACAATAAATTATATAAAAGTCATAACCACATTTATCCAAATATTTTAGGGAATGTTGGTAGAGGTATTATATATTTAAATGTAGCACTTTATTCCATAGTCAGCATTCTAAAACATAAATACATTACTGCATATAGCTGAACTCTTCAGGAACTACAAATGAAAGACAGATTGCTTGGAAAATATCCAATTTTGCATATGCTTATCTTTTCAGATATACGAAAACCATAAAGCAAAAGGATTTAGAAGCACTGTAGAGAATCTGACAATGCCTAAGGTTATAAAAAGTCAAATTCCAAATTTATTGCACAACATGCATTTGGTCTGTTATTTTCCCAAGCATTTCATTGTTGAACACTGCATAGATATGACAAAGTTTCATCTTTGCCTAATACTATATAGATAGAGCAAATACAAAAATTGAAGAAGCTGCAGATATCTTCACTGACCGAATTTTTCCATTGCTCTTATGTTGGGTTTAATTGAAAAGTTTAGAGTATATAGCATATTTTGCATACAGTATACTAGCAGAGAGCTAAGGGTATTTTAGCAATTCTGTTTTGCAATACGTGTTCCATTAACATAATGTCTGAAATATAAGCATATCTTTTTCAATGATTTACTGCATAATTCTTAGAACAATGGAAAACACTAACATTAGTCTCATGTTTTAAAACATTTCAATTAAGTTTGCATCTAAAATTGGCATTGCATTACCATCAGAGACCTCAGTAAGTCCAGAGTTGACTGAGATGGCAAGGCTGTGCATTATAATGAAAAGAACATTGAGTTATCTTCAAAGAACTGAAGTTCTAGCTCTGGCTCATGAAATTGCTAGCTGTGCAACTTCTGGGGTGTCACTAACCTCTCTGAACACAAGTTTTCTCACTGGTAAAATGTTGAGAGTAACACTCATCTCACAGGGCCATCATTAGAAAGGAGAAAAGGTGGTGACTCTGCCTTTCAAACTATAAAGGACTCTGCAGACGGAAGGTACGACTTCTTCCAGTTCCACTACTGAATCCATACAATCTTGAGATGTGTATTAAGTCTTGTGTGCTTCTACTTAGTCTAAAAATTACAGATGCGTAGTCTTTTCCAGGAAAATTTGTGTCCCTCTGCTAAAGGAAATTTCAAAAACACAGGGGGTAGGAAATCTGTATACTTTTTGCTTATGCTTTCATTCAACTAACATTTATCAAGTGCTGACTGTTGTAGCTCTATATGGAGCCCAAGGATATAAAGGTAAATAGGATATACTTTCCTGACCTCCAGAAACCCAAGGTTTCATAGGAGTTATAACCACACAAACGTGATTATGATACGCTGTGAGGCGTATTGATAATCAGAGGTGTTCAGACAGCTGGTAGCCTTTAAAAGGAGGTGAATCTCTTAGTTACTATCTGAGAGATTGAGGGGGAACCAGAGAGGAGGAAAAATTGCTGGGTAAAGATAAATTTCCTCTGTGTCCCAGTTTCTTAGAACCTGCCCTTCAAGCAAGGCTTCTCCAGGAGTTCTTTTCAAGGGCTTTGTTGGAGCTTCTCAGCTGAGAGTATGGTCTTGGTTGGCTGAAACCCTAATGGCAATAAACTCCCTCAAAAGAGACCATACATGATGAATTGCAATAAAATCCTTGACCCAGCTCTTGGTTAGTGAATTCTTTGCTTTAAGAAGTACTTTTATGATTCAATGGCCTCTTTGACCTGAAGTCAAGATTGGATAGCACCATGATCTTCCCACTCCTGAGCAGGAATCTTTCTCGTCAACACAACCACATCCGGCTTACTGGAAAAGAGCTTCTTGGTGCTGTTGTTAAACTAGCAGTACCACAAGACTTTTGCAAGAAATCAAAGCAGATTTCATTACTCAATAAACATTTTGTGAGGGCCTGTTAGACACCAGACATTAGTAACACAGAGCTAGCTGGGATAGAGTCCTTGCCTTCAAAGTCCCTACAGTCTAGAAGGGGTGATAGCCACATGATTAAATCTCTCCAATAAAGCACTAAAGAGGCTGTAAAACAAGGTGCAGTAGAGGCATGAGGGATATAGAGTTGGGATTTCTTAGCAGTTCAGGAAAGGATTCAGGGAGAGGGTGAATATTGAAATATGAGGGGGTATTCACCAGATGAACAATGGGGAAGGATATTCTAGGTAAGAGTATAAGCAAGGGCTCAAAGGTTGGGAAAAAAACCTGGTGTGTTCCAGGAACCCCACGCATTTTTCCATCGCTAGAGCATCAGGCTATGGGGGCATGCGAGGTGAGAGCTGACATCAGAGGAAAGTTAGAGTAGAAATTCCTGGGGTGCCACACCAAGGAGTGAGGACTCAGTGGGGATCTACTGAAGGATTTTAATTTGCTTTTAAGATTAGATGACTGTTGAGGAGGTTGGCGGCCTGGGTCTGCCACAAAGAGGATGCTGACTGCTCACTTCAGCAGAACAGGAGAGCATTTCCAAACTGTTCATCACTTTCATTGTTATCTAACACCTAACATTCAGAGACCATATCTGAAAAGCGAAATTGAGATATCCAACTGATTAGGTTCCCAAGTGCTGAAGAGATGGCTTTTAAAGTGCTTACATGTCCCGGAAACAGGCAAAAGTAAAGCATCTTCCCAGCTGTTCCCTAATCTGGGAACTTCTCATGGTAACTGACAAGAGTTCAACACAATCAATCAGAAGCCCCATGAAAACAGCCCCACTGCTGAGCGTCCATTGAGAACTCCGCCATCTCTCATATCTCTGAGGAAACCAGAGACGGTGCCAAGTGATTTTTAAATAATCAGCTTGTCTGTAAGAAAAGAACCATTTATATCAACAGTTCTCAGCAACAAAGCATTCGCTCCTTTCAAGGAGAAGCTTCCACCAAAGCTAACTAAAAGCAAAGCTCCTCCTAATCCTGCACCAAAAGTTTCAGAGCAAATAGAGGATAGGGTGCAAATTTAGGTGAGGGCTCACTATGACACTTTTTTCTGCTAAATGGCTTGTAGGAACTCTATGAAAGTGGCTAATGTTGAATCGGACAGCAGTCTCCTGGTTTGTGGTGTCTGGTGGCCCCTAGTGGAGGCTCAAGTGTCCTCCCCCCACCCCCACCCCCAGCTCCGTTCACTTCCAAAGAGTACTAATAGCTGATCAGGTTTAAGGGCATTTTATTACCAGTTGTACTAATAGGTGGGGTTCTTTGCCAATTAAAAAGGAGACACTCAACATCAACGATATCGTATCTCCTGCTATACTTTATATTTGGTATAGCAGAAATGAATTTTTTTAGGCCACCAACTGAGACAAGCAAATAAATGTATCTTTCTTGATTTTTATATTTCTATCTCAAACCCCCCTTCCTCTTGGTAATAAAAACTTTGCCTTTGACAGGGTAAGCTCAGGCAAACCAGGATTTTCTTTTGATGGCTTTGTTTAGAGATTTTCATCCATGTCCGCTGAGTTATGTAGAGCTTCTTTGATGAAGAGGAGGTACTTCATCCTCAGTTGCCATCACTTCTCCATGAAGGCATCCCCTGGGATGAACGCACCAGCCCCAGTCCTGGACACCTGTGTCTATCTGCCCCAGCACTCCTGGAGGTGTCCCATCTCCCTATATGGTCATCACATTCAAGTCTTCTTCTGGCCCATTGGTCCTTTCTCAGATACATGAGAGGTCTTCTCTAAGGTGGCATGGGTGGCTTTGAGATATTCTCCTGTGCCGCCCTGGGGCTGTGGGAAAGTCAACGGGACCATCTCATGTTCTCTTTGCTGAGAGACATGCCATATGCCAACCTGGATGGTACAAGAGAACTGAGAGGCTTAATACCTTCCTGGCCTCCACCTGAGAAGCAAGACACAGATCCACTCTATCCTAGGACCCCCAGTGAAGTGTAGGGCCTCAGTCATTGCCCAGAATCCAAAGGCCCAGTTCCCTACAACTCTACTGCCTCATGCCCTGGAGTCTTTCTCCAGTCTAGACAGCTTGGATAAAGCCGACTTATTCTCCCCAGCTTCTTGTTTCTGGCACACACGACTCTAAAGATTTCCCTCACTTCCACATCTCATGACTTCTTACTTCTGGCATCAGTTTCAAAAAGCCAACTACCACTTCTCAGTTCTTGGAGGTTCTCATCTGTTGCAGTTCTAAAGCAATGTCATCCACCAACTGAAGGGAAAAGAATCAGAACTCACAGGAATTAACTGAAGAAGAGACAGCAGTCTATATGTGCAAATATTATCCTGACACATTTGTTGCTGTCATGAAGCTGGAGAAGTGGGATGATTTGGGGCTGCTCCCTTACAAGAGAGGGTCCGTTCCAGCCTCTCTCTCTCTTTCTCCCTCACTCCTAATGTGGTCCAGAGGTCCAGGACTTTTCTGAGGAGACACAATCAACACTTCTTACTCTTCCTACCAAGCAGGTGAGGTATGAAGGTATCAACAACTTGCCTGAAAGTGCCTGAGGTGGAGGGTCAATTGAGTCAGCTCAGCTCTGGATCTTACAGGGGAAAAGTAGAAACTTTCTGGTTTCTTCTTTCCTCTAGCCCAGATAAAAGACAGTCTCCACGTGGTCAACTGTCAATCCCTAGAAATTTGCAAGTTGGTTTAAGCCTCAGAATTCACTTTGTCCTGAGGACAGGGAAGTCTCTGTGCAGAAGTTGGCATTTGACCTTGTCTTGAAGGATGAGGACAGGGTGGAGGGAACTGCAGGAGGAGGAATCAGCATAAATAAAGGCCAAGAATTGGGAATATGGAACAAGGGAAAGGGGCAGGCGAAAGATGATCTGAAGTTTCTGTTCTGGGTATCAGCCAGATGGTGAAGCTGTGAACAGACCAAGGCTTCCCATTTAGAATTTATCTTTGGCAGCCATGTGTTAGATTTTTCTGTATACATCTTGCCTTCTTGAAAACAGACATCACCTTTTATTCATTCATTTATTCATATATCTTTCCTTAAAGAAAATAACCAGTATACACTGTAATAACTGAAAATATGCCACGGAAGATATCCCTCATCCTGTTCACTGGATTTGCTCCATTTAGGAGTATGTTGCCAAAATTGTAGATGCTTTGTTTTTCTCAAACTATTTCTTTAAGCTTTGCAGATTAGGGAAAAATCTATGTTGCTTCTTCCCTACATATTTTAAATTATAATTTGGGTTAAATTAATATATCTTAAATCATGAGCATTTGACAATTTAACCTTCAAGATATTATTGCAAACCTTTAAAATATTATTTTTCAGGGCCCTTTGACTCATTTGCTATTTACCTTGCCAACAAAGCAGTCTTTCCTAACACACAAAAAAATGAGACTCTACCTGTTGTAAATAGATTCTAATAAATTATTTGAGTCCATCTGGAAATACAGAAATGTCTAACTGCCAAAGCTTATCCCGATTCTATTTTTTGATAGAGTCACAAGACATGCAAGAGAGAAGCAAATAAAAATGCCCTTTCATTTTGTCTGAAATACAACACCACCCTCAGCTTTTCTCATCATATCAGAAAATTCCCTCCGGCCAAGCTGACTGCAGTTCAGCTCAGCAGGGTACATTGATCCAGGTTCCCTTCAGAAGCCTTCTCTCCCCTTCTTCCCCCATGATAGGATAAATGCCCATTACCCCAGAGGCTGGGGCTTGTTTCTTGCAGGAAATACGGCCTCATTTTTATCCCTCTGTTCCTGCCTCTCTATTGCACATTCCATCAATCAAATCAAATACAAGAGTACCAGGGACTAGTGCATATTACGTGCAGAATAGTCACTGAAAATTTGGGTAGACAACACAGTGATTTCTAGAGAGTTCTGAAATCCTAGTCTATGGACAACTGATGAAATTATTTGGAAGCATGCACCTGACTCTGTTTGCTTACTTGAGAGCGTCTGAAAACTTCTTGAACCTCAGAAAATATAAAAAAATCATTTGTCTTTGCCAATAAAAAATATTGGCCTGCACAGAATTTTAAAATCCAATACTTAAATTTTTCTTCAAGGTTTCTTTGCTTTTGCTCATTCCTTCCCAATATTTTCCAAAAAGCAGAAAGAAACACCACTCAAGGTTCTCCTCTTAAAAACTGGATGAGCACAATTACTCTCGGGAAGTCTCCACGGTGTCTTGGTTTGGACTAACCCATTCATCTCCACCAACAGGGAACTTTTTTTTCTTTGAATACCCTAAAACCAGTATTGCCCATCCCTATTCCAGAGTCAGTGAAACCTGTGGTCCAACCCAAGATCAGGAAGGACTGGAGAGGGAAGAGGCAGCAACTCCCCAGGCAGCTTGTGTTCCCTCAAAATTGTTATCACCACCTCTTCATTCAACGCAGGATCAGAGCAGTTTTAGAGCTGGAAGAGACCTGAGCACAATATGGCCCCATCCTAAGTAGTTCCATTCCTTCAAGGACTTCTCCCAGACCCAAAAGACTCAGACACAAGAGGGATGTTGGGCAGATGGGCCACCTGCATTGAATTAGTTCTTACACAGCTCATTTGACCCTGGGTGCTTTGATTTCTGGCTACCTCAATTCCAAACTTATTTCTCCCCCTTCCTGTAGCCTACCATATCCAGCCCTACATGCTATTTGTCCTGTCTTGCTGGCTGTCAGCTTTTATGCTCCATTTCCTAGGTGCCACCCAGCATTTTCCTTCTGGACTCATCCTCTCAGTGGACTCCTAACCTGCCAGAAAGCCCATTTTGGTTTATCCTGAAACCCTCCACATCTTTGACCTAAGGGAGCCCAGCCTTATGATCTGGTTTCTAGAAAGTCTAACCCCTTTGTTGCATAAATAAGGAAATTGAGGCCAAAGGTTACATTGATGACAGAGCAAGATGTAAACCCAGCATCCTTCTCCAAATTATGGGCTCGTTTTTCCACATACAATTTAGAATAAATCAATAAAATTACCACTCCATTTTAGCTTAATCTCAACGACTAGCCGTCCCCCTCATCACCCTGGCCTCCAAACTCTGGGCTCTTTTTTTTCTAATTTTAACAAGATTGGAGTGAACCCTTCTCCCTTCCTGCACTGTGTTGCCTGGAACTCAGATTTGATGGATGGGATGGCCATGCTAGACCCTGAAGATGAGAGCCCCAACCTGGAAACAGCCATGTGATAATCCAGAGGGAGCCTGGTCCCTGATGACATCAAGGAATCACCAAACTGGACTGCTTGCCCCTCGACTTCTTTCATGGAAGAGAAAAACTAAAAGTGCATATTTTCATTTTTTTACACTAAATGCAACAAACATAGCCCAAGCAAAAACAACGACCTCACACTAAGGAACGGAAGAGCAGGTGGATCAGAGGGGCCTGGGTTTCTGATGCTGTCACAGAGCTGCCATACCTACGCTAGTCTTACTTTCCTTGGGAAAAAAGTAAAGCTTCTAAATTATTTAGGGTTTCATGGAGGAGTGGGGATGGAGCTGGAGTTTCCATAGGAGGAGATGCTTCTCCGCTTGGGCTGCTCCTTAAGCAACTAAGAATGCCTGTTTCTTTCTGCAGGGTTCAGTTGCCCGGGTCAAGGCTGTGTGATTCAGAGACATTCCTGCTCCCACACACAGGCCCAACTGCTTGAGCTGTTATCCAACACCAGCTTCCTAAAAAAGCCTGTGAAAATGCCCACAACTCTTAAGCCCTAAGCTGAAGATTGACTCAGCGGTTTTTCTAGGTCCTCTCTGTGAGAAGGGACAGCACAGGACCCAGAGAAAAGCAGAAATCCCTGCGCCTAACCCAGCGATTTACTGTAACCAACCTGGAACCATTAAAGCAAAACACTGACAGAAGTCAGGGCTCCGTTCTTCCAACGTCTCACCCTGCTCTGGACCTTCAGCATGTTTACTGTGCAGCCATCTGTGAACATCTTTGTGAAACTAGTTAAAGCCTTTTGAGACCCTAAACTTCTAGTTACACTAATTTCCCCCCACATGAATTAGGACTTGAGTAAACAAAAGGCAGACTTGAGGACGGAGAGCGACTGTGCCGTGTTAAATGGTGCATTTCTCCGGGCCTGCCCGTGGATTGTTGCGTTCCCATCCCCGGGCGCCAGAGACCGTATAATGGGCTCTTTATGTGGTGCTTGGTTAGAAAAACGTATTGACAAAGAATCACAGACAAATCATAGCCGTGACCTTTAGCGTTCAAACGCGATTTTCCTTGGGAGTGATTTAATTGCCCATGCAGCTCGCTGGCTGCACACAGGAGCAGCCTTTCTGCCTTTCCAAAGGCCGCGGCCGGGCCAGGCTGGTTTGCCTTTCCTGTGAATGTTTGGCCCAGGACTGCTCCTATAACGAGGCTCCGTTGTGCCATACAAGGATAAACAGCGCATGGCATCCAGCTGGACTCAGTGAGCTTGAAAGATTGCTTCCCGAGCACCTGCTGCCCAAGCCGACCTTGGATCTGACAGCGCCCCTGGCCTCAGACTCGGCGTTCAGATGACTGGCACAGATGCCCGTGCAGGCCTGTGGCCCGCAGGCGTAAGAGCGGGGGCCAGGGGCTACTGAGTGAGGTAAAATATGTTTGTCCTTGCCCTTCCCAATCCTTTAGTGTACTTCTTGCCATCCTTTAGCCAGAGCTCTGCTTGATCCCTTCACTGCTCTGAGCTTGAGGAAAACGGAAGGCAGACACAAAAGGCCACCTATGGTGTGACTCCATTTATATGCGGTATCCAGAATAGGCAGATCCAGAGTGACAGAAAGCAGGTTCTTGGTTGCCAGGGACTGTAAGAAAGAGAGAACGGGGAGTGACTGGTTTAAGGGTACAGGGTTTTCGTTTGGGGTGATTAAAAAATTCTGGAACTTGATAGAGGTGATGATTGCACATCATCGTGAAGGTACTAAATGCCACTGAACTGTGCTTTAAAATGGCTAGAATGCACATTTCGTGTTATGCATATTTTACCACAGTTTTTTTAAGTGTGACTGAAGGGTTGTACTGGAGGGAGGAAAGGATGGATGTACTTACTCCCAAGGCCCCAGGAGACAAAACCAAGACCAATAAGAGGGAGTCTCTTAGAGGCAGCTTTCAGCTCATTGCGTACATAGAGGGGAAAGGACAACCTAGAACAGGCCTACTGTGAGCCAGGCACCCTCAGCCCTCACTTCCTTGAAGTCCACAGCCCTGGGAGGAGGTTATTGTCCTTATTTTATGGCTAAGGAAAGGATGACTCCCAGAAGCTAGAACTACTTTCCCAAGGACACAGAGCTAATAAGAGGTGGAAGTTAGCTTTGAACCCAGGTTTTTCTGCTCCGGAATCTGTACCCTTTTTAATTCACAGTGCTCCTGCAACTTTTCTACCGAAGTACCCCTACTGCCCCTTAGGAAGCTTGAAACCATGCAGCAGCGTGAATGGGGTGAAGCCCAAGGAACTGCCGAGCATCAGCCTCATGTTTTTGCTTATGAATTCGTGCAAAATCACATGCTTGCTCTATTATCTTATGTGACTTTTTTCTTAAATATTAAAATAAGTTTTTGTCCAAATCTTCTAGGAAAGTATCACTTGGGGAAGATGGTGTTTACCCTACAGCCTCCCAGCCCACTTCACATGCCACAGGGGTCTGCTTTCCATCTCTCTGTAAGCAGCTGAAGTTACAGCATCCCTACAGGAAGCAAAATCCAACCGTCATCTAGGGGGAGAGAGGAAGGACACACAGCAACTCATTAACATATCAACTGGAATTTGTTCCAGTTTGAGAAGCTGGCACTAAACTGGCTGCTTTCCAAAAGGGGAAGGGGAGGGAGGGGGAGAGGCGGGGAGGGAGGGGGAGAGGCGGGGAGGGAGGGAGGGAGGGGTCCTTTGCACTGGAGTGTTCATACCCTGGAAGGGATGTTACAAGAATTCGTACACGGGAGGAGATGAGGTTGAACCTCAGTGATTTAACTCTATGTAGTCACAGACCCATTCTGAGAATCTAGTGAAACCTATTAACCTTCCTTACCAAAATTGCCCAGACCTATAAAGTTTGCTATTATCTTAGGGGGTTATAATCCCCCTAAAGTCTAGATCCTGAATTAAGCATCCCTGTACTACATGGTCTTAGGCAGAAAATGAAACAAACTTGAAGATTCCTTCTAACCCTAAGAGTCTGATCTTGTCCTGGTCTGTGTTTCACTCAATAATCAGTCAAATAATCACTCAAAAATGTACCCAGTTTGTGGCCCATTTCCTCACCACTTTGAGTGACTCAATTTATCAGCAAATGTAATAAACAAATTCCAGTTGATATGTTAATGAGTTGCTGTGTGTCCTTCCTCTCTCCCCCTAGATGACGGTTGGATTTTGCTTCCTGTAGGGATGCTGTAACTTCAGCTGCTTACAGAGAGATGGAAAGCAAGAGATTCTTGTCATTTCTTCTGGAACCTCTCCAGCTGGGTAGCTGCTTACCTGATTTGTGCATAAAGTCAGACCCAGTGTCAGGCTAAAAGGCGTTTCTGGTTGGAGACTCAATGAAGCACGTCATAAGAGTTGCAGTAGATATGCACAAGAGTGGACTTTGGCATCGCCTGCCTCTCTTGGGAGAGCCTGGTAAAATTGACTTGAATGATTCTAAATAATGACTGAGGCTGGACAGGGAAAGAAATTTCACAGATTTAAGAGAGTGGAAAGACCACTAAACTGACAGCCAAGAAAATTCTGTCTAGCACTGTCCCTGGCTCAGCTAATTAAATAGGACAAGGCAGTCTTCCTTTTTAAGCCTTACTTATATACACTTATTTTCCTCTTCCCATCTAGAATGCAATCTATACATGGCAAGTATATTTAGCCAGGAACATTGGTAACAAGTGACAGACATCAAACTCAGACCAGCTTCAGTAAGAAATGATTATATTGGCTCTGTGTTGAGGACAATGAGATAACCCATCGGATACAAGTAGACTTCTAGCTTTGGAAAGGAATCCAGAACTACTGTCTGGGGCTTCCTAAGAAATAATCCTCTTCCAGCTAAATGGAGGATGAACAATGTGGTGGAAGAGGGTCAGAAGCAGCAGTGAAGACAATAGGAGAAGCACAGTGCTTCACAATGAAGTTGCTGGGCCAGAATCTTGACCAAAGTCATCTAGAACAAGGACAATCTGAAGAAAATAATGCCAACTGATTTCAGGAGAAGAGGAGCTGTCATATCACCACCAACGTATAAAAATGAAGATGGGCACATTGATGATCAAGATGAAACACCAAAGAGGACGAGGGAATGCACCAGGAGAGTGATGAGCTGAATCCATCTCGTGGCAGTCTCAGAAGGACCAACCCACAAATAGCAACAATGTCATTGGGACTTGCCAGTCACCGTCTTTGGCCCCATTAGACCCAACAACAACAAAAGAGAGCTCATTGGTCAAGAAGAGTTGTTAAATGACAAATTCAGGAAGACTCACTATGAATTACAGTTCCTAGTGGTTTTCAAACTTCAACCCAAACTGTGATGAAGATATTTAGAATAGCATCATTGCATAAGTTCTCCCCTTCTTTCAAAGACAGAGTTTAACATGAACAAAGATTGGGGGGGAGGGTGTGGTTTAAAGGTTTTTTAAAAGTTATCTGGATTATTCAGAGTAATCAAATCAATCATGGCAGACACTGTTAGTTGTCTCCCTTCTTCCTGGCTGATAAATCCTGATTTTCTTCAGATGTTCACCCTTCCATGTGCTCATGGAAAGTAGTGAACAACAACGCGTTTAATAAAACCATGGAAATTCTATTCCCCCTTCACATGTGACTCAGTCTTGCTCTCTGGAGTGAGAAGGGGCTTTGGAAAGGATTTTCCCTGCTAATAAAAAGAGGATCACTAGACAACGGTCCCTTCATCATCCAGACATTGTGCGTCTACATGAGATGCCTGGAGCTGAGGCAGCCATCTGGTAAACAAGAGAACAGAGCCTAAAAACCAAATTGATATGCTGAGCATAACATGCTAAGAGATGGAAACAGCATGGGCCCTGAATGATATTTGTGAGACTGCAGAATCATTCTGAAACTGAGTGTGTGTTAATAATAACAATAATATGACAATATTCTTATTAGCTTTGTTCTAATTACAATCATTTGAATTAATACAAGAGCAAAACACTGAACTGGCTTCCTGGCTTTCACTCTTTCCTTCCTATAATTATTCTTTATATAGTAGCCAAAGCAGTCCTTTTTCAAATTTGATAATGTCATCCTCTTGCTTAAGTCTACCCTCAGTTCCTAGAATAAAATCATATTCCCTGGTCAAAGACTATAACCCTGACATACTTTCCAATCTCATCTTACTCCACTTTCACCTTCTTACTTCCCTTTTTTTCTGCCATCACTTATTTTTCTGCTTTGAACAGCCTAAACTTTTCCTAATCAGGGGTTTTGTTCTGGCTGTTTCTTCTGTTGAACTTCTTGCTCTCCAGATCTCCACATGGATAGTTCTTTCTAGTCCTTCGGACGTCAGCCGAATCATCACCTCATCAATGAAGTTTTCCTTGAACACTCAAGCAAAATATCCATCCTCCCCCCCTGGAGTCAGGTTTTATCACTTCACCCTTTAGTTTATTTCCTCCACAGCACTTACCACTCTTTGCAGTTATTGCAATTATTTAAATGCTTACTAATCTGTTATCTATTTTCTCTCCCTAGTATGTAAGGACCAAATGAACAAGGATCTTGTCTGTCTTGTTCACCATAATTTCCACACCCTGAGAAAAGGGTCTGAAAAATGATAAATTCTCAATAATAATTGTTGAATAGATGAAAGAAAGGGAGAGAAGCAGAGGGAGGGTGGGAGGGTGGAAGGAAGGAAGGAAGGAAGGAATGAAAGGAGAAAGAAGGAAGGAAGGGCTGTAAGAACCAGAGCCTCAGGGACTGAAATTAGGTGTTCAACTATGCCAATGTTATGTGTCTCACTCTTCTCAGCTTGGCATTTCCCCAGAGTGCAAAAAGGATGGCAGCAGCAGCCCTAGAGTCACTTCCTCCCAACTTGTCTTCTCCAACAGAACGATACTCCTTCTTTCAATGTCTGTATACTGCTCCCAGGAAAGAATTCTGATGGGCCCTGCTTGGGTCATGGGCCTAACTATGGACCAACCACTGTGTCTAGAGAAATAGAGTATTATGACTGTCCAGGACCTGAGTTACAGCCCATAGCCAGAGTGTACTGTATCATGATTGACAGTTCCTCCTGATCCACAGGGAATGGAGGTGGGTGGTGTGGGTAGAAGCAGGGACAGGAAGAGGGGGAGAGGGGATGTAGAAGGAAGGAAGAGGAAAAGAGAGTTCTCAAAAAAAAAAAATAGGATTCCTGGACAAACAAAATCAATAGATGTTCCCTATAGAAATAGACAAACTACATTGCATCGTGGCCCTGCCAGAATGTTTTCCTAGTCCTCCAGATTTAAAACACACTGATCCCTAATTTACTATATCAGGACAAGTCCTTGTCTACACAACCAGAGTTACAGAAGAGCAAATTGGAGACTATTTGTGCATATGTGGTTTCTTGACGGAGGAGGAGAGACAATAAGATTTAG
The DNA here is from genome assembly GCF_037783145.1 of Equus przewalskii. Lineage (NCBI taxonomy): Eukaryota > Metazoa > Chordata > Mammalia > Perissodactyla > Equidae > Equus > Equus przewalskii. The sequence goes on along the minus strand of NC_091852.1, from coordinate 26,660,668 downwards.
CCATTCACTTTGTTTTGAAGACATCTCTTGCTAACAATTGGGCAAAGGTAATGGCTTTCCACCAATCTGTGGTGTCCTCTGCTGTCTGTTCAAAGTCCTTTTCCCCTCTAATCATCAAGAAAAGATGGCTGCTTCTAGCATAAAGGCAGCCTCTATTTCCTCTATTTGATGATTCAACCACATGAGCAGCCATCACGATCCCCACCCAAATACACAGGATGGCTGCACCACAGTCAACTGGCAGTGTAATAGCACAACAAAGGAAGACCCCCTTGGGTGAGAAGAGGTTGGTCATCAACACTGTCATATAAAGGGATAGTGACTTACAAGGAGAAAACATGTTCTTGGCTCCAAATTGTCTTTGATGGGGCATTTTTGAGGGATAATTATGTTGGTGGGGCTCCTTTCCCCTAACAGGTTTGTTTACCAAAATACTGAGCATGCATTACACATCAACATAAATAATTCCCCCTATATCTTTGTCCTCCAAATTTTGCAGTTAATTAAACCAATTTGTCTGTTTTTGTGAGTTGGAAACTCTTACTGTCATCCTTTCCAATCACTACTTATTTAAATTTCATCCTTGGCCAGTTTCATGATAATGTTTATCCGCTCCAGAGAATTTGAAATGAGAGTAACACACAGGGATCCCATTTAAATTCTTTCTCGAAGCTGAAAAAAGCCGAGAATCAACTGGCCAGTTAGATAACACAATTTCCCTCGTAGGATGTTTGCTTAGGATAGCTGGGAGCTAATTTAATTCCAGAGTTGCTTATTTACAGGTTTCTGTGAGGGATTCCCTGCAGTTAACAGCAAACTGGGTAGAAAGATTCTAAAGAAGCATTCTCGAGACTGTTCTGAAAAGCAAATTACATACATTATTTTTAAGGAAAATAAAAATCTATACAATTTGCTGTGAACATTCCACTCTGTCCAGTTCCCAACTAGAAAGACATTCTAAGACCACTTAGACTCACTGTTTGGCATTTCATTAATCCATTTGGAAAGAAATGGCTCCTTGATCTTGACTCCTTTAAAATGTTAGCTTCAAGAATTCAGTCAGCTCTATGTATTTACCCTACACAGAAACCCACAGCCTTGGATTGCCATAGAGTTCAGGAGAGAACCATCCAGAAGACCTAAGGAAAGGAAGACCAATGTTGTACACTGTTTTGTTTTTGTTTTATGTTGTCAACTCCCTGGACATGCCCCCACAGCATGATCTAGCCCCTGCCGACCTACCTCTTCAGCTTCCCTTGAGCTTCTCCTCTCAACAGCTCCCAACCACCCTACTCCACCCAATTCCCTCAACCCCTCCCTCCCTACCCATCCCACCTCTATCCAGCTACATTGATGCCTTTCAGTTTTTCATACATGTTCTCTCATATTACACAGCTCACTCACACACTCTTCACCAAGGCAACTCCAGCTCGTCCTTCAGGACTCAATCCAAAGCCACTTCTCTGAGGCCATCTTCCCTGACATTCCAGACTACATCAGGTTCCCCATCACACTCACTTGTAGAGCACTTCAATTCTCCTTGCCACTGAGCACAGTTCTGATTGATTATTTCTCTGTGTAATATTTTGTTTAAAGAAAGCCTCTTTGCCTGACTAGGTTGTAACCTCCACAAATGGCAAGGACTGGGGCAATGTTGTTGACTACTGTATCCCACAGTGCTGTATCCCACAGTGACCAGCACATAGAAAGTGTTAAATAAATACTTGTCAACTCAATAACAAGTTAAAAGGCGTTAGGTAAGTCCCTCAAATTCTATGATCCCTTCCATATCAAGAATTTTGTGCACGACAGAAATGCTAGAACTGCAACAACAAACCAAATTAATACCTGAATTAGGCGTAAAAGAAACTAGCCTGGTGAGAAGGAGATAAGGGTGAAAGAGGAGTGAACTAAGCCAGCTTGAGCAGCTATTATGGCCAAGCCCTATATTAGGTGCTTTTGGATAGCTTATCTCAATCACTTGTCACAACAATCCTTTAGCTTGCTTATCGTTTTTCCCATTATTCAGATTAGAAAATTGAGCTTACATAGATAAAAAGTGATGGGACTGCTTGAATCCAAAACTTCATTATTTCCAATATACTGTATGTTAGATCTGTGTTTTTAGTTTTAAAAAAAAAATGGGTATAGAGACTGAAAAGAAAAAAAAAGAGAGTGGAAAGACTCCTGGCTTTTCTCCCCCAATTTCTATACTTAGCCTGTTCTCTCATATTATACAACTCCCACACCCACTCCTCTCTGCAAACACACACACACACACACTTAACACAGCAGGCCTACCCATGGGAGGATGCTTTCTCGAGCCCTTGGTGATAACCTCCACAGTCGATTAGGTGTGACTTTAACCAGAAACTTCGGCCCTCTGTCTGCACCATTAACCCTTCTTCACTTTTACCTTGGGTCCCTTCTCAGCTGTGATCAATTTGACACTCATTCTGTGCCTGTTAGGCCATTATTCCAATTTCATGTTCTGAACAGAATCGCACTTTTAATAAATTATAACAATCGGCTCCAAACGACTTTGAGAATAGGCCTCACTTTTGATTTCCCACAAAGCCATCTCTGTTCCCACCTCCTGGAGGAGAGGAGGACACATTGTTCTACCCCAGCCAAAAATAATTCAAGCCAAAATAAGACATCACAGAAAAGTGGAGGGCATTCAGTGCTGCTGAGCAAGCTCACTGGAGCATGGAGGGGCACAGGAACACAGAGGTAAATGCCTTCCTGGTGCAGAAGCCACCATGGGCAAAGGTGAGGCCTTCTCTGACTGCACCCAGCCCCTCCAGTCCATGACTTTAAGGATCCTTTGCTAGAGGATAGCTTTTCCCTTGAATCCTTTTGCTTCCTTGTTTGTTTGCTGGGGCTGTTGTGCTGCAGCTACTCCCCTAAAATTCTACCCAGAAAGCAAGATAACTCACTAAGCTTTACAAGGCCCACTATCTAGGACAGGACATGTGGACCTCCAATGTGAACTCACAAGTGACAGCAGCTGAAGTTGAACTCAGGTTCTCCTCAGGCTACTCTCTGGGAGTTGAGGGAGACCTGGCCTCAGAGGGACCCCAGAGCCTTCCAAAAGGGAGACTCTCAAGATGTTAAAAATTGAAAAAATTCCTAAACAAGTTTACTAAAATTGTGACAAATACTAAATATTTGTATTAAGCAGATTAACTCTCTATTAATATAGCAGGTAACGCAGTTTCATGGATTTAAAGAATAGATGTTGAGTTTCCACTTCTGGTAATAAATGGCTGAGGAGCTTCTATCAGAACAACCCACCCAAAAGCATTAGAGTCAGCAAAATCTGGCAGAAATTAAAGGAGCATTGACACTTGGAAGAATGGACTGGCCTTGGGTGAGTTCTACTGTTATGTAGTCTTTTTCTGGCAGGCAGGCCTCAGTACGCACCACTTGGGGTGCTGAATTTTGGGCTACTACAGCATTTGGAAAGTGAAGAGCATCAAGCGGGAAGATCTGAAGGCTGGAGAGGACTTGATGGCTGGATCTAGAACCATCTTAATAGTCATTCACTCATTTGCCTGGCTTCTGGGATAGGAGGACTCGAAAGCTAGGGCTGTCCAAACACCTACACGTGGCCTGTACACATGGCTTGACTTTCTTGCAGCATTGAGGCCTCAGGGTAATTGGCCTTCTTACATTAAGACACAGGTTCCAAGCATAAAGCTTGCAGCTAACAAGGCAGGAGCTGCATCGCTTTTTCATAACCTAACTCAAAAGTCACACAGCATCTCTTCCACTTCATTAGGTTGGTTACAAGTGAATCACAAGCCCCCAGAATTCAAGGGGAGGAAAATTAGATTTCAGTCTTGATAGAATGTGATAAAGCTCTCGAAGAGGAGGTGGGATAGGAGATACTGTTATGACTATCTTTGGAAAATGCAATCTGCCACAAAAATCAATAACGTAAGATTCCACTAAAAGAGTCTGAAAAAGAAAAGCAAAATACACACAAAGTCAGTAGAAGAAAGAAAATAATAAAGATAAGAGCAGAAACAAATGAAAAGAAACAAACAGAGAAAACGTAAACCACAACTTGATTGTTTGGAAAACAATAACAAAACTGATAAATCCCTAATTTGACCAATTAAGAAAAAAAGAGAGAACACAAATTACCAATATCAAGAATGAAGGGGAAGGAGAGGATATCATTACTGATCCTACAGACATTAAAAAGGACAGAAAGAGAATATTATGAACAACTTAAGGAAAAATTTTTTACAACTTAGGTAAAGTACAAATCCCTCAAGTAATCTAACTTACCAAAATGATACAAAATGAAATAGGAAATATGAACAGTTCTATATCCATCTATTAAAGAAATTGAATCTATTATGAAAAACTTTCCCACAAAGAAACCTCCAGGTCCAGATGGTTTTACTGGTGAATTCTATCAAAGATTTGTCAATAAACTAACATGAATGTTAACACAAACTCTTTCAGAAAATAGAAAGTAAGAGATTGCTTCCCACTCATTTTATGAGGCTTGTATAAACTTGATATAAAGCTTAACAGGGAAATTACAAAAAAGAAAAGAAAATTATAAAATAATAGCCCTGATGAACATACACAAAAAATCCTCCATGAAATATTAGTAAGTCAAATACAGCAGTATATAAAAATGGTAATAATACATCATGATTAATTGGAGTTTATTCTAGACATGTAAGTTCGGTCTAACGTTGGAAAGTCAATGTAATTCATCATGTTAACAGATTAAGGGAGAAAAACTTTTTGATCATTTCAATAGACACAAAAAAAGCATTTGACAAAATTCAATGCCCATTATACTAGAGTCTCTTGCAAATTAGGAACGGAAGGGAATTACTTCAATTTGATAAAGGGCATCTAAGGAAAAAAAAGTAGCATTATCATTATACTCGGTGGTAAAATATAGAATACTTTCCCCATAAGATCAGAAAAAAGGCATTTTCATTAGTTCTCTTCAGTATCATACTGGAGGTCCTAGATAATGCAGTAAGGCAAGAAAACAAAAAGACACAAAGACGAGAAAGGAAGAAATAAAACTGTGTCTAACTCAGATGATGCAATTATTTACTTGGAAAATTCTGAGGAATCTACAAATCAGCTATTAGAACTACTAAGAGAATTTCACAAGGTCAACATACGAAAATTAATTCTATTTTTATGTATTGGTAGCCAAAAATTGGAAAATAAAATGCCTTGAAATTTATTAACAGGGGCTGGCCTGTGACGTGGTGGTTAAGTTTGATGCACTCTGCTTCAGCAGCCTTGGTTCACAGGGTCAGATGCTGGGTGTAGACCTATCCCACTCATCAGCTACGCTGTGGCAGCAACCCACATACCAAAAAAGAGGAAGATTGGCATAGATGTTAGCTCAGGGCCCATCTTCCTCAAGCAAAAAAAGAGGAAGATTGGTGACGGGTGTTAGTTCAGAGTAAATCTTCCTCAGCAGATCAAAAACAAAAATAAAAATATTTATTTACAATACCTTCAAAACACATAAAATACTTAGGAATAAATGTATCAAAAGATGTGCAAGACATAAAAACTACAAAACATCACGGAAAGAAACTAAGGAGAAAAGCTTTAATAATTATGGAAATTTCAGAAATAGAAATAATGTTGAAAAATGTATCATATTCATGAATTGGAAGACTACATTTTTATGATACTATTTCTTCCCAAATCCCAGTAAAAATGTCACAGGGGTTTTTTTTTTGTAGAAATTAACAAGCTGATTCTAAAATTTATATGGAAATGCAAAGTACCTATAATAGCCAAGGCAATCTCGAAAAAGAGGAATGACTATGGAAGATTTATACTAGGCAACTTCAAGATTTACTCAAAAACTACAGTAATCGAGGCAGTGCAGTACTGACATAAGGACAGAAAAATAGATCAATGCCAGAAACTTATAAAATCATTTGATTTTCAACCAAAGAACTAAAACAATCAATGGGGAAAGGAAATCTTTTTAACAAATGGTCCTGGAAAAATTAGATATCCATATGGGGGAAAAATATAGTAGCTTCAACCCCTACTACACATCATCCATAAAAATTAATTTGAAAGACAGAAGCTAAAACTATAAATTTTCTATAAGAAAACAGAATAAGCTATGAATAGACAAAGATTTCTTAGATAGAACACAGAAAGCAATAATCATAAAAGAAAAAATTAATAAATTAGACTTCATCAAATTAAAAATGTCTGCTCATCAAATTTAACATTAAGAAAATGAATAAGCAAGCCACAGGCTCGAAAAAATAATTTCAAAGCTTATGTCTAACAAAGGACTTGTACCCAGAACATATAAAGCACATCCAGTACTTAAAAAGACAGCTCATTTTTTTTTTAAAGGCAGGGAAGGGCACAAGAAATAAAAATTAAATGCAACGTGGGATCCTCGATAGAATCTTGGAACAGAAACTGATGTATTTAAATAAAGTCTATAGTTTAGTTAACAGTATCACGCCAATGTTAATTTCATGGTTTTGATCATCGTTCTGTGGTTATATGTGATGTGAACATTAGAAGAAGCCAGATGAGGCACACACAGGAACTCTGTACTATTTTTGCAACTTTTCTGTAAGTCCAAAATTAGATCAAAATAAAAAGTTTTTAAAAATGGGTAAAGGATTTGAACAGACACTTCTCAAAAGAAGATATATGAATGGCCAATAGCACATGGAAAAGTGCTCAAGTAATTAATCATCAGAGATACAGAAATTAAAACCACAATTCTAGTTCACAACCAGTAGAGCAGCTAAAACGAAAAAGACCCTACCACCAAATGCTGGCAAGGATGCGGAGCAACTGTAACAGTCATGCATGTTGGTAGGAGCATAGAATGGTAAGAGCACTTTGGAGAAAGGTCTGCAGGTTTTTATAAAACTAAACATACACCTACGCTACCAGCCAGTAATTTTACCCCTACATATGTACCCCCCAAAATGAAAGCATCTATCCACAGAAGACATGTACCAGAAATGTTCACAGCAGTTTTATTCATAATAGCCCCAAACTGGAACCATTCCAGGCATACAGCAACAGGAGAATAGCTAAACAAACTGTTATATTCATATAATGTAATACTACTCATAAATTAAAAAGAACTGACCTACTAATACATTCAACAACATCGATGAATCGCCAAACATTATGCTGAGTAAAAGAAGTCTTTCAGGAAAGAATAAATACTATACCAATCCGTTTATATGAAGTTTTAAAGCAGGCGAAACTAATCTGTAGCAAAAAAAAAAAAAATGAGAACAATGGTTGCCTCTGGGGTCTGTGGCAGTGCTCATTAACTGGGAAGGAATGTGCAGAATTTCTGGGTGACAAACACATTCCATTTCTTGATGAGGATTTGAGTTACACACGTGTATGCATTTGTGTTGGTTCACAAACTGGCCGGGTACATGGAGGGCAAGGAGAGACGGAAGAAAGAGGCAGATCTCCAGATTGGTAGGTGGCAGGTTTAATAAGCAAATGAACTTACTTACAAGGCTTGTCTTGGACGGCCACAAGACGAGTAGATCTCCACAGCCATCCACTAGAGTCTTAAAAGTTTGCACAGAGGCCTTACCTGGGTTTGGTCACATGTACCTTCCAGATGGTCTTAGCAACACCTTACTTTCTCAAGGCTGCATCCTTGAAACAACTCCCACGGCGGGAACCGCAGGCAGAGCATACATTCCAAGGACAGGGGAGGGGATGAGACGCCTCCAATTGCTTGGGGCCAGCTCGAGGTCACATCCTCTTGATGACCTCCTCCAACAATTTGTCAAAACTTATCGAATGGTACACTTAAACTTTGTATACTTCACTGTATGTGAATTTTATCTGAAAAAAAAAAAGAACCGTAGGCAAATATTGAACTCTAGTTAATGATATGCATGCTGAAGTTTAAGAATGAAGTACACTGACACTGACACCTTTAACTTACTTTGAAACGCATTTTAAAATGAATTGATGGGTAGATAGAGGGATAGGTAGATAGATATGTGACAAAGCAAATATAGCAAAATGTTCGTTTTTAAATCCAGATTGTAGATGTTCAGTGTATAATTCTTTCAACTTTTCTGAAAGTTTGAAGTTTTCCATTGCTGGGAGGAAAAAGATAAAGGCAGAATTTTTTTTTAATGTGAATTCATTTACACTGCAGATAGTTGGTCCAACAAGCTTGAAGCGGAATGATAAATAATTACTTGTTTTTTCCAGTAATTTTATTGAGATCATAATGGTTTATAACATTGTGTAATTTCAGCTGTACATTATTACTTATCAATTTCTGAATATACTTCATCCTGCTCACCCCCAGTAGTCTAATTTTTGTCCATCACCATACATATATGCCCCTTTATCCCTTTCACCCACCTCCCCAACCCCCTTCTCCTCTGGTAACCACTAATCTGTTCTTTTTATCCATGTATTTGTTATCTTACACATATGAGTGAAATCATACAGTATCTGTCTTTGTCTGGTTTATTTTGCTTAACATCATACCCTCAAGTTCCATCCACGTTGTTACAAAGGGGATGATTTTGTCTTTTTTATGGCTGAGTAGTATTCCATTGTATATATATACACCACATCTTCTTTATCCATTCATCTGTAGAAGGGCACTTGGGTTGCTTCCACATCTTGGCTATTGTGAATAATGCTGCAATGAACATAAATCTCTTTGGATCATTGCTTTCAAGTTCTTTGGATAAATACCCAGTAGTGGGATAGCTGGATCGTACGGCAGTTCTATTTTTCATCTTTTGAGAAATTTCCATATTCTTTTCCATGATGGCTGCACCAGTTTACATTCCCACCCACAGTGTATAAGTGTTCCCTTTTTTCCACAGCCTCTCCAACATTTGTTATTTCTCATCTTGGTAATTACAGCCATTCTGACAGTTGTAAGGTGATATCTCATTGTAGTTTTGATTGGCATTTCCCTAATAATTAGTGATGTTGAACATCATTTCATGTGTCTGTTGGCCATGTGCATATCTTCTTTGGCAAATCCTCCTCACGAAAAAAGAAAAAAAGTATACATTATAATAACTACTTCTTTACATACTGTCAGTATCACTTCATTTATAGAAAGTAACGACTAACTTAAATTGAGGTTTTTCTATGCACCTGCATTGTTCTAAGCACTTAGGATGGGTTATCTCATTTAATCTTCACAGCAACTAGCCCCCACTAACCCCTATGGCAATGCATTGCAAATTAGAAAAAGGCATTCTTTCCTTAAGACAATTTACTGCTTTCTGCTAGAAAGTCATCACCATAATGCCACACATCTACAATGGCTCCAAGGCCAATGATACCCCTGGGTCTGAGCAACTCATGACTTGTACAACAGTAACTGGTAGCCCTGACAAGAGTTCTGTAAAGTACAATTAATAGGCCCAGGGTTAATATTTAGGCAGTTCCACAAATAGAGTAGTATCGGTAGTTTCAAATATTGCAATATTTACTGGTGGTAAAAAATTAAAACTTGAGCCCCTCAATGTGTCTGCAGCCACTCCAGTCATGAGGGCCCATTCTTTAGGACCCTCTGGACTCCCCATGTTCAGCAACTACAGGATTAGCAGAGCAGAGGGCCCCAGATCCCCAGTCCAGGGCTATGGCCAATGTCTACTATGATTGGTCTAATTGGTCAGTGTCTGTGAAGATTATTAAAGTGTAACAGTATGCCTCATTATCCCCAATTTACTGCTCAGGATACTGAGGCACACAAAGATAAATTATGAGAGATCTCAAAGCTAATAAGCTGTAGAAACAAAATTTGAACTCAGTAGTCTGACCTCAGACTTGGCCACCATACCTCACGGTCTCAACATCAAAACTCCCAATGGGAGGCTCATCCCAAATTGCCTTCCTGACCCACTTTGATCAGCTCTGGTGACCAGCTCCATGGACTGTCCTAAAGCAGACTGGCCTTTGGGTGACTCTAACTAAAGAAAGGCCCCATGGGAGAGACTGAGTGAACAGTCTACCTCACCAGGCCCTCCAACAGAAACACTGGAACATAATAATTACCATGAGTCTGAGTTTGTTGGTGCCACATCCAAAGCTCAGGCTGTCTTTTGGACCAAGGAGGACTAGAATATATGCTTGCTGATTCCAACTTAACTTGGAGTGGATTTGCAGCAATTTCCACCTGCCTTTGGTATATGCTGCTATTGACAGTGTTTGAAAACCCTGGGCTTGGCCTCCCAAGTGCTCTGGGATCCTCAAATGAAAGAGAGCCCAGAGGCCCTTCATGATCTGTCTCTCCTGGGAATGGGAGGTCTAATGAATTCTATCCTAGTTCTTCCTTACATTAATTAGAACCAGACCTGATCTAACAGGAGAATACAAGGTGTGATTGCTTCCCTCAGGGATTGCACATTGAACTGCAGGTGATAATTAACACAGAAGGAACAAGAATAACCAACGCAAGAATCTTTATCTTTCCTAAAACAAGACTAGGTCAATTTTTTTAGGACAGCCCTTGTAGTGGCTACTGTTTCTGTCAACCCAGCATACCATGCTCTTTCTTATAGCAACAGGCCACCAAGATGTTCTTAGGATTCTAGATGAGCCAATCAGAATCCTTCCCTGGGATCTTTTCCTTCTCTGAATACAAAGTCATACGGGGATCAATCCAAAGCTTACATAGGTCTTAGTCCAACTTCACCCAATGGCATGCTAGTGTGCTCTAGGAGTGAAGGAAAACAAATATGGCAGAGAAAGCAAAGACAGAAATGAACACAGGAAAGCAGAGAGAGAGCCCTGGGAGACTTCAACATCCTTACTCCAAATAACCCAGTCAGCCCCTACCCTTCCCACAATTTGGCTATGAGAGTGTATACAACCCCCTAGCTTAAGCTAAGTGGACTTGGGTTTCTCTCACTTATACTCAAAGAGTTCTGACTAACATAGCTGCATCACACTCCTATAGATGTTCAGAATCAATGTGTGAATGCCAGAGGGGTGGGGGCTTAATTCCTAGTAACATTTAAACTAGAATTGGACCTTGAAAGACGATAGAATTTAGATAACTAAATCAATGAAGTGAGAGCAAGCCACATCAACTTGAGTAACGGCACTGCAACTGTAATACAAATAAAAATCCAGCAGCTACCACAATACCTGGTGAATAGAAAATTCTGAAAAGAATGCTTGTTAGAATGATTAATAAGGGAATGAATGAAGGAATGAGTATAGTATGGGGGTAGGAGTACATGCCTACCTAACTGCCAAGAAGAAATACACACTCACACATCAGAAAATTGATAGGGCTGTATAAAATACACAAAATAATCCACGTGAAAGGCAACACAGGCTGTTATTCTATTTCTTTGGGGGAAAATGTTAAAAATTAACAATTTTTTCATCAGCATACAAAATAAAGCCTAGGCATGCCATCTTACAGAGGAGTCAGCCAATCCTATGTCTGAGTAATCTGTGCCTTTATCCACCAACCATTTTCATTGTTACGCCTATGAATAAATGGGTAGTTTCGTGGAAAAAGAGGAAGGAGTAGAAGGGTTTTGACAGGTGGGGAACAAAATGAAAAATATGTTTAATGAAGAGCTATCTGCTCTGGAGAATGAGTAGGTTAGTTAAGATGAGTAGACATATGTGGGAGGTTAGTTAGGAGGTGGGTAGGGCAATAGTCCAGACCCATTAGCAATGTGACCAGGGAGGAAAGGATGAAGGTGAGAGATATTTCAAAGAAAAAAAACTCACCAATGTTATTGATTGACTGGGTACAAAGGATAAAAGAGAAGGAAGTGGGAAAGATCTTGAGTCCTTATAGCTGAAATTTCCCACCAGAACATCACTATCTTGTCCCAGTTGCATCTTCCAGATAAGAGAAATGGTAAATAATGTTGTATTCTGAAATTCTCCAGAAGTCAGCCTCTCTGAACCTTGGTGCTAAAACAACTGTCACTGTGAAGGACTTTGTGTGGCCTTGCGTTCATAAAAGAGGAGGGATGAGAATTACTGCTCAGAGCTCCTTTGCTGTTACCCACAACCTGGCAGTAATTTATCATGTGTGCCCAGCTGCCAGCTGGGTTGCTTGTTTTCCATATAAACCTCCTATCTCCCACACTGGACCAAGCAGAGCCTCAAAAAAGTCCCTACTGCAGGGCAAAATATGTTCATGCCCAACTAACTGACAGAATCAAAAATCAAAAAGCCAAGTTGCTGTAGGGAAAATACCTACCTTCGCTTGCACAATATTCCCCCACTCTGACTCCTTGACCACTACTCCCTATACACATTGAGGCTGGATTGTTGCCCATGACAGAAACTGCTGTAGTCCACTCAGTATCCATCTCCTCCCACAATGCTGGCCTTCCTTACTAACAGAATGCCTGTGGTCCAACTAAATGGTTACATTTCCCAGCCTCTCTTGGAGCTGATATGCTTGAAGGGAGCTGACTCGCTGGTAGGGTATGATCTTTTTGCTCTTCCCTTCTTTCTTATCTCCTAAAAGCCAGAAGAGTAGACTGGATTTCCAACAACCAACTTAGACCATGAGATGACCGTGGAAATGGCAACCATGTGCTAACAAGATAGAGCAGAAAAGTAAGGAACCCAAGTCCCTGAAGACGGTGCCATTGCCATAACAACTTGGGGCTGCCTACCCTTGGGTGTCTATTATCATACATTTTGGCTCATTGCATCCACCCCTGGTGAGAGGACCCCTTCATAGATTCGGAAATTGAGTCTCCGAAGGTTTAAGCAGGTTGTCCAAAGTCTCACATGCTGTCAGTGACTCAAACTCAGTCCCCAACTGTCCAATGCTTTCTACATCAGAAGGACTTGACTAAAAGGTCCTAGAGGTGGCTCTCAGCTGCAGAACACCATGCATCAGCTTCAGTTTAGTTTTCCTCTCTCACCATGCCCAGAGTTCCCTCCAGAGGGGTCATACCATCACACTCAGGGCCTTCCCAACAAACATCAAATGTCTGTTCTACCCTGCGAGAAAGGAACGTATAAACCATACCACCAAGAGGTGAGAAGCCGTGAAGAGGTGTTATGGATATAAAGTTTAGTGACTAAGCTTTAGAAACCAGAGCAGATCTTCTCCATCCATATCAGAAAAGTGGGAATGCTGAGCAGTCTCCTTGGAAGGGAAAAGAAAAGATGTCATCACCAGAGCATGTGACTGTCCCATTGACAGAGCCCTGAGGGCCTTTCACTTGTCCTTAGAAAAAGACACAGCAACAGAAAACTGACTGCCACACACCCAGCAATCCACCCTAAAACAAGAACTGCAGCCTAAGGTTCAAATACCAGGCGCTGAACCCTTCAGCCTTGCTAAGGGAACACCTCTATCTTTAACCCTTTATTGTGCTGTGTTGTACAGGGCATTCTCTATACCTGTCTGTTGTGGGTAGAAAACAATTAACGAAACAGCTTACAGTTGTATTTATTTTCTATTCCGTACTTCTCTCTGACCCCATGTTTTTGATCCTCAAAATTTGTTCCTTTCAAAAAAAATCTGTTGGAGATGTGTATGTTAAAAAGAAAGAGGAGGAGGAAGAGGTAGAAAAAGAAGAGGAGGAAGAAAAAGCTTTGGGAAAGAAGGGGGATGGGCTTTGAAAAGCTAAAACCTGGTTGAAAGTGAAGATCAAGGTAAATGTGAGTTGGAGGAAATAATATTGGGCTCAGAATGAAATGTACCCAAAAAGCAGTTGGCCTAGGGTTATTGTGTGGCTGTAAATGTGTTCTAGAGGCTTCTGAGAAGTTCTCAGAATGCAGGGTGATCTGCTCTTGAGGGGGCCTAACTAATACCTGTCTCCTGAGTACCAGCCCTTCTAAGGGTTTTATTTCCCTGGGTCAAATGATGGTAATCCCTATGGGCAAAAACAAATTTAGCAATTGTGAGACTCCACCTGGGGGGAAGTTCTGAGGTTCTGTGGGATGTCTGTCTGGGGGTAGATTGATATTAGGAAAAACAAACTGATTTAGCTCGTGACTTTAAGACTATGTTTTTTCCTCATTGATTTATTCATAAAATATTTTTGGAGTATCTATGGTGTGTAAGCCACTGAGCCCGGAGCAGCAGGACCCAGGTGAAAAAGATCCAGGCCATCCTCAGTCCCGCAGTCCTGTAGTGTCAATATTTTACCAATTTTTATACCATGAAGTGTAGAAACTTTACCCTTCCCCATGCATGACATAATTTTATATATTTCTTCTATGTACATTTAGAACCACATCAAGACAGTGTTATAATTTTTGCTTCAATAGTCAAACTTAATTTAGATGACTCAAGAGTGGGCGGGCCCATGGAGGGAGGCTGAGAGGGCTTTGCAGACTCATTATCCCAGGTTCCTTCACTTTTATCTGCTAAAATGACCTATTTCTGAAGTATATAATTTTTTTGTGGAGACATGTCATTGGAAAAAAATGATGAGGAAAACTACCATAAAAAAGGCATTCAGGAGCTTGTCAAAGTGAGAAAATCAAGACCCAGCTCTGGGACCTGGCTCAGCCAGTCCCCTACTCTGTACCTCATTCTGCCACTACTTTATACAGCTATATGGTAGAGCCCTTACACGGTTCCACCCAGCCTGCAGTCTGCTGGAGACAAAGAGCTTCACATTTCATGAAAAATAGAAACTAGAAGTTTGAGTTGGCTAAACCCTGAGTTCAGAAGTTAGGGAGCAGTTTCAGATCCTGAATCTTTTATTGGGGAATGGCTGTCACTGGCCCCTAAGAACCCGATCCCTTCCTGATGAAGTCTGGGGAGATGGGATCTGCTCCTCATCTCTTAGCTTAATATTAATGAAAATGTCCTCTCTCTGTCCTTCTACATACTCTACAGCAGTAGGGAAACACAGGACTTCCAGCTCTGTGGGTGTGGAGGTGGGGGAACTGTCAGGATGGCTACTCTGGCCTTGTTCACTTCCCGCCCCAAAAGAAAAGTGTTCACCAGTGACCTACCTTTGCTTTCTATCTCAACACCAATGAGCCTGCAAGCAGCTCTGAGTGAGTGATACTGGGCTCTAGTCCTACTCCCATTTGTGCCAAGAATTGTAGAAGATCTAGGAATTTACCCTACTTGCAAGCTAACAAGTTAGCCTGCCACGGTTTCGTGGATCCTGGCATAAGACACAAGATTCATGGATCAGAGACCAAGGACTTTATTACTCACTATACAGCAAGCAGCATGAGCTCCATGTTTGCATTGGTTCCCACTGACCCTCAAGCCACAAATCCCATAGGGAGATGCAGAATAGCCCAGATGGATGCTGTGCATGCACTGGATTTGCATCACAGCTAAGGAACTCCAATCTTAGGAAACCCCTAATCTTATAAGGGGGTTACTAGCAAACCTGTCCAATCTTTGCCCAGAGAGAGAAATTTTTATACTGACCAGGAAACAGTGCTGCCCTCTGCCCCAAAGGGAGACACTCTCTCTATCTTCTAAGCTTGTTTGCTATACAAATATCCTTGAAAATATAGTCCAGAACAAAAGCTGTCACAAGACATGCAGAAATAGGAAGGACCCATGAAGAATGATCTCCTGACATTTCTTTGTGTGCTCTCTCATGAAGCCATATTACTTTGCTTTCTAATGCTAATTTCAGCTTGAGAGTAAAACTCACTGTGATTATGTGATAAATATCTGTCTCTCCACAAAACTGTAAGCTCATAAAAGTCGTGACACTTGCTACTCTCGTCCCACCAAGCCCAGCTCCTAGTAAGTGTCTGGCACCATGTAGGTACTCAATGGATTGATGAACAGCCTAGCTAGGAGCAACTGGGGAAATGCAAATTGGCCCATTGGATGTTTGCTTGTGACATAAAGCTGGAGGGGCTTAAAGTGTGTATGTGGAATTTGCATCATTACCTGGCAATGTCTGCACAATCCCACCTTTTTCCCTTCTTTTTGGTGTTCTCTCCATCAATGTATCAAAGTACAAGACAATCTTTTTTAAGGGTTACAGAGGAAATTTATACATCTCTAACTGGAGGAAACCATTAACTAACTAAACAATTTAGACTAAATATGCTAATATAGAAGATCTTTTTTTTAAAGAAAGGGATAAAGGAACTTCAAGAGGATAAATAGAAAAGGGAAATGTCGAATCTGAATAAAATTTCTATTTTCTTTAATTACTGAAACCCTCTTCTAACAAGAACCTGAAACCATCTATATTTAAGTACTGTATGCCCCAAGGGTCTCTCCAGGTCTCAGGGGAAATGTGATTATGTTATTGGTGCATGCAAATTCCAGGCATGCAAGTTCAGCAGCTTCTGGGCTGCAAGGTATAACCCAAACTATTCCATGGACCTAGTCCTGAGTTGGGGTCCCTGGAAAGACTGGCTGGACCCTCTGACCACTGCAGTCAGCAACACAGTTGCATTGCCTTGTTTTACAAGCTGAGCAAATTCCCAGACTTGTGGCTGGAAGTAAAACTTCTGGACAGTTGTTTCTGCCCAGTCCCCAGGGATCTCACCAGAGAGGGTAGTAGGGAAATGACCTGTCCAGCAAACCTGACTCAGTCCTGTATGTCCATATTTCTCAAAGTATGTTCTGGGGCTCCTGGGACTTCTCTGATGGCTCTAAACATGTATAAAAATGCAAGTCATTTGTTTGAATCTCAGAATGATGCTCAATTCAAGAAATGTCCAATATTTACCTGCATCAAGGGGCTCCTTATCAATAATCCACTGAGTGAGTTACTGAAGGTGACGAAAGTTTGGTATTCACACATTTAAATTAGCAGATCACTAGAGTTTGCAAAACACGCTAATTCGGCATTCTGCCATGCAAGGCTTGGAAAAGTCACAACGCTTCTACTGCTCAATCAGTGAGGAGACAGCTCCGGTACCAGGCATCATTGATATTGTTTTGAGTTGGTAGGAGAGTGTGGTTAAGAGAAAGCTGTAGCATCAGCTTTCCTAGATTTGAAATCTGGTCCCTCCTGGACTAACTGTGTGACATTGAGAAGCGACTTAGCTTCTCTCTGTGTCTTCATTTCCTCGTGTGTAAAGTGGAAAGAATAACAGTACCCATCTTAGGGTTTTTGGGTGAACTAAGGGACATAACCCAACAAAATGCTCAGCACAGTGACTAGTGATAATGCTCAATAAATGAGATTGTAAATACTTGGCATTTTCAGTTGCAGCTACTCTTGTGTCAATCACCATTTTAGTAATGTTACTATTAGGTGTCATTTTTGTTGATGCTTTTGTTGTGTAATTGTTGCATCGTTGCCATTTTGTTTTTAAATACTTGCTGTGTTGTTACATCTTGGTCTCACTCATTTTTTCTACCAAGTTCTTTTTCCATTGGGAAGAGGGAAAGGCTGGAGTGGAGGGACTCTGGAGGCCACTGCTCTGAGGCTGCCACCCTTGTCCCATCTGCCCCACACTGGTGAGCAGCACCAGGCTGCCTGCAGTCTCTGGGAGGGGCCAGCCCAGCATGGGAAGAAGGCCGAGCATAGAGTGATAGGCCACTAACGCATCATCATAGCACGTCCACACACACTCTTGCCTTAGGACATGGAACCGAGTGCCAGACAGATGTCAGCACTGGAGGCAACCAGAAGCAGGTCCTGACAGGGGCCGGAGGAATCAAGATGACTTTGGCTTCACAAAGATTCTGAAAAATCATTCCTTTTTACTTTTGTTCAGGAAGATTCCCTGACACAGCTTTTCTTTAATTCCACTGTCGTTCAAACCACCAGCTTAAAACTTAGGCTCAGAAAGGAAAAAAATCCTTAGGTTTCCTTCCTTATCTTGTTTCCTACAAGTTCCTCTTCTCAGGTGAGCACTTGTGAAGACCTGCACGTGGATTTTAAGGTCCGAAAACTCTGGTTTCAATACTAACTATGCTATTCTTTAGTTGTGCAACCTAAGGCAAGTCACTTTACCTTTCCAAGCCTCCATTTCCTCATCTGCAAAATGGGAATAATAAGGCCTGACTCATAGGATTGTGATGAGGATTCAATGGAATAATGCATATGAAGGCACCTGGCCAACACGTTGCTGCCATGCTGCAAATGTGATTTTTATGCACACATGCATGTACACAACACTCACACTCACTCAATAAGTCCCTTCACTTTCATTTGATCATGTGGCCCAAACTCGTTCATTCAGAGCTGATAACTGCCATCCTGGGGGTAGTGTCCTAGACTCCCCAGATGCTGGAAGATAGTAGGCAAAACAACATATGAGATCCTGCAGAACCACATTCTTCTTTCTTAGAGCCATGCTAAGTGCTGAGGCTGACTGTTTAACCAGCTGACCGGAGCTGAAGCACCCGGGTAATTAGTGGCCATTCCCAAGAGTCCCTGGGAGGCCACACATTGTCCTTGTAGTACCATCCCTACCCCAGACACTTTTGTGACTCTTCTTTCAGAATTGCCTTCATAGCATAGAGCACATTCTTTGGAATACTCTCAGTGGTGGTAAGCCTGCCTCCATTTTGGGTGGATATAATTTTTTTTAATTTTTTTATTTTGAGATAATTGTATATTCACATGGTTGTGAGAAATAATACAGAGAGATCCTGTCTACACTTTACCCAGTTTTCCCTCAATGGTAACATCTTACAAAATCATAGTACAGTATCACCACCAGGACATTGACATTGATACAGTCAAGATACAAAACATTTCCATCACCTTCACCAGGATATCTCATGGTGTCCTTTTATAGCCATACCCACGTCTCTCCCACCCCTACCCCCTCCTTAACCCCTGGTAACCAACCACTAATCTGTTCTCCATGTCTATAGTTTTGTCATTTCAAGAATGCTTTGTATGGGGAAGTACACAGTATGTAACCTTTAAGATTAGCTTTTTTCTACTTGACAAAATTCCCTGGAGATTTATGCAA
This sequence comes from Equus przewalskii, assembly GCF_037783145.1. Lineage (NCBI taxonomy): Eukaryota > Metazoa > Chordata > Mammalia > Perissodactyla > Equidae > Equus > Equus przewalskii. The sequence goes on along the minus strand of NC_091852.1, from coordinate 26,641,789 downwards.
GTTGTTCACTCTTTTTATTGCTACGTAGTATTCCTTTATAAGGATATACCACAGTTTAACCATTCACTTACTGAAGGACAGTTGCGTTATTTCTAGTTATTGGCTATTATGAATAAAACTACCACTAATGTTCATGTACAGATCTTTGTGTGAACATGTTATAATTTCTCTGAGATAAATTCATGAGAGTGCAAGTGCTAGATTATATGCTAGGTATACATTTAGTTGCATAAAAAATTGCCAAGCAGTTTTCCGGAATGGCTGTACCATTTTACATTCCCTCCAGAAATGTGTTAGTGATCCAGTCTCTGATTCCTCGCCTGTCACTACTTTTTATTTTAGCCAGTATGACCGGTGGGTAGTGATATCTCATTATGGTTTTAATTTGCATTTCCCTAATGGCTAATGATCTTGAATATCCTTTCATGTGTTTACTGCCATCTCTATATCTTCTTTGCTGAAATGTCTGTTCATATCTTTTGCTCATTTTCTAAATGGATTCTTTGGGAGTTTTTCTGGATATAACTTTTTATTAAGTAATTTGAGCTAAGTGTTTTGAACACCTTGAGTGGTTTCTCTGGGTAATATCATTTCATACTCCACCAACACAGCAACATACCAACACACACACACACAACCAAACGCATGTCTGTAAACCAATGAGCCTCCTTTTCTTGTAGGGGTCTTAAATGGGCTCAGAGCACTTGCCAAAACATACACTGCCAAAGTTCTTAAACTGCTTTAATCATGGGTCTCTCTGTGAATCTGATGAATATAAGAGACACTCTTTCCACACACACACTACGCACAGAATTGTACCTCCAACTTTATGGGGTTCCAGGGGCCACTGAAGCCAGCAATGAATTCCAGGTTAAGAAAACCTAATTTGGCAGAATGCCTCAGAGGTTGACTGGAAGTGGCTTTGAAGAACTCCACACTCATCTGGAAATTATAGCTTCAGAGCAGGTTTAAAACCTCCAGCAGTGGACATCAGTCTCCAGTGGGTCAAAACTACATTGGCGCTCGTTCCCCAGGTGCCTGGGCTCGCCTCCAGATCTGAGTAAGCCTGAGACGGAGCCCAGAAGTCTTATTTCACACAGCTCACCAGCTGCGACTGGGAAGCCCAGCTGGGTTCAACGAGCCCCGGCATCCACCCTCCGTCACTAATGGGCATTTTCCTTTTACTTAAAGGACTCAGGGCAGGAGATTATACAATCTCCAGAGTGTAATTCTCTCTTTGGTGAAAAAGGAATTTTCCCTTTAGACTCTGGCCTAAATACGCTTGGGACCTCCCTCATCTCCGATTCTCAGGACAAATGCATCTTTACAGCGCCACCAAGGAAACTTTCAAATCCTTAAGGCTGTTACAGAGGCGGCTCTCTAGGCTTCTGCATCCTGAAGCAAATCCCTGCAGGGTGCTTTCAACTCTCCCCATCATGTTCGCTTTGCAAAGTGAGCGTTTGCTTTCTATCTGCTGTATCCTATCCTGCAAAATCCTGTCCGCCGGGTAGAACACCATGCCTGATAACTCTCGGGTTACCTGCACAGAGCAGCGGTGTACGCTAGGTTACCCGCAGAGATCAACGAGGCGCGCTGACTTCTCTGCACAGAGCAGTGGAGTGTGCTCGTTTACCTGCAGAGATCAGTGGGCTGTGCTGGCTCACCTGTACAGAACAGCAGGATGCACTTCTTCACTTGCAGAGATCAGTGGGCTGTGCTGGCTCACCTGTACAGAATAGCAGGGTGCGCTACTTTACCCGCACAGAGCAGTGGGCTGTGCTGGCTGAGGCTCCACAGGCACCATTGGGCTCTAAAGGCCAAATCCCAGCCGGTCTCAAATCCCTCCTCTACCCTTAACTAGCTGGGCATCCTTGGGTATGTTTCTTAACCTCTCTGGGCTCCAGCTCCCTTAGGTATAAAATGGGAATAACAAAATTCCACCATCCTCACACTGAAGTTGAGAGGATTGGATGAGACAATACATGCATAGTTCCTGGCATAAAAGGGACATTTGGTAGGCATGAGTTCCCTTTCTTTTTCGTAGATATTGACTTAATGGTATGTTTCCACCCAGAGTGAGGTTCCCCTAAGCTCTGAGTGGATTAACCTGCCCCTCCCCTTCTCTCCCCACAAGGAGACGCTTGGCTTCACACACTCCTTTTTACTTCCCTGGTGCAACGGGGTCCCTGCAATGCACCACTGGTTCCTCCTGGTGAGTTCCGTACCTCCCACGGCACGGATTAGGTGGGCCTCTTGGCAATTGGGGTTCTCAGGCTTCTGTTAATGAATTCTCCAGCAGGACAGAGCACAGAGGTTGTAGGCCCAGAGTCGGGCGGCAGGGCAGTGTATTCATAGCTTAATCATGCCACTCCTCCAAAGCAGCAACATCTGCTGCCCCTTTGGCCTAAAGGGAGTTCTTTCCTCTGACAGCAACTGAAGTAGAATCTCAAAAGCAAAGAACCAGACTGCTCCAGAAAGCAGAGATTACTCACATATACAGGTCCCCCAGGGACCACAAAAAGCTTCAGCCACAGCCCCCCATGTGTCACACCCTGCTTCAGAGTATTATTCTCCTTGACTTAAATGCAGTATAACATTCCCTCTCCTCTGCTCACGTGCACAGCTCTTTAGCTGGGTGCAAGGGCTTCTTCATACTCCCCAACATCCACGACATCTCTCGGATGACCAGGCCCCGAGGTGGCTTGACTCCAGCGCCAGACTGCCTGAGCCAAAACCTAGCTCTGCCTCTCTCTAGCTTGGTGACTTTGATCAAGTTACTGAACCTCCCTGTGCCTCAGTTTCCTCATCTATAAAGCAGAAATGATAACAATTCCTACCTCACACGGTTACTGTCAGGATGAAGTGGTTAATACTGCCAAGTACTTAGAACAGTGCCCAGCATCTAATAAAGCACTATATGCATTGTGGCTTTACTACTATTACAGTATGTATTACCAGAAACTTGAAACCCATAGGAAGGGCCAGTGATGACAAGGACAGTAACTGAACCAGGCTCTCTGTGGCCCCCATCACTGCCCCCAGTGCTGCTACAGCTGCTGGTTCAACTTCATCTTATTCCAGGCCAGCTGTGCTGAAGACTCTGGGAAAATTGTCTCCTCTCCCCACCCTCCTAATCCAAGGACTCTATCTTCAATAGGCAGAGGGCTTAGGGGCGGAATCATTTCCGCAGAGCCAGCTAGCCCTTATCTACATCATCCTCCCGGGTGAATCAAAACTCCAAAGGCAGTAACAGTTCTCTTTGCTCAGTTGCACTGAACTTTCTAAGTCCTGCTTTGGTATTTTCCCAGGGACTAGGGTATGGTTTATCCCTGCCCAGTAGCAGTTGCCCACTCTAGACATTTCTCCATCTTCTGGTACCCCCTCTCCATTTTTGCTGCCTGCCAACATAGTAGTGAAGAGTACATGGCATGGAGTGAGATTGCCGAGGTTCAAATTCTGCCTGCGTCGCTTCTTCTCAGTGCCTCAGTCTCCTCCTCTGTAAACTGCACATAAACTACAGATCATACTACATCATAGGCTTGTTAGTAAAACTAACTGAAACATTACATGTAAACACTGCAGGTAAAGCACAGTGCCAGGCACATGGGTGGGTGCCCAACAGACGGTGCCTCTTTTACTATTTCCTTTCTCCCATTCTCTCTCAGTCTTGTCTATATTCTTATAGCATGGGAGCTCGTTGATTTTGATGCCACTATGAGGCAGGATCATCACTCCATATCCACTCCCCCAACACACACACACACACACACACACACACACACATATGCACACACTGCCCAAGACAGCCTGTGGAGCTGGATGGCTCCATGTAGAGACGATGCTGAAGGCAGTGCTTAGGGAGTCCAGCGCTCCTCTTTCTTCCACTCGTAAGTGACTGTTTGGAGCTGGTGTTTCTGGGGCTGTGGAAGGGGAGATGGTCCCTTGCTGAATGGGTTCTCATGATAGAGTCTCTAACTCACGCCCCCTCACAGGAGTCCACAGTGCACTGTGACTTAGATCAGCTGTTGTTTTCCAATTTCTTTAGTGCCCACCTGCTGTCTAAGCTAATTTAATAGCTTCCGTAGCACTGGGGAGCCGGATGTTTGGATGTTCGCAGGAGTAGAGGAGAGGCTCAGAGACTACCCAAGTGAGGAAAGTTAGCACTGCCACAGCCATACACCCAGGCATTAAATAAAATAAGCACATAGATTACAAACCCTAGAGGTTCTTCTGCTAGCATCCCATTAGCAAACCTGCCCCCGTAGGGGAAATCTGCCTTTCCATGCTTTCCTAAAAGCGATCCATAACATTAGTGAGGGAATGCGAGACGTTGCTCTCTGTGTGCTTGTGGCCAGAGCTCTGTGTGCCTGACCAGGAATTGGAGAATGTGGGAGATGTGTGTGTGTGTGTGTGTGCGTGTGTGCACATGCGCACGCATGTGCGCGCCTGTTGTGTAAAGCACATGCTCTTAAAGGATTGATGATGGGGAGTAAGACTAAAAGACACATAAATAAGTAGTAACTCTCCTTTCTAAGCCATTCGGCATCCCGCAGCACTATACCTCTTTCCATCACCAGCCCATAGAGATATTTATCACACGCTATCCAGGAGCCTATTTTTGGGGATAGAGAACAGATGAGGAGGAGGACATTTAAAATGGCCGGTCTAGCCACGAAAAGTCTGCCCTGCCATTGACATGGGATTCATGTTCATTCCAATTGTCTTCACTGGCATAAATATGCCTCAGGCTTAGGCTCTAGTTTCTATTTCCCTGCCACTTTTCTAGAGTCCTGTAGACACATGTATATTAAGCTTGGTTTTCCTATTGTGGTGTAGTGTGTCCAGCAGTCCCCTCCTCTTCATTCCGACTGGGGGAACCTTAAATCTGAAACTTAAACCCAGCTCTTCAACTCTTATGTCTTCCTCCCTGGATCCTGTGGCAGAGTCTGTCTTTCTCCCTCTTTGGACCACTTACTTGCTTTGATAATTTGACTCTTTCTCCTGTACGTGCCTCATCTCGTCAATTAGTCTGTGAGTTCACAGGAGCAAAGACTATGTCCTGAATCATTCCTGTTTCTCTCACAGCATCAGCACCGGCCAATACACTATGCAGATGGTCAGTGAATCCAGTGCAATGACCAGTTTCTGTTGCTCTTGTCCTGATGCTTTTATTTCCAGAAAAGTCACTAACAATTCTCTCCATCGGTAACCTGAAAATGTATCTCTTGTCTTGACACAGCACCCCTCCATTCCAAGATACCTCAGTGACCTACCCATTCACTCAGTCTTCTCAGTCAGAACTAAACATCACCCTTGAGGCCTCCTGATAACTCAGAATAGCCTATGTTATGCCGTCCATTTTGGGTCTGCAGAGGGCTGGTATATGTTTCATACATCACCTCTAACTACAGCCTGTGTGGTAGAATTAGCCACAGGTTCCCACCTAAACGCAAGAGGGCTGGGGAATACAAGGACCAGGCAGAATTTTGAGTGACCACCATTTGCTCAAAATGTCTGCCATATTTCCCTCTGTCCCCAACTCCCCATCCCTAACCAGTCTGTCATCAATGCCTATCCATTGCACCTTCCCCATTTCTAGAAAATACACCCATTTTTCCCATCCCAAAGACATTGCTTATTTCAAGCCCTCATCATCATTCCCGTCAGTGTTGACCCCAACCCTAAGCTTCTCCATCCACAGCAGACATAATAGGGTTCTTACAACACAAATCTAATGATGTCGGCCTCCTACTTAAGACATTTTAATGGCACACTTTACCTACAGACTACCTCTCTTAGCACCACCCATGTGCCCATCTCACAGCAGCTCTGCCTACCTGTCCAGTCTCATCTCACACACTGCACAATGGGACTCGGCCAAGGGTCAAGAGGAGGCTGAAATCCATCCCAACCCACTTGCTGAAGTTTGATCTCTGGTGACAGGCTGCATCTTCTTGGGGGAAAGGGTGCCCATTTCTCCCTGTACACCTTTTTCTAATTCAGTCAAATGTGCTATATGCTCACCAAGCTACATTCACCCAGAGAGGGGCACATTTTTCTATTCCACACAAAGTCTTTGTATTGTCCAGCAATACAAACTACTAAAATTCAGTACCCCATTTCTCACCTCCCAGCATTGACATGTGCTACCACTCCACACATCCTGCTGGCCTGCTACATTAATCCTTAAGAACCCTGCTCAGACATGACCTCAGATTGTCCCACTAAGAGGCAATCATTTCCTCCTGGTTTAGGATTCCTCTAAAAGCAAGCCCTGAGACAAGGATTGGGTACAGGTGGTTTATGTGTGGCATGTTCCCAAGAAGCATAAATAAAGGAATGGTGAAAGTGAGAGAGTAAAATGAGAAAAGCCAGGAAGTTGTGTTAATGAGTATGTTATCTCTGTTGATGACTGTGGCTCACCCCTCTGCGCACCCTCTGAGGAACTATGGGGAAAATGCTTAGCAAGGAACATGGAAGCTGGAGTGTTTATCCACTGACTCCTGTTCCTCACTGTTTGAGGAGTGTCCTTGAAAGCACTAAGTCTATGACACATTTTGGATCTCTTGAATGGGGTGAGCAAGCTCCCTGTCACTGGAAAAGGCCATTAAGTAGAAATGCAGGCATATAAGGTGGCTCTTGGCTCTGCCCTCTGAGCTCTCAGCTCCATACTCTGAGTCATCCTTTCTTTTCCACCAGAAGTAGCTTGAGTTTACAGCCAAGTGGTTTTCTCAGCCTGCTTCCTTCCTGTAGAAGTTTAAGGACCTAGAGGGCTTTTTTTCATTTTGAATTATCTCTGTTCATCTCAGTTGAAGTTAATATAATTCCTTTAAAAATGTATATGTTTCTTATCTATCAAATTATATTTCACTCTATTAGGCAAAGGTCATATCCAGATTTCTTTCTGAAAGAAGACCTTTCCTACCTTGTGTCGGGCTGCAGTGGGACAAGGCCCTTAAGAGTCTCTGAAGCTCTGTGGTCAAGCCAAGAACACCTAAGAGGCACATCATTAAGATTCTAAGAAGTCCTATTATTAACCTGAGGTCTACAAGACACACCCTTAAGTACTTCTGAGTTCTTAACATCAGGTTTTACTGTCACACTCTTGACTGCATTTTTACCCTAAGACAACGTTTTACTGCCCTGACTTTGTTCTTTTTCCTGACACCACTTCTTATTTTGAGATCTTTTTGCTGGCTTCTGCCTGGGCCCTCTATATTTCTTCTAAATTCTGCTGAAAAACCTAACAGTCCCTTGAAAGCTCATCTCTTTCTATCTCTTCCTCATCATACATTGCTGAAAGAAACCAGTTGTCACTTTCAGTGTTCTTCCTGGAAATCTCCTTAACCAAATCTATCAGTTCATTAGGCATATTTTCTGTCTTCAAATTACTGCAGACAACAGTGTTGCCAAACTTTTCACCATTACATACCATGAGTTGCCTTTTCCCCATTCTCCAATATCAACCGTCCTTCAAACCTCCAAGACTAGTCTCCTTGAGACCTTTCAAGACTGCCAGTCCCAAAACCAATGTCACAAGAGTGATGTGGAATAAAGGATTGATTATACAGATTAGAACTTATACAGCCATAGGAGAAACTAGTGAAGTACAAGTCCAGAGAGGATAGGTGGAGGATCAGAGAAAAGTCACTAAGAGGGACCATAAAAAGAAGCTGGTGAAGGAGCCTGTGGAAGACTGTTGGCTCTATATCTGGAGGTGGGACTGGAGTTGCTGTAGGTCAGTGGGGCCAGCAGTCAGAAAAGCTGGACATGAAGTGGAGAGAGAGAGGAAACTTGGAACCCATAAAGACAAACCTGAACCCACAGGACAAACTAAACACACATGTGCCTCTCATCACCTCTACCTCAAAGATGCAGTTCCCTCACCCTAAGGATGCACATACATCTGGTTCAGGAGGCTGAGGGATGAGATTTTGTGGGCACCAGAAAATCTGCAGGATCAGCTGCTACCCCGTGCCAACAAGGTGAATGGCAGATCAGTGATGACACGCAGGAGCTGCAGCAGCGCCCGGTGTCCTGCCCCGGCCTCCAGAGCACAGCTGCTGCTGCTTCAATTCTGCCTTCCAAATCTCATGCAAGTTTCTCCTGTAGTCAACCCCAAGCCAGAATCACACCAGGAAAGAAATCGGGAAACCATAGTTCCAGTTTAGCTAAATGGATATAGTATAAAACCATCGGAAAGGCTCTTAGCTCATGGTTTGTACCTTAAAGAAAGCACTCAATAAGCGTTATAAATTTATTTGTATTCTTACCACCCAGCCCAAAGCTTAATACATAGTCAGTACTCCAACAATGTTTGTTAAACAGAAACTTGCTTTATATACCAGATTGATTGTGACACCTTGTTCTCTAGAACATTTCTCAAGACGCAAATTATGTCTTTCTTTTTGTAAAGAGATAAGAATCTCCTACACCAACCTAATATTTGATTATTTTCTCTCTCTGTGGGACCGTTTATCACTCAGAACTAAAGCTGTCTACATACTACTTACTCCAGAAAATAGCAGCATTAAAATTCATCCCAACTTAGCAGTGAGAAGAAAGATGATCTCATGGTGTTTCCATTTTCAATGGGGCTTGAGTGAGAGGGCAGGATCCAGGCTTGAACACTTCTCCTCATTAACACTTCAGTTCCCATACTGGGCTGGAGCGCCACCTCGCTGACCCTGTTCAGACAAGGGGAACTTGGTGATGAGGTGATAATGAGGAGAAAATGTCCCACCCTGTTCCCGGCCTGGCTGGTACAAAGCAGGGCCATGGGGATGAGACCGTACCTGGCTATTTTAAGGTCTTTCCTCATTTGGGGAGCAGCGTGATGAAAATTCATCACTACACTGAAGATGAAGTGGAGGCTGCAGCAGCGATGATCATAGGGAAGAGTGTAGGTAAAAATGTGGTGGCCTGGGCTCACTGGTTAAACTCAGATTCTTGTTACAATAAGACTTTGAGAAAATCCTAGCATTGCTCTCTGCTGCTTCACAACACTGACTCCATGACTGTATTAGGAAGGAAGAAAGGAAGGCAGGGAGGGAGAGAGGGCAGGAGTATAGGATTTCCCCAGCAGATAACAGGTTAAAAGAGATCTTTTCAAACCCTCAGCCATAAAGAGGCCCCAGTCTCATGTTATTTATTTAAGCTCTGTTCCAAACTGTGACTTTTCACAGGGAAGTTCACAACTGCTCTTTCAACAGCACCAATTCTCCAAGGCTTGCCGAAAACCTCAAATATGCTAGCGCTTTCCTAGGCCCCAGACCCAGGCTTGAGAGATGAGAGCAACACATGAAAAAAACTCCTGCTCTTTCCAAGGTGGCTCCCCCTAACAAAATAGGGGTTCTGGCAGTGAAGAAAAGGGGAGAAAGAAATTTTGGTAGGCAAATAGCAGTGTCTGATACAGCCCTGAGAAACGCTTGCAGAAACTTTCTAGTGTCTTTCAGATTGAAGAGGGCCCCCTAAGCCAGTTTCTGGTTCTAGCATACCATTCTCTATCCCACCATTCTTGCTCCCCCTTTCTTGTTACTCTCTTTCTCTCTCTCCTTCCCACTGTTCTCTATCCCCTCAACATCTCCTCCTTTATTTCCAAGCTGTTCATACCTTATTTGGTCTCTCAGCAGTCAAATGAGGCAGAAACATTATCATGACTCAATTTTCAAAAAAGGAAACCAGGGCCCAGAAAAAATAAATGATTTGCCCAAGTTCATTCAACTATTTTGCAGAAGAATCAAGACTAGAGAAATCAGGACTTTGGACTCTCAAGACCTCTGTTCTTCCAACTCTTCTGAAGGGACCTCCACCCACTACTGAGTCTACCTATGAAGGTACATGTTAAAGGAAGAACAGACCTTTCTCTTACCCATGATTGAGCATCGGACTATGTCTTGAACATGTCTCCAACCTGATATTCCACCAACACCATATGTGCATGTGTCTTTAGGCTTATAAATTGCACTGCTAAAGGGTTATGATCCCAGATGTGGTCCTTTCAACACAAGAACACCCCAGTCTTGAAGCTGGAGCAAAACTCCCAGAAATCTCCAAAAGGAATTTTTTTTTTCTGTTTTGACATATAATGTATCTACTGTAAGCAGTTCACTAATTAATTTATTTATTCATTGACTGGTTTGGCATCTACCATATCCAAGGCTCAATATTTAGTGATACAAGAAGAAACAAAATGATTGGTAAGACAGGGTCCTGTCCACAATCTAGTTGGGAAGATGTCTAAATAGACAAACTAATTCTTGTGCAAGCCATGGTGGAATAAATGCTCTCAATGGCAGAGAAGATTTCAGATTATGAAGAAATATTTCTGCATGGAGTCATTAGAAAAGTCTTCATTGAAGAAACAGAATCTGAATGGAGTCTTGAGTGATGGATAAGATTCTAGCAGGTAGAGATGAGGACAGATTTCTGTAAGCAGAGAAGTAGCATGATCAATGCCAGAGTTAAAAAAAAATCAAAAGGAAAAGCAAACATTGAAATTTGGTAGTAGTATTAGAGTATTGGGAATACAGTTGGAAAGTGGAGCCATAATGTGGAAAGCCTTGAATGCCTGAGTCCCGGGTCTGGAATTTTTCCTGTAGACAACAGGGTTCCTGAATAAGGTGATAAAGCTACCAGAGCACTGCAAAAGCCGAGAAGCTTTTTTTTTAGGTTCTTGTTCAACCTATAGAGAAAGTTTCTGTATACGACTTGAATTTTTCCTTAGCTTTAGGCTCTAATAACCTATTGAATTCAATACCACAGTTCACTCGTTCAATAAAGTGTACCGGCATTCACTAGTTTGCCGCATATCACAGGGGCTCCCCAGTGCTGCCGGAAGAGACACTACCCTCTTTTTGTGAACCTTCTTCAGCAGCATTATTCTCTCTTCCTTTTTTCTTTCCCTCCCAAGTCTGCCTTCCAGGCCATGTCTGTTCTTTTATTTTCCTTATGCAATCCCAGAGCTAGTATAATCTTTCAGAACTTGGCCTGAGGAGAAGAAATAGCATTTTTCCTATTAGCATATACATCTCCCAGGCAAAGAACTTGAAATCACCTTCCGCATGCCAGAGTGAGTCCAACTTTGACACCTGCTCTCCCAAAGCACCAGTAACAACCCTGACTCACTGCAAAAGCTATAATTTTAATAAAAAACAGGTCACACAACAGACACCAGTATTGCCAGAACATACAAACACACACGTACACTCTATCACTGGTAACTCATAAAAGAAAATGAAATCTCCAACAGTACCCCGCGCCCAACTAGTTTCTCCAAGGAATTCCTAGGGAGAGAGAAGGGGCGGGCCTAAATGCCCGCTACAATCCCGATGCAACATACAGTGTTTTTTCAGTTGTCATGGATATTGTCCTGATCCACAGAGAATAATTGGAACGTGCAGTCTTTATTTCATTACTGAAACACAGTTGGAGGAAGGATGACAAGGAAGTGGTAAGAAAGGTACACAATGGAAGTCAGACAGACTTGGGTTTCAGTCCTGGCTCTGTATTTTACCAGCTGTGTGACATTAGATAATTATCTCTTCTAGCTCAGTCTCAGTTTCCTCCTCTTTAAAATGGGCATGAGATTCTTACCTCACAGAGCTGTTGTGAGAACTAAATCAAGAAATATATGCAATGTACCTAGTACAGTAGCAAGCAAATGTTAACCACTACAGCGCTGCTATTACTGGTGTTATCATCATCACCTCCATTATTGACCCAATGGGTCCTAATAGCTCAGAGTTGAAAACAGACAGAGTCCCTCATGCCCATGCTGTGAGTTCATCTATAATAGAAGGAAAAGTCACTTTCTTGTCATTTGGATAATGGGGGAATTCAAATTCTGCGGAACATGATGATTAGCCAGCAAGTGGACAGCTGGCAGCTCACAGAAGGAAAAGACAGAGCTATCTCTTAGGAACTCTGTGTGCAGCCTGACCCCTTCTCACCCCTACTTGTTGCCTCCCCCATCTCTCCTTATCCAGACACTCACTTCCTTATTACAAGCAGTCAGGGGGTGACTCTCCCTCTCTCTCTGCAGAAAACAATGACTGTACTTATGCATTGCCCCTGTAGAAAGTGAAACTGCATGGCTGGGAGAATCCTATCATCATTCCACCCCCTAATGAGAGAGATTATTTGCAGGCAGATGAAATTAAATTGTAAGCTCCACTGACTTCAACAACAGGTGCCATTTGGGCAAACCTAAAGGGGGCTATTGAATTGTCAAAAAGATTTAACTCTTCCTGACGCTTCAGCATTGGGTAATAGCCTCCTACCAGTTCTGCTGCCAGAAACATCACCACTGGAGATCCATTCCACTGGGTTCTTGTTCTGAAATCCTTTTAAAAATGTTAATCCTCAGGGAAAAGAAACAGACAACTCAATCATGCTAAGATACTAGCGTAGAACCTGGGTCCCAATCCTGGCCCAGCTCCTGGGCCAAGATTCCTCATCTGGAAAATGGAGGAATGCTGAGAATTATAGCTACCTCCTAGGGTCTGGGCAAGATAAAATGAGAACTTATAGGGAAGACACTTAGCACAAGATCTCACATTATGAGCGTTCCCAATTCATTCATCATTTCAGGAATCTTTATTGAGCTTGCTTCCTGGCAAACACTCGTGTTTGGAAAAATGCAGACCCTTAAACTCACCCTTGGAGATTCTGCATCAGTAGGTCTGGGTTGGGCCTGGGAAGATGCACTTTTAACACCCCTCTGAGTAGCTTGTTGCAGTAAGTCAGATCATTATCCTCCGAACCCCACCCCCACCTCCACCATGGGCCGCAGCCCTGGGTCTAGCTAATGGGGATTCAATTTTTCCCAACTGGAAGGACCTGACGTGGGGAGGACTGTGAATACTAGAAAAGGTCAAGGAAAATGGTGATAAATTTCTGAGAGCCATAGTTTGAAGAACTTGAGCTTTGCCTCCTCTAGCAGGAGACCTTCTCCAGAAGGGGATGGGTGAGGAGAGCATTAAGGGTTAACCTGGGTAAGGAACTGAGGGAACCAATAGCAGTCTATACAGAAGAGAAAGTGCTTTCAAAAAACCATTGTGCAAATCCCAGACACCAACCACAGGCCCTGAAATTCCAGTTTAAAGCAATTCAGTTCCTGTTCCATTCAGCAGGCGATGAATTGCAGGCATTTGCACTTCTGTGGTACCTTTCACTCCAGAGCCTCAAAGCCCTTTTCAAACACAAATCTGTTCAGCCTCATAACCTCTCTGAGAGATCTGGCAAAGGATAGCGGGGATCACTTCCCTCTCTACCTCAAGGGCAGCCTTTTGGGAGGGAGGGAGGCAGGAGGTGGGAGGCAGAGGCTGTTTAACAGTCACTTAACCAGGCATCTTGACAGCTCAGAGGAGAAAGAACCACTTGGGATCAGACGTTTCTGGGACACTTAGTCTGAGGCATGGAATTACAGAAATACCTGAATATCCACCTCTGCCTTTTCGGCTTTAGCGCCTTCGTTGATTAGCCTGAACAGTGTCTGGTGATTTGGCAGGCACTGAGAGTGCCTACCCAATGGCTTCTTTACTTCTTCCTTGTAACAGAACCCCAACTTTTTTCTGGGGCAAAAGAGTCCCATGGGGTAGACCTTGATTCACATAAGTGAAATTAGCAATCCTTTTCCCATTTTTCCCAGACTTCCTTGCAACTATGGGTGATCATATAACTTAGGTTTGGCCAATGATATGGAGGAGGAAATCTGCCAGAGATGTATTTGTCAGAATTCTCTATGCTATAGTAACTGTGGGGACCTGGAATTGGCCACCCTAAGATATGTCTCTTTGGAATCAGTATTATTTGAGGCTGATTGCTTTTGATAAACTGGGACAGGGAAGGACGCTCTGAGGAATGGAACTTGCCCTTTGTTAGGACACATTTACATTTGTAAGGTAAATCTCTATCTGTGAAGGTGCCTCCCTCTCTGTACCAGGAAGAAGAAAAAAGATGAACTTCTCTCTAGAAACTCTTAATCAATACCAAAGGCAAGGACTTAAATCTGCATTTTATTGTGCTTGTCTGGTTACCTCCTGTAACTGACTTCCCTCCCCCTCCCAACTTTGGCATTTCTTAAGGATTAAGCATCTTTCCTTAGGCTAGGAACTGGTTGCTGCACTCACCTGTGACCACCCAGCTCCAGACAATAGACTTGCCTCCTGCTACGCCCACCGAGATAGCAGACCATTACCTGCTGTGTCCATCAAGCACTGTGCTGACAGGGCAATCTTGTGACTATTGTGGGAGGCACATTTCAATCACATGTGAAACACCCTGTTTGGGGGTATATAACCACTATGTGCACCCCACTTCTTCGGTGTCCTTTCTTCCTTCGGGAAGAAAGTCCCCAGGCCATGGTTCCTCATAAAGCTTTGTTTAATTTTCTCTTGCTATTCTGTCTCATGTGAATTTAATTCGTTCTCCGGCCAGACGAACCCCCATTTGGGAAGAGGAAAATGTCTTCCTCCCCTACATAACAAATTAACTCTATCTCAGTGACTTAACACAACGAAGATTAAATTTTCTCTTATATTATAATTGTAATGTAATCGGTAGGGAAACTGTTGTACACTCACTTGGGAATGCAGACTGTTGAAATCTCCATCATTTTAGAGCAGAACCATCTAGAACTGTTGCCTCTAAGGTCACTGTGGAAGAGTCAGAAAAAATTGGAGTTGGGGACATTGGGTTTCAATGGCTGATGCTGGGAAACGACAGATACCAATTTCTCTCACAGTCCATTGGCCATATATAGCCACATGGTGCTAACCTAAGAGAGGCTTGAAAATGCAGGGTTACACACATTTGGTGACACTGTCTCCGCCACAGAGGTGACTGCATGACAAAGATGACCTCTAATACTGTAACCACGGGCCCTCCAGGACCAGTTCAACTGACTCCATCTTATCAACAGAGTATTTAGAGTGGTTTTTCAGGAACTGAGACCCCTTGTTCAGTTCAGGCTGGTTAAGACCACCAACCCATCAACTGTGCCTGCATAAATGCTTGATAAGTGACCTTTTGACATCAAGGAGATATAAACTCCACCTTCAGATCATGGTAACGCTGCCATTTTGTGAACATGTGTCCTATGAAGAGCCATGAAGCTTGACTACACTTACGCAGCAGATCAATTACCTCACTTCTTATCTCCAATCATCTATCTCCATACTTCAGACTGTGCTGCCCTCCATCTCATTAATTTTTGTCCCAAGCCCTGGATCCAGGAAGCAGATCCGAGAACATACGCCCCTGTATCCTTGCAGATCCATCTAGCAATAAAGCTGTTTTCTTTTCCCAAAAGCTGATGCCATAATAATTGGCTTTTTTTAATGCACATCAGGCAAGAGAACTCCAATTTTGTACAGTCACAATGCTATCTCACATACCCTGTATCTTTGCAGGAAGTCCACTTTATAAATGGTCATCTGTAATGTCTCTCATTTGAAGCTATAAGGGCCTAACTGGGAGAGCGTTCATGTCACTGTGCTGATGCAGCTTCTCAGAACCTGTATATTGATGGCTGTGCAGACCCCATTAGGAAGTATAAGAAGAATGGCATCATGGGAAATGGGCTATTCATCGCTTTATTCAATGAGAATGACATGTCACCTTTATGCCTGACTCTCTGCTGGGCTCAGGGGTTCAGAGTAGATAAATAGGATCTATTCTTCCTTGAAGATCTCGTGGAATTATGAAGAAATCAGGAAGGACTTTCAGAAACAAGCCTGCTGACATTACATATTCTAAGTAAATAGCGATAATTAATTCCATCCACAGCACAACCTCTGAGACCAGAGGCCTGCTCAATAAAAATTCTAGGGGAAAAATGGAATTAATGGCAACTTTAGAGGCTGATGTCTCAAGGAATTTAAGTCTTTGTTGGGAAGGGGCAATTAAAAAGAAAAAACACTGGTGTTTTTGTCAGCATTGAGATGCCCAGTTGTTTGGAAACATAAAACATGGAGAAAACTTGTTTTAAATAAACTTGCAAAGTTCACCTCCCTCATGGGACCATTTTTAAAGGCTCCCTGGTGCCCCTGCTGGCTGTACCCTCCTGCAGTCCTCTCAGATGCCCTCCTTCTGGCCTCCTGCCAATCATCTGAATCACCAATGGGTCCTCCCTAATCCGAGCTGTAATTTGATATGTCAGGCGTGTGAAGAACAATTAGCCACTTGAGTGTTGCATAACTTCAGAAGTTTCTTGAGATGAAATGTATGCAAATGATAGTGTCTATTTTTGGACTGATAACCATTCTTTAATTCCAACTTAAAAGAAGAGAGATTTCCAGACATTGTGAGCATTTAATCCAATGAAATATTCAAACTAACTTTATATCACTTGGGTGGTAATTTATCTGCTCTGCCTGGAGCAGAAAGAGGTTTCAGTGCAGTAATAATGGATTTATGTCATTTCTCGCAAGTCAGTTTCTTTTGACTGGAGCATGGACATTTAAAACTCTGAAATCTTTTTAGCATGGGGTTGTTCCAGTCATGGAACAATGCAAAGGATCCAGAGGTGAAAGTTGCCACCTTCCCATCAACTGTTGTGTCCAAGTTAGAGGTCACAGTTCACAAGAATGGAAGCTGTTTCTTGATGTCAATAATATGCAGTGAGAGAGAGAAATGAGAGGAGAAACAGAATGGGAAACAAATGGTGAGCGAATGGGACAGATGATATGGGAGCTAAAGAGAAGGAGAGAGCAGTAAGTTAACAGGCCACATTTCTGCTCCCAGAGGATGGAGTTCTCCTTGTTAAAGCTACCCCCTAAGCATTTCCCATTCCTCATCACATCTCCCTGGGTATCTCTGCTTTTTCCAGATTTGCTTTCGACCACACTGCCTCCCAGAAACTGAAACTCCACCAAAGCAAGACAAAAAAAGGCAAGAGTCACGTGGGACCTGGTGGGATAATGCCTGTTTTATTCGAATGAGGAGGAAACTGTGTTAATAAATGCCTATGACATTTAATGATGTAGCTTTCATTTTGAACACATCATTGCTCGATATTGAACCCATCCATTTTGATAATAAATACCAGGACCGTGGATCTCTTGCTTTTCATCCACAAATAAATAAATAATAGGGACTCACTTTGCACGCTGGGAACGGGGGAGGATTGCAACTCCCCTGCATGCGTTTGCATCTTATGAGCTCTGTTCAGCAGCATGGCCTCCCATTCGTCTCTCTGGAAATCCAATTTCCCTCTTGCAGGTTCGTCTGCCAGTTTTCTAATGCTCACATCAAACTGCATATTACTCATTGTCAGGCTGGTTGTTCTGGAAGAATCGTTAGAGTCTTAAACCCTTTACCAGTATTTTCAGTTCAGCCACGGACAGCTACCAGGCATCATGTTTTCCAAAAGAGCACTGCCCCTCCCAAAAAGCTCAAAATTTCAGACCTGAATTCTCTTGGCCCAGCCCAAGGCCAGTGAGAATAATACTTTCCGAAAGACAAATCCAAATTCTTTACTACAGCAAAACGCCCCTTCCCAGCTTACCCAGGAATGTGTGATTCATTTCTCCATTCCCAGTACTTAGCACACAATAGACCATCAGTAAATCATTGATGAAAAAATGAGTAAATGGTTAAATGAATGGTATGCTATATACATACATACTATTGGATGTATGTTACACATCTACCCAATCAAACTTTATTGCATCTAGCATAAATTAATTTTCATTTAACCCATTTATGGTAATGAAAAATGTCTTTCTCTTTTTTTTTTAAAGATTGACACCTGCGCTAACATTTGTTGCCCACGACTTTTTTTGCCTTCTTCTCCCCAAAGCCCTCCAGTACATAGTTGTACATTCTAGTTGTGAGTGCCTCTGGTTGTGCTATGTGGGACACCGCCTCACCGCCTCACCGCCTTAACATGACCTGATGAGCGGTGCCATGTCCACGCCCAGGATCAGAACCGGCGAAACCCTGGGCCCCTGAAGCAGAGCGGGGGAACTTAACCACTCGGCCACAGGGCTGGCCCCCTCTCTTTTTATTTTAAAAGGATGACTAATTACGCTTTCAATGGTAGCTGTAATTAATAAAATTAATTTTAATTTGTCGTGAAGTTAATCCTTAACAAGTTACCCGGCTCTGATCCTCCCCAGATCTGTAGCTTCCAGATCTGTACGTTTGGTTCTAGGATCTTTATTCATGCCCACAGTTCCAAATTCTCAGGATGATGGAAGAGTCTAACATACGTTTCTTCTTTAGGACTGGGGTCCATTATGGAAAGGGATGTCTCAGGCTAACCGCAGCCAGAGAGTAGAGAGTTTCGGCTGGAAATCCAACTCCTTGGAGGTCATGTAGATACCCTCATGGTCTCCAAACATGTGGCATTGCCTCCATATTCAGAGGATGGGCAGGTGGCTGTAAGAACTTGCCTTTCGAGAAACCCTGTCCCATGGATTTACATCTAGAAATTTCTCCCACATTGTTCCAGGTGCTCCCCAAGTAGAAACTCTAAAGGACCAGAGAAAATATTGCTTCTTCCTTATAGTTTCGTGGGAGATGAGCTATAAAGGACGTGCTTTATTCCTTAATAGAATCAAATCTTAAAGTCTAAGGTTCATAGCAAGTAAACTCAATTCCTGACCCTGAATGCTACACTGGCAGTGAAAAGAAATGCTACAAAGGACATCGACTGAAATATGGTTGGTGGAGTAGATCGCCATATTGTACCAATATTAACCTTACTCAAATTGAAAACTGTACTTAGTCATGAAAAACAGAATACTTCCCTTCTTAGGAAGCCTGTACATGTCATGAAGTATGCAGATGCATGGAGCTTTAATGTATGTAACTTAGCTCAAATTATTCAAAATATCATATATAAGTACAAAATTTAAAATATGAATATATCATATATAGAGAGAGTGAATGCAAATAATAAAGCAAATGCCGTAAAATGTTAATAAGCGAATCTAGTAAAGGAAATGTGATATTCTGTGTATTTTTCTTAGTCTCGCAACTTTTCTGTAAGTTTGAAATTATTGCTTAGTTAAAAGTTTAAAGTAAATATTTGAAGCCCACTAACATAGATGAAACCAGGCTGGACCCTTTAAACATGACCAGGCTAGGGCCAGGGGCTGGAGATGCTAAATGGGAAATAAACGTTCCACCAGAGCAGGAGTCTGCAAACTTTGTCAGTAAAGGGCCAGATAGCAAATATTTCAGCATTCATGGGCCAGGCAGGCTCTGTCAGGACTACTTACCTCACTCATCATAGTGGTAAAGCAGCCAGAGATTATACGTAAATTAATGGACATGATAAAGCTTTATTTAAAAAACAGGCAGTGGGCTGGATTTGGCCCAGGAGCCACAGCTTGCCGATCCCTGAACTTCATAATTGGGCATAAGGGATCTGGCTTACTCTCGTTCTGTGGGGTCCCCTTGGCTTACTCCCATTCGGTTGAGGTCCACTGGAGGGAAGCATCCCTGCCTGGCTCCCTGTGGCAGGCTCCACCTTTAACCCCTGCCACTCGAGAGCACCCTCACCACTGTCTGTTCACAGTGATTGACATCAGTAAGCTGCACTCCCTTCAGGAGAGATCACAGAGGGAAGCCCTGTCACCCCAAAGGCTACCACAGGACAGCTAGGGGAACGTGGATGATAACCTCCAGATTCACGCGGGAGACAGATGGGAATGTCATTACAAACGCCGGTTTGGAAATGAAGTGGGGAAAGCTGCCCCTCCAAACACACACAGGGGAAGCCTGCTGCTCAGAAATCATAATCCAAAACTGTACAGTGGATGTTTTGCTTTATCTAAAGAAAAAAGTAAGTTGCCACTTGGGTCCATTGTCCTACCTGGAAATGTCCATATATGTTGGGTACCACATCAAGACATGGAGAGTCAGAGAAACAGTGAGAGACAAGTAAGGATGGGGAGAGGAGAAGGGAAAGAACTCAGAGTGAACACGGTTAAAATTCTTTTTGCTGCTGCAACTGTTGTCACTAGGTTGTTACCCTCATGGCCCCAGCGGGTCCCTTTGGTGCTCTCACAGTGATCTGGCTTCTGCCCTGTCTCATTACACATCCTGTGCTGGGTTGCAGGTTCCTGTGGAGAAGACAATGCACCTGCCCCACCACAAGCTGTTGGAAGCCCCCAGAAAGCGACATAGACTTGCTGGAGCTCAACAGAATCCTGTCGCTAACACAGAGCCACCACCCACCCAAGCCCAGCTGTCTGACTTGTCCCAGGGCACTTCTTCAAGCTAATGGCGCCTTCCCAGGGCCCCAAGACTGCTGGCTTCTTGAGAGTCAATTTTATTTGGAATGAATCCCTAGGCAAGGCAAAAAAGCAAGCAAACAAACAAAAAAGTGGAGTATCTAGTGTGGCTGACTTTAGAGATGGGTGGAAGAAAGTGGGATCAGGAAGGCGGAAGTCAGACATATGGCAGTTCTCTGCGGCTAGGTCCCTCACTCTTTCTTACCTTTGCCTTTCAGATTTCACCCAGTGGAACTGACAGAGCACCTGCCACGATCTTGGCAGACACATTGGTGAACAGGACAGATGCAGCCCTGCCCCACAGAGCTTACATTTGGTGTGGGGGTCCCAACAGTAAACAGGCAATGACAGTAGAGGGAGCAGTGGTTCTCAAACACAGTGCACATCAGAATTATCTACAGGGCTGGGGCTGGCCCCCAGGCTGAGCGGTTAAGTTCATGCGCTCCGCTTCAGCGGCCCAGGCTTTCACCAGTTCGGATCCTAGATGCAGACATAGCACTGCTCATCAAGCCGTGCTGAAGCAGCGTCCCACACAGCAGAACTAGAAGGACCTACAGCTAGAATATACAACTACGTGCTGGGGGGCTTTGGGGAGAAGAAGAAGAAAAAAGGAAGATTGGCAACAATGTTAGCTCAGGTGCCAATCTTTAAAAAAAAAAGAAAAAAAGAATTATCTAAAGGGCTTATTAAAGCCCAGATTTTGGGGTCCCACCCAGAGTTTCTGATTCAGGGGTATGAGTGGGGCCTGAGAATCTACATTTCTAACAAATGCACAGGTGATGTTGATGCTGCCTGACGACCAAACTTTGAGAACAGTTGCATTACAGTGTGATTAGTGCTATGAAAGTGAAAGTATAGGGTGTGCTGGAAGCATGCAAAGGGGGATCCTACCCAGACTCAGGTCAGGGAAGGCTGACATGGGAGTAAGCCATGTGAAATGTATTGCAGGCAGAGAGAAAAGCACATGCAAAAGAATGACAGCAAAGCAAGAGTATCTTTGGGGGTCTGGAATCGGTTCAGCATGGCTAGAATTCAGAGACTACTGAGGCCATGGTGAGAACAGCATTAAAGAAATGATGTCTTCTTCTAATAGGACTTATGCAAATATCTAGTGGAAGCACATAGTAAAAGTAAGAAAAACAAACGTCCATTTCTTTATAAGCTTAGAGGTCTCTTTGCAAAAAAACAAACAAAAAACAAAACAAAACAAACCTTAGACTATGGAGATCGTGCTTTTTTTAATCTCCAGAGAATGTGACATCTAATTCCCCTCATTTGAAAACGAGCCAGACTAGTGTCTCACTTTTAATGAGTAGAAAACAATGCTATGTGACTTTTGAGGTTAGAGCATAAAAAGGATAGCTTCTTCCTGGGTTTCTCTTTCTCTTAAATCACTCACTCTAAGGAAAGGTAGCTGCCATGTTGTGAGGACACTCAAGCAGCCTGTGGAGAAGCCCCAAGGTGGAGAAACTGAGGTCTGCCACCAACAAGCAGCACCAACTTGCTAGTCATGTGAGTGGCCACCTTGGAAGTGATCCTCTAGCTCCAGTTGAACCTTCAAATGACAGTAGCCCTGGCTGACTGCTTGACTGCAACTTCATGAGAGATCCAAGTCAGCACTAAGATACTCTCAAATTCCTGACCCATACAGCAATGGAGACAACGAACGTTTATTGCTGTTTAAGTTACTAAGTGTTGGAGTAGCACGCAGCTGCAGATAAATAACAAAGACAACATTTACAATCATATCAAAAAATATCAAGAATCTAGAAATAAATCTAACAAAACATATCTAATAACTCTACAGGGAAGATTATAAATCATTATTAAAAGATATTAAAGAAAACCTAAATCAATGGAGAGATCTACACCACATTCTTGAATATGAAGTCAATGTTATCAAGATGGTGATTCTCTCCAAATTGGTCTATAGATTTAATACAGTCAACAGCCCAGCAAGGCTTTTCACGGCGCTTGACAAGCTGATTGTAATGTGCATATGGAAGAACAATGCCCAAGAGTAATCATACCCCTTCTGAAGAAGAAAAACAAAAAAAGAGCCTTGTCCTAGCGGATACGGAGACTGAAAAGGTACCTGGCTTAAAGCCAGTGTAATTTTAGTGCATCTCAAGTCTTCTACCAGGAATTCCATGCTCTTTCTACAGGATGTGAGTCTGGAACGGTCCAGCCTTGGTAGTTGCTGGCAGCCATTTTATGACTCTAAGAAGCAAAGCTTAGGGGCCGGCCCCATGGCCAAACGGTTAAGTTTGCGTGCTCTGCTTCAGTGGCCCAGGGTTTCGCTGGTTCGAATTCTGGGCGCAGACGTGGCACTGCTCATCAAGCCATGCTGAGGTGGCATCCCACATGCCACAACTAGAAGGACCCACAACTAAAAGTACACAACTATGTACTGGGGGGCTTTGGGGAGAAAAAGGAAAAATAAAATCTTAAAAAAAAAAAAAAAGAGAAGCTTATTGAGAATGCCCTCAACAGAGGAGAATCTGAGCTCCAAGATGAGAAAGAACAAAGGTCGTTTAGAACTGCTCCTAAATCCTGTTCTACCTCTGGATCTTCAGTTATATAGACAAACAAAAAACACTCCGTTTTGGCTTAAGCAAGTTTGGATAGTCTTCTAATAGTTGCAAAAGGTAAGATTCTGACTGATATTCACCTACTTGTCAAATAGCCTGAAATTCCACCATTAGAGACTCCTTCCTTAGCATTTCTACCTCTTCACACTTTCATCTAAGTCAGGGATCAGCAAACTACTGTCCACCATCAATTTTTGTAAATAAAGTTTTATTGGAACACAACTACACTCTTTCATTTACATATTGTCTATGGCTGCTTTTGTGCTAAAATGACAGAGTTAAGCAGTTGCGATAGAGATCACACAGCCCGCAAATTCTAAAATATTCACTGTCTGGTTCTTCACAGAAACTGTTTGCAGACCCTGGTCTAAGGAGTCCTTCTGAAGTCCTGCTCAACACAGTGCTTTAGAATCGTCTGCCTGTTTAAATTCAGCCTTCCCAGTCCCACATCCTGAAGAGCTGGGAGACCACAAAATGTGGAAAAAATTGGTTCCTGATGGCGACTGTGAAAACATCTTTTGTAATCTTTTAAAATTAGTGCTCATTAGTGTGGGCTAATTCAACAGTTGTCCTTCCTTTCAGGCTGGACTTCTTTAGACAAAAGTCTCTGAACTGTGTCCCTGGATCCCCACTCATCTTCTGCTGCCTACTCATCCCCACCTCAATCTATTCCTAATTAGCAGCCACTGCTCATTTCCCCAGAGGCTAATGACTGTGGGGCAATGAAGGTCGCTAACAGGATTGAGAAAGCAATTTGTCAGCCTTACTATCTACCCCACTGGGAATTGCCCAGAGCCGCGGAGAAGGCTGCTCAGCACAATAGGTGACTCAGGAATGACCAGGCAGAGCTTCAAGATCAAATAGCCTATCCTGACGTCTGATACAGAAGCACTTGCAGGAAGCCAGCTTCCTGGGTGGGTGAGATACTGGGGTGCCCACCTCAGTCCATCTCCCCAGTGTATAGATGGCTGATGCTGATGAACAGCCCGCAGTGAAGACTTGGCTTTCTTTTTCCAAAGCTGAGTCAGCCACTTTCCCCCAGCCGTCTCCCCTCCTCCAGCATTTAGCACAGGCTCTTGCAGCTGACAATATATGCGGGAACATCATGTCTTCACGGAGGGCTGTTCTGCACAGAAAGGACATTCAGAAGTTACTTTAGTTTTTTAAAAATAATATTAAATTTACAAATTAATTGGACCTAATTCTTCCTTAAGCTTTTATGTTCAACTTATGAACTTTATTGTTTTGTATGTAATTCCAGCAAATCTGACAATTGCTTTTAGGAGACTTTGGTTAAATCAGTCCCATTTACAAACAATTAAGCATTAAACGTTTTAAATAGTATTTATACATTCAACATATTCTAATTTTTTAAATTATTTTTTATTTTCATTAAAGTAACTTACGCACATAACTCACAAATAGTACAAAAAGCCTTATAACAAAAAAACTGGCTGCTTGGCCCACTGTTCCCACTACCCCCTTCGCTGTTCCAGAGACAGATGCTCTTGACCCTTTCAGCCATTTCCTTTGGTATATACACTTCTCTGTATTTCTAAATAATAAGCATATCCTGCTACCTTTTGGTAGTTCCGTTATTTCTCCTGACCTTTAATAACAGAAGACTTCGCTCCCTCATGCCACTTCCTCTTCGCTTCTCCAGACCTTCGTCTCATTACAGTTATATTCAGATCTTTGGTTGACCCAATTCTCGGCGGTCACGTTATTTGTCCATGTAAATGTTATTCAAAGTTAAGCATTATAGGGCGCAAGATTCTGTTTTACTTCTTATTTTTTTGTTTTCCATGATATTAAAAATTGCTTTCTTTTTTAAAAATTGCTTAGGGTTTTTGTTTGTGTATGTGTGTATTTGTAAATTTTGCTTATTCTTCCCACGAATCTCTCACTACAATATTTCATAAATTTTATCAGGTTAGGATTGAACACTGCCATTTTTTCCCCTTGGAGACCTCCCTCCCAGAGAATTTCATTCCCCTTCTACTTGCTCTGGTCTAGGCCTGCCACATACTGTCACTTGGGACTTCTCTTTACTGTCATCCCAGGATTTCCCTTTGTCTTCTCAGGAGTGAGATCTTTATTTCCTGGATCGTATGTCTCCCTCCTTCTTGGTTTGCACTCCTGTTTTGTTGGCGCATATCCTCAGTAGTTTAGCTGATTTAGAACTATGGCCAATCATGTGGTGATGACAATCTGTCTACCTCTCAATTTTCACTGCTTGGGTCTCCATGGTCATCCTCCCTGCCTGGGGCTCCTGACACCTCCCTTCACCACATCCTGGAGATTCCCCCCCATCTGTGTCTTGTTTTCTTATCTCTGTATAATTTATATAATAGAACACTTTAGAATTATCACTTCCTATTTAAATTCTAATCATTCTCAAATGTCCAACATTCTGACACAGAGCTGAGCGACCTATAAAAGAAAATCAGAATATAGGAACTCAACATTTCCAGTTGTTACCTGATAGGGTGCACTAATTCCCTTGTTTTGATGACACATGCCCTCTACTAGCTTCCTGAGAATGTGTGTATGGGAGCTAAATGTTTTGACATTTCTATGTCTGAAAATATCTTTTTTCTACCCTCACGTTTAATTATAGTTTGTCTGGGTAGAAAATTCTAAGTTGGAAATTATTTTGCCTCCAAATTTTGAAGTCATTGTTCAGTTGTCTTCTAGTTTTTGTTATGGCTACTGCCAAGTTCCTCCCATTTCAATTATTAATTCTTGAAAATGTTTTTATTTCTTTGTAGAAGTTATGTAGCTCCACAATTCTGATATTCTGCAATGCTGTAACTAGTCATGTTGGGAACCTGATGAGTCTTTTTAATCCAGAAACTCCAATCCTATAGATCTGGGAAATTATCTTATTATTTCTTTCATGATTAACTCAGCTGTTTTTTTTTCTTTCTGTTTCTCTCTTTCTAGAACTTCCATTATTTGGATGTTGGTTGTCCTAAATTGGCTGCCCTATTGTTTTACGTTTATCCTCTTTTTTCCATCTCTATTATTTTTTTCATTATCTGGAGGGATTCCTCACCTTTATTTCCTAGCTCTTTTGATTTCTTTCATTAGCACTATCATGTCTTTCACTTCCAAGAGCTCTTTTTTATTCCCTGAATGTTCCTTTTATCCCACCTTGGTCTTGTTTCATGAATGCAATATCTGTGTTCATTTCTGATTATTGTAACAATCATTTTTTTTTGTAAGTTTCCTTCCTTGTGCAGTCTCTGCTCTTTCTCACTCACTGGTTTGTTTGTCTTTTCCGTATTAGAGTCTTTTCTCAGATGTCTGACGAATGCTGTTTGTCTGCTCGTGTCAAAAAGTGAGCAAGTAAAGAGCGGATTGGAAGTCCTGAGTATGTAGTGGCATTTGTCGACATTGATCTTCACTGAGATGGATCTGGCTGGGCCATTAATGAGGAATCCCTGAGGCCACTATCTCTAGGTCTTTCCTCTTGGGCTAGTCAGACTCCCCAGAGTATAGTCTTCCAATCTCCTGCCTGAGGGATAGAGGCTGAGCTGTCAGTTGTTCTTGGAACCGAATGGGGAAGGAAGACTGGGGTATGAGCACTCAGCACGACATGTACATACATTAATTTACTCTCTTTTCTTCAGCACAGTGCTCACACTGTCACCTGTGGCTTGGAGTCTTCCAGTCTGGAGCCCCTGTGTTTGATTCTGCTCAGAGAAGAAACCTCCACATTTATTCTGCCAGGATGGGGAGAGGCACCCTCCTAGAGGCTTGCAATGAGGGATGAGATCTAGGGCTCTAACCACTTTTAATCAATGTGCCCTTTCTGGCCACTACCCTCCACCTTACTCCTCAGTTTCTGTCTGAGCCTCTGGAGGGTTCTGGGATTTAAATCAAGATATTCTTGTCTTTCTCCATTTCAGGCTTAAGATTCAGGTTTCTTGTATCTGCTAAGTAAATTAAAAATCATCCATCTGCTTTTCAGCTTTCAAAATTTATTGCCATTGTCTACTTGCCTTTTCTCCCCATCTTTATGGGCTTCTGTCAAAAAGAAAACAAAAAAACAACTTTGCCATAGTTTTAGTGGGATTTCAAGAGAGAGGGAAGTTATGTGGACATTAAATCCACCATCATTACCATCATATAGCCTTTATAAGTACACCAGTTGTCTGATTTAGCATGTAAAACTAAGGGCCTAAACCCTGAAAAGCTACAAATTAAACTTATAAATTCAGTGAATCTTAATTTTTACATGTTCCAATACTATTTATAAAGTAAACTCAACTTAAAATCATAAATTTAAATAGATTAACGGAAGTATACTTATAAAATTAGAATTACCAGACACACCTTTATTCTAACAGGCTAAATTATTTTAAGTTTTGGAAATGATAAAATACTAAATAAGCACAGATTTTTTATTTCGAAAATGTTAATAATTTATAGTTTTCCTTAAAAATTCTATTCAATTATATATCTGAGGTTAAAAGGTGCTAATTACACAATCCCAAACAATTTGGGGATTACCTTCGCAAATATTTCTGGAGTTGCCATCTCCTCTTCTTATGACTTACTGATTACAGAAGTGGGTCCTAATGGGATGATGATGAATTTTCTCTGCAGAGCTGATGGACACACAGATTCTCATGTGTAGATGGCAGAGCCCGTTTCCCAGTTGTTTCATCTCCTGAGGTAAATCTGCCACATCATCCCCAACTGCTATATTGATTGAATCTTGCATTTCTTTGGCTTTCAAAAGATTTAAATTATTTTTATGTGTATCCCTGAGAACCTTTGAATTAGAGGGAATCCTGCAGTCTTTTCATCTGCTTCCAATTAGAGCTAAGCCTCTTCTAGGAAATAAAATGACCTCCAATTACCCTCTTGATCTCTTCATTGGTTGCAACTTGTACAGTATCCTATGGACATAATTAAAGGCAAAAACCAGAGGAGCTAAGGCAAAAACGAAGATTCAATATAATGCAAAGTGTCTGAGAAGATTTCATCTCTGTTGCATCCTTTCACACATAACCCCTGAGGGCTCTATTACCAAATGGAAAATGTGCTTGGCGGGCTGTGAATCCAGCAGGGCTTCCCCCTGGAGGAAGGTGGGAACACGGGAAGGGAGGAGAATGTACCTGTCTAATTGTATGGGCTGTGACTCAGTACAGACTAAATGCGTTCATGGAGCCAAACAGAGGCAAAACGGAAACTTCCTCTAATGTCATCTTCATGTGAGCCTCAAAACATCTCAATGGAAAATAGCTTTATGGATGGCCAAAGGTGGTCAGAGAAGAGCAAGGCTGCCAAGACTGATTTTGAAAGCTAAGAATGTGCTCGTGATATTTGCTGGAAGATCGAGTCCCGGGGGGGACACTGACACCACCTTTTCTGTGTACTGCAGAAAAAAAAAGATCTGGAAAACTAGTTTCAGTCTTTCTACTGCAAGTCAGTTTATGGAGTTGCTTAAAGTTATGACCATGAAACTATCGAACCCACAAACAGTTCCGCTGAGGACAACTGATCCCTAGTAACAGTGTTTGTGTCTACTTAGGTCCACTCCTCTTCTAATGATGCAGCAAATGCCTCAAAACCTTTATATAAGTCTTCTCTGTATTGTGCTTTTTGCTTTCTCATAATTTTGATTTATTCCAAATTCAGCTGGATAGTGACCCCTCTTGCTTACAAGATGCACACTTTCACCTCAGGGCTGCTTCAATCAAATTCCTGAGGGTAAAAATCCCACTGCTTCTGCTCTTTCCTGTTGGAGCAGAGTTTCTAGCACCATATCACCTCATGGGCCACTGGCCAGCCAGTGTTTTACTTGCCCTTGGGTCGGGTCCCCGCTCCTGGTGCAATCAACTGTTGTCAGGGTAGAAGCATTAATGCTCGGTTAAAACATGGTGCTAAGGTAGGGCAGTTTCTTTTAGAAAGAAGTATAGCCATGATAGATGCCATGATGGACATTTCTGGTACACCTGGCCTGGAGACCTAGGAAAGACAAACTCATTTCCTTGTCCTCTCTCTCTTTTATCAAGAAGAGCATTCAAAAGACTGAGAGACGGGATCTCTGGGAGTGCTGCTAGGTGAACAGGAAATAAAAGCTTCTTTATCTGCCCTTATATATGCCCAAGGAGAGACATTTAGGATTCAAGTCTTAGGAAGGGATATCTTTTGGATTTGAAAAAACTTGATTAACTAGAAATTTTGGCCAATGACCATCTTTGTCCTTCCTGTTGCTACTCATATTTGAGAGCTTGGGACACTTTTGCTTAGAATGGCTCTAGAAATCCTACAGAAATGAGGATGGGCCAGAGCACAGGGGGAGGGAGCTCTCTGCTTAAGGCTTGTTCTAGTTTTAAAGGAGAGAGAAGAAGCAGGACCTTCAGATTTCACTCTAAATTAATTTAGCTGAGCTCCCCACGGTGGGAGGCAACAGGATTCAGGCCAGAAGTGTTACCAAAGTTAACAACTGAGCCATTGGTTGAAACATTCTCTGCTGGGCTCTCCAGAAAGCCCACAGGTGAGCAACAAAGTTCATCACTGTGATGGACATGAACATGAGTTTGAGCAAGATAAAGATCACCATAAATCTATGACTTACAAATCTGCCCACTGCTGTTTGACCTAATGTTTGGCATCATGTTTGGCATGATGAGATCGGAGCTTGTGTCCCCCAAGTCTCTGGGACAAGGTATAGACGTTCTCCTGGCTCTGGCACTTGGCCCAGGGAGGGCCCATTGGGCTTCTGACAGGCTCCCCTGCAGCTTTGCTTCCCTCCAGCAAACCCTAGAGCCCCCACTGTTTGCTTCCAGTGCCTCAGCCTTTCTTTCACCTGGGTTTCAACAATTCGCAGGCCCAGTGAAGAACAGAGGATAGGATCCCTCCCTCTTCTTCCTGACCACCTAGCCCATCTGACTGCTAGAATCCTCAAGAAAGCAGTTAGGGGTCTAGAAGTCTTAAAAGACTTAAAATCCTATTAATGATAGGTCTTCATTGAGATATGAATGGCACTGTCCTGGCTTCTCCTTCATGAACTTACCATGCTTCACTGTCTTGGGTCCAGCCCAGCAACTCCCTTCCACCTATCGTCAGGGAAGGACACCTGGAGTTAAACACAGACCCATTTGTCCCTTAAGACTTGGAGGCATATATTTACATCTCAGCGATAGCCCCTCCTACCCCCCAAAAGAGTAATAACAACAATAATAAATAAGAGGAAGAGAGGGAGTCCCACTTCCTAGAGGCTTACTCTCAGACAGGTGCCGTGCCAAGCTTTGGCATACATATTCTATTTAATCCTCACAACAGCCCAATGAACTAGATAGTATCTCCATTTCAAAGAGACACAGAGATGGTAATAAATTCGCCCAAGTTTATGCAACAAGTAAAGAGTAGAGCCAGAATTCAATCTCAGGTTTATCTGACTCCAAAATACCTTTGTCTATGTAAAAATAATATATTCTTATTAAAATATCCATGCCCTAAGGAAACAATAAGGAAGACAGTGAAAAATCACACATAATTCCATTTCCCAGATATAATTGCTGTCAATATTTGGTATTTCTTTTTCTCCCACATAGACACATGCATAGACCAAGCACATGTTAGTTCATAGATCAAATAATTTTTGAGCATCTGCTATGTCGTAGGTGCTGTTCTCCATGCTGAGGTACTCCAAGTCCCCATCTCTGAGAAGCTTATATTACAATGCGGGAAATCAGAAAACAGACAAAAAAATGAATAAATTTATGCTATGTGTGCTAGCATGTATGCCATACACAGCTATGCAGGTTGTTCACTGCAGACTTCCAGGAGGAGCCAATAGTTAGTTACACTGCAGCTAACATGAATGCCCTCCCCAGGAGTTGGGCACAACTCCTACACCACACATAATGGGTAATGATGGGAGACATAGAGCAACACAAAGGAGGAATATTATTTTATGAATGAGAGATCAGAAAATACCTCTTTAGTTAAGGAATATTTGAAAATTACCTAAAGAAAGTGAGAGAGCCGGCTCAGCAGGAATCTGAGAGAAGATACTTTCAAGTAGGGAGAATAGCAAATTCAAAAAACCTACAACAGGAACATTCTGGAAATGATCAAAGAACAGCAAAGAGGTTGGTATAGTTGGAAAGTAATGATGGGTGGGAAATGAGGTCTGAGAGGCAGAGGGGGCCAGATCACAGGGCCTTGTGGGTGTGGTGAAAACTTTGGGGTTATTCTGTGTGATGGAAGTCACTGGAGAGCTGTAAGCAGAAACGAATGTCTTAAAAGGATGAGTTTGGTTGCTATGTAGAGAAAACAGGGGAGGCAGAACCAGGTAGGCCTAGAAAAAAAGTGATATTGGCAGCTTAGACTAGCTGAGAGCTGAGGAGTGATGAGAAGTAGTCAGATTCAGGAAGTGTTTTAAGGTGTTGCTGTCATTCAGAGCAGAGTTCAGATAGTACCAGCTCACTTTGCTGATGCATTGCTGTGTAATGTGAGAGAAACCTAGGAATCAAGATGTCCTGAGACGATAGAGGGGTGTTTATGAGTTGTGGAGCATGGGAGGGGCAAGGCTGGGAAAACCAAAATTTCCATTTGGGGAATTTAAGTTTCAGATGCCTATTAGGCATGCGAGGAGCGAGAATGTTGAGACTGGAGATATCGTTTTGGAATTTTCAGTAGACAGATGGTGTTTAATCCACAGACCTGAATGAGATCCCCTATAGAAAGCACAGAAAAGTGAAGAGGTCCAGGGACGGAGCCCTGGAGTAAAGCAACATTAAAAATTAAGGAAAACTAGGGGAATCTGCAAAATCACCTAAGGAAGAACAGCAAGAGAGGTGAGAGGAAAATGGGAAGGGTTTGAAGTCCCAGAAGCCAAATAAAGGAAGTGTCATAACAGGCGTGATCAGTTGGACAAAGGATGCTAGAAGGTTAAATAAGACAAGAAGAGGAAATTGATCATTTGATAGACAAAGTAGAGCCAAATTTGGCACTGATGACTTCACAAGAGTCGTTTGGTGGGGCAGTAGGAATGAAAACATGATCAGAGTGAATTTAAGAAAGAATGAGCAGAGAGGAAGTAGAGGCAAATATAAATAACTTCCAAAAAGCGTTGTTATGAAGGAAGCAGAGGGATGACATGGTAACCAGTAGGAGATGGAGGAGTCAAGAAAGGTTTGATATTTTATTTTAGTTTTTTGGATGAGTCATAGTATGTCCTGTTTTTAAGGTAATGGTAATAATCTAGAGGAGAGGGGGAAAATGATAAAGGACAGAACTACTGGATCCATGCCCTTGAAGACGTAGAATGAATGAATAGGATTTTGTGCACAAGTAGAGTGATGGGTCTTTGCCAGGATGATGGACACATTAATTGTAATAGAAGAGAATATATAGATATTTATAATAAGCTCATATTATATATGCTGCCTTAAAATCTACTTATTAATTGACTATATTGTAATGATATCACTTCGTAAATAAACTTGGATCAATACCATGGCCTCACAGTATTTCAGAGCATGCCTCTTCCATAATTTATTTTATCAATCCCCTCTTCTTGGACATTTAGGTTGTTTCCAACTTTTCACTGTTATAAACAATGACAAACCAGGCTCTTAACCTCTGGTACCCTGACTGCATGCTTCTTGCATGTCATCCTGAGCCAGTCATCAACGTGGGGCTGCCCCCACCCAGGCTTAATGTCCTCTCTAAGGCTGGAGCTCTGCTCCAAGTTCAAGATCCAGGGCAGGGATGGGAAGAATCACTTGGTCCCCTGCTAATCATGTCACTACCTCCACCCTGAATCTCCACTAACCAGAGGCATGTGTCTGTTCTGTGGTAGGCAGGGCACAGGAGTATTGAAATAGACACTACTTCTGCCCCCCTGGAACTCACAAGTGCTAAAAAATTTGGAGACAGGCACAGGGCCATAGCCTCCAGCCCCAGAAATTGAAACCATTTTAGGCCTAGCTTTGTTAAACATTTTCCTTTAGGAAACAGAGTTTTAGAGATGGAAAAAGTGAAGCCACAGAAAACCAAATAGCTTGCTTTCGATTCTTTAGCAACGTAGAAAGACAAGCTGGGAATCCCACTCATGTCTGTCCGACTTTAAGCACCCATCCTTCCTCCCTTTCCGCTACACTCTCTCAGCCCTGCAGCCATCACTAGCCCTTCCAAGCTTCCCCAGGCATAACACAAAGCAAACCCCTCCTGATAACAGAGCCCATCCTGAGCCAAAGCCTCAGGGCTCCTTAGAATCAAGAGCAGGGCCCTTCCAGCTTTATCTCCAATCTCCTTCACAGGCTCTGTGAAGCCACACAGGCCACTTCCTAGCCCCGCAATATACCCTGCAATTTCCTGTCTCCTTTCCTTTCCTTATGCCCCTCCTATGTCTAGATGTCTCCCTTGGCTCCATGTGCTGGGATCCTACCCACTCTTCAAGGCCCGCTCAGATGCCGCCTCCTACAGGAAGCTTCACCTGGTGTTGTTGAGTTTGCCCACCTTGGAGCTCCTAGAGCACTTTGTCCCTGTCTTGTGAGCCTTAAGACTATCTTGTTTGGAATTCATTTTTAAGTATATCTTACCTCTTCTCCCATAACCACCAGACTAGAAACTCCTGAAAGGAAGGGATCATGTCTAAATAGTGTAAGTAACTTCTCCAGCACCTGGCCCAGTACCAGGCACAAAGCAGGCCCTTGTTATAGGTTTGAAGGATGGATGGGATAGGTGGATGGATGAAGGAATGAATGAATAAATTCCCTACTTGTCCCTGGCTTGATAACTTTTTTGATGAATTTATTTTATTTAAATTCTAGAACCTACCGACGTAGTTATGTAGAGCTGTCCCAAAGTGCCCCAAAATTCTCCATTCAGTATGCCTCTTCCACTCCTGTTCACACAGTTCCTCCAACTTGCCTCCATCCTAATTCCCTTAAAGTTTCCACTCTAGGTTTCCTATAATCATCTCACGCAAATAGTTCTACTTTAGAAGTCAGGTAATAGGTACTTAAAATACAGTCTACCCCTAGCAACTGAGACCCCAGGAAGTGGCCCCCTTGCCTGAGCCAGCCTGGTCTTCCTAGCATCCGACTCTGGAGATATGGTGTTGGCAGCAGGAAGGGACCCGAGAGGAATCTTTCGAGCACCTGCTTTGCACTGATCTTGAGTTCAGTAAGGTATAAAAGAAAGGCCGGTTCTTGACTTCAAGGGGGCAATAGGGCTAATGAGCAGGAAGCATGGGGCAGAATTCTGAACCCAGTTCCATCATCACCAGCTGTGTGATCTTGACCAAAGTGCTCGTTTTTTATCAGTCTTCACTTGCTATTAACTTATAATAAAACATCACCTTCTTCATTGACTGGACATGACATGTAAGGCAGCTAGCACAGCACCTAGACTCAAAGAATGAGTTCGAGAAATGTTAGCAGGTATTGAGGAGGTTACAGTCTGGCTGCTTGGGACATTAGAAATGCACAGAAGGAGAGAGAAGTAACCTTCTTTTCCTTAGAAAGCTGACACTCTGGCCATACCTGACCACTGCCTCACTGTTATCTCTCCTGTCCCTTAGTTCTTGGCTGTCTATGCCATCAGTGTCAACATCCTCCACATCATTCAACCCTAAATCCAAAGCCACCTCCTCCAGGAAGCTTCTCCATCCCCCAAATTAGAAGAAAATTTATCCTTCTCTTAACTTCCATGGCACTTTTAAGGTTAGTAAATCTGGAAGCCTCTCTATTTTCTCAAGTCTCCCTGCAAAGTGCAAGCACGTCAAAGGCATAACGACTTTTCTGCCAAGCTTAGAATTCCCTGGGTGTAAAAATGCACCAAGAAGGGACACAGGAGACAGTAAAGCCACCCCAGTTTAGTCATCAGGCCCAGGACACCCTGGGCCCATGATTCATTCCCAAGACAGCAGGCTCCAGCCTTCAGTGGCATGTTCCAACAGACCTGTGGCTTTCCTGTCCCTTTCCAGTCCCCGGGGAAGCAGAGCTCTTTCTGTCTAAACATTAGATCAATTCCTCTCCTGGCTGACTTGAGACATCCCAGGTACCCTCACACCCACAGGATGCCCCTCTCACTTTCTCAGTTTACTTTTCTGGCTTTACAACTGCTCCCAATATCTGCCTCATTTTGCTGTTCATACCAGTCTCCATGTTTCTCAGATTTTTAAAACACATTCTTCTGTCTTTGATACTTAATCAACCCCACAGCTGGACATCCTTGGACACTTCTCTGATCAGGCCCAGCATCCAGGTTACTAGCTCTTACATTAACCTCTGCAAAGCTCTTGCCCTTGGGTTTTTGTCAAAGGAAGGACAGGCAACTCATCCCTACACTTTCAGTGGTGGCATTATTGAGGGCCTTGTCACCTACATCACTGAATGTCTCCTATAAAAGCCTCAGATGAGACACTTCTTTGAGAATTTACTGCTAAGAAAAGCTCTTCCGCCTCCTCTGAGGAACTTTCCATAATTCTCTCTGATCATACGGATTATGTAACAGTTCATGCCCCAGTTTTGGTTTTCAGCTGCTAAGAACTTGGCAGCAGATATGAGGCCCTGCTAAAGGAACTCAGCTTTCTGTGCAACTCCAGGCCTCCTGCCTCTAGGGTTACCTCTTGATGTCTAGAATGGGACAGCCTGTCCTGCTTTGGTCCTTTGATTATTCCACTTTGAGCTTCCGTAGATGGAGGTTGCATCTGCTGCCTCTCTCTGTCACTGGCAGGTCTTTAGCCATTCCAGTGGGATGGTACCCCACACAAAGTTTTCCCATCCTCTCTACCTCCTAGCTCTTCGACCTTTTTGTCTTGAGTGCTGCTCTTCTGGAAGGCAGCATGGGAATTTAGGTAGTTCTAGTATTTGAGATGAGAATAAAAAAAGAGAATTGGAAAGTGGCCTTTCCCCATTTTTAACGAAAAATCAGTTTTATTTTTATCAGAGTTACACATGACCATAGTTTAGAGAAAATAGTTCTACATATCTTGTTAAAATCAAAACAAAACCAGCAACTCTCTACACTATTCCCTTTTCCCAAAGGCAATTATTTTCACCTCTTTTAGTTGATTCTTTGGGTATTACTTTAAATAATCTTCTTATAGATTATTTCTGCTATTGCTATTATATTCTGCTATTTCTTTGGTTTTTATTTTTAGGTATTGCTTGCTGACTTCCCACTGAGGAAGAGGAGGATGTAAATCTCACTTGCCATCACCACAATCACCAGCTCTCACCACCCAACACACCATTTCTTGTCTTGCTCTATCCCAAGTAGTTTTGATCAGGTCAATTTCAGTTATATTATTTTGACTACAAAAGTGCTGTAGCTGAGCCATGTAGTATACTACAATTACTTTTCCTTTCAGCACAACTTTTTGTTTTTCCTAAATTTAACATTTATATTGTTCGTTTTTCCATTTGCTTGCTTTTTATGCTCTTGACACTAATTCAACCCAAATCTGCCATCCGGTTGTGTGTCTCTCTCCTCCATACCTTCAAGCACATTAAAGATTCTATTGTTTTCATCTTCTTGATGAAATCTCTCCCAGAGCATCATGACCTGTTGAAGTCTGGACTGGTTGATCTCAAGATCTGCTACACAGCAGCAGTAGAAAGCCATGACAGCAAAATGAAGAAACTGTTATCTGAACCTGGTAAGAGCTACAGCCAAGGTAGAGGTGTTACCCTTTGGGAGTCACAGTCTTAGGTAGAATACAGCCTTTTCCCAACTGAGGCCCAGCAGAGAGGAAGCATGGGGAATAAACATTACCACCTCAGTTTCTTCCTGCTGACTTCCTGCCAGCATCTCTTTTGGTCAAGCCTAATTGCAAATCAGGCAGCAAGGGAGCCCAGGTAACGTAGTCCATAGAAGTCAGACTCCTGGAGCACAGAGAAGGATGGAGAGTAGAACTGAAGAAGCAAACTAAGAATAACTAGCAAGCTATGTCTTTCTCCTTTTGGTTTACTCTGTTGTTTTGGTAGAACCCATTGCCCAGTAACTTTATGAGAAATGGCACATAAGAGGTAAATTACTTAAATGTTTATAAGTCTGGAAAATATCTTTCTGTCTCAAGCTAAATGGATAGTTTGGTTGGATATAGAATTCAAGGTTAGAAGTAATTTTTCCTCTTAACTCTCTTGTCTTCTAGATTCCATTATTGCTGTTGAGGAGTTTCCTGCCATTCTAATAGTTGATTCTTTGTGTAAAATCTGGAAGCTTAAATGAGCTTTTAGTGTTTGTATTCATAATTCTGAAATTCCAAAATGATGACTTTTGTATGGCTCTCTTTTTATCACTGAGTTCTGGGTACTCAGTGGGCCCTTATTTAAAATTTCTATTCATAAGTTTTGGGAAATTTTCTTGAATTACTTTCCTAGTGATTTCTTCACCTCTGTTTTCTCTTTCTGGAACTCCAGTTATTTGGACGTGTAACCTGCAGAACTGGTTCTTTACTTTTTTGTCTGTCTTTCCTTTTATCTTTTGTATTATTCTGTTTTTTTAGAGATTTACTTAACTTTATACCAATTTCCAAGAATTCTTTTAGGTTCTCTGAATCCTCCTTTTCATAGTACCTTCTTGTTTTTCTGAGTCTGTTAATGGTAGGTTTTGGGGAATTTTGTCTGTTTGTTCAGTTTTTTTTAAGTTTCCCTAAGTAGAGTCAATTCTCTCCAATTGAGTTTTCTTGTTCGTTTTATTTTGTCTCTGCCTTTCATATTAGATGCTCTGGTGATCCCTCACAAAAAAGTTACTTGGGAGTTCGGTGTCCAAAGGAAGGGATTGGCAACCTGGGCTTTCCTGGTGGGTAAATGTCTTGACCATTTTGTTGGGGAATTCTCCAACATCAGAATCTTAAGATCTTTTCTCTTGGGCTAGTTACATTCCACTCTCCTGTCCAGAGAATATAAGCTTAGTTGCCAGGACTGTGGGAGCTAAGTGAGGGGAGAAGCAGAGTCTCAGTCTATCATGCACTCTCATTTATCCCGTTTCCCACATGGCTCTGCCCTCGATTGTGCCTGTTGTCCTCTGGCCCACATTCTCTGTCTTACACTTTCCAGAAATCACACTCCCAGTCTTCTCTTGGGGCAGAAAAGAGACAGCCCTCTTGAGGCAAGGGACTGAGAAAGAGTCTCCTTAAATAATCTCTGAACAGTTCTCCTATTTTCAGTTCTACCTTCACCCTGACTTCTAGATGAACATGTGATCACTAATTCTTGAGGCTTTGGGGAAATTCGGGGGTGTTCAGTGCATTGTTTCTTAATTTTTACTTAAACACTCTTTTAACAATTTTTCTATTTTCATCCCTACCCTCATCCCCACCTTCAGATGTATATGGAATCATTAATTCCTGAGCCGTGTGGGGCAGGAGGGCTGTGTGTGTTAAGTTGCACTGCTTCTTGGCTTGCCCCACTGCCACCTTAGGACTCAACCTCCTCAAGTCTACCAAATCTTTTGCCATCCCTTGTATTTCTAGCTTCCACTTTTAAAATATTGTCTTATCTCCCATTTCTTTGTCTTTGTATCTTTGTGCCATTAAAAAATCATTTTACTGTTATTTTACTAAGCTTTGGGGTAAGGACAGAAGTAAATGCATGTGTTCATTTCTCCCATCTTCATCTGGGAGTCCAGAAATTGCCTCTCTTTTTTTTTTTCCAGCTTTATTGAGGTATAAGTGACAAATAAAATTGTAAGATATTCAAACTCTACATCGTGGACATTTGATATAGGTATATCATGAATGGATTCTCACCATCCAATTAATTAACACATCCATCACCTCACATATTTATCTTTTTTTTTTTTTTTGGTAAGAACATTTAAATTCTGCTCTCTTAGCAAATTTCAATTACACAACACAGTGTTATCGACTATACTCACCATATTATACATTAGCTCCTCGGAACTTATTCGTCCCATAGCTGAAACTTTATACCCTTTTACCAACCTCTTCCTATCCACCCCTCCCCTGAGGCCTTGGCAACCACTTTTCTACTCTCTGTTTCTGTGAGTTTGAGGTTTGTTTTGTTTTTATTTTCTTTAGACTCCATATATAAGTGATAGCATGTAGTATTTGTCTTTCTTATATGGCTTATTTCTATTAGCATAAAGCAGTCCAGGTCTATCCATATTGTCACAAATGGCAGGATTTCCTTCTCTCTCACAGCTGAATAATATTCCATTGTATTGATACCACAAGTTTATTGATTCATTCATTGATGGATAGAGGTTGTTGCCATATCTTGGCTAGTAATTGATTCTTGCTGGAGGGACCACAGAAGTGTAAAGAGTTAAAATAAACGTGTCTCACTTATGTACTTACTGTAATGGGGCAGAATCAGAGGAGGTATTCACACAGGATTGTTTCATAGGATTCATTACAAATTCATCAAGAAAACACAAATAGCATTACTCTCCATAGAGCTTTATATCGTATCTTTGAATACTGTTTTCCAGTTCTCAGAGCACTTCCATGTATTTATCCTCCTCAGCCCCTGACACAACTCTACAAAGTAGACAGGGCAGGTGTTACTCTTCTCACTTTACAAAGGAGGAAATTGAAGCTCACGGAAGTTCAGTGACTTATCCAGAGTAATCCGGCTTAGTGCCAGAGACAAAGGCAATATTTTTGCTTTTATAACTCACCCAGAATGGCATTCAACCCAATGGAATTGGATCCATTTCCCACATCATGCCCAGATTGTTCTGTTATGGCCCGCATCAGCACCACCTGTGGAGGATTAAAGAATCATAAGATTCCTGGACCCCGGCTCCAAGAGATTCTGATTTATAAGGTCTGGAGAGTGGACCAGGAATCTGTACTTTAAATAACTCTCTAGATGATACTGGCATGTAGCTTGATTGAGAATCACTGCCCTAAAGGGCCTGGAAGTGATCTGGAGGGGTCCCCCAGGCTTCAAGGTGGGGATAATCAAATGCAAGTTCCCAGAATGCAACAATTTAGCCATCCAGGCAGCAACCATCCCAGCCTGGCACAAGTTAAGTTAATAGCTTCATCCTTTCCCCGCCTCCCTGTGGACCTCACTTCTGCCTTCATTACCTGGTCTGCCCACTCACATAATGGAGACTCCCTTGCCAGCTCCCTCCACTGCTCCATTTCAGCTGTGGGACTTCAGAGACTCAACTTCCTGAAAAAATTAAATTGAAAAACTTCCTCCCTGATAACTTAGGACCTCTTGTGGAACTTAGCTCTCTTAGGAGCCAGAGGGAAAGAATAATAAAGAGCTCTGTTCATTATCTGATTGGCAGCCCCAGAAATGTTATCCCTGGCTCTCAAGTGGCCTCCTAGCTGGAAAATATAAAATCCAAATACCTTTAGGTCAGAGAGGGGGCATCTTGGCATCAAAATGCAGGTATATGCGTATGAATGCACAGTAGTGCACAGTGGAGGAGGTCTCTTTTCTCGAACCTGAAGGTCCCTGAGCTAAGGAAGGTCAACGAATGACAGGGAGAAAAAGAAGGAAGCTGTACAACAAGAGTCTCAGCATTTTATTTACCACTGAGAGTAAGAGAAGACTTAGCCTATTTGGCGGGCCAATAGGAGAGACCACTACACACATCTTAGCACAGGAGGCAGCAAGCCCTTCTGGGAAAGAAACTGAGCTAAGGAAGGAGTTGGTGCATGAATTTGTAAACAATAACTCAGCCATCACAGGGGAGGGGTGACTCTGAGTACAGTCTGAGGTCCTCACCGGACCAGGCAGGCATGCCCAGAGTACCTCTCGCTTCCAGAGGCCTCTTTCAAGAGGTTCCTTCTACAGAAGTCATTCTGCTGGTAACACAATACTTCAAACCCCTAGCCTAGAAAATGGCCTGGAGTGGGAACCTGACCCAAAGGTAGTCAATAGAGGCTAAAGGAA
Organism: Equus przewalskii; assembly: GCF_037783145.1. NCBI lineage: Eukaryota > Metazoa > Chordata > Mammalia > Perissodactyla > Equidae > Equus > Equus przewalskii. The sequence goes on along the minus strand of NC_091852.1, from coordinate 26,601,094 downwards.
AATCCGAGGTAGCCAGGAAAAGTGAGAAAGAGCAAGAGAGCACTCAAGAGAGAAAAGACAATTAAGTCAATCTGTTCTTCAAGAATTGTATTTAACTAATTCAAGAAATACTTATTGAGCACCAAATATGTGATGACAATTTATGATTTTTTAATCTTATTTAACAAATGCTTCTTTGAATATACACTGTGCCAGACACTAATATAAATGCTTTGCAAATATCAATTCATTTAATTCTCATAACAACCCTAGAAGTCAGCTATACTTACCATCCCTGTTTCGAAGGTGAAGAAACCAAGGTGCAGGCAGCCTAAGTAACTTGCCCCAAGGCTATAAGTGGTAGAGACAGTCTTTTAAGTTCCAGGAATATATCAATCCACAAAAGAGACCAAAACCCACATCCTCATCAATCTTATTTTCTACTAATGATTTTGGTCTGGACTTTTGGAGACAGAGTCAGTGGTATTTGGAAGAGAAGCTGAAAAAATCAGATGGTGAAGGCCGGCAGCAAAGGCCATGGAAGCAGAGGTCTGGGAAGGAAGGGTGAAGGGGGTTGTTGAAGGCAACAGAAAAAGTTAAAGATCAGTGAACTGAGGGCCCACAGGATAAACAGGTCCCAAGAAGAACATTCCTGTGGCCAGCCATGTTCATTTCCATAAGGCCTAGGTTCTTCCTAGAGCCCTGAGAGGCCCAGTTATGTGACTGAGTTTTGCATCCTCTTATCCCTTCAGTAAGACCACCAGCACTGAAGTAATCTGAGTGAATTTGTTCTTCACATTCTTCAGAGCCTCCCACACTCAGCCCCATGAAGCCCTAATCCCTCAGGAAAGCAAGGACTGCAAGAATCAAAACCCAACAAGGCAGTATGCACCAACACAGTCTCCTTGAGAGGTCAAGAGCATGAAGCTGTACCGCTCTGGGATAAGCACAGACAGAGAAAGAGGCATAAGGACACACCAAGAGTGACAATTCTTCCTGCTTCAGAGAAGTGCAGGGCTGGTAGAGTGGGCATCACCCTCAGCTAAGAATGGTGGTGGCAGTTCTAGCCCTGCAATCCCCAACTGCAGCCAGCAGTGGGGCCAACAGCAGAAAGGCACTGCATCCTAGGCGTTACAACAGTGGCATCATCTACACTGGTTTCTGGGCATGATATTGGGGTAGTTACAGCATTATAAACATAATATAAAAGAAAGGCTTTCTCCCTCAGCCTGGAGGGCCATGACTGCTGAGGAAGCTGACATTCCTGAAGTTATACTGGAGAAGAAACAGAGCAAGACGGCAGTCACCACGTGGAAACCAAGAGGATATATTTAAGAGCACATCTGAGATATCCCTTGGGATAATTGAGGAACCTTTGATAGGAGACTGGAATACTGTAATAGCATCTTATAGTTAAAACAAGAGCAATGCTGTCTTTAAAATTTTCACTGAGAACCCATTTAAATTTTCAGGTGGATGAGACCGAGGGGAACATGCATAATTCTTTTCTTTGATTTTCCTTTGTCTCACCTCAGTCAGAGCTGTTCTGCACAGGGAAGGCTGTTTACTAAGGCTGTGCCAAATCCCATTGGTCCTCATTCTCACCTCTGCTATGTCTCAGGAAACCACATTCCAACATTGAGTCAACACTGATGCTGGTAGGGAACACTCAGCAGGAAGCTTCAGCAATTCTGATGCAACTCGGAAGGATTTCTTGGCAAGGGCTGGCTCATTGGAATGTGGTCCATTAGGCAGGAGAGTCGGCAGCAGTTGTAGAATCAGAAGCACTTCAGAGCTGGAAAGGTCCATAGGGATGGCATCTCTAATTCCCTCACATCCCAGATGAGGCAACTGATGAGAATTTTATGTGACCCTCTGCAGGAATTCCATGTTCCATCGCCCTTCCCCCATATAAAGCCTTACCAGCTTCTGCTGTTCTTCCCAAGAAGAGTGCCAACTCTCCCAGCCCCCTAAGCAAATTGGCCTTCTCATATCACCTCTTTCCTCCAGTCGAGCAGGGTAATCTTTGGAAAAGCTTACTGTTGACCAGAAACACCAACCTAAGTTAAGTGAGCTGTGTGGTCTTTAACACGTCAAGGTCCCAAGAAGTTGTAAGAATAAAGATGAAGATGAAATGAAGATGATAGTGATGATGATAAAGAAGATTCATAATACTAATAACAGTAGCAGCTCCCACTTATTGAGCTAGGTGATATGCCAAATACTTTATATGCATTCTCTCACTGAATGCTTACCATTACTCTTAAGAAATAGGTATTAATATTCTCATTGTACTGATAGAGAAACCGAGGTTCAAATGTCAAGAGACACACACGAAGTCACAAAGTTATTAAGTGGTAGAGGGAAGCTTTGCACCCAGATCATTCCTCCTTACCTTTTTTTAGATGTTGCTCAATATCCACCTTCTCACCTCAGAAGGGAAGGGAGTTTAGGTGTGCAAGGGCCTGGGCCATACTGGGCTGGAAAAGTGTTTCTACCTTAGTTCTCTATAACTGGTTCCCATTGCTCCCTCACCTCCTTAGAGGTCCCAGGCATTTTCTATTGCCTAGGGGAAAATCTTGGCAAGCCAAACATCTTCTTAAATTCTCACAATATTAGTCTTTTATTCGGGGGGGGGGGGTGAGGGAGGGGGTTGCGAACGGGACACCTGGAGGCAGAAGGAGGACTAAAGAGTCAGTCTTGAGGAAAATCAAGTCAACCGCATTTTCCATCCTATTCATTTTCTAACCCATTTAAATGGGATTCTAATTGCATAAAACAACTAATTTTGTTCATTAAGTTTCAATTAAATTCATCTGAAACTCAGGATAATGGCATTGTTGTTGAACAGCCATATTAAAGATGAAACATAATCTCTCTTGACTCCATTTCCTTTGATAAAATAAAGTTCAGCTGCTAATGAGCTCACAATACAAGGTGTCTCTTACAAATGGCAACAAAGGGTGCAAATTTATGAACAGCTGCTTCTATTATCATCATCAACAGCCATTTCTTTTGTTACCAAAACATGCAGAAATTATTATAGGGCCCTTTTTCTCATTATGACTTTGACTTTGGGGGTGAGGGGGGAAGAAAGCATGAAATAAATAGATTCATAATCATATCACAGTGAAGTCACACACTGAGACCCCACAGCAGTGGCCTCAAAGTCATGATGCAGGGAACTCAATGGACTAAGCAGACATTTCGATTTCCAGTCTTGCAGGCCTCAGACAATTCCTCCCCTGGAGTCCAAATCCCTGTTTCAGGGCAAACAAGAAATGTCTCCCCCTACCTAGGTGGGCTATCCCACGCCTTTCTGTAGCCTCAGGGAAGAACCTGTTTGCTCTCTCAGTCAGGGAAGCAAGGAGCAGCCTGTCTGAGTAGCGTGAGTCAGCTTTGGTGAACGAGCCTTCCCACTCTTGGGCGACACCTGGCTCTTCCCATGGGCAGATACCAGAAGGGCCATGAGGCCACCATTTCCCTCCCCAGGGCCCTGCTGTGTTGATAGTTAACCTCCGTTGGCAGAGTGTCTGCCCCTGGTCACAGTACTGTGACTTTCAAGCCTGGTGATGTTGATTTAGTGCCCAAAGCTAAGACAAATGTCATCAGTCCCCAGCCCAGTGAGAGCGTAAGTCTGAGTGACATTCCACCAAGCTCACTGAGGGTCTGCTATGTGCAGGGATCACAGGGAATGCAGAGGCGAGTAAGGCCCTGTGTGGCTGGGGGTGAGCAGTGGGTGTAAAACACGAGGTCCACACTCCCTTATCTGAAATTCTTGGGGCTAGATTTATTTTGTATGAGTTTAGAAGTTTTAGGACTTTAGAAAGTAATTTCATACCTAATATCATATAGTATCTAACACCCCACATGAATATTTTATAGTGGTATGTTTGAATATTCATAGTAAATGAGATAAAGAATATAAACCACCTCTTATCAGTTCAAGTCAGGTCAAGTTTGCTTCTAAATGATTTATGAGTTATGAAAAATATTCTGGGAGCAAAAGAACACTCACCCTGGAGAGGAAAAGACCCCCAGGAGGGAAAGGGAAGAGGACTGGGTCATCCAAAATATTCCTGGAAGGGCCCAAGGCCAGTATACTGAGAGAACTGACCTCTGTCGGAACCCCTTGGACTTCTACTGGTAGGAGAGAGAGGCCCATGGCTGAGCATGGGGCTGGGGATCCATCTTTCTCCAAAGAGCTGCTGCCAAAGGGCTGTGCTCCAGTGTCCTGGTGCTGCTGCAGCCGAGGCCACACTCCCCTCCAGTCTCCTGGGCCTCACATTCAAGAGGAGCTCTGTGGCCAAGGTGTGCCTTCTTCCTTTGTCATCTGTCTTCACAGAAAAGACCCACCACAACCACCACCACCATCACAAACCTGGCCAAATCAACGGGAGGCAAGTCTCCATTTGAACAAGGGTATAGTCTTTTCAAATGGGTGAGTATGTTAAATAATACGTTCAGAAGAATTCTTCATACTCAAGAATATAGTCTCATGAAAATATTCTCCTTATCCCTCTCAATCTCTAGGAGCTGCAGCAGAAACAAACTGAATATTTTTTTTTAAATGCTGTAATATATTAAGACAGAACGAAAACTGTTCAGTCAAAATTAAATATTTAATTCTGGAATTAAATAGTGGTGATGGCTGCACAACCTTGCGAACACACTAAAAACCACTGGATTGTACATTTTAAAAAGGTGAATTTTATGGCATAGGGGTTATCGATTTTAAAAAACTGAATGGTTAAAAGGAACAAGTTAATTCAGCGAAATGACTTTCAGTTCCACTCCACTCCCATGACCACACCCTAAACCTATCAACACTTGGGTCTCAATTGTAGGAATCTTTAATCCCTCCCACAGATCACTCTTCTATCTTGAAAGCCTTCTCTCACCTTCCCTCCTGCTAAATCTGCTTGGCAGTTGTCTTAGTTTCCCATTGATTCTGTAACACTTACCACAAGCTCAGTCGTTTAAAACAACACAAATGTATTTTTCTTACTGTTCTGGAGGCCAGAACTCTGAAGTCAGTCTCACTGGGCTCAAGTCAAAGTGTCAGCAGGGCTGGTTCCTTATAGAGGCTTTATAGAGGAAGAATCTGTCTCCTTGCCCTTTCCACCTTCTAGAAGCCACCTGCATTCCTTGACTTCTGGCCCCACTTCTATCTTCAAAGCAGATCCCTTCTGCTACTGCTTCCATCCTCACAGCTCCTTCTTTGTCTCTGACCCTCCTGCCTCCCCGTTATGAAGACACTTGTGATTACATTAGGCCCATCCAGAATGATCTCTCCATCTCAAGATCCTAAACTTAACAGCAACTACAAAGTCCCTTTTGCCATGTAAGGTAACAAATTCACAGGTTCCGGGAATTAGGCTGTGGACATCTTTGGGGGAGGAGGGCATTATTCAGTCTTTTACAGCCATCCACTTCCTAGATCCCTCCATTTTCTCCCAGTCAATCCCCTGTTGACATCAACTACCTTCCTTATTCAACCCAGCCCAATGGGTAGAAAGAAACTATTCTCTTTCTAGCATCTTCAGTTCTTTCACACCCTTTTCGATATACCAAACCCACCTGGAAAGCCCCTTCCTAAAACAATTCTGTATCTGCCTTCTCTGCTCTTATAACCAGGAATTCAGGGTTCACGGATGAAATCTCCCTTTTCCTGCGGAAAGCCAACCCTTCCTTGTGGGGTTGGCCTTCCCTTTCCTCCCTTTAGGGTTCCTCCATCAATTATTCTCTTTAGATCTTCAGGCTCTGACTTTGAACTAGACCCTTGCCCACAGCAGTAAATTTTTTTCTCCCATCTAAAAGCAAAAGTGAGGACTTCTCATTCTGGACAAGGTGGAGTAGGCTTCATTCTCCCTGCTCCTCCTGGCTAAGTCTAATTAAGAACCATGGACATAATACAACAAGCAATCATAAGAGGACTATGAAATGTTGAGCAAGGCAAGTCGACTAGCTGGGGACTTCGGGACTTTAGGAATTACACGGGGTGAGTTCTCTGGGTTGTTTTTCTTTCTCCCATATGTCCTGGACTTGAAACTGGAGAAGCCTGCAAACTGAAACCACCAACAGACACAGAAAAAAAAAAATTAAAGTCTCAAGAAAAGCCTGCTCTCTGTAGTCAAAGGACCCAGAAAGGAGCAGCATAGCCGCAGAAAAACCTTTTTGACAATACTCTACCCCAAGCGAACATAATGAATGGTCCCTACCTGTACAGTAGAGACCAAGTGGGGAGTCTGGATTTCTGCTGCTTGCTTGGTGGCAACAAGTGAGCCAGCGTAACGCTTCCCTCCTCTCCCTTCCCAGCATTGCATTGGTAGAGTCCAAGTGGGGAGCCTGGACTTTGACCCCTATCTCCTGATTTAGTGGCAGCTAGAGGTCCTGGGTGACATTTCTCTCCCTACCAGCATGCTGTCAGTGGACACTGAGTGGGATTTCCCAACAGTGGGAGGCAGCACCCCTCACCTTCCCAACTGAAGAATGGGAGGAGAATCTTAGAGAGCAGGGAGCTAGAGAAAGGAATTCTTTACACCTGCACAGGAATGCGCTGACCGACTCACACGTGAAACTGACCTACACTAACTCACCAAAAAGTTTGAGAACTGAACTAAAGTGTGGAAACCACCCAGGTTTGCAGAGTGGCCTCTGGGTAGCACACAAAAAAGCAGAAGAGAGGAGCACCATAAGAGTTCTGAAAACTAAACTGTCATTGGAACCACAAAACTACTACAAAAGTAGGCCAGGATCTGAGCACTAAATCAAAACAGGGTGACTGCCTGCTAAAAGGGAAGATTTAAACAGAATCCAAAGTCTACTACTAACATAATACCCCAAATAACCAGGTTACAACAAAATCACTTGTCATACCAAGAACCAGGAAAATCAGAACTTGAATAAGAAAAGACAATCAAGAGACACCAATAACAAGATGAGTTAGATGTTGGGATTATCTGACAAAGATTTTAAAGTTGCCATCAGAAAAATGCTTCAATGAATACTTATGAACTCTTGAAACAATGAAAAAATAGAAAATTTCAACAAAGAAATAAAAGATACAAAAAAGAATGAAATGGGAATTATAGAGCTGAAAAATTCAATAACCAAAATAAAAAACCCACTTGATGGGCTCAATAACAGTTTGGTAATGACAGACGGTGGAGTCAGTGAACTTGAGGGTGGATCACTAGAATTTATCCAATCTGAACAGACAGAAAACGGACTGAAATCAGGGACCCATGTAACAACAACAACAAAAGATCCAACATTTCTGTCATCGAGGTCTCAGAAGAAAGGAAAGATTGTGGGGTTAAAAAAAAAAATTCCAAGAAATAATAGCCAAAAATTTCCCAAATTTGGTGAAAGGCCAAGAAATTGAACACACTGCAAACAAGATAAACCCAAAGAAGTCAAAGCCAAGACATATTATTATCAAACTTCTGAAAACTAAAGACAAAGAAGACAATCTTGAAAGGAGAGACTTCGGAAGGGGAAGGGAGGAGAAGAGAGAGAGAGAGAGACAGAGACAGAGACAGATGATGTGTGTCCAATAGGGTACACCAATTTGAGTAATAGATGTCTCATCTGAAACCACTTGAAACTCTCATCAAGGCCACTGTTGGCCTCATAACGAACATTACATGATCTTACGTGGACTCGGTAGCATTTTCTCTCTGTTGACCCCTCCTGCTTTCTGAAACGCTCTCTTCCCTTGCCGTCAGCGACATCACAGCACTCTGGCTTTCCCATTGCTCAGCCCCTATCAGCGCTCACTCCCAGGCTCCCCTTTTTCTACCCCTCTGTTTAGCTATTCCCCAGGTACTGATTGATCATGGCTCATTTCTCAGCCTTCTCGTGTGACATGCTCTCTCCCTAAGTGGCCTACCCTCTGTTTCCCTGGATTTTATTTATTTTTAAGTCAGGTTTATTGAGGTGATATTTACATCTAGTAAAGTCCACCTATTTCAGTGTTCAGTTGTATGAATTTTGACAAATAATAGTCCTGTTACTGCCACCACAATCAAGATAAAGAATATTTCCATCATGCCAAAAAAGTTCCTCCACACCCCTTTGTTGTCAATTCCCTCCCCCACCTCCAGTCCTTGGCAACCAATGATCTCTTTTCTGTCCTGATAATTTTGCCTTTGCCAGAAGGTAAATTTCATGTATTTTCAAACATCTACCCATAAAGACGATGCCTTCCTCATTTACATCTCTAGTGCTAACCTGTTTTTTGAGCTTCAGACTCATCTATCCAATGTCTTTTGTTTGGGTGAGCTTTAGAATCCTCTTTTTCCTTCATGCATCAGCAAGGATGAGAGATTCAAAAGGTACCTAACCTTTCTGAGCCTTAGTTTCCCTCCACGAAAGAGGGGAATGATACTTACTTTGATTTCTTGAAGAAGTTAGATAGATGCCACTAAGGGGCCAACCCAGCTGGGTATACACAATAGATGCTCAATACATCATTAATATTAGCTGCTGTTGACGAAATTTCTTCAAGGGGACCTGCACTGTCTGACCACAGAGCATGGGGTTTCTGAGTTGTTAACCTACTTGCTGGGAGAGTTCAGGACTCCTCAGACGCCAGGAATCATTCTCCCCACCAGTCAGTACTATATGTCTCCACCACGTGCTGGGCAAGAGAATGCGTAACACGTCAATGACTGAGTATCTGAAATCTGAGAAAAAGTTTGTAGTACAAGTGAGTCTTCCAACTAGTTCATGTAATGACAATGCCTGAGGATCTCCAGTTAGCTTCAAGTTTATGGGGCCGATTAATATCTGAAATGAAGATTGTTTCATTTCAGATCCCTTTTACTTAAAGGCAAAAATAAAGCACAATGTTATCTTGTAGCATGTACTCCTCCAATATGGTAAGACCTCCAGGTCATTTACAGAAACTTTCTCATTTCAGCCTTGTTTCACATTGGATGGGTACAGGGAGAAGTGGCAAACCCATTTACTGCTACAAATTTTTGTATTCTGAATCTTGTTTTCATATACTATTACTCAGGAGCAATTTATAATATATTCTGAGAAGCCATGCGATATTTTAGTGGATGCTTCTTCTCAATTTCTCTCTAGATGAACTAAACAAAACTACTTTAATACAAGTAAACTGACAAGGCTCACATTGTCCTCATTTCAAACACACATAAAGGAACTAGTGTTTGAAATATGCTAGGCAGTTTTTACTAATCCTCTTACCTCCAGAGAAAGGGCTTGTAATTAAAATTACATTAGAATTGTCACAGCTAGCAATTTTTTTTTAATGCTAGAAGGACTTCAGTGATTTCATGCTACATGTACACACTAAAAATGCAGTTAGCGTAATGCAAAGAAATTAAAATTACAATTGAGGTGTCACACAGTAAGTGAAAAAGCTTTAGGTCTGTCTGGTCACAGAGCTAATAATGACTTTATGCAGAATGCAGAGAAACAAAGGTGCCTTTCTCAAGAGCCAGAGTGTGTTTGTGGCTGGCACTATTTTGCTAAGGCCATATGCAGCTGTTCTTGGTTATACGAACTTCAGTTAAGTAAGACCATAAAAAACAGCTGTATTTGAGATCACATAGAGGACTGGCACATTTTCTCCCTGTGGCAGCCATCAGAAATCTTGCTGACAGGCTAACTTGTACAAAACGAATGATCCTATTTAGATTAATTCCTCTTAATGCCTTACACAGGCCTACCTTCCTGGCATACTGTGGAGAGAGCAGGTCAGTCCCATTCAAAACCTGGAGATAGAAGATGCAAGCTTGATTACTTGATAAAATATATGACTGTACTGGTAGAAAATGTGGAGTGCTCAGTCCCTGTAAAAATAAGGCTGGTGAGCTCTTCCCCAGCTGAGTTCAGCCGTGAGGCACTCTGGAAAATGAGCACTCCGCCAGTGAGTGGTCAGAGAACTGAGTTTTAACTGTGGCTCTGTCATTACTGTTTCTGTTCTTCACTCTCTACCCAGTAACATGATACAGCCACGCATTTTGCCATGAAACTTTGAAATGCCCTCCAATCCTTGGTTCTGGGCTTTGGCCCGTGGGACGTTAATCAACACCTCGGACAGGACTGAAATGTGCTTACTCAGCTGGGCTCTCTTGCTCTCTGCCTCTGCACTGACACGAGAAGAACATACCTGGGGCTACTGGCCCACTGGGTTCAGGAGGCTGATGGGAGACACATGGAGCAGATATGCGAGCTGGTTCAAGCTGAGGTCAGCACGGCTGCCCAGCCAAGCCCAGCCTAGATGAGCCAATCCGCAGGCTCAAATGCAAAAGTGCTTCTCCCAGCGGCCCACTGAGCTTTTGCTGTTGTTTGCCATGCAGCATTGCTGTGGCCATAGTTGACTGGAGCATCACTAAGGACTGTGCGGCCTTGGGCAATCCCTTTCCTGGCCTGTCCTCCACTCTTCACGGATCCACACAGCCCCTTCTAATGGTAACCGGGCACCAAGACACCTGGGATGAAAAGAGCTCCAGACTCCAGGTGCTCAGATTTTTTCCAGGCCTCAAGAAGGAGCTGAGGAAAACACTTCAGCTGGCCCTGTGGACTAGCAGAGGAGTCTTAATCCCCAAGGACAGTGCCATAAATGTCTGGCGAGTGTCCTCAGTTATGAAAAATGTCAGTGACAGAAGAAGGGTCTGACAAACCTGGGCCCCAGTATGTCTTTGTGGCCAGCTCCCAAACCACACTTGTTTCTCCATAGGTTTAAACTTAGACAAAATAAGCAAATCAGAAGACAGAATTGGAGAAAATGGAAATCTTTATTTTTAAACACTAGTACATTTCCAGGCTGTTTTAAAAAGGAAAAATCATATTAGTTCAAAATTATGCATCAACGCATATTTATTTAAACTCTAATTTTATAAACACATAATGAAAGAAACATATTTATAAATATCTACTTAGAATACGTATTATGAAAAAAAAGTGTTTAAAAATAACAGTCCCAGATCTCCCTCTTTAAATATATAAAATTCCCATACAATTCATAAGAATTCTTTCTCAAGAGCCAAAAATTTCACAAAGGCCAACAACTCAGTTCTCATCAGACAAAATCAAAAGTAATAGGGATATAAAAAAATGTAAAAGTTCTGTACAAGGGAAATACAGGTAGCACACGGGTAAGTCTCGTTACCATACATGCCATTTGTATTTTAAAAATGTCTTATAAAACTGCCATTTAAGACAAATAAGTGAGAGTCCTTCCCTGACTGTGAACAATGTATAAATTATCACCCTCCCACCCAGGTGTCGAGCCCCCACCTGCTGGGATGGGGAGGGCGTCTCCACGTGTTTCCCGACCGGGGTCTCAGCCGCCCGCGGGGACCCACCTCCTCTCTGGCAGTGGCTTTTTTAATGGGTGGTTCAGTATTATTTCCTTGCACTTAGAAAAATTCTTTGGGATCACAGCAGACAACTGCTCACAAGTGAAAGCAAGAACAGGAGATGACTTCAGATTGCTGTCTCCAATTCACAATACGTGTATTTTGTGTTTTGGTGACCAAACTCTGGGAAGCCAAATCTTCCACTGTCAGAGACACACCCTGTCACCTACCCCAGCGAAACACATGGCACAGCCCCCAGGCTGTCCCTTCATCTTTCCTCTTCAGGCCCAAGCTGCTCCGTTGCCTGCAGCAGCATAGGTAGACTATTGTCTCTTCTGACACTTCTTCTGGAAAGAGCTCTTCAAAAAAGTGCGGTACACGGGGTCATCCACATATTCGTTCTTAAACCTGGAGCTCAGCACTCTTTGTCTCTTTTTCTCCCCTTGGATTATGTCTGCTCCATAAAAGGTGTCTTCAAATCGCATATCAGAGGCTGTGGACTAAAAACAGCTAGGGTTACACTGCGGAAGGGCATGTATCTGACCGTGACAAGAACAAAGACCTGATTCAGCCAACTGAATGTGCGGGGAGGGTGCCGCGGCCAGGGTGGAAGGGCCCCACCCAGGGGGCTTTGAAGCCTCCCCACCTCCTCCAGTCGCCTGCCTCCATTTAGCCCCACTCTTTTCAGGATCTCCAACCCCCAAGGACATTCACCAATGCAAGCCTTCTCATTCAAATCTCCCTCACTCTCCATCTCCCCTCTAGGTCCTGCCCAACCAGGTATTTGACAAATTTGTCAAGAGTCATCTCCAATTCACCCCATTCCTATTTACCTCTGGGCCTCTGCCCTCACCACTTCCCTCAAACTGTCCTCGTTCAAGTCCTAGATCCTATGACACTTTCCTATCCTAAATTTATTTGGCTATTCTGTCACCTGACTATTGCTGGAAGATTTCTTCTCTGTCACTTGGTAAGCCCTTCCTCCTGCCTCTCCTCCTCTGGCTGCCCATTGCTGATATCTCAGGGCTTCCCCTTTCTTAACTATCTGTTCAACTCTGATGCTCCTGGGGTTTTGCACTTGGCCTTCTCCTCTCCACATATGCTCCCTGGGCCTTCAAGCCCACACTCATGGCTTCAATTCCTGCATCTCCTCCAAGGATGCTCACTTCTCTCGCTCCAATTCAGACCTCCTCCTGTGCTCAGGCCTGTGTGTCCAGCTGCCCAGCAGGCATCTCATAGTGTTTATCCTACAGGCACTTCGAATCAATCTGTCCCAAATTGAACTCAAAGTCTTCCTTCTCCATCGCTGACCCTCTTACACTCCAAAAATGGTAGCACCATCCCCACCCAGCCAGCTACACTGATCAGAAACCTAAAAGTCACTGTAACCTTCCCCTTGTCCCCACTCTGTTCAGGGCCCCTCCTCGAAGCCCTCCATCCTTTCTTCTTTATCCCTCCTGACCCCATGGTGCAGGCCCTCGTACTTCCTCTCCTAAACCACTGCAACAAATACTGTACCCTCACGCTATTGTCTACAGAACCACTAGAAGAAAGCTCTCTAAAAACTTTCTGATTATGTGATGCCCCTGCTTATAATTTTCCAATAGCCTTACTGCCTTCCAGATGCCATCCAAGATCCCGAGGCTGGCCCTACAAAACCTAGCATCATCCCCTACCATGCTCTGGTCAGACAGAATTATCTGCAGTTCCTGGCTCACACCTCTTTCGTCTGTGGATACACTGTTTCCTTCCCGTGGGAAACAGCCTACCTTCTCTGCCACAGGCAAACCTGGGGGCCCTTCTTTTGGGATTCTATAATACTCTCACGTGTCATCGCAGTAGAATGAGGGCAGGGCAGCTAAGTTTCTCCCCATCAGGGACTCCTTGAACCCCTTGAGGGTGAGGACATTAGGGACTGTATACAAAATTTTATATGTGTTCTCAATGCCAAGCAACATGCCCAGCACTGAGTCACTGTTCAGTGTTAGCGTGTGAAGAAAAGTGGGCCCTTTCTGACAGGCTCAGGGAAAGTCTACATTAAAGCACTATTTCTGCTTCCTAATTCCTTACTATTTCGCCTCCTAAAATGCATTCTCAACTGGTTTTCACTGAGGTGGATCACTTTAAATGACACCAACACACAGTGCATCTCACTATGTCACGGAGGCCACCTCCCCTGCTTGGGGATAAAGGCAGAGTCCAGCTTTTAGGGCTTGAAAACACATGGTCAATTGTGTTCACAGTACTTACAAAGAAGCTTGAAAACTAAAAAGTGGAGCCAAGTGCACAGTTGGGCATGTTCGCTCCCTTCATGAGACGGCTTTCCAAGCTAACAGGCTCCCTTCATGGATTCCCCCAGATACTCCGTCGTTCCACTCGGGAAGAAAACTAAGAGATTGTGGGTTGGTTGGGCACCCTCTGCCATTAGGGGAAAACGTTTTTGTTTCACTCATTCTTGGCAAAGTACTTCCTCTGAGTAATCTTTCCCTTTTATAAGTGCTAAAGTTATCAAAGGAGAAAATAAAACATCTATGAATGTGTCGCCACTGTGCGAGAACAGCAAAAGTCAGCCTCTCAAATACAATAATAAAACCGATTTACCAGTAGCTCTAGTTAATTATGCACTGTTGCTATGGTTATTCTGTGAGACAATAAAAGGTAATGGGGCCGTTTCTGAAGTTAGCGGGAAAGAACCCAGCACAATCACCGGGGTGGACTGCTGACTCTTTTGAAAAATTTCTTCCCAAGTCAGCGGGTGCCTGGGTGAGCAGAATTCATTAAAACACGCAGGCCTCCCAGCGAGGGCTGCTAACTCACCCCTCCTTGAAAAAACCAAAGAGATTTCTCTAATCATAAAATATCTTCCATCAATGAGTTTTCCAATTAGATTTGTTTCACCAACTGGAAAAGAAATAGCAGTCACAGACAGACTAGCCAAGGGCCAGAGGGTTATATACCAACCTGAAGGAAAGGCTGGTCTGCTACAGCAGGAGCACATAAGTCTTTGGTTCAATAAAAACAGAGGTGGCAAACTGGATTTAGTGACTGCGAGCTTTTGTTCCTGGAGATATTTTCTACTAGGCTCAACTGCTGGACATAACAAGTTACATTCAGAGCATATCCGCCGCGATTTATATATTTTTCACTGCCTTTTTTAATTAAACAATCTTCTCTGAGAATTAAAAAAATAAAGGCGAATGTTGGAGTGACTGTTCAGAGAAATGGACATTAGAAAATTCAGGAGCTGTGTTCAAATAAAGGTACACAGGAAGGTATCCTGTTATTGGACCCAAAACTATTGTGGAACAAAGAGATTGTGATCAGAGCAGAAAGCAAAAAGCTTTCTTTTAATGAGATTAAGAAACAGTACTTGAAATCTGCAAGACCCAGCTGGTAAAATGCTTAATCGTACATGGATTAGATAAGCGAAGACCTGAGGGACCTGCAGAGGGCTACCTACTCCATCCTCGTCCTCTAAACCTCTAGGTGATTAAACAAAGGCAAGAAAGAAAAGGGAGAGGAGGGAAGAGGGAGAATCCATGGAAGGTAGCAGCACAGAACAAAAGGCAGCCGTCTCTAGCAGCTTGAAAGGGAAAGTTGTTCTCAAGAAGTTAAGACCTAGAACACTGACAAATTATCCAGGTTTTTTAGGTCTTTATTAAGGTTTAGCTGATGTCTATACAACAGGAACATCTGATTTTCTCTTTCCCTGCAGTTTATGATGGTAGTTAATCTATGGTCAGTGTGGGTCCCCTATGTGCACGTTTCCTCACTCTGTGGGTAGCAGTACTGTTACCATCACTCTTCTCTTGACTATTTCACTTTGAAGGACCTTCCTCTAAAGGATGCAGCAGAGAAGGAAGAGTCAGTTCACACCTAATGCAGGGACCCTGTCCTCAGGATCCCACATGAGAGCAAAGGAGCTAAACATACAACTGAACATTTAAGGAAAGCCGTTGTTTTTCAAATTAATCTATGGTAACTCTATCACTGCAGAAAAGCATACCATAGGCATGCACTGAGAACTAAGGGTGTCATTTATTCAGAAAAAAAGTGTCATTTTAGTCAGAGAAACCCCATTCATTCAAATTTCCCTGTTCAGGATTTATCATTTCACAGAGGCAGTAGATGCAATTCTAAATGAGTAAAACTGACTTCATTTCAGGGGCCACTAAATATTTTATGATACAATAATGAAAACTAAGTTATTGTGAATTATATTTTTTAACAACTTCAGTTTTGATTATTTGTCCATGTTTATTTGTCTTTTAATGGTATGTACAGGGCTTCAAACTAATAACATTTTCTTTTTTTAAAAAAAAATGGTTTAGTATTCCCACAACTAGTAGTTGGGCTTTGTTTTCCCTTGTGCTATAAAAGTGACAGCTTAGTTTAATTATGAACTGACACAAACATTAGTGAGCTTCTGAGAGAGAAGTTAATGAGTGTGTGACAAGGCTACCGGAAACGGGATGCTCACTATGCCGAGCCCCCTTTAATCTCCTACTCAATACTTGCTTTACTACTAAGAAGACTGTAAATGCCTTGATGGCATCTTTGTATGTTCCCAGTGACCTGCATAGAGCACATATTCAACAACTACTTTTGTATGCCAATAAATGTTAACACAAAACATCATTTGACCTCATTAGAAAGAAAAATAAGGAATCTGGACCAGATTCCCTGTTTTGGGCCAATTTTTTTTTTTAAAGATTTTATTTTTCCTTTTTCTCCCCAAAGTCCCCCAGTACATAGTTGTGTATTTTTAGTTGTGGGTCCTTCTAGTTGTGGCATGTGGGATGCTGCCTCAGCATGGCTCGATGAGTGATGCCATGTCTGCACCCAGGACTTGAGCCAGCGAAACCCTGGGCCACTGAAGCAGAGCGCATGAACTTAACCACTTGGCCACGGGGCCGGCCCCTGGCCAAATTTGAGGTTTGCATTCAATAGGTCTTGATAAGAAAAGACTTGCATTGGCTTTCTTCAAAATCAATCCCAAGGCCTACATACGTTTCCTGCCAGGCTTCGGAAGCAGAGGGAGAGAAAGAGGGATTCACACGGCAGATCCAAGCGGCATCTGCCAGCACTTACAAAACGAGCTTTCACTCTCTTGGGTAACTCTTCATCTAAAGTGTAGATGTCCTCTCTCTTCATTGCTATCTGGGATCCATCTTCAAATTCAACCTAATGAAAAATAAGATGTTATGACATATATTAAAGAACAAACAAGCATTCACCATTTTTTTCAGGGTTCCAATTAACTACATAAAAAGGAAAAAAAAGACTCATGCAGAACAAACGAAAGAACCAGCCAAAAACCAAGGAGGGAAGAAAAGCTCTTTCCCTTACCAAACTAAGAACAAAACATGTTTTCAAACCGGCCAAAATTCTTGAAAATGTCTTGGAACATGTGATATGAGAACTTTATCTCCCCAAAGCAAAAACAAAGAAAAGTAGCTGCTGCTCAGATGATTTCTCAGAACATGAGCTGTGGCCAGTTGAGCATTAAGATGGGCTGGGCCTGTCAGTACCATTTGTTTCAACCTAAGGGGGAGGGCTGTTTATTTTTAAGAAAGAAATAATGATATATTTATTCTTGTATAACAATCCTCCCAGATAAAATAATTTCTTAAGTTCTTACAGAGCTTCACTTTTAAAACACGCCTTTGTCAAATTCAACCCAACGGCCAGAAAAATTCCAGGTTCTCAACCTCATACCATGTAACCCACATCAGTGTGTGAAAATTATCACCTAAAATGAAAATGTTTAAAACATTTTTTTCAGGCTAATCAGATGGCAGCAAATAATTTCAAAACCAGTTTTTTCAACATTTTAGGAGATTTTGGCAGAGAAAAGGTAAGTGACACTGGCTAACAGACACCTAGAGCATCAGGGAAAATTCATCAAACGCCCTCTTCAAAGTGATTCAGAGTGATTGTTCTTGGTTTAGGTTTAATCCCACGTGAACTCTTCTAGGAGAAAACAACAAAAGGGATGCAGTCAGGGTAGAATACCTAATATGTTCTAACTCTGAACTACCTTGATATTTTTGAAGTCCCTCACTTGACTGTTTGTCTGAATTCTTTACTTATAAGAAATAAAAATGCTTGAACCTCTACTTAAAAGGTAAGTTAAACCATGCAGCTGTACTATGTTAATGAAAAAAATGAGCCGAAGTTTAAAAAAACATAAAACTAAAGATAAAATATATAGTAAAACTTCTTATCATCCATGCACTGCTCATCTGTGACTAAGCTGAAACAAGAGGGCAGAATGAGGTCTCCTTATTCCTTCCCAGAGGCTGAGATGGGAAGGCTTTTCTTCCTGGCCTTGTTTTAGCAGAATGGTTTCTTTAATATTTAATTAGGCCAAGGTGTCATCTCATTTATATAATTTGATACATAGCTAGAACTACCCTTGCCTACCTTTCTTCTGTTTTAGATCATTTGAAAATTCTAAGAGACAAAGGCAATTATAAAACTAAAAGGGAGTATGGCAGGGTGACCAGCTTGCCTGGTGTGCCTGGACTGAAGGGTCTGCCAGGACACGGGACCTTCAGTGCTAACATCAAGGACAGTCCCTCGCAAGCTGGGCTGGTGGTTCACCGGAGTTGGGGCAGGGCTGAGAGTAAATTCTGGCCCTTCCCTTCACCAGTTGGGTGCTCTTGAACAAATTATTAAATTCTCTGAGCCTTTTTGCCCTCATTTGTAAAATAGGAGTCAAAAGCAACTATCTCGCAGGGCTACTGCGAGGGTCAAAAATGCACACACTTAGGATATTGAGCACCGTGCAGCAGGGGTTCTAGTTCTATCTATTTTTATAAACGTCTTTGCTTATCCAATGGTGAGGTTGAATAATTAGACACAAAACACAAAATGATCTCAAAAGGCCACTGGTTTAATGAGGAATTTTAAACTACTTGTACTTGAAAGATAATTTGAATATTAGTCTTAACTTTTTCATTGAGTCTATAAATATGCTCATGATAGGCCATGATAATTCAACTGAAGTTAACACACTGATTACTAATTAGCCTGAATTTCAACACGTCCTCATTATGATACTTTTCATGCAGCTAACAGCTTCGCTATGTACAACGCTTCATTTTTGCATTTATTGTTTAATTAAATGTAATTATTTTCTTTTGAATGATGTAGTAATGTTTCTTTTTGAATCCAATATTATCAGCTTGTCTTGTGATTTTTGCCTAATTTCAGATATTCTCATTCAAAGAAGCTCCAGCACCTACCCTGTTACAAATGACCTAAATCTGCAACATAATACTGTCACCGATACAAAGGGGAAAATGGTCTTCATACACATACTCGCACACACATATATATAAACATCCTCCCCTCCCTACTCCCCTTGGAGTTTTTCTAGAATTTAAAAAATGTTCTCCCTTAAGTTTTCCAAACTTCTTTGAACACTTTTAATTACATCGTGCTCCAGTTCCTGATGCAGTGTCTTATAATGTGCTCTTCCACTTAAGCACTTGTCCCTTATCAGTCTTGAACAATTTCTCTGCTGAAACTAGCAGTCTTATCATCCTCAAGCCGTTTTTAACTTAACAGGCCTGAACCTTCCTGCTTTTTCTCCTTTCACTTCAATCTTCCTGATTTTACTCTACTGCTTTGCTTGAGAATGTTGCTTTCTGCCATCATGTTACTGAAAGTACCACAATGTATTGGGGTTCTAACAAATTTGTTCCTTTTTAAAGTCTTTCTGAAGGAATATAAATGCACATGTGCCATCCATGTTGCTTTCCTTGTTAGAGCTTAAGTCACTTCTGATAAGGATAAAATAATTTCACTGTTTAATTATATATGCACTCTTTAATAATATGTAGAGTTCCCTAGAGAACAGAATCTTCAACCAATAGCTGTACTTTTCATTAAATAAGCACTCCTTTAAGCTTGGGTAGATAAATGGCCACATCTGCGCCAACGCACCACTGGTTTAGGTTTGCTGAGATGCCAAATGGGGGTTATGTCTCTCAGGCGAAAGCCACCAATTCAGGGGCGGCTGGTTGACGAACAGCCATCAGCATCTTGGCTTACAGTCAGATAAACCAGCCATTTAGTTTCTCCCCAGATAATGGAAACACAAGAAAGCAGCCTACAACCCACTTGCTTATCTTTTTGGCCTAAGTATATTCTTTACAATTAAGCCATTCATCAAATGTTATTAAAGTTTCGCAGTATTGAACTTGGTAATAAAACTCCAATATCTGCATCATTAGACATTGAATCTTTGCCTCCTTCATAAAATAAGAAGTGCCCCAAATTCATGTGGCTCATTGATCAGCAGCACACTGGATATATTACCTGCCCTCTGGCTTCTCCAGTCCATCTCAGCAAGCATCACACACACGGCAGCACTCACCTGGTACATGTGGGCAACGTTTGATCCCAGATATTTTGCCCCGTAGAGTTTGCCATCAGGCCACTTGACTTGGACAACTTCTCCCTCAGCAGGAGGGCCCAGCTTCACACAGTCTCGGCTCTGCGCAATAAACAGAGACAGGCTTCTCAAGGCAAGTGTCTAAGTGACTGCATTCAGAACTTAGCAAATGATGAACTCCTGGCAATTAAAAGGAGTTATTACCTCTGTGTTTTACGGATTATGATCTTGCATGGGTGTTCAGGGGAAGAGATATGAGCCAAAGGAGTACTTAAAGATTCAGCCTACATCATAAAGTTGCACAGGAACCACCATCATCCAAGCAGGACAAAACAGCAGCATTTACATTTGCTACTTGACAGAGAGTCATTCAGAGGGTAACTAAAATATGCATAGAAACTGCTTTAAGTGAGGAAGAGACCAGCTAATGATTTATAACACCTGACATCAATACAGCATTTTGCAGTTAACAAAATGCTTGAACATACGTCTCATTTGATCTTCATAATCACTCCATGAAGTAGGCAGACGTTATTAATTATTCCCATTTTACTGAGAAGGAAACTGAGCCCTAGAGAGGCTCCTTTAAGTTGTCAGGATCTCTGGAGGAGTGAAGCTGAATAGAAGAAGAACTGAGGACACCCAGGTGGGACTGGGGCCGGGGGAGAAACAGAGGGAGATGGGAGCTGGTAGGCCTTGACTAAGTGGCAAGGGCAAGAAAAGCAGGGAGCGTCTGCCGCATGGCGGGCGGAGCTGGGAGGGGTGTGTCCTGCTTGGCAGACCTCTTCTGAAGACCCCTGGACCTCCCCCAACAGGCGTGCTTCTGCCAGCATCTCCCAACAAGTGACCAGCCCTCTTCCTTCCACAGGCAATCATGGTGACACCCAGAACCAGTCTTCTCACTTCAGGTCTGCTACTCAACACTGCCTCCTCCTAAGGCAGTAACTCAGAGCAAACTCCCCAGGAGTCCATCCTGGAAGGTGCTTTTTTTTGGGGGGGGGGAGGGGTCAGGGCTGTACAGGTAAAATAATAAACCGTTTTCACAGATGTAGTTTGTAAACTCTTAAATTTGTACGTATGGAGTATGACACAATAAAACTGTAATACAAATAAATTCAATACTTGACTACTTTGGTAAATTTTTTGCATATTTAGCACTTCATGTTTTGCTAATACTGGTATTTTCCTGATGAAACCAATCTGACTGATTGAAATGCACACTTGACCAATCAAGCTATAAATGCGGGCTGGGCATGGTTCTGTGGTTTCAATGAGAGGCACACACAGGAAATATTTAGTTGTCCCCAACTATTTAGTTGTTTATGAGTAGAAATCTACCATGTGTTACTTTTCATTATTAATAAGAATTCTGCATTAGAAAGGAATGGCCATTTTATTGTTGGGTTCAGAGTACACGTGAAAGGCTCAGCTGTTCATTTTTCTCACTGCAGTCTATGCTTCCATATAGAGCTATGGGCAAAGAAAAAAAGGGTGTGCTCAGAGGCTCTGTAGAATTGACAGTCTGCATTTAACTTAGTCAAATGAAAATAAATTTATTCTTGGCCTTCATAATAGTTGATGTCAGGGCACTGCAGGATGGAGACGGTAGGCTGTAGAAATGTATTCTATATATGCCCCTACGGTTATCACCTCACTTTTCAGTTCCCTTCGAACTGTATCCATGGCACTAAGAACACTGGAAGGGGCAGCTTCTAAACACACTATCCAGCCTCCTACGTTAGGAAGCCACGCCAGCTCTGGGATAGCTCTGGGATTCACTCTTCTAAGAGAACAAGGAGTGATTTCCTCCTTTTATTGTTGAGTTCTGAAGGAGACTGCACTTTCCAAACTGCACCACAGCGCGCTGGGGCACCACAGCAAAACACAGGGGTTCTGTGGGATATTTTCAGGGGACGCATGGCAACACTTGCCAGACACCCTGCTTACGACTGCTATTAAGTTGTTTGGACCTAAGTGACTTAATAGATGGAACCGTTAGGTGTTTCCTTTGGCCAAGGGACACTGTAAAAAAATGTGCTGAGATATTCAGGGGCTGTGAGCCAGGAAAGTCTGGTAACCTCTGACTTACCCCTCACCTGCCCTTTCTCTTTGGAGCCACCTTTGGGCAGAGAACTTGCATTCTGCTCTGCTCCTTCCACAGAGAGGCAGGTGGGGTCCTGCACCCCTGTTTCAAGAAGGCCTGTCTTAAGTCTGAGGTCCAGTATTAGGAAACCTGTCTGCCCACAAATACATGCCACACTCTTGAATATCTGCTTTATTAGTATTAAAGGAGACAGTTTTAATCTCCAGACCCTGAATCCTTTGTCTCTCTACATTGCTTCACCTCGGCGAGATGAGTTCTATTTACTGGGCTCTTCTCCACTCCCAACAGAAGCAAGTCAGGGATTCGGGAAACGCGGAGGCTACACTCCACATTTACTTAGCCACCAAACCCACCGCCAAGCGGGAGAGTTGGGTCCTTAGTTGTACAGATTTGACCTTCAACAGAGGTTTTCTAGCCTTTAAAATAACTGCCTCAAACAAATCCTGACCTGTAATTTTAGGTACGATATCACCAAGGTGTGGCAATAGCCACAGAAATTGGCCTAAGCAAAGTATAATGTATATTTCAGCAGTTTATCACAAAAATAGAGCTTTATTAGTAAACTAAATGTATGTAACTTCAGCAAGTAAGAAACATTCTTTTCAAAAAAGACGTCTGAAAACTCAACGTCTGAGATACAGTTTGATATCTTTCCTACTAATTGTAAGTTAACCCTTTACTCACAACAGATGTTAACTTGGCACTGAAAGTGCCTGGCCTCACAGAGCTCCTTCTGGCTCGGCCTCCTCCAAACTCTGCTCTGCATCAGCCACAGAGATCAGTTCAAACTCTTTCATGTCAAAATCTAGGGAAGACGGTTCAGTTTGCTTTCTCAATCTTCTTGCTTGCAGAATTTTTTCTTTATTCAAAGTAGAAGAATAAAGAAAAATAACCAACCAACTATATAACAACATAGAATTGTTCTGTGAATCTCCTCCCCTCCACACCAGGAGGCATTGTTCTGAGCCATGATGGCTACCTTCTCACCCTTTGCCAGGTTATTTAGCTGCAAGTCGATATATTTTGATTTGCATATAACTTCTTTTGTAACTATTATTAATTATTTATACCCCAGCTACCTTCCAAATGGATTTAAGGCAGTTCATAGTAAAACACAAAGTTTATTTCTGTAACATCTACTTTCCTCCATAGAGAAATGATTTTAATTCATGAGCTGTCTCAAGTGTTGAGTTTGCCAGAAACTTTCTATGACTACATGGAGTATAAAGCATTTAAACAGGAATGGAACTGGGAGCATGTGGGATGATGAAAAACAGCTGAAAGGTTTGATATTTAGATTTCCCTGATCTCTCCAAAGCAGAAGCCTCTGGGTGTCCCCAAGGTTGTCACAATCACTAATCCAATACCTATTTACTGACTACCCGTGTGAGACACTAGAGGAGTCAACAATGTTCAGCTCCTGAGCTAGGGACAGACAGAGGGCATCTTGTTCACACTTGGAAGCCTGTCACTCTGAGCCCCACAGCCATGTCGGGTGCGGGGGCCTCAGGGGTCCCTGCAAGGGCTGAAATCTATGTGGAGTATGAGGGTTTTGGCCACCATGATCACTTCAACCAGAACAGAACTTTAATTTTTAGACTGAGTTTCTGAGTAAGATTTCATGTGAAATAAAAGGTTTCTGTTAAAAATAAAAGGTCTGAAAGAATGAAATAAAATAAAAAGTCTGAAAATGAGGGGATTTCATTTGCGGAAAGCCACAGCTTGAACGGTCTGCCCTCTCTCTTAAAGGTCTTCAGCTGGCTCACATCCCCCAGGCTGTGCACGAGGAATGAGACAGTAGAGCACAGCTTCCCCAAGTGTGGCCCCAACCACTGGGGACACACATTAAAAGATGAAGACTCCAGCCCCCTCTCCCCACAGTTCTATGTGACCTGGGTGATTTTTTTTTAAAGCATTCTAGAATTTAAGATCTATTCTATTAAAGGATGTAAAATGCTAAGGAGGTCTTTCCTGATGTAGGTGTTAGTGTATTGCTGGAGCAAGTAAACACCTTTGCTGGAAAATTCCACACATTAAAAACCTTGACTAGCGTTTTTCTCAGTCGTTGTCTAGACCCTCAGAAGCAGTTTGGCTTCACCTGATATAAACAGCTGTTACCATTTGCTGTACTGCCACCAGAGATGTGTAAACTCCCCTCAAATCTGCTAGAGCCCTGTCCACAGGGGCATTGGTGTCTGGAGCTGCCAGTAAGCCTGGAGCCAGAGCACTAAATAGATGATGTGGAAATTAAAGACAGAAATCACTATCACAGTCAAGAGTGAGCTTTCGGCCATGATTAAAAGACTGAGATGGGTCACCGACCCAGGCAAGAGGACGGTGTCATATCGCATCCCTGCTAAAGTCAGGGCCAAACTCCTGTACTTGCTCCACCAACTAAAGAGAAAAGTCCAACTTCCAGTCTGATTATTTGAATTCTGAAGTCATCTTGTTCTTGGAACTCTTACTAGGAGCTTTGAAAGGGACCTCTACAAGTGCTGACCTTAAACGCTGTCTCAGCACCACCACCACACCCCGCCCCCCACCCATCCCTACCTCTGCTCCTGACAAGTACAAACAACAGAACAGGTAGTCCTATCTATAAGTCCAGCTGCACCAGATGAAGACCTGGTACATGAATTCCCAGTAGTTAATTGGTATATAGTTTGGAGCCTCTGACCGTCCCTCTTGGGGAAAATGCTTAAGTGACCAGGAGCAAACTACCACCAGCAGCTGCTGACATTTTGAGGGATAATCACCTGCTTATTACTGGACTCTGGCAGGGATTAAAAGACTGACTGATAACCATGTACTAATCGTACTAGTTATCTGTCATTTGTTTGGCTGCCCAGCATCTGAACCCCCAACTCTCCTTCAGAGTCTCAGTGGGAGGTAAAGCTGGCCTGCCATTATAGATGCTTGAAAATGCTAGATACTCCCCTGCCAGCTTCCAGGGCAGCAGACATGGACAGGAGCCTGGCCAGTTGGTTACACTTGCCCAGGATGTAGAGCCTATGATCAGAGATGCAGTGAAATAGGAGGGGGAAGAATGTTCTCAGAGAGCAGCAGCGGCACAGCCCAGGTCCAGGCTGACCACACAAGGGGAGGTGGTCCAGTTCTTCCAGGCCGCAGACCTGGTCCTCCCCACGTTCTAGCTGAGCAGCCTCTCTTGTTCTCACCTATTCTCTACCTTGAGCTCCTGGAGAGTCTGCAGGCTTCCTAATAACTTTCCACTAAATTTCTTCAGTGCTTAGTTACAGTTTTTGACGCTTGCAAGTGACGACCCTGAACAGTAAGTAACTGCTAGTTTGGGTGACAGCAGATCTGTGCTCTCACAAAGTGGAGATGACACCTTTTATTTAAGGTGGAATGTAAAACTGGAGGACTTCCAAGACCACCCAATCCTTGTTCAAAGGGCCTATGAGGAAACCTATCCATCAAAAAGGAAAGGAACATGTTCGTGGCACCACCTACCTGTTCACGAGCCTTGTCCCTAGATGATTTACAATTGTCCCCAACTTTTCAATATACCCCACAGTCTGAAGATGTACCCTCTTGAAGGATATCCACAAGAATGTATCCCAGGCTACAAAGATAAGTCCTCCAGCATCTTGAGCAATGGCAGCCTCTTTAGAATGGCCTCTCAAGGGGAGTACTTGAAGGGGACACACCACATTTGGATGGATTGAATTCACTGTTTATTAAATATGTCATAATAACTTACTATAACCCTTCATGCAGAGATTAGCAAAGATAGAAAACATTTTAATATGATTCTTCTTAAAAATAGCTTTTTGTTCTGAGCTTCTATTATATACTCATTAGGGAAAATTATAGAATTTTTTAAGACTAAAAAAAAACAAATTTAAAACAATCCTTATTTCCATCACCTAGAAGCAAATGCTGTTACCATCTGGATTTTTCTCTATGCTTCTATGCCTTTTTAAAAACTTAGGGCATCCTATACATACACGTCCCTATACACACATACGTTTTTTCCTCATAGCCACAAACTTTCTTTTCTTTCACATGACAGCACAACCGAGCTCTCTCTAAAGAGGCAGACAAGGCTATCTTTTGTGAAGAGCTCTGTATTGCTGTTCATGCCATGTCCTTTCACTCATTCCACAGCATTTGGGAGATGAGGGGTCTTTCTTTTAATTGTGGTAAAATCAACATAACACAAAATTCACCATTTTAACCATTTTTAAGTATACATTTCAGTGGCCTTAAGTACATTCACAATGTTGTACAACCATCACCACCCGCCATCTCCAGAAATGCTCCATCATCCCAGACTGAAACTCCACACCATTAACATTAACTCTCTAACCCTCACTCCCCAGTCCCTGGTAACCACCACGCTACTCTTTGTCTCTATGAATTAGACTATTTCTAAATAACTCATATAAGTGGAATCATACAGTATTTGTCCTTTTGCATACATATATAATTTTGTACCTTACTATTTATCACCTATAATTACATTATGAGCGTCTTCTTAGTTATTAATTATCCTTTAAAAACTCCATTTTACTGGCTGAATTATGCAACATTATGGATATTCCACAATTAACTTAACCACTCTCCTATTGTAAGATATATAGGTGAATCCAATTTTCCCCTATCATCTCTCATGCTATTCTATATTTTTCTCCATGAATCTTGGACCAAATTACTGACTACATTCTTAGAATAGACCCCTAGAACATAAATTACTTGGTAAAAAGGCAAATAAACCATTTATAAAGTTAATTTCATCAGCTTTAAAAAATTCAACATCAGTCTTACTTCTCTAGTGCAGTAAATCTTATCCTAACCACTAGAGAAAATTCTGATTCACTCGATCCAACATGGGGTCCAAGCTGAACGCCCTCCCAAGCAATCTGATGCTCAGCCAGGCTGAGAATCACTGTGCGAGGTGATCACCCCCCAGCAGACAGTCTACAGGCCATAAAGAAAGAAAGAACTAATTCCATACCGCTCCCTCTGACTGCAGCTTTTCTACAGTGAGAGCCTTCTCACATACCTGAAAGAAAGGTTGGAATGCTCCCGCTTCGAGGTATCTATATGTTCTGTGCTAGATACGAAACACCAACATTTCAGCCTGTGGGATAATGGATGCAAGCCAAGCTGCTTCCACACTGACACTTATCATTCCGGGAAAACTCCAGAATGATAATGATGTCTAGTTTTCCTTTTAAATAGGTTTTTTTTTCCCCCTCTTTTTTAAGGGACACACACACACACACCATTTCTCTACCTCAAGATGCTCTGGCTATCTCTGTTAAGCTGGAGCAATGCCCTCATTATTCTCTCAAAGAGCTAAATTCTTTTCCACCAGCCACACTTTGCCAACGCCCTGACACTTAACCACACCTATCTTCTAAAAGAGAGCATCTTCACAGAAAGAACAGCACTGACTTTTAATTGGTGAATTCCTGAAGGCCAATTAGTTTGCTAGTACAAACTTTTCCTTCTGCTATAAGCCAAGAGCGGACACGCGTCTGGTAAAAGTACTGAGGTCCAAGAGATAGCGGTTATTTTATTTTCCTGAAAGTTACTACAGCATTAAGCCTCAGAAGGTCTATTTCTAAAAGAAGTCACATCTTTATGTTATTAGAAATTGGGGAGATTCTGGCATGCAAAAGCTTTAAAAAGGCATAGAAAGTACAAAGTTAGGCAGTTTCTTTTGGAAATTATCTTTCTGATTCTTCTGAAGTGAAGAAGCATGAGAAAAGTGAATAACTAGAATCAGGGGTGACAGTGGGGAGCTGACCTGACCGAAAGGGCCTGTGAGAGAGGGACACAGGGAGGCAGCGAGTGTGTGTGGGCATAAGGGAGGCGACTCTGAAATGTTGACAAGGGGTTCTCGGCATTCTCGGAACTGGAGAGCATGAATGGAATTGAAAGATCATTTACTCACCAATTACCCACCCTTGAGAGAGTGCCCCCACTCCCTTCCTCTCTCTCTCTCTGGTATATCCTGAGTGTCTCCTCCCTGCCTGGCACGGAGCTCAGCATTGCGAAAACAACAGAAACAGTCCTTTCTCCCAAGAAACTGAGTCCAGGTGGGGACTCAAACATACACATGAATATCTACAATATGAGGTACCACATGTGATAGTAGGTGACAGGAGGTGGGAACTCTCTCTGTCCACGACTGACCCCCTTATGACATCAACTGTGTCAAGGACTTTCTCCTTATAATTAACCAAAATTCCTCATGCCTTCCCCTCAATGTTGAACCACCTTCCATACAAAGTGAATTAATTACAAAGACCCCATTCAGGACTCTCCTGCACTCACTCGGCTAGGTATATGCGAACACTTTGTAAGCTGTAGTGACAGCACTACGTAGCCCTTAAAGACAGATGCCAAAGGGAGAAGCCAACTGATAGCTCCAGCAGCACTTTGTGGGGATCACTGTTCAAGACTGTGGCATCAGCAAGTTGATTTTATTGGGGTTCCCATAGTTGATCAGGCCATCCCACTGACTATGTTGAAGGTGTGGCAGCCCTGACCCCTTTCTCTACCTCTCAAGAGTGTTCTGGAATGATCCCACCAATGATCCCAGGGCAGCTGCCCCATCACATCAGGAGCCAAAATAGGAAATCTTTCGGATTCAACTCCTAAGAGCCCTAGATATACAAACTACTCGAAAAGGGGATTTGTATGTTTGAAGCTTTCTGGTACTTCTTGGATCTTCTTTCAGTAACCTCTCCTTTTATAAAAGTATGGAAGATGTATAATTTCCAAGTATTACTGGGAGTCTTGTGCTTAGGGACCCTGTGACCAATGAGCTGACCGAAAAATTACTGGCCATCACCACCAACAATATCCACAACCACAGTCACAAACACTGCCTGAGTGTTTACTATGTGCTGGGCACCATCCTGCTTTATACATATTTCAATAATTCTAACAATAATCTTAGTATTACTATTATCTCTGTTTTAAGGATAAGGTAACTGGTGTCAACTCCCTTGCCCAGGGTCACAGAGTTTGCTACTATCCAGTCCTTCCCACCTTTGAGAGACAGCCAACACCATTTCTAAGGACTGTGCTGGCTGCATCGTCCTCCTGTTTTTCCTTCAGACACTAATGCATAAGCCCCCCAGGACTGTTACTCCTTATACTCAAATAAGGGGAAATATTTCTATCTATATAGGACAGATCTTTCCCCCTTTTTATAGTTGTTGGCAGAGGCTAAAATGCATAAGGGGAACAAAATATTTTACTATGTCAATAAAAATTTATGTTGCAAGACAGAAAAAGATAGGCTTTAGGTGAATCTCTCTGTAGTGGTTTCTAAAAATAAATGTCAGTTCCAAACGCTGAAAGAAAAAGATGAAAGGAAAGATAAGGATAAGCATTGTGGGGAGAGAAGGCTGTCCTGTGCTCACAGGCCACACCAGGGGGCTCTGAGATCAGAGCGGCAGCCCCGGCCCACGCAGCCCTCTGCAGATGCGCAGTCTGCTCCACTGTGTATGTCCTACCTCCCAGAGCATGGGGCTTCACTCACACAGGACACGTCGTGCTGAAGCAGCAGAGAGTAGTGCTGCCAAGGTCGGGAGTCACACTGCCTGGAGTCAAAGAAGAGCTGTTACCAGGCACAAGCCACTTTATCACTTTATGTCCTGGTTTCCCCATCAATCAAATGGAGATAATAATACAACCTCTCTGTTGGGAAAATTAGCATGAATATACATTTAAAAGGAGAGGAGAAGAGATGAGCAAAGCACAGGGACTGGCAGCTGGTGAGTCTGAAGTGAACTGTGACTGGATTCAATTCACATCAACAGGGAACATCTGCAGGATGACAGGGAGGGACAAAAACCTTGGAGGTTCTCACCAAGGAGGACGTGATCCTTGGGATTTAAAATCATGAAGAAAGGATGCACTGAGAAGCCAAGAACCTACTACAAAAGATGATCAGACAGTGTTATCCTAGTTGAAATCCAAAACAACCCAGTAGGATAGGTGTTATCTCCCACAGAGGTAGAGGAGCACAGTGACGTGCCCCAGGCCACACGGCTAAGAAGCAGATGAGTGAGGCGGTCACTCACTCAAAAAGGCGGTAATTTTTGAGCATCTCTTGTGTTCTAGGAACACTGGGATTAGTAGCGAGAAAAACAGACGTGGTTTTTTACTTCATGCAACTCTTTAGTGAAAAATGCAGGTATTAAAATAAAAATTAAAAAGGTAAGTGTAAGAACTCTTATGCCACAGAAGTACAGTGTAAAGCAGAAGCATTTAACAGAAAGATTATTAGTACACTGTGTGGTTATTATATCCCAGAGAGTTCAACATGCCTCTGGAGATGGAGAACTGAAATGAAATTTTGACACAAGAATCTGGAAGCATCCAGATAAGGAAAATCAGGGAAAACGAGTCACGATATAAGGAGTTCTCACAAGAGTTCAGATCTTTTTAAAAAAGAACTTTTTTTCTGATTATGAAAATAAAACTAGCTCATATGGAAACCATAAGAAGGTGATAAAGTTGAAAATCATAATCACCTATGATTACACTCTCCAGAGATAATCAGTAACATTCTGATGCATTTCCTTTGAGGATTTTTCCTTTGCATATTTATATTTTTATATATAATTGGGATCATACTGTATATACAATTTTGAGCCTGATTTTTCCATTTATTATATTGTGCCATTAAATATCCTTTGGAAATATGACTTTTAATGACTGCATGAATAATTCATTTAACCTTCCTCCTAGCTGCGTTGGTAAGTGTTCAAGGGCCAGATCAAAGAAACAAAGAGTTGTCACGCTTGCGTGGTCAGACTGGGTTTCAGGCACTGTGTTCTCACACCTGAGAGTGATCTTTTGAGTGGGATGTTGTCCAGAAAATTTCATCCTGAGAGTGTCCTGGAGGAAGAGCATTCTAAAAACCAGTTTGTTTTCATTAAATCATTCATTCCTTCCCACAACAAATAGGTATTAAGTGATTGAGGCAGGAGGACTGTTTTGTTTGGATTTGAGAAGACTCAGGAGGAACCTGATCATTCTCTACACATCTATAAAGAGCTATGAGTGAAGAGAGAATGAATGGGTTTATTCAGTTTTGCTCTAGAGGCCACGGACTAAGACTGGCTCTTGGGGTATTTCAGAGTCAGCATTTAGACTGCATACAAAGAAGCCAATGCTCCTAATAATTACAGAAACAAATCTGTAGTGAGCTCCCTGCCTCTTGCAGAGTTCAATAATGGGTCTGAGAAGCAGTCACCAGGGCGGGGGGAGAGGAGACTCCCTGTAGTGGGTGGGAGTTGTAGGAGTCACAGAGGAGGGTCAGGGGAAGGGAACAGGGTGGTTTATAGGCTGCGGTGGGAGGGGACTGCACCCTTAGCCTGTCTTACTGATGCAGCAGCCCTGAACTGAGCCATAGTCACTCAGGATTTCAGGAGAGAGACCCCTTGGCTAAGATTCTCTCATTCAATGGCCTAAGTACCACTGGAAGTTACAGGCAGAGCTGGGTCTATAGTTCCCAATTACTCAGCCCTTGTCGTTGTTCTTCCTCTTTCACCAAAACGTTGGAACAGAATATGCAAAAGAATGAAAAGAAAAATCAGACACAGACAGTTACCCTTTCCCTTAACCTAATCTCCATCACTCTCTGGCTACAGCCCTTAGCTCTTTATAATATCAGCTTCCACTATGGGCAAAGGAAGGGAGCATCCTGCTGGGTCAGCAACCCAAAGAGGAGACCTATTCATGCAGCACTACCTCATTCTTGGTGGGCACACAAGAAGGTCTGTTTTAACTTAATCAACTGGGTGACTCTAAAACAGGGGAAGCAAAAAGCATAAAAATGATGAAAGAGATAGGTGTGTGGGTCTCAGCCTACTGCTATGGAAAAGGCTTTTACAAAGCTTCTGTGGTAAAATGTACAACTGCAAAGGGACATCATGGTGTGTAAAAATATGTCAAGGATTAATTACTCCTGGGCTGAGACCTAAGAATAGCTTGGCTCTGCTAGTCTCCAAATGATACTGCAGTAGACAAATGGCATGCCATGTTGTAGTGCAGGGCCATGTGCCCGAACAAACAGCCACTTTCAAATGCTCGGCCTCTCCCAAGCTAGCCCAGCATGTCCTCCCTCACACTGACCACACCAGTGGTCATCAAGGCCTGGAATCGGAAAAGGGGGATGTGTGTGTACAAAGCAGTGGATGGCTGGGCCAGAGGCACATTCAATGCTTACAGTCAGAGGTGACTAATGGGTGATAACCCATTGCTTTCCTCCCCTGCCCGAAGCAGAAGAGGCCTAAGAGACAGCCTTAGGCCCATGTCCCCATTTTACAGAGGACTGAAACAACTTGCACAGGGTCACAACTCACCAAGAGCTGGTTATACTTGACTTGTGAATTTCACAGCCCAGCAGTGCGAGATTTTGAGCAAATGAGTAACATCAGGAGAGGATTTTAAATAAGAGATTAAAAAGGAGAACCAGGAAGGGGTGAAGACAGATAAAAGGATTTGTGAGAATACGATGTGTCAAAAAACGTCAGCTCATATTATGTTAAATTCAGAAGCAGAGGAGTCCTGAGGTATACATATGTACAAATGAAGTAATCCAGAATTTCCTTAAAGTTGCAAATGTGCCTGAGCATAGCAATAAAATGTGAGCGACTCTATATAAATACCTTCTATGTAAGCCACTGTTTCTCTCTCTCTTAATTTAACATGTCCTTCCTTTTAGATTTAATGCAAACGCCTAAACTTAAACAACCATGTTCCTAACAGACTGTCTCATGAAGAACAGGATGCATGTAATTACTACCAGCCTATTCCCACAGAGGCTAGTCTGTTGCAAACGGTAGACAGATAAATAAGATGGGTGAGGAGAGGAGAATGAATCAATCTATTTACTCAACACTATTAAACTTAAAGGGATGTCAGAAACTTCAGAAACTCCCCCAATGATTCTTGTGTTGTCAAAAGGCTGTTGAATCAAAATAATCTTAATGTGAAATTAAGGAGAATTTTGCTGTTTGTAGGTTCCCAAACAAGAATGAAAATGATACGTAGATAATACACTATTGTCAGATTTATCCAAACAAGAGCTTTTAATCCAAAAGCTTAAAAACACATTAGAAGAGGGCTGGGAATTCAGCTTTTCTGATCACACACAAGCCTGCAATGCCTCCAGAATTACAGTGAGGATTACGTTGTGCCCTTCTTCTGATAGTTAATGAACCTTTGAAGTAGGAACCTTTCTGTTCTTTTCACACTGGATATTAATCTTTATTTGAAGCCCGATTCTTGCTAACATCTGACCTGCTTAATGAACACTGAGTAGTCCGTCAATTAATATTTCAATTATGATATGGTCTTTTCTCAATCTCCCCTCAAAAAACAAGGTTCTGTTAGCATCCTCAGTTACCTTTCTTGAAACACCCAGTTTAGAACTGATGTAGATTTGCATGTACTGGCAACTGTGAACCAAAAATATGTCAAAGGGCAGAGGAATCCGAGGAAACATGGGCGTCTGAAAGAGGGGGTCAGTGGAGGTGATACTAGAGCCAGAACAGCTGAGCCTGGCTTTAAAGGTTACACTAAAAGAGGAAAAAAGCAAGACCCCAGGGATGACGCTGTGAAAATGTAGATATAGAGGTAGAGGAAGATAAGATAAAAGGAGATGGTTTCCCGGCAAACAGTTTTAAACATCATTACTAACAACGAATTAGCAATAAAATTAGTAACACCTAGGATGCAGTTTCTGGCTTTTAGCAGGTCAATATGACGCCAGGTGCATTCAAACAAAGATCTGCATGCACATACCCACACGTAAAGCTTGTCTATGCATTTTTTAAATCCAGGAAGGATATACAAGCAGTAGGTGGGACTGCACCAGATGTGGGATGCTGCAGGACTTGTACTTTTCATCTCATATCCTTCTATATTTCTTGAACTTTAGCCAGCCATGTGTATGTTATGCAAAACACTGTGCATATGCAATTGTTAAATATTAGCCTCTAATTCTTATTACGGCTAACCACACACATACTGTCTATCAAAGTAAGTGGCTGATGCTCTCCCTTTAAAAAAAGTATATGAATCTCAAAAATGAGGGGTGTTCAAAACTCTAGAAGGTCATGCAGTCCATCTCCTTCATAAAATGAGAGCTCTTCCAGGGCACACTGGACATTTATCACCCTTACACTGGTTCATGATGCAGGAGTGCTGGGGAGGGGAGGCACAGACATTGAAGGCACAGGGAAGTAAAAGTTCCAGAGGACAGCCCACAGGCTACACGTACAGAAGACAGAGGTCAAGGGAAACAAAACCAGGGAAAGGAGTGCTGAAGAAAGCTAAAAGTTAGGGAACATAGGATGAGCTTTACGGTGGGGCCAAGTCACAGATGTGCGATTAGGCTCAATTTAAATGTTTAAGATGTCAAGATGGAAGCCCCAGAAAGGTTAAATATGACTCATCAAGTTTCGTGGCCATATTTCATATTGAAGAATTACTTAAGCAAACGTTCACTATTTTATCAAATGGGTTAGAGTTAGGTAATTGTGTGTGTGTGTGTTATATCTATTTAGAGATGAAAATGAAATATCTGACCATGCCATTTCTGAACTATGGGATGTCTGTTCTCACACTGTGGCATGGGCCCTCTCACTCAGTGTCCCTTCAATTATGTGAGAGACAAAAAAAAACCCCAAACCTTATGTTTTGCAAACCAGAGGTCTTGGGGTGGCCCTAAATGAAGTAATTGTTCTAGATGGGAAAAGCAAGGAAGAAGGGAAAAAACCTGTACACAATCAAGTCTATGCTCATGATCTTGGTCCTGAAACCTGGGGTTCTTCCAACATTTCCTGTCTCATTGACGGGCATCATCTTCCATTTGGCTGAGCAAGCCAGAACCCTGGGAGCATCTTTGACATCTTTTTCTTTCTCAGACCCAATATCAGTCCACTACTGAGTCCTCTTGATTTTTAACTCCTAAATGTATTTCAGATCCTTCCACTGCTCCCTAGTCCAAATTGCATCTTTTCTCCTCTGATCTACTGCAACGCTCTCCTAACTAGCCTCCCAGCATCCACTATGGCCCAGTCTCCAATTCGTCTTCTCCACTATAGCCAAAGAAAATGCTTCATAACTAATCTCTTCATGTTGACTTCTGCTTAAGATCATCAATGTCGTCCCCTGCCTTTAGAATAAAAATCAAACACTATAACATGGTCTCTAAGGTTTAGCCTTGTCTGGCCCTTGCCTCCTTCTCTAGGCTTATTATTTACCTTTTCCAACAGACGTACTTGCCTTCTTTCAACAATCTGAGCAGGCCCAACTCCTTCCTGCCAACAGCCTTCGTGCATGCGTCACCTAGAATACTCTCCTCTGCCTTTTGTCTAGTTCACACATCCTATAGATCTTAGCTCAAATCACACGGACTGCTCATCTACGTAAGGTGTTTTTGGTACATATTCTTACAGGATTATATTCCTGTCATCTCAGGACTTGCCTCAATTTGAAGTACACTTTTATTAGTGTGACTGTCATAGGTTACTCTTTCCCACTGGATTGTAAATTCCATGAGAGCAAAAACCATTTCAATTTTATTTCTCACCATCATATTTCCAGGGCCCAGCAGCAATGCCTGGCAGGGTGCAGGTGCTCACTGCAAACAAATTTTTTTGGTAAGGCTACCACTTACTGAAGAGTTAGATACGCATCGACTAGTGAATCTACAAATCACCATGCAGGTGCCCAGATGTGGCTTACCAAAGGCCTAGCCCTGTGGGGGTTCCTTCTCTACAAGAGGAAGGGCCTCCTGGGGGAGTATCAGCCTTCCATATCCACACAGGCCTCTCGGTCGTGGAGAAAAGGACTTGAGCACCATACACAGTTTCCCCATCCTCATCAGACTTCTCCTGGACAGAATCCACTCTTAGATATTGGTTAAATATTTGTCCTTCCAACTTCATGCAAACAAAGGCAAAAGCAAAACACAATACAGAACCCTGCAGAAACATAACTAATGACATAGGAGAGGAGTTTTACTAGTATTGAAATAGATTTTAAATCTGTTAATAAAATATTAAATTTCATATACAAATCATTCAAAAGTTCCTTGCCTAGGGAGGGAATAAAATACCTAGAAAGAAGAGGAAGCAAAGTTATAGGGCCTAGTGTAGCCATCAGAAACCTGGCATATGGCTTGTTGCATGCATGATAAGATAGTCTCCAAAATATGTATCTTATTACCGAATCACACCTAATGTCAACGGCGCTCACAACCACATTCTTTCCACAGTTCTCTTTCTAGTTCCTATTTCAACAGGCTTCAGATATTGGCTGCTTAGAAGCAATGACAAAAGCCTGACTTGTTTTCTGTGAGTCATTATTTTTATACTATAAATCAGATAAACTGCTTTGGAAGATTCAATTTCATCTGTTTCTCCCCCACAAAAAGGAGGACTTCACGTGTTAAGGAATCGTTAGGTCAGATTATTCTTAATTAAAGGCTAAAAAGGGTAAATATCAGGCATGTTTTAAAAATAATAACCTATAACTATATCCTTATAGCTATACTATCGGAAATATACATAATTTTAAGACACCCTTCCCTTTTAACCAAGTTGTTAGCCATCAATTCTCAAAAGGCATCTTTTTCAGGCACAGATCACAGCAGCATCAATTATTGATGGAAAACCCTACTTGGATCTGAAGAACCATGTATAAAACATTATTGAACATGTATATTATAACATTGAGAAGGAGTTAAACATTCTTTATGTTTCATGGCATTGGATAAAACATCTAAAGCATAGAAGACTTGCAAACACACTATCCTCCATTTTATAGAAGCCAAGAAATCCGATGATACAGAGCAATTGATTTGCAGAAACACATACAATCAACAAAGATTACAGCAGGTCACAGCTTCCAAGTTTTCACTCACTTCTTACCATTTTCTCATTGTGGGAAAGATTAGAGATTGAAGGAAAAAACACACTCACTCCCATTCTCTCTCTACATTTCCTTATGGCATTTCTCTTCTCCCTTTCCCCACATACTCTGACCTCAAAATATAACTCGTATAGTAAAGCACAAGGCAAGAGTTATTAGTGGTTCTCTCTCACTCATGAAAATGAGCTAACTTCATTCAAATAAGGAAGGAAATAATAGGAAAAAATAAGAAATAGAAAGTGAAAAGGAAATAATAAAATGAAGG
The DNA here is from genome assembly GCF_037783145.1 of Equus przewalskii. Taxonomy (NCBI): domain Eukaryota; kingdom Metazoa; phylum Chordata; class Mammalia; order Perissodactyla; family Equidae; genus Equus; species Equus przewalskii. The sequence continues at coordinate 26,564,069 of NC_091852.1, read as the reverse complement.
AAGTGTTGGTTCATCAGTAAGTAGATAGTATGACTTCTACTGGGTATACTTATCAAACAATAATCTAAGTTCACTCTATTACCAAAATAATTTAAACTCCATGGTCAAACAGGAACATAAACTGTTGATTTATGAGCCCAATATCTTCTGGGATGTGTCACCAATTTATGTGCTATATCCTGGTATGTTTGCACCTGGGGTTGGATAGAGGTGAAAGATAACGTAAAAGGCTTGTAAACAGGCAGCTCCTTGTTGACTATTTGCCTCAGGAAGCTCTCCACATTAGCTATATATTTCAGAAATTGTATTCAGAATATTGTGCTTAAAAATGTGCTACAGGAAGGGTCAGCTCTGGAAATTTAAGGCATTTATGAAACACGCATCATTATATCATATTCAAGGTCACAGTATCTAAGTTTGAGATCAAAATGAAGTTAGAGCAAGGAAAGATTTAAGAGTTTGAAACCTTGCATCATAGACAGGTGGTGTGCCATTTTCATTTAAAAAGGAATGGAAGGGTCAATATGAACGCTGACATTCTGATGCTATGATGACATCCTGATTCTATAATATGTGACATCTGGCCACGCATTTATTGAAAACAATAAGGAATTTTCATTATGTTTATATTTTCTATTAAATGGAAGTTAATTCAGCCCTACTCTAAGATTTAGAAGTGATGTCACTGATAGCCACAGTTCAGAGCTGAACATTCGTGGGAGAGCCTGCTCGGACCACTGGAGACAGTTCCCAATAGTCCTGCTCTCAGGCAGACACAGGAGTCAATAGCTCCATTAACACCATGGGTCCCCTGCCCCCTCTTCATAAAGATTTCTCACTCTCATAGCAGTAGGACAGTATACAACAATTCACGTTATCTAAACCAGTAGTTTCAAATATTTTCAGGGCTAGAGACCTCAAAATAGAGGAATCTTATGTGGAAGCCCAAATACTAAAGGCTCACTGGAACACAGCCCTACTCTAAGGACTAAATATTCTTTACCTGGAAAGGAGATGAAACTTAACATATGGACTTGGATTCAAATTTAAAAATAATTCTTGATATTGACTATGAATTTTAAAATAACGTACTAATTGTCTAAGGTATGACTAGAATAACAAATTTAATACTTGAATATGTAATGGCTATTAATGTTAATTTAGTCTTTAATTCAACATTTATTATCCACTTACTATAAACCTGGCCATGTACTCAGTACTGGGTACATAACAGTAATTCAAACAGACATCGTCCTTGCTTTCAAGAAGCTCAGAGGTTAGTGGATGCCACATATCAAACTGAGATAAATGCTATGACTAACAAGTTTGAGTTAAAACGGCAAATCTAGAATTTAATTTCTTCTTTAAGTAAACACTTATTCATTAATTTCGACTACACTGCTAACAAAAAAATTTCTTTCCTTTTTTTCCCTCCTTTCCTTTTTCTTTCTTTGGAAAAACAAAACACATCCTGGTTTGAAAGGCGATCTTGAAAAGACTGATCTCTAGAATATATCAAAGAATTTTTTTAGGTCTCAGCACATTCACCACATTTAAGATTTCATTGCAGAGGGAACCATTCCTTTATCTGGTATTTTCTACTCTTTCTCTAAAGGTACGAAATTATAATCTCGAAATTAAATTTTTGAAGACCTACACTATACACATTTCCAAAATACTCCTGATATTAAGTAGATCTACAAATGAACTGTCCAACGTGGCTTGCTAGAAGTTCAGAATATTAAAAGAAACAACAAATATGGATTTTTCCTTTCTGTAACGAAATTTTGAGAAAGTTAAGTCAAAGAACAGAGAGGAACCACATTCTTTGAGCACCTACTCTGTGTAAGGTGCTACACTGTGATGATTATAGACATTTTCTCATTTAATCTTTAGAACAATTAAGTTAGGTTGTGTCACTTTCATTTTATAGAACTTAGACTCTGACCTGAAACCACACACAAAAATGAACTCAAAATGGATCATAGTTCTAAATGTAAGACCTAAAACTATAAAATTTCTAGAAGAGAACATACGAGAAAATCTTTGTGACTTTGAGTTAGGCAAAGATTTCTTAAGATATAAACCAAAAGCATGATCCATAAAGAACTACTGATAAATTAGACTTCACTAAAATTTACAACTTTGGGGGGCTGGCCACATGGCTGGGTGGTTAAAGTTCCCCGTGCTCCATTTCAGTAGCCCAGGTTTAGGGGTTCAGGTCCTGGGTACAGACCTACATCACTCACCAGCCATGCTGTGGCAGCGTCCCACATACAAAGCAGAGGAAGACTGGCACAGATGTTAGCTCAGGGCTAGTCTTCCTCAAGAAAAAAAAGAGGAAGACTGGCAACAGATGTTAGCGCAAGGAGAATCTTCTTCAGAAAAAAAAATTTAAACCTTTTGCTCTTCAGACACCATTAAGAAAGTGAAGGGGCCAGCCTTGTGTAGCGGTTGAGTTCACGTACTCCACTTCAACAGCCCAGGGCTCATAGGTTCAGATCCTGGATGCAGACCTACACACTGCTCATCAGATCATGCTGTGGTGGTGTCCCACACACAAAAAATAGAGCAAGACTGGCACAGATAGCTCAGTGCCAATGTCCCCCAGCAAAAAAGAAAAAGGAGGAAGACAAGATACAGACCGGGAGAAAATATTTGTAAATCATACATCTGACAAAGGATTCATATAAAAAATATTAAAAAAAGAAAACCACTGCAATTCAATTTTCAAAAGAAGTGAAACATTTGAATAGGCTTTTCAACAAAGATGATATATGAATGGGTAATAAGCACTTGAAAAGATGCTCCAAATCATTAGTCCTCAGGGAAATAAAAATTAAAATCACATTGAGACACTACTGTACACCTACTAGAATGGTTATTATTCAAAAGACTGACAATAGCAGGTGCTGGTGAGGATGTGGAGAAACTAAAACCTCATACATTGCTGGTGGGAATGCAAAATGGTATGGCAACTTTTGAAAACAGTTTGGAAGATTCTTACAAAGCTAAACATACAACTCAGTAATCTCACTTCTAGATATTTATCCCAGAGAAATGAAAACACACATCCACACAAAGGCTTGAAAGGAAATGTTCATAACATCATTACTCACAATAGCTCCAAACTAGAAACAATCTAATGTCCATCAACTGGCAAATGAATAAACAAAATGTTACACCCATCCAATGAAATATTCAAACTGGGAGAAAAAATGCAGAACATCCAACAAAGGACTCCTGTCTAGAACACACAAAGAATTCTTACAAGCCAGTAACCCGGCTCATGTCCCTCCTCACCAGTGAGAGTTCTTCAACACTCTGGTCCGTCACAATTGCTTCCATTTCTGAATTTATTTTTAAGAATCTTCATTGGTTATTTTTCCTGTAAAACCTTTCAGATCAGCTCCTCGTTGGGGATGAGGGGATGTAAGGGGCATCAGTGATAAACAAAACAACACAAATGGGCTGGAATGGAGCCTGAATTCTCAAAGCTGTGGTGGCCTCACTGACAAGAGGTGTCCCTTGGTCAACTTGGTCTCTGCCACTGTAATGTCTACATGACTACCTGACTTGAAAATCCAGGGGCTTCCTAGGATCCCACAGCACAGAATGCTTCTGGGAACAACTTTTTTCTTAGTCTTTCAAACCCACTTAGGCATTTTATTTTGCCTCCAGAACACCCAGGATCACTCCTACACCTATGCTTATACATCTTTGAATAACCCCCAGTGCCCAGCACAGTGCTGAAAACATAGCTCAGGAAGAATGTTATCACTGGATATTCCCAAACACAGGGTAGATTTGGTTGATAGTGTCTGCCACCCTTGGGTTTAAGCTCTGCACTGAGAAATGATGATGAAGTCCTGGAAATTAATAACATTGCCCTCAAGTTCAAGGTAGTTATTTTGATTTTGTTAGGCTGAAGATGAGATGCTATACCTTGGTTCCCCTGGACAGAAAAGGATGGGAAAGAAACACCAGGATCCTGTCTCCTGGGAATAAGTTCCCCAAACCAATCACCTCGAGATAATTACCAACAGAGAAATAAGAGAAATACTGTCAAGTGAGGGAGGTATATACTTGAAGAAAAACATAACTGACAGTGTGTCTTCAGGGCAACTAGTTAATCTCCTGCATGGGACATCAGGGCAATGACATACTTTTCTTCAGAGGATCACCAGTGCTAAATGGAAATTGTCAATATGATGGCTACAGAATCGTGGTCAGAGAGATACATACAACTGATAAAAGAGAAAGGGAGTCCAACCCAACATTCCATTAGTATGCTCCAGGCTTTAATGCAAAAAGCCACACAAGAGTTACACAAAAGGGAATAAAGCCCCAGGGCCTGGTAAGCATCAACCCCACCAACTTAAGAGAGAGTCTGTAAAACTTATGAGACTAATAAGGCCTCAGTGAAGGGCACATGGTTTAGAGAGCTGACAAATCAGATGAAAGCTGATGTTAATTAGGAGGCCCTGCCCAGCAACTGTGGGTTTCATCTTCAAAGGTACAACCAAACTCTCTGCTTCTGAAAGGCCTTGAGGACTTTGATTATTTTTTCTTAGTAAACTCCTAGCCAATATAGTAATATTGTTCCTCCTTGGTCGGTAGATTCTATCTACTTATCTATCAATTAAATTGTGTTTAAATACAATCTATCTATTGTAAATTGTGTTTATAAAAGGTGCAGTAATGTGTTTTGTAAATAGTATATTGCTATACGAGTTATTTGTTTTTTGAAGATGTTTGAAATACGAGAATTTGAACTACTAAACTAATGTCTGATTTATTAGATTTATGGGCATTAAGTGCTTAGAAAAATTGTGAGAATTATATACATTAAATCTATAATCATAGTTAAGATGTCCAAGGAAATTTGATTACTTAACACAAAATGTTTAGGATTTGATCTGTCAAATTTATACATCATATAAACATTAACCAAGGAACAAATGAGTTTGTTCCTATTTTTTATGCAAAAATTATTAGATTTAGAAATAAAATAAAATTTGTCAGCTGAATTTGAAGGCTTAGAAAAGTAAATTTTCCATTGATTCTAGAAGAACCAGGACTGGCAAGGCGGGGGAGGGAAGGGGCATCAGTCTGGAGCACATATACCACAGATGGTTTGGGATGGGGTGCACCTTCCACCTGACTTGAAAATCCAGGGTACCTCAAAATCTAGGAGCCAAGAGGAATCCAAAAATGCTTCCAAGATGCTATAGCATAGAGTGTATCTGGAACAACTTTTTTCTCAGTTTCTCAAACCTCCTCAGATATTTTCTTTTGTCTCCAGGACATCCAGAGTCACCCCTGTACCTACACGTGCCAAGTGGGAGCGTGTGAGGTACTGAACACTGAGCAGCTCCTACACCCTGTCCATCAAAGGAGGCACGAGGTCTTCTCCCACAGCTACACCAAGTCCCAGAGAGTAGATTTCCTGGAAGGTGCCCAAAAGCAATGGAATACAGGGGGCCCACCTAACTCTGTCACCCCTAGTTTGGGGATCCTGGACAAATCAAAGCTTTTGCGACTTGGCAAATATCACACCTGTGAAATGAGCAAGAACTTTGGAGCAGAGTTTGTTATGAAAAGCCAATGAAATAACACTTTAAACACTCAGAAAAATAAAAGCATAAATGTAGAAAATTATACATATATTATATATTTATAATTATAGACATATCTTTATTATAAAATCTAAAGATGCTAGGACTGCTTCACGGCAAGTGGAAACAATATGCTCAGTGAAATCTCACATGTGCAGGGACCTGTTTAACCTAACAAGTAGGAACAAAGTTCTGAGGACACATCTAACCAAATTTCATCAAGAGCAGAAAAGGGCAGCAAAAACTAGATGGGGAGGAAAAAGGAAAAAAAACTCTACAGACTGAAGTTAATATCCTAAAAAATTTGATTTTGTGCCTACAATGTGTCAGGCATTTAGCTTATTTAGTCCTTTCAATAATCCCAGAAGATAGGAACTATTATTCCCATTTTAGTGGGGGAAAAAAACCTGAGGCTTGAAAGTTTAAGTAATTTGCCTATAACTAAGGAAAAAAATGAGCTCTAAGAACTTCAGTTTGCATTGTACAGCCAACAAAAATTAATGGCCATGACACTCCACCCCGAAAATCCTGAAGAGTATAGTTCTCGTGCTTAGTCCCCATTTCAACACAGGCTGAAAAATGTAGCAAGTCCTCACGGAAATTTCAGTGACGGACTCTTGCTGTTGAACTTCTAAAGGGTCCTGTTTCTCTTTTCACGCCCAGTGGTGAATGTTAAGTGCTCGTTCTGGAACTATCCAGATCACACTGCACAATGCTCACCCCTCGAAATCAGCTCTCCGTTCAGACGAAAGGAAGCAGTCATCACTCTAGTGTCAACACGGGCATGCTGGTGGATCCTGGGTCTTAGCATGGGCTAAACGGAGGCCCTGGAATCGCCATTCTCTTTGAGTTCTCTCAGGTGGGCCACTTCCATTCCCATCAAAACAGTGGGAGACAAAAAAATTCATCAGGAAGTGTGTTGCAATTTCATAGACTGACAGATGGAGGCGTGAGGCAATACATCTTTTATTACTTCCCTTGACAGCTACAGATTGCATGCTGAGTTTAACTGGGCTGACACATATTCTGCAGCTGTATTTTTGAGAGAAGTTTTTGGACATTTTTCAGACTATCACAAAAATAAAGCACCTAGGTATGGAAAGAAATTTCCTGGTAGTTCAAAGAAAGCTTCTCCCTACTGCTCTAAATACTCTCTCTAGCCACAAAACCCTAACATAGGCCTTTCAATGCCTGGTAATTTATTTTCTCACATGGATAGGCCAGCCTACATTAAAGGTTTCTCCTCTGTTAGGTTTATAAAATGATTTGTAATTAGTGATTCTATAAATAAGGGAATGTAACTTTCTTTACTCAAGCATCAGGCTTCACAAAGGACTACATTTATGTCATACACAAATAGTTTGAGATGATTACACTTGATTCTAAATTTTATTTTCATAGTTAAAAAACTGAAATTGTGGGGCTGGCCTTGTGGCCTAGTGGTTAAGTTTCTACGCTCTGCTTCGGCGGCCCAGGGTTTCACCAGTTCAGATCCTGGGCACGGACATGGTAACACTCCTCAGGCCATGCTGAGGTGGCGTCCCACACAGCACAACCAGAAGGACCTACAACTAGAATACACAACTATGTACTGGGGAGATTCAGGGAGAGAAGAAGAGAAAAAGAAGATTGGCAACAGATGTTAGCTCAGGTGCCAATCTTTAAAAAAAAAAAAAAAACAACACTGAAATTGTGCTGCACCCTTATGGCAGCTCTAATTATCAAGGACCTGCAGCTTAGAGACGCTGGTTCTTTACTAGCCAGTAACACTGATGTGACATCGCATTTGATGACAGAGCCTGCCCACCACACTCACACCTGATAAGCACACTGTGTGGATTAGAGAGTTTTCAGAGAAACAGAAGAAAAAATCATTTTCTACCCTGTTTTAGATGCCACAGGTATATCAACTAATTAAAATAAGATTTCTCTGAAGAATGTGGGATGTATTTAGTGTTTCCATCAAATAATTATTCTGCCACGATCTGCAAGACAGAAACAGACCTGATTACATTTTTCTTATCTCCTGATGAAACTACCCCCAGTAGGGTACCAACAGGGTCCCCATCTCCCAGAAGACAGCTCTGACATAGAATATCAAAGATGGATGTGAGGTGATCATAACAATTAGGCCATATGGCCTAAAAAATGGTCATGTTAACACATTCACATTATATCATATATGGGAATAAATATAATTTATATGTGAATATATTTATAATATACTTAATTGTACACATACATTATATCTTAAAATATAACATCAAATTCCTTTATCTAAAACTGAAGTCTAGCTGACATACTACAATTTAATCCTGTAGCTTTCATTAACATCATGAGAAACAATGTGACCCCAATCAAGCCTTGATAATCCTTTAAGTTTTAAAAGCTTGCTTTATAGAATATATGACTTCGTCTTTTGGGAACCTAGATGATGACCAGGACAAAGTACATGGCTAATGGAGTAGATCTACAGAATGCTACAAACCGACCAAAACAACGTGGCTGCTTTACAGAAAGGAATGACACTCTGCCACAGAGTTAGAGCTGTGGCACCAGAGCTTGGCATCACAAGGAAAACAATCTTCTAAAATGCCCCAGGACAATATATTTGTGATGGTTAATCTTATCTGTCAACTTGACTGGGCCTCTGATGCCCAGATATTTGCTTTTGGTCAAACATTGTTCGGGGTGAGTCTGTGATGATGTTCTTGGATGACTTTGATATTTGAATTGATAGACTGAGTAAAACAGATTACCCTCCTAATGTGGGCGGATCCCATCCAATCAACTGAAGGGCTGAATAGAACAAAAAGGCTGACTTTCATGAGCAAGGAAGAATTCTTCCCACCTGACTAGCTTTGAGCCAGAACTTAGCTTTTTCCTGCCTTTGGACTTGAAATGAAACATCGGCTCTTCCTCAGTCTTGAGCCTGCAGGTCTTTGGACTGGAACTACACCATCTGCTCTCCTGGGTCTCCAGCTTGCTGACTACAGATCTTGGGACTTCTCAGCCTCCACAATCACATGAACCAATTCCTTATAATAAATCATACACATGCACACACATACAGTTACGTGTTGCTTAACAATGGGGACACATTCTGAGAAATGCATCCCTAGGTGATTTTGTCATCATGCAAACACCATAGAGTGTACTTACACAAACCTAAATGGTATAGCCTACTACACACCAACACACCTAGGCTATATGGTACTAATCTTATGGGACTACCATTGTATACACAGCCCATTGTCGACTGAAACGTTGTTATGCAGTGCATGACTGTATATTTACATATCATATATTTAATATATTAAATACACATGCACACATCTTATTGGTTCTTTTTCTCTACAGGACTCTAATAAAACATTATAAGAAAAAATAAAACCTTAGGTACATAGACACCAGTGAAGTAAAGCTGGGGACACCTCATTCAGCACCAAGACAACAAAGGGGAAGAGGCCACAGCAGCTGACAAATGGTGACACTACTAGAAAGTATGTGAAATTTGAAAATACAACATGCTTCAAATATACCTACTTGGTCAAAGAGGCCTCGAACAAGTCACCAAAAATGTAGATGAGATAGGATGGCAGGGAGTATTGACAGCGGGAAAGACTGAATAAGAGAAGCCCTACTCACAGACAATCATAACTTCTTTTTCCCTGAAAAAATTATCATTCACACAAATTTAAACAGATGTCCCCTTTCCAGTCTATGTCAACTCACGCCATTGCCCCCTCCCTCCAAGGCTAGAGCTTGACCACACCCACACCCCACTGCTGAACCTCAAATCCTTATCAAATATGCTAAGTAATAGCTAATCAAGCTGTAAAGAATTTTGCCTTTTCATTCTTTTTGATTTAAATGCCTTGGCATTCCCGAACAATCTTAGAAACTTTAGAGCCTGTGTTCGCACAATACTGATGCATACTTAAAACCAAACTTGTGATAAAGACCTGACTATCTGCTCAGGTTTTGGGATTAGTGCTCAGAAGTCTTTTATCCCATCCCCACCAAGCTCCCCACCAAAGTTTTCCATTTTTTTGTTTGTTTGTTTGTTTGTTTGTTTTTTTGGAGGAAGATTAGCCCTCAGCTAACTACTGCCAGTCCTCCTCTTTTTGCTGAGGAAGCCTGGCTCTGAGCTAACATCCGTGCCCATCTTCCTCTAGTTTATACGTGGGACGCCTACCACAGCATGGCTGCCAAGCAGTGCCATGTCCGCACCCGGGATCCAAACCAGTGAACCCCGGGCCGCCGAGAAGGGGAACGTGCGAACTTAACCGCTGCGCAACCGGGCCGGCCCCCTAAAGTTTTCCATTTTTTGCTGGCTCAGTACTTATAGTTTGCAGGAAAGAAGGCTAATTCTAAAATAGGTATGTAGCCTGGGCGGGGCTGGCCTCAGTCTTCTGTATATTTTTGTGCTTTTCCTGTCCTTGCACATCTCTTCTTCTCCTACTTTAAACGTCTTTTCTTCCCAGGGGTTAGGAACAAAGGTTCTAGAGTCAGACTGTGGGACTGAATACTCCTCCCAACACTTATTAGCTGTGTGTGGCCCTGGGAAAGTTAATAACTACCTCCTTGTGCCTTAGTTTCCTCAGCAGCAAAATGTAAAACATCATAGTGTCTGGCATGTAGGATTGTAAGGATGAAATAAATTCAAGTACATCAAGTTCTTGAAGCTGTGCCTGGCACGTGGTCCACGTTAGAAAGTCAGCCCTTACTAACCCTGTGGATGCTCTTAGCTATTCTTCTGGACCCAACAGGTGCTAAGTTGCTTCTGGTTCTTTCATAGCACTTACTGTGCTGTAGAGAAAGCACCCATTTACCAGCCTGCGTCCCCTCAGACTGGGCAGGAATCATACTTGTCTTTTTCATTATCTTTGCCAGCACCCAGTGTGCTGTTTGGCACACAGCAGGTACTCAATGACTGTGGAGTGAGTGTTCGAAGGGATGATCTATTCTAACAAGGAGAATGTGGTACCTAAGGGTTGCTGTTTATGAACGGCCATGGCAAAGCAGTAAAGTGAAGTTCCAGTTAGAATTCTGCGAAGAAACATCATTCGTCCTTTTGGTATATGACCAGGTCTGGGGATTTTTAATTTGTCTAAATTCATTTGCTTTAAAATCTTTCAAATAAAGTCACTTTGTTTACAAACTTGTCCCTCTTAATGGCACAGAGAAGTAAGCATAACAAAGCTGACTGAATCAATGTTTCTTTGGTCCCAGGGGACCAAAATTCTGGAAATATTTATGAGCAAGCTCATAAGGTTGCATTTAATTATCAACTGCACATAACGCATAACTGCTACTATCCCAGAGTCATTAAGAAAGGTCTTTCCAAGTACAAACAAGGGCAAAGCATCAACAGATCCAGGACAAGGCAGAAGTAACAACTGCAGTATTGAGGCCTGGCTCCCCAAAATGGAACTCCCCTTAAATATGGAAGGGAAAACAAGATGACCAGAAGACTAACCTGCTCCCAGTTATGTGATCTGACCTCAGTTTCAAAAGACCTTCTGTGGAAAGTACTCTTCTCGTGAAACATTCTGTTAAAAAGCAAGCCCCTGAGACACAGTCCTAGTTCCTCTGAATAAGCCCCAAGGTGTTCACTGAGGCGAGACAGGAAGGAGAAGACAGACAGACAGACAGGTGTGCACGCACGCATGTCCCGTTCCAGACACAGTTAAGAAACTCTGAGCCTGAGCAAAAGCCTGAGCCCTTTTCCTGTGTGATTTCTGTGACTCCCATATGAAATATGCACAGATGTTTCTGTCAGATCACAGATGTCACCATCAGGTCAGTTAATAAAAGCCATATTCTCCAGTTACGCATAAAGAAAAACATGTAAGAAAGGAACTCAAACATGCTAATACTCTGTAACAGAAAAGAATAGCTGAATTCACATTTTGTTTCCTGGCCACATACACTTCTTACTTAGTAAAAGGAATTTGGGAAGATGAGTCTAAGTTCACCTGGCTACTATTTAGAATGAGGAAGGCTGAGGAGCCTCCTGGATAACAGTACTTCTTTGTGGTGGGAAAACAGCGCACCTGAATCGGATATTAAGTGAAATGAGTTACTCCAAAAGAAAGATTCCTGAAAGGTTCAGCTGGTTTAGTGATACAAAAAGTGCACCGGGGAGCAGGCACCCCACAACCTACTCACCACAATATCCTCAGGGAACGTGTCTCTGCTGAAGGAGCCATCATCAAACACGACCTCGTAGAAGGTCTGCGAGGTCACGGCCATCACTCGGCAGCTGTAGTACCGGGTGTTCCGATGCTTCGTGATGACCGTCTGGCCCACGGAGATGCCCTTCTCACCAGCCTTGGACTTCTAAAGAAGAGGCAAGAAAAAGGAGAGAAAATAAAAGAAACATTTATTTGGAAAACAGTCATTGACTTGGTCATATTTTTTTAAATTTTTTAACTTTTTATGGGGAATAATTTCAAACTTAAAAGTTGTAAGAACATGAACGGTACAAAAACACCTATATACTCTTTGACCCTTTACCTGCACTCATCTATTTTTATCGATTGCTATTAACATTTTACTATTTCCTTCTTTTGGCATATTCTTTCTATGTTTTATATATGTATATATGTAAATATATATGTGTGTGCATATATGAATATTAATAACCCCCTGAACCATTTGCAAATAAGCTACATACGTCATGGGCTTTTACTCCTAAATATGTCAGTGTGTATTTCCTAAGAATAGGGATTTTCCTTTACATAACCACAGTACAGTTACTAACTTCAGTAAATTTAACATTGATAAGATATTTTAATATACAATGCATATTCCAATTTTGTCAACTAAGCCAATAATGACCTGTATGGCACCAGCCTCCTCCCCTGCTCTCAAGTACAGGGTCCAGCCTAGAGTCGGGTATGGCATTTAGTTGCCACGTGTCTTTAGTCTCCTTTAATCTGGAACATTTCCACAGCTTTTCTTTGTCTCTTATGACTGTGATAGTTCTGAAAGATACAATTCTACCTCCCCATGCTTTTTCAGTGGAACATTTGTCTGATGTTTCCTTATGATTACATGCTGTTACAGATTCCTAGCCAGAATACCACAAAGATGATGTATTCTTCTCAGGACATCACACCTGGAGGCACATGATGTTTGTCTGTCTCTCAGTGGTGATGTTGACTTTGATCCTGGTCAACTGTGTGGTCCAGTTTCTCCACTTTATAATTACTATTTTTGCTTACAACTAATAAGTAATCTGTGGGAGAACCGTTAACACTATGCAAATATTCTGTCCCTATACACTTCTATAGAGTTAGCGTCCATTGATGAGTCTTGCCTGACCCAATCTTCTATGATGGTGGTGATATGCTGATTTTTCTCGCTCCAGCACTCCCCCCACACTTACTAGTTGACACTTAGCATTTGTTAAGTAAGAGTCTCCTTCTCTCTCCACATTCATCCATTCATCCGTCTGTGCATCCATCCATCCATTATCAGTTATGGACTTAATTCCTCTTCCCCCATTGTTTTAACTCATCTTTAATTATTTTCGTGCTCAGAGTATCCCAGATTTGGCCAACAGAAGCCTCTTCAAGCTTTTTCCTGTGTCTTTTAAACATCTTTTTTTTTTTTTACCAGTTCCCTACTTTCTGACCAACAAGATGTCCCAGGATCATCTTGCCCCAGCCCTGGATTTAGCATTTCCTCAAGGAAAGTGGGTTGTTTTAGAAGGCAGTGATATTAAAGACCTAGATCCAGGTGCTCAGGTGTACTTATTACTACAAGGGTATCTTTGCTTCTTGACTCTCTCAATAGACAGAGTAAGGAAATATATGCATGTATACACACGTATGCATACATATACACATGTACGTATATGTGTATAAATACGTACGTAGCTATGTTAGAAATTCTGCATCATGGTGATATCCCCACAGGGTTCTTTCTTGCCTTCCCCCATTCCATCTTTGCATGTCCTTACTTTCTCAGTGAGAACCTTGGTAAAACAACATGAACCCATTTACACATTTGCTCAATCCTAAAATACACCCAGCTACTTTTTGAAAACCTGTAGCAGAGCTGATAATTTTAGACAAGAAAAACGAGCTTGCAAGACAAACTACTTCATTTCTAAATTAAACACTAGGGTAAAGTTCAATTATCAATTCGATAACAGCTGGATAGTCAGGATGGGCTGCACGCTTCCCTAAGAACACGGGCATGAGTTGTAGACTCCACCTTTACTTCCTTTTTTTCTTTCCATTCCTCTCTTTCCACACATGTTCACGGCCTCCTGGAACACCACGACTAGGTCTCAGGGTGTACACATCATCTGGTGGCAGCATAAGACTTTGGGATAAAAGCCTTCTCTTGAAAATGCTTGGCAGAGTGCCTGGCTCACAGTAAGTCCTCCAGAAATGATTGTTATATTATGGGTGTTTTGTTTTTCAGGATAAGACTTTTGCTCCCCTTTCAGGAACTCCTACAAATCCATTCCTGCCAGGCAAAGATGGTAGTCAACATCTTATGCAGAAATCTGCTCTCCAGCTCTGGGACCCCTTTCCTCCCCAACTCCAAGTCTCATTCATTGATCTGATTCATTTGATGCCACAAGCTCTGACCCACTAGAAGAGACCCTGAATCAAGCACTTGGGAAGGTCCAGGCCCTTAGCTAAATGGGTCCTGGAAGACATGGTCTCATAATCACTAAGATACTAACATTAGTCTAACACATTGTCTACACCTCCAGAAAGCCAGGACTCATTAAATCCCAGTATTTCCCAGCAGGGGTATTTAGAACATCACCAGAAAATAAAGTGTCATCATTCAGCATATCAGTTCTATTAAAGGCTTTACCTTTTTGCCCTGAATTTCAAGAAAGGCTAAAACATCCTGTAGGGGACAAAGTGTTATATTTGATCTTTACCTTCCAGAAACCAAAGAAGACATGTCCACAGAGTCTTTAATTCACTAATTCCTTCAACAGTTATTCCTTCAACTTGTTATACTAGCCAGCGGGCACCAAGCACCTCTTCTGGTGCTGGGGACTCAAATATACAAAAACCACTAAAATTCTTGATCCCTGTTCCCTGAAAACAGGCCCACACAGGTATGTGCCATGAAGCCATCATAGAGATGCACGATGGAAGACTGATGGGATGTATTCTAGCACGCCATCTTGAACATGACTTTGTATTCATGGGCAGAATTAGGGCAGGAGGGCAATGAAGCACAGAGTGATGGGCATGAGCAAAGACCTAAAAGCAGGAAACAGCCTGTTCTGTTCTGAGAACTGTGAGAGGTCCTGCTGTTGTGTGGGAGGGGAAGAAGAGGTAGGAGGAGAGTGTAGAAATGGCCTAGGGCCCAGAGGTCAGGCTATGGGGGGAAGATGAGGGGAGGGCAGTTCTTAGGCCATCCTAAGGAATCTAGACATCATCCTGTGAGCCTATGAAGCCACTGAGAGGTTTAGGTACAGAAGGAAAATGATGCAGTTCTATGTGGCTACAGGTGCAGAAGGGGCTGGTGGAGCTTATTGCAACAGTCCAGGTGGGAGACGAGGGCCTGGAGTAAAGAACTGAGGACAAAGATGCTCATGATTTGGATAAGAGGCAACTCTCCCAAAAATGTGTTGCTAAGGGTCTGCTACTTGTAGAGTGGGCCCTGCCATCTAGTTTCTCAAATGCCTAACAAAACAAAAGGATATTTTCCTCCTTGAAATCATTCCCTAGTGAATGCTGGGTTATTTGGGAAAATTTTTTATACCTTTAGGTATAGTTAGGTGTGTAAACATCTTGACAAAAAACAACAGTAAGAAGCCTGTAGTGGTTTGAATGTGCTATGCTTGAAGTAGAAGTCTTTACTTTAACATCAAGGCCATAGTATGTGACATATGCTGAAATAATTACCTCGTTTCCTACCTCATTTCTCTGTCCAACCCATTTAAATATATCTAACCTGTCAAAGTAAGAGAAGGATTTAGAGGTAATAATAAATACAAACAAAGGGACAGTCTGCAGAGTTATCTAACTCCAAAATTAGGCCTATGACTGCTATGTAAGATTATAGGTTACCAGTAACTCTAGGAGGTGAAATCCACAACCTGTGTGGCCACACACAGTGGCTCTGAGCGACCTGAATTAGAGCCAAACAGAGCTTCATCTCAGCAACTCTCTTTGGTAGATGTACCTCTGTCAAACTGATGCAAAAATACTCATGGTCAGAATGCAAGTACTGTATTTTACTATATATTAGTTCCTTTTGCATATGTTATTACAACTGAAATTCATCCTCCAAGGAGACAATGGTTTGGATTTGAATTCTAAGCTGTTTCTTACTAGCTGTGTGATCTTGGGGATGTTTACTTAACTTCTACCAGCCTCTGTTTGCTCATCTGTAGAAGGGAAACAACTTACAATGACGGTTTGCTGTAAAACAGGATGAAGTCCACAAAATACCTAGCCTCACAGGCAGCTTGTTCTCAGCAAATGTTAACTGGCTTCATTTTAGGAAATGGAGAACATACCTAAGACCCTAGCCCCAGGTTAATAAACCACTCTTCCCTATTGTACTCAGCAATTGGCATGTATGACTGCTCAGCACCCTGATTTCATATGACAAGACTCAATCCAGCATCACCGTCATGCTCTCTGCCTCATCCACTCCTGACTCTAACTCTTGTCAAATGTGGGCACAAAGTGATGGTCCTTAGGAAAGAAGGCATAATGAGGTCTCCTCCCCGTCACCCCTAAAGCTCCCAAAGCCTTTGTTTACAAGTCTCTTAAAGCCCCGGCCAAATGTCACTTTCATTTACTGTCCCTCCTACGACAGGAAAATCCATGGGTCAGTGTCTTTTTATCCACGGCACCCAGCACAGCATGTACAACATTGTTGCTGCCAGACAAACAATGAACGAATAAAGGAATGAATGAACTAATCAATGAAAAGCTGAATGAAGGAAGTGTGAGGACAGGTACGGACACATTTTCAAAATGGGAGAGGACTGATTCTAAGCATTCACTGTTCAGAAAAGGGCAAAGAGACATAAAGGGGAGTTTTAGGAAGACGTTCCTCTCTTTAGGGGTGAGTAGGCATGTATGCAGGTTAGAGGGAGGGAATAAAGAAGGCTTATGGTGAAATTCACAGGGTGTGGAAAACGGAAGCAGCCAGTAAAGGGAGAAGAAAGGTGATACAGGCTTGATAGAGAAAAGGTTGACTCTAGACCACAACCATCTTTTTTCCTGCTTAGGACCTGAAATTTATGCAAATTGACCGGTTGGAAAGATGGCCAGCACACAAATTAAATTCACAGCCTTCATCTAAATAAAAATTTTCATAAGCTTCAAGCATGACCATTTCGTGGGGAGTACTAAGGAAAACAAATTTTTTTCATAATGCTATTTTGATAGGATTTCTGATTTATTTTTGCAGGAAAAATTTATTGACAAGCATACCCCATAACCGATTATACATCCTTAAAAATAATTCCTGTCAGAAAAGCCTAAGAATCTATTGATGTTAAGAATGTCACTTCTGATCAGAGAAGACAGACGTTATGTAAGGGGCTCCATCAGATTAAAGAAACAGCTATGGTATTTTGAAGATTAGTGTGCAGTCTAAGGTTGTGAAAGTCAAATTTTCTTTAACATGCACTAGGCAGAAATGAACAAACTGGTTTTTTTAAAAAAAATGCACAAATTCTTTTAAAGAAAAGCTAGAGTCAGTTTGAGATGCTGGGGATGTGAAAAAATGTTAAGTAAGAACATCTTCTAGAAATCCCACAAAAGCATCAAAGAGTTCCTGGGAAACAATAACACATCTAGAGTTTCCAACACACATCCATATACATGAGTTAATTAAATTCTCCCAATAACCTTGTTAGGTAGTTTTTATTTTCATTAAACAGTTGAAGTTCTTCCAACATGAGTACCCCGGCACCATCAACTAGGTGAATAAATGTGGAAAGAAGTCAGAAGAGAAATAAAACCAACCAGGAAGTGGGACTGATGGAATTCGAGCAGTTTCCTAAGGAAGTCACATTTTCTTTTTCTTTCTTTTAATTACGATTTATTGAGTACCACCTTTGTTCTACATACATTTTGAGGCACTTCTCAGATAAGAATTCATTTACTCTCCCCAGTATACTCACAGAATTGAACTAGCAACTTGGATTTGGAGCCTATCTGGTGATGAAAAATGCAGAATGTATAACTGCATATGCTCTCAGTTTTCATAATATTATATACACATGACACGCGCACACACTGCGGTAAGTTGCAAAAATGCCAAGAGTCTTCTCTTCTCCTTTTTCCCACATCCCTTACAATTTGACTTTACACCTCCTCCCATCAAGAGCTGGAGTCTATTTCCGCCCCCTAGAATCTGGGCTGGCCTTGTGGCTTAGCCTGCTTCGGCCAAAAGAACACAGCAGAAGTAATGATACACCAATTCAAAGCCTTTTGCTCAAGAGGCCTTGCACACTTCTGCTGTCTCTCTAGGGACCCTAGACTGTTGTGTGAACAAACTCAAGTTATCCTGCTGGCAGATGAGATATCACATTGACCAGAGCTGAGGCCCTAGACATGTGAGAAAACTCACACCAGAGAAGGCAGGATGTTCTGTAGCTGACCACAGATGACTGGGGCAACTAGTCTGCAGCAGAAGAACCACCCAGCTGAGCCCAGCCTAAACTGATGACCCACAGAATCACCAGCAAAAGAACTGTCATTGTTTTAAGCCATTAAATTTTGCAATGGTTTGTCACACATAAGATAATAGATATAAAAGGAATACAAAAAATATATATACTAAGCTGTTAGCAATGCATAGCTCTAGGTAACAGGATTTTATTTATTTGCTTCTTTGTCTATTTCTCTGTACTTTCCATTATGTATTTCTTTAATAATTCTTGAAAATACTAAATGTAATAAAATACAAGAGTCCGTGCAAGTTTCTAAATTCTTTTTTTTTTATTTTGAGGAAGATTAGCCCTGAGCTAACTGCTGCCAATCCTCCTCTTTTTGTGGAGGAAGATTGGCCCTGAGCTAACATCCGTGCCCATCTTCCTTCGCTTTATATGTGGGACACCTGCCACAGCATGGCATGCCAAGTGGTGCCATGTCCGCACCCAGGATCCGAACCGGTGAACCCCAGGCCGCCAAAGCAGAATATGTGCACTTAACCACTGCACCACCCGGCCGGCCCTCTAAATTCTTTAAATAACCAATCCACAATCAGATATACTCAATTGAGATGCTCAAAAAAAGCTGACGCCAAATTACTTAGTAAGAAAAGACCATCTTCAACATTTATCTTTCAGTTAATATGATATAAGAATGACTTGAGGAAATGAACACTTTGTAAAGTGGAATGATCCCAAATTTATGATAGAATTTCATCTGACTTACTTATATCTCCTATATTTGGGCCAAATGTGATATAACAAAACAGGCACCTTTATTCTGTTCTTATTAGTCAATACTAATTCCTAAGATATGTTGTTTCAATCAAATGAACAGATTTTATTCTCAGGTTTGAAGCCATATTAATTAAAAAAAAAAAACTCATCAAGTCTTTTTGGGACTCATTACTATACCTGTCCTTCCCATCACACCTAGCCACATCCAAAGGGCAGCACCAATAGTAGGATCCAATTGTTTAAATATAGAAGAGTTTTCTCTCCACTGGTACCATGTTGCCCTCAATCAGGTGTGGGCTTAGAAATTCAACAGGTCCTTATTACAAAGCTCTCCAACTTTCCTAAGACTCGACCAATGTTGAAATAAATGACCACACTTCAGAGAGAAGATGGCTAACCATCAATGATTACAACCTGAACAGGGAGAAGAAGATGTGCCTAAAACCTGGACTGGCTCATCAAAGATGAACCAACATCCAACAGGCTGACCCCAAAATGTTTAAAGCCACTGTTGACAGAACAGGATGAAAAAAATCATCATTCCTTACCTGATGTGTACTCTGCAGCATAAACTCTGAGCCAAAGAGCCAAGAACCAGCTGGCAAACAATGCAAAGAGGAAGAGTAATGCAAGGATGGACGTGCAGCGAAAAAGCAATGAAATACTTATGACAAGTAAGGCACACTGCTAGGTGCTGAGGATTAAAATCAAAGAATGAGAGAGTCCCTTCTCTCCAATAGCTCACTGGCTAGTGGGGAAGACAGACATGGCTGATCATAGTGCAAGGTAGTAAGAGAACCCAGAAGAGTGAAAGCAGGGGCCCTGTATAGAAAGCTTCACCCCAAGGAACATCGAACCAGGCCCGAGGGAGCCAGGACGCCCACATGTACACATGGCAGGAAGGCCACTTGACCCCTCTGGGTACCTTGTGAGCCTGTGGACCCCTACTCAGAATGATGTTTTTATTTTTTATTTTTTATTTATTTATTTTTTTTTAAGATTTTATTTTTTCCTTTTTCTCCCTAAAGTCCCCTGGTACATAGTTGTATATTCTTCGTTGTGGGTCCTTCTAGTTGTGGCATGTGGGACGCTGCCTCAGCGTGGCTTGATGAGCAGTGCCATGTCCGCGCCCAGGATTCGAACCAACGAAACACTGGGCCGCCTGCAGCGGAGCGCGCGAACTTAACCACTCGGCCACGGGGCCAGCCCCAGAATGATGTTTTTAAATGCATAAAATAAAACACACAAGATTACAAATGAAACTAATTATACTGATAAAACAAATTTGTGGTATATTATCTATGATTCTGTAATAATGTATTAAATACTAATATCTAGTGTCAGGTTTAATAACTATTCATATCCTAATTTCAAGTTTGTGGCGAGTGTGAGTAATATTTTGAGATCTCTGTTACAATGGTAAAGTCACTTTCTATTGTGGACAAAGTCACAAAACTGCTAGTGCCATCGTTGTCTATGCTTAAAACTGACAGAATTGTTAAATTCTAGCTAGGGTTTAGTGAAAGAAAATTGTAATTTTTTTCTCATCTTCTAACAGACAAACTTTTAAATGATAAAAGATTTTGTCACCTGGAATATTTAAAGGCACAGCAGTCAACCTTTTAATAACAGCCTTACAAAAATCACAACAATGTCGGGGCTGGCCCCGTGGCCGAGTGGTTACGTTCGCGCGCTCCGCTGCAGGCGGCCCAGTGTTTCGTTGGTTCGAATCCTGGGCGCGGACATGGCACTGCTCGTCAGACCACGCTGAGGCAGCGTCCCACATGCCACAACTAGAGGAACCCACAACGAAGAATACACAACTATGTACCGGGGGGCTTTGGGGAGAAAAAGGAAAAAATACAATCTTTAAAAAAAAAAAAATCACAACAATGTCATTTATACAATGGTGCTTGTATCTACTGTCAATAAAAGGACACAGTAATGAAATGAAACTCAATGAAGGCACCTTTGTGAAGGGTAAAGTTATGGAGGCTAAGTGGGTAATTTGGGGTGACCTAAACTGACACAGGAATCTAACTTAAATACTGAGATTGGAATACGCACTGCATTCTCAAAGATCATTTCTCCCTGAGTTTTAGACACAGAGCAGAGAGCAGTTACTTCAAGTTGACCTCTACAGGGAGGTCAAAGAGGGACAGAGTCCTGCATGGTAAACAGAAGGAAGATTCCTATGCTTGGGCAAGATGGATTTTCTCTCATCAGACCTGGCAAGGCTGATCTGTGTTCACACCTTGAAGGAGGGTCACCCACCATCACACAGGGATGTGTCACGGCAGAGAGATCACCTTGGGAAAATCTGACTAGGCTCTCCATCTATGTAATGATGTTAACAAAGCGTGTAAATCTAAACACAATCATGTACGCAGAAGCTCCTAGAGCCAGCAAGGCGGGAATGCTGAGGAAGAGAAGCTCAGTAACTTATCCAACGAACATGCCAAAAGCACACTTCCATTTGTATCCCATTGACCCTTCCACCTTCTCAACTGTATTATTTCTCCCTAATTTCTATGAATTCGTAACCTGTGAGATATTATTATTCTATTTTTACAAGTATCCATCTTATAAAAATTCCCAGAGGGAGTTGAGTAAATAAATTTATACAAACTATTCTTCTTTTATGAAACTTATGCAGCAGAAGTCACTCATCTCGATTTGCCTTGTAATAACGAAAGCTTTCTTTGTAAAATTACAAGAGCTAGGTAAAAATCTTCTACCCAGGAAAACCTAAATCCCTGGGGCTTCATGAAGAAATAATTGCTCTTACAGCACAAATGCCCATGCAGACTCATAAAAATGTCACAAGCATTTAATTTTCTACATGTCTGTTTGTTCACGTGTACTTTTATTTCTCATGGGTTTTCAAGTACAAACATATAATACAGTGGGAAATGGTGGTAAGCAGTTTCCCAGCTGATTTAAGGTCTTATTCACTTTAATGTCTGCAGAAGTATAACTAATAGGCTGCAGAAGATACTGAGAAAAAACTAATTCTTTTCCATCTGAGCCAAGAGCTCGCCTCAGAGGTAGCAGTCTTGTTCGAGAGGTAAGTGAAGAGGGCTGGGATGGGAGAAGCATCTTCCGACGCCTCACAGGGTTAACACAGGAAACTGCCAACAGGGAGGCACCACCTGCTTTCTATTCTGAAGAGAAGCAACTTCCTTCATAAAGAGCTGAGAGGAAAGCTCACCTCAGTTAGACTGGTGGAGCTGGAGGGCAGTGGCAGCGCCCCACCACTAAGATGGAGCCTGATGTGAGCTCCTCCTCAGTCAGGTCCAACCTCGGTAGTTGCTGGGGAACATCTGAGTCCCCGGATGCGGGCCCCCAGAAGCTCTGCCCTGGGCCTTTATATTTCACGAGCTCTTCAGGCTTCTTGCGGAGCAACAGCAAAATTTGGGGAGAGCAACAGATTCAACAAAATTTCAATCATTCACAGCTGGCTGTGTGTGTGTAGAAATCAACAAGGTGATTCTAAAATGTACATGAATGCAAAGGACTTAAAAATACTAAAAGCAATCTTGAAAAAGGAAACTGGTATTGGAAGAATTACAATTTGGGGAAAATAAGGAGGAAAAGCATTCATTCAATTATAAGGTAATACAACAATTTTTAAAAATTACCTTGGATGGGACATGTCAACAGAAAGAAGCAAGGGACACAGGGCATCATTATATGGGACTCCGACAAATGAGGATTTCTGAACCTCAACCTCAGAGACGGATCGGGTTAAAAATAGCTAAAATGTTGCAAAAATTTTCTTAACAAGGTAGCTCAAAGCAAAACAAACTAATTAAATGGTTTAACAGTTTTTCTGAGCCACCAAGAAGGAAGCCCAGGTAAATAACAAAACCATGTAAGCTATTCCAAGCCATAGTCTCAAGGTGGAAAAGTGACTGTCCAAACAGCACTGTCTAAATGAAATGCCATGCGCCCTGACTCTGAAATCCTGGAACTTCTGTAACTTTCAATGACTGTTGAACGTCTCTGAAGTTCCACTTCATCATCTGTAAAATGGATACAATTCTAACACCTACCACACAGCGTTGCTGTGAGGACCAAATGAGATAAGGTACTATGTATGAAAGCACACAGTAAACCATATAAGGCATTATATTAATATTAGCTATAGCTAGTACTTTCATTTACCTTATCTACATTGATACACTGCTCCCAACAAAAGGGGATGGTCGCCTTGAACAGGAGAGAAAATCAGGGTGGAATATAACTCTGTTCTATAAAGACTCACTACTTAAATGAGCATCAGAGAGAGATTGAGTAAGCACAAGCTTCCTATGTTTCCTTTGAAATTTCAGGAGAAAAGGCCAAAGGAACAGTGGAAGAAAAGTCAGCCAAAAGCTTTCTACTGCCCATCACAACAGCAGCAGGAGCGGTACAGATTCTGCCTAGCTCTCTCTTCAATGTTAATCAAAGGGAATAATCCACAGTCTTTGAAGGCCATTATTAATGAAGCAAGCTAGTATCCAACTGTTAGTCTGTCTAGTGTTAATTAAAGGCATCTAAGTGCCCAGCACTGTGCTTGAAAGACAGATGGGTAGGGTTCCTGTGGAGGCAGGAAGGGAAAGGAGAGACCTGGAGGCTCTGTAGCAGTAACACCTCCTTCCCAGTCATGCCTGTAGCCCCTCTGTTCTCTCAAGTAACACCCAAGGTACTTCTCAGTATCTAATAAGGATACTCTTGTTTTCTCCAAATACAAGATAAAGACACATAACAGAGTTTAGGTACAACTAAAAGTTGCTTGACAAGTGTTTGCAAATTTTCTAGTTTCTTCTAATTCCTAACAAATGTATGGGGAAGGGGGACCAATTTAACTAAAAGGCCTACCTAGTACTTGAGGAGGGACAAACCAAATGGGAAACAACGCATGAGGGTATGCAACGCCCACAAAGGAGAGGGTTCCACTTCTCCCTGCCTCCTGCCCCAAGCAGAAGCTTCGGAGTGCCAGGTCAACCTGGCTAAAATAACAATCAAAACAATGTTTCAGTGACAAATGTAGAAACAAGAATGTCTTCTGTTCCTCAGATACTGCTGTCTGTAATTTCACTGTCCCACCACACCCAGTGTGGGACAAGAAGACAAGAGAAGACGTATGATATCTCACACGGAAAACAAGTCACCTTGGGATAAAGAATGGTAAGAAACTGCCCATTTACCTGGAAAGGAAAGAAGTATTGACTCCATGTGAGAAATGTGTCGGAGCCCAGGATGGCTACCGGCATTCTGTGGAAAAGCAGGACAAAGAAGCTGAGGGATTCCCAGGCTGATGTGCTTCCTGCCAAGAGACCTCACAAGGCCTTTCTAGTTAATCCAGGGTTTTATATGTCATATTTGTTGAAAGTGGACATATAATGTAGACCTCGGGGATAGCCTTTTAGATAGAAATGTTGGAACTTATCTCATATAATTGCCTTTTCTATTGCCTGCAGTTAAGTCTTAAAAAGTTATACCTTCATTACACTTTGTCAGTATCTATGGATTTCATTATGACTGTGGCATCTAATTACTGTTTTCTACACGAAAGAATTGAAAATCCTGCCTCTTATGCTTTACAAGATGTTGGCATGTGAAATACCCTTTGCTCTCGTGTGTCTGTTACACATTCCATTTATATTTCTCTACTGTATCCATGGTGCTTGATTCTAACTCCAATGCTAAAATATGGGATTAGTGTCACTACTTAATTTTTTTAACAAGCTATCAGACAAAAATGCATTCCTTAATTTTTAAAACAAAAAAAAAAGAGTGTAAACTGCTGAAAAGCTTAAAATTCCCTGGGAACTGAGAAACACGAATTCTGTGAGAAAACACACCTTACCTATGCTAAAACATGTAACCAGATAAGTGGTCCTTGGAGTGGAAGATGATTTTCCTCAGTATGTGTGGTCCTGGATGTTGCCAAGTATCAGCTGGCCCACGTCAATATTTCTTCAGGCAGTTGGCCCCTCACAGTGGACCCCTAGGTCTGCTGACAGGTCCCTGAGTCCACGATGCACTTCGTGGCAGGAATTAACAGAGCCAAGTAGGAGCACACAACACTGACAAGTTTCTCCTGAGGATTCTGATGAGTCTGCTTTTGTGATAAAAACCAAACACCTGTACCAAGATGCAGATTTTTAAAAATCTTTTTTTAAATCAGGATTAACTTGCAGTTTTACAAGGCCAAAAATAAAAGTTTAGGCGAAATATTCTTTTATTTGAAGTCACATTATTACACATTTTAAGAGAGATGAAGATAGGAAAGGCTTGAACAAGAGATCTGATAATCAAGCCTCCAGAGAGGATGACTGTTAACACTCACATTAATAACACAAGGGGGGCTGGCCTGGTTGCATAGTGGGTGAGTTCATGCCCTCCGCTTTGGCGGCCTGGGGTTCGCAGGTTTAGATCCCGGGCACAGACCTAGCACAGCTCATATCAAGCCATGCTGTAGCAGCATCCCACATAAAACAGGGGAAGATTGGCACAGATGTTAGCTCAGCAACAATCTTCCTCAAGCAAAAAAAAGAGGAAGAGTGGCGACAGATGTTAGCTCGGGGCCAATCTTCCTCACACACAAAAGAAAACACTTAAGGCCTCAGGCCCCAACATGGCTTCAAAGTTATTTTAGGGGCTCTTTAGGCCCTAGGAGCAAGCACTGTCTATTTGCTGAATAAATAAGACGTCCCACACAACTTATGTCCTAACAGTTTTCAAACACATTTGGATATTTCTGGGAAATGCATTTGAAATAATATTCTCTCACTTGATCAGATTAAAGATAAGAAATCTGAGTCTGGAGAAAGGCTGTATATAAAGGCAGAGATATTGTTCTGAGCAATTTGGGAACTGACTCTGCTCTCTGCCCCTAGATGAGGATGTGACCTTGGCAACCCTGAGTCTGATTCAAAAGTGACTGCTTGCAAATTTTCCTTAAATGGAAAGGCCTAGACTGTTATGAGTAAATTCTTCCAAAATGGAGATGTAAACCTCTAATCTAGAGCAACTATATGGTAGCAAAACACAGCTTTTATTCAGATCCAGCAGCAGCCAACCCCATGCAGACCCTGTCCGACCAGGGACTGATGGACAGGAGGAGAGCCCGACCAAAGCATTCGATCTCTGCTCTGCCTGCACGTCTCCCCATTCTCATTAGTTTCTGTATCCGTGGCTGTTTAAAACTGGAATCTGCAAAGGAGGCATCTGTTACCACTTCACAACTTCAAAAGCCCCGTGAAACACTTTAGTATCAGAAGTAGATCTAAAACCACTGTAGCTGGTGCCTGAACTGAAACTGGTACGATGACCCTTACCAAGTGGCCAGACTTGGAAAAAGATCTGGAAAGGGGCGAAGGACAGAAGGGTAAGCTAAAGAATGACTCAATGAAGGCAGAAGAGCCTCTGGCCGGGACTCTGAGGTCACTGGGGGAGTTTCTGAGGAGGAGAGTGTCAGTGTCAGTGGAACTTCTCCTCTATGCCCCACAGCCAGGCCCAGCAGAAGGCAGGATGGCTCTCTCTAACTGCATGAGCTAAGAGGAAAGAACAATGGGATCCCCAAAGGGAACTAAGCCCAGGCCACAGGGAAGTGCTGGGGATCCACTCAAGCCCTTGTTCTCCTGACAGAAACCAGCAGGGACAAAAGCTCCACACTCACTAACCCCGGCCTTCCTGTGGATATGGCTGCAGAAATAGGGGTCAGAAACCAAAATGAGGGGTATTAAATAGAGGACAGAGGTTTGAAATGGGATAGATTTAATTTTCTTAAAATTAAGAAAAGCGCTGTCTTCCCTGGTCTTACCTGATAAAGTGAACAAGGGAAAGACTGGTTCCAAATGTAAATCCTCTAAAATGTCTGTGCTAATATTTCTCCTCCCTGGCAAACCTGGCCTTAACTTTCTGTCATCTGGGATAAACGGACTGAGATCTCAACAAAATACTTCTACTGATAAAGGGTGGGATAAACGGATTGAGATCTCAACAAAATACTTCTACTGATAAAGGGTGAGAGATTTCTTTTTCTAAATGTATGTTTGCTTTAGGAAGAGATCAGATTCAGGCCTGAATCACTGGAGATTTTTTTTTAATCCTCGCTAAGAATTTTTTACCCTAGACTTTTGCTTTGGTCAGAACTCTGTTTTTCAATATCAGTGCAAATTCAGCAGGGCATTTGGAAAATAACTTACGTAGGTAGAAGAAACGAACCATATCCAGATACCAGATAATTATACACAAGTTTGAGAAGAGTATAGTTGGTCATAACAAACTGTACTGAACAGAATGGAAGTGAGCAACATCCAAATTGTTATAGGAAAAACTACCACCACCGCCACAATTCCACCGCCAGAGAAACACGAAGACACCGGATCTGGGGGACGTAAGAGGGTTTGTGGAAATGGCACCATTCAGATCGTTGCTCGATGAGACGCTGGTTGTCTCTCTTAAAAGGATGGAAGAGAATCTAAAAGGGGACAGAGATGAGCTATGGAATTGAGCTCCAGACTAAAGGAAATGGAAAGGATGGATTCGACCCACAGCTGCATTTGACGTACCAGCCCTGCTGGAGCCAAGGCAAGCTCACCGGCATTACAAGGCCACACTGAAAGCAGACAAATCTCCTACATGGACTAATTCTCACTGATCTGGCTTTCTCTTGGAGATTTCTCTCTTTCTCCCTTTCGCTCTACATCTGATTAGTCACTAAGGCCTGTGAGTCTACCTTCGACGAGTCTCCAGAACCAACATGCTTCTGCTTACCCCCGATTTGGTCACCGTGGAAATCCAGTTCCCCACCTCCTCTCACCTGAGGAGAGCACCAGCTTCCTGACGAGCTTCCCGCATCTACCAGTCTCTTCTGCTCTGCAATCAGCCTCCACTTGCTCTCAAGATACAGTGTCCTACCACTGTCCTGAACATACACCTCCTGTGGGGGACCCTCGCCAACAAGATAAAGGAGGACTCTCTTAAGCTTTGCCTAAAGCAGTGGCAAAGGAGTCAAGAGAATGCCCTGGGACACAGGGATGAAGAGAAGTCTGAGGAGCTGTGTCCAGGACGGGAAACTCTTCAAACAAGACAATTAATAGCTTCTCCTGCCTGGTCTCAGCACTGTCCCTCTTCGTGTGTTCAGATGTATGTGTGCACATACGCACATCCATATGCAAGACAGCTGTTGGATAGCTTATGTTTGCACTCAATCAAGGGGTGGATCAACTATCTGTGGATCTTGCTCTTGGGGGGCCTCCCTAAAACAACCTCCTCCTCACCATGCTCCACCTCCTCTAGAAAGGACACACCTTCCAGCCCCTCATCTCATCTCTAAAAATGGATCCTTGCCCAGCCAAGGTCATTTCCCTAACTTGAAGAAAGAAGATAATTTTTTTTTTTTTTTTTTTTTTTTTGGTGAGGAAGATTGGCCCTGAGCTAACATCTGTTGCCAATCTTTCTCTTTTTGTTTAAGGAAGATTGTGCCTGAACTAACATCTGTATCAATCTTCCTCTATTTTGTATGTGGGACACCACCACAGCATAGCTGAAGGGACGGTGTGTAGGTCTGCACCCAGGATCGAAACCCGTGAACCCTGGGCCTCTGAAGTAGAGCACATGAACTTAACCACTATGCAACCAGGCCAGCCCCAAGAAATTTTTGATTTTAATTCAAGGACATATAAAAAGGGGCATTCCACTGTACACAATGCCTTCACTCTCTGATTACCCAACCGACTTCTCCAGTCTCCTCTCCCCCATCAGCACTTCTCTTCTCCCCAACCCCACCATAATCTTGACACATCCTAGACCCGAGCCATACTGAACTCTTCAACCTTTCCAGATAAATCAGGACTTTCAGAAGTTCATGCACATGCCATTCCCTCTACTTGAAACATCATTACTATTCTTATCTTTCCAGCAAACTCAAACTCTTCTTTTAGAACCAGCACAATTGTTATCTCTTCTATGAAGTCTACCTGACAGCCCCCAACAGAAACAGTGGCTTCCTTCTTTGGGTTCCCCATTTTATTCATATCTTTATTTAATCTATCTTATTATAGTAAGAGAGTATAGCAAGTAAGGGTCTGAGCTCTGAGTCAGACTGCCCAGTTTTGAAGCCACATGATCAAAGTGTTAACAGGAGCATCAAGAAGAAAATTACAGTCAGCTGCTACCTGTTCATCTATAAAAGGCTATAAACCATGATGATGCTCAAAAGGGTCAAATAAAGTATAGCTAAGCAAAGTCCTACCTACTGATATAAATTAACTAAATGCTGCCTGAGTACAAAAATATACTCCTATGACCCCCATCACAGGTCCAAGGAGCACAATACGGTGAAATGAAACATACATGTACGTGAAATGTAATTCTTGTCTTCAAACCAAAACGCCTATTGGAACTAATGGGATTAAAATTCATAAACCAGAGTCAGGGGCAGACTCTGGTAAAACAGGCTTTCAAGAATTCTGGAAAGCTAGAGGGAAATATTGCTCAGGTACGCATCTAAGATGTGAGTCTACTTTCTTCCCCTAGTAGATATGTGGTCGTGTTGACCTTGATTTTGGCTTAAGAACTAGGACAGCTGCACATTTATAAACGTTTTATTAAATGAAAAGCATGGATAAGCAGTTTTCCTGAATGGGTCCCAAGTATAAAAGTCTGTGGTACAGCAAAAATAAGTCTTTCATTGTAGATCTGGCAGCACCCTACACACAGGCAACTGCATGTGCTCATGAGGGGAACACGGCACAGGGAAAAGTCCTGCGATGATAGGTTGCGTTCACTCCCACCTGATCTGGTCAACTCATTTCTGAATTTCTGCTACATTTCTATGCCCTTGGCTAATTAAATGGGAATTTACGGTGGGAGTGAGTGTTTGGGTTCTTTCCCTATCAATCCATAATAAACCGGAAACACTGTAGACTCTTTTTATAATTAATGTATTCATATAAACGTGTTATTGATTTCTTAATGAGTTTTTTGTCATTATGTGTTGTCTCAATAACTGCTACTGAAAGAATAATATGTTATACAATATTCTCCTGTGATAAGAATAGTGATTCTAGGATTTAGAATTTAGGGACTTTGACCATCCACTGTTCCACATGCTGGTGAGGTGAGAGTTGTTTTTGCATAACCAAGGAGAGGTTTTATTAAGCTAGTGATGAGGGTATCCCCAGCCCATTACCACCCAAAGGTTAGTTACATAAGCACAGATTAATCAGAAGAGCTGCCTTGCTCTGAGCCCTTCCTCAGCTCCTGTGCAATGTGGGTGTCTGTCCCCTTCTGTCCTGAGCCATGCATAGTGATAGTAGAGAAGGAGTTGTATGAAACTTGCCTGGGCAGCTGGCCTGAGGACACAGAGGCCAGGAAAAAGAAGTCAGCAAGTACTGAGCAAGGACTCAAGTTCCATTACTAAGACGAGTGCCAGAAGAGAACATGAGGGATGGGCAGAGGGGCAAAATAACAAGAGACAAGAGAACCTTCCAGGGTAGGAGGTACCAAAACAGAAGCCAACATAACCACTATTTTCCGTTATCCACACCAACACTGCCTTTAAATAAGATGCACATGTAGAATATCTCACATAGATTTGACATAAAAGATGCTCGACAAATACTAGTTCTCTTTCTTCTCCGCTAATCCCATCCCCTGCATTAGAGAGTTTTCAGCAAATCTATACCAAGCAGCTTCTATGAATGGCCAAGTGCCAGTTACTGGAAATAAAAAGACAAAATACTAGTTAATCTAGTTATATCTAGTTAAGTAACCTAGTTAAAATAATTTTGAATAAAAAAAATAAACAAAATAGCAGGAAAAAGACTGACCACTTAGGTGTTTTCTCTATACAAATTTTTCCTCTTATTGGAGTTGGTGCCTGCCTCCTTGTTAATAGCCACAACTTAGAAAACTATGAAGGAAACTAATTCCTCAAATGTCCTATTTTTCGAGAGGAGGAGGGTATTAAGGATAAAAATGATGTACCTCATAGGAGATACTGTATCAAAGAGGCCTTGTTCATTGCAATGAATTAATGCACAAAGCACAAGTGATTCTGGTGCTCCTACCCGCATATATGGAATATTCTAATCTAATACAAAGGTTTATTAAAGTAATTTTCTTGGAGAAAAATCTGTGCACGCCATCTTTCTCACATCCATTTCCCTCAGTTACCTAGGCGGCCCTTCCACAGGACGCTTGTCCAGTTTACTCAGGTGTGAGGAGACGGCCCCCATGACGGCTGTACTTTGCAGGAAGTATACAATTTATGAGTAATAGCCCACTGTTTGCTTTGGAGAAGAAATAAGTTTTGAAGGCCCCCAAGTTCAAAACCGTATTACTATTTATTGTACATAGCTCTTTGTTTTTTCCTTACAAACATCTGTGCAACAGTCACATAAATGGGTTAGGAAGACATCCAATGGAACCTTCAGAAGTAGAGTCAGAAAATAGTTCACACTGGATCACGGCAAAGGGTGGTCAAGCACCACAACACTACACACACAAACACATGTGCACACACACATGCACAGAGGAATAAAACCTTACATTTGAAAGATAGCAGATGCCATAAAAGATGTTTTTGACAAAAACACTGAAAAATACATACTAAAATTTAGATTACATAACAGAGATTAGCCGTGCACTCCATTCTATCTTTAAAAATTTGAAAGCTACCTACTTTTTCAAATATTACCTTTCTAATTACAAAGTGTGCTTACTGACTGATGGAAGAGCGCATGATAATAAATCAGATGAAATTTTTATACCATTATGCAGAATGATTTTACACCCACAGCTTAGTAACATTGAATAAGCTATATTTAAAATAATTTATGGCATTAAAGGAAGAGTAGAATTTGACTTAAAATGGTCCTTTTTTATGCAAAAGGCAAATAATTGGAAGAAACAAAAAAATAAGGGAAACAAAAACCCGCAAGTGAATAAAAATGGAGATCCTACTGAAGTAACTGCAGCTTTGTACTTCATTTCACCCAAATTGTACAGGCATCCTCTCTTCTGGAAAACGACTGTGTCAGGCTGCCAAGTTAGCCTGGACTTTACAGCATTCGTTGCTATGATTCAGCAATTGCCCATAACTCCCACGTAATCAAGGAATGGTTGACAGCATAGACAAACCACAGTTCCGACTGGAGGGAGCATGTCCCCTAGCATTCATAGTTTACACAAAGAGAAATACTTGAATGAATCTGAACTTTTTTATGCTTGAAAAGGAAAGAACATTTAATGCAACAGGGGCAATCACAACGTTCTTAGCCAAAGTCGCCAGATTCTATGAATTCCCTCCAGTTAGTTGTCAAACATTTTGGGGAGGAATCCATGCTTGGAGTCTAATTAAAGAATAATGGATAAGTAATAGCTGTCAGGAATATATTTCAGAAATCCAGTATTCACAGGGCTTCCCCCTAGAGGACTTTGCAAAGGTAATTTACGAACATTAAAATTTTTCCCTCATAGGAAAAATGGCCACATGTAGTGTTGTAAATTAGATCATGTTTTCCCCACCCTTTACAAAGTACACCAAGCTTAAAGTGCGTCTGCAGGGCAGAGGAATTTCTAAATCACCTCAAAGTCAAATATTTTCTTTTTCATCATCATTTATGAAACACATTAGTAACATAAACCTGACTGAGCCACACGTCATCGTTAAGAGGAATGAGGTCCTGATTAAACACTTGGATCTCTTTAATAGCAACTTCAGTATAATCATCAGTAACCACAGAGCTGTGGAATATTAAAATAGGAATGTATGA
Source organism: Equus przewalskii (assembly GCF_037783145.1). Lineage (NCBI taxonomy): Eukaryota > Metazoa > Chordata > Mammalia > Perissodactyla > Equidae > Equus > Equus przewalskii. The sequence continues at coordinate 26,531,271 of NC_091852.1, read as the reverse complement.
TCTCAAGCATAGCTCTAGATGAACACCTCTAGCACCATTCGAGATTTGGGGTTTGGAATTCAACAAATAATAGAGTATGGGCTGAAAAGGCATTTACAGTCCAGCACCTGCTGCTCATTAACTCAGTCTATTTGGGCAGGGAATTGGAGTGCTCTGAACTTGGGGTTCTTATCCTTGAAGCCGGGATAACACTACTCACGGGGCCCAGTCCACGTAGGATTGCAGCACCAAAGCCAGCAGCAGCAGCAGTAGTAGTAACGCAACTTTCATTTTCTGGAATGAAGGGCTTCTCCGTACCATGGACTGGGAACAACACGGTGAGGTAAGCACGCTGTTTTTGTAGGTGAGGAATCTGAGGCTCAGAGATAAGAACTTGCACAAGGCTGCACACGTGTCACTGGCAGAATCTGAGTGTGAACACCAACTACCTTGACTCCAGAGGTCATGACCTCGTTCACATCTCAAAATGCTTTCCCATGTGTCATCTAATGAAGCAACGCTATTGACTGCAGGTTGTAAATGGCAAAGCATCAAATAATGCAATGCAATGTATCATTACCGTATTCTTTTAAAGTTGCTAAAATGTATTTTCGGTTGAATACATAATACTATTCTTAGCAAGAGCCCATCGACTCAAGAAACTAAGGAAAAAGCATGAATGAATATTCAACTTGAGACCTAAAACAATGGAAAATAACTTTGAAATAGATGTGACCATTGGTGATGTCACTTTGTACATCTGCACATTCATACACATCTGCACAGAGCCCCAACCCGCAAACATCAAGTATCTCTCAAGACGCCAATGGAAATTAAATCATTAAAAAGCAGAGAGATTTGCTGGGAATAGGTCATGGCTCCCCAAGCCCATACTGAGACCTGGCAGGCTGCTCCTGGGAGCTTATGAGAGACACAGGCCAAGCATGTTAGGTTGCAAACATCTGTGGCCAAGCCTCCCAGGGGATAGCAAAGGGCAGCAAGTTAGCAAAGCTGCGGTTGACATGATGTTTAGGTTCCTTCTTGACAACCAAAAACAATTCTGATGAACTGGAAAGCTAACAAGGGCATAGCAATCATCTCTATATTGTCATATTTTTTCTCAGTATTAAAATAAAGGAAAGATTCCATTCATCAAGGACAGGTAAAGCAAATTATAGTTAAATTCACATGTTATTTAGTTGTAAACACTTTTCCAAGAAATATGTTCAGTCCTGAGCAAAATGGAAAAGGCAGGAAAAAACTGATCTCCCTCCTTCTCTTCTACATTTCTGCTTTTCTGAGATTGTCCTCACCCCTCCCAGGGCCTCCATGCTGTCCCCAGCTTCTCCCATCTCAGGTGGCAAGGCCACAAGCATTCAGGATCAGCCTCCCTCTCCCTTTACTGTGTCGCTGCTCTTTGCTTCTTCTGGAGGAGACGAAACAGAACCCCAAGGCCAGATTGCAAAAGTGCACGGATTAAACACTGCATGATCTCAGGTGGTGCTTTCACATCACTCCCTTCCCAGAAACGATCCTCGTCCTGGATATGTGCAGTGCACAATCTGTCCAACCATACTCAGCAGCCCTGTATACAAATCCCAAACCAAACAGGCATAAAGAGTTTCATTCATTCATCTGCTCATTCACTCATTCAACTCAGTAAATATTTACTGTGTCTAGTATGTGCCAGACACTGATGGGTCTTGGGCAAATACTAGTGAATAATAACGTACAGTCCCTGCCCTCAAGGAACTCAGGGTCTGGACATGTCAACAATGAGTAACATTACAGAGCAGAGCATGCTAGCCCTGGAAGGGGTACAGGAGGGAATTCCTATGGAGTCTTGGCATCAGGGAAAGGAGAGCAGGTCTTACCACATTTGGGTTGACCTTATGTCGAAAACATGTGATGTTCACGACGTATGGCCAGTCGTCAGGCTCCATCAGCACCCCAGCCGCATGAGCACATGTAACGTGGAAGGAGGCTGGGCAGCGGCCATAGGAACACTGGATACAGGCTCCAGAGACCTTCTTTACCCGGTGTCTGCAGAAGATGCATTTCTGAAGGGTTAAAACAAAGAAGAGCATCAATTCCAACTCTGTAACTCAGCCAATTTCCACACTTTACAGAATAATAGCTATTAGAGATGATTCATCAATAAGTCTTGACCCTCCAGGGGCCCCAGTGGTGACAGTGACTGTGGCAATATAAGCTGCGTACTTCAAGGAAACACACGACTGTGGCCACATACTACCAGACACATGTTGAAACACTTCTTGTGGTTAGGAAAGCCAAACCTTTTGCACATGCTTCTCTAGGCCCGAGCTGAGGAAAAGGCCCCAAGGGTGCTCCTGTAAATCACCCATGAATGCTGAAGCCACTTCTCTTTTACCTCCCACATACAGGTCTCTCTGTACATCAAGCGATAGAATATGGGTTTAGAAGACAGGCACATACTCGCCTAAGTTAGAGGAGGTCTTCAAAAATACCCAAATAGCACACAGATGGGCTACATCTTCCATTTACAAGGAAATGGAAAGTGTTAAATGGTCCAATGTGGAAATGAGGAGCTCAAGTGTTTAATAATCCAAATCTGAACCCTTCATGACTGACACAAAAATATGCCTCCCAAAGTGAGAAAATTGAAAATCACCCCAAAGGGCACCATTCTGGTGAAGATCTATAGCTGACTATGCCTGGGGAAGAGAGCGAAATGAAACAGCAATGATGATTACCGCAATCCAAAAATTAAATTGCATACAATTAGCCCTAAACACCATCAGTACATTTGTCATGAGAGAAAGGAAAAATCTAACAGCTTCACTAAATGTAAGATTTGTGAACTAATACTTGAGGGGTGGCAGAAAACGGCTGCAGATCAACACAGGGTCAGGTTTGGAAAGCAGAAGAAACAGGATGACCAAAAAGCTCGACTTTTCATCCCTAAGGGTAAAAAAGGTCTGCAGTCTGAGCAAATACTGGTGCAACTGCTCTTCTTTTACAGGTACCTTTTCCCTCCTGGGACAAAAAAGGTACTTAAACTCCATGCCTTTGGGGGACCGTAATATTTTATCACAGACCTGCAAGAATCAATGTGCACTTGACTTCTAACTCCTCTCTGCCCTCACATCTGATCAGAGACTTCAGTGTTATAGATTCTGTACCTTAACCCTGCTCTGATCTCTCCCTACCCATCTGTACCAGCGCCACTGCCTCTGCCCACGGTGTCCTGCCCAGCAGAGCAACGGCCTCCTAACTGGTCTCTCCAGCTTTTACGTCATTCCATTCACTTCATCTTCCCCAGGCCTGCCAGAATGATCTCTTTACAACATAAATCCCATGTCACACCCCTGCTTGACGTCCTTCGATGGCTTCTCCTTATCTCCAAGACATTACAGAAAAAAAAGAAGAGCATGAGATAGAAGAGGAAGCTGCTAGAAGGTCCCTCATGGTCCCTCCAAGTAGTCTTATTTCTTACTACTCCACATAAGGGCCCTACACTCTGGGCATTTAGCTGATCTTCCTATACATCTGGATTCAACGTACAATTAACCATTTTTAAGTGGAAGTTAAGGATTTGGCTTAGCTGATTAAGAAATTACAGAGAGGGACTGGCCTGGTGGCGTAGTGGTTAGGTTTGCGGGTTTGGATGAGGGTGCAGACCTGCACACTGCTCATCAGGCCATGCTGTAGTGGTGGCCCACGTACAAAAAAATAGAGGAAGCCTGGCACAGATGTTAGCTCAGGGACAATCTTCCTCCAGTAACAAGAGGAAGATTGGCAAGAGATGTTAGCTCAGGGCCAATCTTCCTCATAAAAAAGAAAGAGAAAGAAAGAAAGAAATTACAGAGAGAGAGTGAGAGCCACAGAACTAAAACAAAATCCATTATATTCTGAATAAAAGCATTACTTAATAACCTATCTTGACATTTCTTTGGCAATTCTTGGTATCAGTTTCAATACATTCTTGGTATTTTTTTGGTATTTTGGTATCTTTTCGTCCATTTCAATCATTTGAAATGTGATGGCAGACGTAATAGCAAAAACTCATATCGGGAGCCCCAGGCATAATCAGAGAATCTTTTAAGAGCCTAATCATACTATACAGAGGTCCGTGTTTGAATAAGTTCAGATACTGACAGATGTATAAAAGGAGAAACTGTTTCCTATTTTCTTCATTAAATAGGATTTTTTAAGAATAGGAAAGAGTATTATGACTTAGCTAATTAATGCATTGGTAACTTTCAGCCTCTTGCACCACTGACTTCCTCATTAAACAGAGGCCTTCCTGAAAGGGGGAAGAAGACAGAGAGAATTCCCTTCAGCCCAGAGAGGAACCAATCTTTGGAATTTAGTAAGGGAAGTGTCCTCCTTTCTGAGGAAGACCAGAGGTGGTCACTTCTAAGGACAGAACCAGCATCCTTAGAAAGTCAACCTAACTGGAGACTATTGTAATTCCATGCTTTGGAAGATGTTAGTTCACAGAGTGCAATTTTGAGTTAAACAAAAAAAAATCTGTTCTTGCAGAGATAGAGAACTCCACAAAGTCTAGCAGGAGGGCCATTCTATAAGCTGAAGTACAGTCTACATAGTACTTCCTAACCCCATTTTCAGTTGCTTGCTACTAAACCAGTAGTTCTCTACCCTGGCTGAAACATCTGTGGCAATGTGACACCTACACATGTCTGGGCTACAGAATTTAATTCGGTAGAGCACCGACTAGGACAAATAAGACACTTCTTAAGAATGTGACAGTGGAATAAGCACTATGAAAGAAGTAGGGACAAAATGCCATACGGAACCAAAATGACTGGTGCAATGAGCCCTGCTTGGGGCAAGAGAGGGAAGAAGGCTTTAAAGAAACACAATGACTGACTGGATCAAGATGGCAGACTTAGCCCCTGCTACCACCGCTCCAGCCCCAAACCCTAAATAAAGATATAGGAAAAAGAATGAAACCTTAGTAGCCCTGACTAACAAGAAAGGGTGCAACTCACTCCAAGGACCAGATCCGCAGCGAAAAGCTATGAGTAGGTATCTCGGAGGCAGAGTTCTGGCAAGAACAGTGCCAAGAGTGGAAGCGAATTCCTAAAAGACAAGCTAGCCACTGTTGGGCCAGCCCCATATCCCACCCTGCCCACGACCATCATTATCAGGTGAGGTTACCTGATCTGTTCTGAATCTGCGTCCTGCGATCTGACCTATCACTCACCAACAAGACAAGTGAGTTCTCACTGGGCTGAGGAAAGAGCAAGTGCACCCAAGACGTGCAATTAAAATACCAATAGATACTTTAAAAATTACAAACATTTGAGGAAAACTAACGATATGAGACAGAATATACAAATAGAAGAATATCTGACTTAAGGAGTCAGGTAAGTGGAAACAGAAGACAAGTTTAAAAGAGGTACAGTACGTATTATGATAGAGTCCAAAATACATCCCATCAATTTTAAAAAACAGTAACAACTACATAGTCAGCTCTAAGAATTAAAAAATATTATTATCAAAAAAAATCAAGATGTGCTGAACATTAGAATGGATCTCAATGAAGATCAAATGAGCAACTGGAAGACGGAGCCCAGAGATTGTACAGAACATAGAAGAAAATATCAGAAAGAAGGAAAATGGAACACAAATGCTAAGCAGTATGCAGAAGCAATCCAGATGTTCTATTATCTTTCTAAAAGGCATTCTAGAGAAACAGAAATAGAGAAAATAACAGAAATTTCCCAGACATGAAAAAAAGCCCAAGTAAGATTAATTTTTTTAAAAGATCACCTAAACACATACTAGACACATCTTAGACCTTCAAATAAGAAGAGAAAATCCAAAAATCTTCCAGAAAAGAGAAACTTAGGTTACCATCAGACCTCTAACCTGCAACAGTGAATGCTCAAAGACAATGAAACGACGTCTTCCAACTTCTGGAGGAAAATTAAATTTGGTCTATATCTGGCCTAATTATTGTTCAAATGTGAGGGCAAATATAATTATTTTTTCTTTTCATTTTCGATATTCAAGGATCAGAAATACGCATGAAGAAGTGAAGAGCAACCAAAATGCTAAATATGTAGATACATCTAAATGAATATTGACTTTATAAATAATAATGATGATGTCTTCCGGGCTTTACATACAGAGAGAATTTAAATAGATGACGATAGCAACATATAAGGTGGAAGTGGTACAACTGAAGTTTAAAATGTTCTAAAATCTTGAATTGTCCAGAAAAAGGATAAAAGAAAAAAACAGTAAAAGGGAAAATAACAAATTCAAACAAAGACAAGAAAAGAAGGACATGGAAACAGAACAGATAGGAGTAAAGGGAAAGCACATTGTAAATTGGTAGAACTAAACCCAAATATATCAGTAATTATGTTACGTGTAAAAACACAAAACTTTACCTTACAGACCAGGTGTAGCAAATTTTTCTTAAAGTGCCAGATAATAAATATTTGAGGCTTATGGGCCATACAGTCCCAGTGGCAACTACTCAGCTCTGCCACTGTGCTACAAAAGCAGCCACAGATAATCCGCAAAGGATGGGTGTGGCTGTGTTCCAACAAAACTTTATTTACAACAACATGCACACCCCTTAGTTTGCTGACCCCTTCTATAGGCCATGGGTCTCTATTTGAAGTCAGTAATTCTATCATTTCACAGCTTAACTATGTAAGAAAGATAATCTAGCAGCAAGGTGGGTAAAGGACAGACTGGTGGGAAATGAAACTATTAGGAAGCCACGGAAAGAAATAGAAGGCAAAGGATAACGAAGAATTGGACTAGGGAAGTGGCTATTAGTAGGAAGGTAAATTTTGAGTGTTTTTTACTCTTGTTAGCCTTTATTCACAGAGATTCTCTATCTTCCTCTAAATAGAGCTACTCACTCAAGGTCAGGGTTGGACAGCTGTCTTCTGTGGGAAAGAACCTCTGTAGCAGCTGCCTAAAGTCTTCAAATGGACGAGGGTAGAGGCGACATCAATTTCTAGAGGGACAGGGATTGAAGGGAGCTTGTGAACAGTAAGATTATCGCACATTTAAAAGCACGGAAGGTTCAGAAGGACAAGGCCATTCTTCCGGCAGTTCAGTGTCTGAGGTCTCAGTGACCCAGTGGGAAAGGGATGAGGAGCCAATTTCTGGGTGACAATTAATAAGTAAAGGAGGTTAGAGAAGTCAAATGAGGCACCTGGAGAGCGGCCACGTTGGGTGCTTTGGGACAAAGTTGAGGAGGGGCTGACATCCAGGGAGACCAACACAGCATAGCAGGAAAATGCTGACACAGATGACACTAGAGAGTGACTTCAAGGTGTCATTCTCCTTTACGGTTTCCTAGGAAGGATGCTAGGACACCACATATGCTCAGTCAATGCCTGCTGAATTAAACTGAATCCAAACCAGTGGACTGGGGTCAAGTTATGGACCTGCTCACCTGTTTTCTCGCAATAGAAAGAGACCCCTCCTTCTCTAACTAGGCCACAGGGACCACAGAGCAGGTGGGAATCCCTGGGAGGCTCGCCTAAGGCACAGGCGGCTGGCCCCACCCCAGAGCATCCGGAAACCTGGGCCTCCCCATTGAGTCTGCACTTGTAACAATTTCCCAGAGATGCTGATGCTGTTGATCAGGGACTGCACTTTGAGAAACACTGGGTTGAGGGTTAAAGGGTTAAAAGGCATGATTATTCTGAGCGCCTCAGGTTGGAGAGAATTCAGGAAGTACAATGTTTCTTTATCTTTTCCAAGAGAATCCTCAGGGGAGCGTGACTGAGAAGCGCTGTACTTCCTGAGGGGGCTGCGTGTGCACACATTGCAATGGCATAGGCCATTAGGGCTCCTAATGGATGGAGGAATTCATGAAGTATCTGGCATGAGGCTTTGTGTATCATTAGATTCCTTGAGCACACAGCTTGGCAGAGGGCATCCAGAGTGATGAGCTGTGAAGGAGGTGGAGGTTCAAAGCACATCCCCTTCCTTTTTTTTCCTTCTCATATGATTTGTAGTATGATTTTATTGTTGTTTTGCCAATTTTATCATTCATTTTAGTTCCATAAATAGGCAGGTCATTCCAAAACAGGCATAAATGATTTTAATTTTAATTAGTGTTTCCCTATCAGACAAGTAACAAGCTAATGACAATGATATATTAGCTACTTCCTTTTTCCTTTTGCTCTCCAAAGACACTTTTTCCAAGTACAACACGGCAAGTTAACATTCCCAACTCACACAGGGAATAATGCTGGACTCAAAGAATGTCACTATTGTTGCAGGCAAGTCAGACGATTGAGGCCGAAACTTTCATTTTGCTCCAAGGCTTAAATACAGGTTTTAAAGTAGAATCCCTTTTTTTTTCAACTTGCCCGGTAAAATTTATGTTCTGCTCATCGGTATTCATTAAGTCAATCACTCATGTGCCAATATTGGCCAGTGTCGGGGGACCACTGAAATGACAAAGTCTGAGTTCTGCAGCACCGAGCTTACAGTCCAGGGGAGGAGACAGGCATGCAAGCATTTAGCCAGAGGGAAAAGCAGAATGCAAGAGCCGTATCACAGCAAGATTCTGAAGGCGCAGAGAGGAGTAAGGTTGATACCAAGAGAAAAGAGCGCACCCACAGAGCTAAAGAGCAGCTGTGGAGGGAGGGGAAGGGAACGCTGAAAACCCAGGTCCACGGTGAACTGACACTGCAGGGTTTGGGCTGTTTCTGTGAAAGGCAGCAATTAATATGCGGTCTCACGTCACTTGTGCAACACAAAATTGTTCTGATCTCAGCCATCTAAGGATGTTACAAACAGCAGACACCGTGAAATGGTACAATAAGACTCAATTCTGAATACCTATGTATCAGCTCATAACATGAGAAGTGCTCGGTCTCTCCAACCCACCCCCCACAAGAAAAGTTATTTCTACACTTAAAGATCAGAGCATCAAAATAAATGGCTAATGACGTCAAGGGTGTTGAATTAAATCCTTATTTATGATATGTATCAGAAACCATTTTTCTTACTGCTTTTTGTTTGGTGAGATTCACCCCACAAAAGATGAGAGGCTAAGAAAAAGTCAAGTAGCAGGCAGAAGAGGAAAGGGCAGAGGAATGAGTTCAGCCAGGCCAAGAGACAGGGCAAGAAAAATGGGTAGAGGTGGTGGGGATCAGAGAGAAGGCTGCACTTATTCAAAACAAGGCTAGAGAGTCATTTTTGGGGCTGACAAACGTTAAGAATCACAAAAGAATTCTAGAACTGGAAAGATCATAGCAGTTCAGACACAGACTGACAAATTAACAAATGACTCTTTAAAAGTACTATGTCAACAGCCTAGTCACATGTTGTTTTATTTTGGATCAGCAGGTACACCACAGGGACGATCACTACGGAAAAATCCTCTGGAAGCACCTTTGAATCCCAACACGAGAACACTGCCTGCACATAGTAGATGCCCAGTAAATATCCACAGACTAAATGAGTGACTGTTTCCTTATTACATATAACATGCAATTCATTCTTTCAGCCCTTTCAATACTTACTAAACCTCTTCTCTATAAAAGATATTTTGTAAAATGCAAAAGGAGATACAAAAATGAAAAAGATACAACGGGTATATTCAAAGAGCTCACTCTAGCATACAGAAATAGCTGTAACAAAGCTTTGCAGGACTAATCACAGTAGGCAAGATAAAGTGCTAGCAGATGTGGGAGGAGAGAGGGTCAGACCAGCAGAACAAAGGTGAGGCCAGCATGCGCACCTCAGCAGGTTCCTACCGCCACCCCCCGCACTTCCCCCATTCTTCTACTGAGCAGATCTAGAAGAGGGGCAATAGAGGATGAACTTCATGACAGCCACCTGAGGGACACCAAACACAGGACAAGGAAGGAGGTATGATTCTGCTTGGATGGCTCAGTTCATGTGGCAGGAGAGCTCAGGCAGGTGATGTCTGCACCACTCTGAATCGAGGGCCATGAGTCACCAAGTCCAGATACTGCTGGGTCAGTTCCATGAGGCTGGCTCCTGAGAACTCGTAAGAAAGTGAAAATGGGGTTTCTCCAAAGTCAGAAGTTTCCTGTAATTAATTTCTTAGAGTTTAGAGGGTACGTGCAACGCTTCTACACCAGGTCAGACACTGCCTTGGGGAGTGATGCGGACTCTCTGCACACTGGCTGAGCCTGCAGCAGTGGGGACATGGGGTCTGCCATATGGCTCGGAGAAGCTGCCCAGCGGGGTTTCAGAGAACTAGGAAAGCCAGCAAGAGCAGGTGGACTTTGAGCAGGTTTCAGCCAGTGCACATGCGGTGGGATGCAGAAGGAGGAAGGGCATTCAGGATGGATGTAACAAAGCCCAGAGGTGGGAAAACATGAAGCAAAATTGAGTTAAGAAGCAGGAGCACAGCTAAGGAATGACAGACTGGAAAGATGAGCTCTCAGAAGACCTTGGACAGTACCTTTTCATGAACCTCACTTTCACCTGCCAAGGTGAGAAACTGACAATGGCTTAGCAGTGGCAGCTAATTTCTAAATGCAAAGCAAGACTACTATTTTATTATAATTTTCTGAGTGGCTTAGGTTTAAACTTCAGGCAACCGAGTAACTCTTCAGACCAACCCACCCAGAAAATCAGAATGACCTTTGGCTAAGAATGCCTACTCCTCAGGCATGTTTCTTTGCATGTCCATCTTTTGCTCCTTTGGGGCTGGACAAATTCTACTCGTCTTGTTATCAAAGGCGCCTGGCACAGTGTACAAACTGAATTTCTGGGCAGTACCTTGCCCAAACACCACACTCCTCCTGTCTTCCCCATGTGGACGGTATTTCGTAATAGTCAGAAGCTTGGACTGGCACGTCAGATAGAACTAGTTTTGAATTCTAGCTCAGCAAAGGCACAGGGAAGTCACAGGAACAGCAAAAATAACATGGCCTGAACAAACAGAGGGGGCGAGAAGGTCGTGGGGGAAACAGGCTAGCCTCTGACCACTGCCTGCCCTTCTTCCTGCACCCCTACAGCAGAAAACAGAGATTCCCCTCTGTACTTACTACCCGGGCTGTGCAGAAAACCCAGAAATAAATGCAGCATTTGCAAATAAATTAAATATTAAAGGCAACATCACAATCTCATGTTGGAAGAGGCACTTCACTGATAGTATATAGCAGCGTTTGCTGAACCACAAGATAGGCAATGTTATCTATGCTGAGAAAAATCAATCATTTCTCATTTCTACTTCTCCAACAGCCTGTTTGGGTTCCATCCTTCATTTCAAGTTTATTTCAAATTTAAAGGGTGAAAGGGGCATACAATTACAGCATATAGAGAGCTTGAGAACAAACCTTATTCTGAGTACTTATTAAGTGTCACTAAACATCTTTCAGCTGATAGGTGGGGAAAGTAAACCTCCTAAACCACAAAGCAAACATTCTCTAAGTATTTGTGTATTTGCATTTTTATTTCTTTTCATGTTAATATTAAAGAGCACCTGTTTCCTAGAGGAAATTTCATTATTTGAAATTATTGTTTACAAGAAATGAACCAGAAATTCTTACTCTCCTTAAATAAAGCATTTAATTGAACTCAGAATTACTGGATTGTTTACTTCAAACAAACAAAAAGGCACTCTGTCCTCTTTTGGTACAACCAGGCCCTGCTAAAGCCACTGATGTGTGTGGTCTCCCAAATAAAAATCTATCCAGATTTGTGAAGTTACTAATAACTTAGGAAGATTTCAAAACTCTGTTTTTGTAGATCAGTCTGAATTAGAGTTGGAAATAATATTTTAATCATTTAATTCTCAGTGTTAAATGTAAAAAGAAACAAAATTTTCCCGCTTGACACAATTTAGGAAGGCTGGCTTACAAGCTTTCCACTTACTCCAAGGACAGGTGAAGAAAAAAAACTTTATTTATTATGAATATCAGATATGATTTGCTATTGGCATTATCAAATCAAGGACTAGGACACATTTTCTACTTATTTCTGGCCTCAAGCCTGAAGGCCTAAAGATATCTGACAAAAAAACAGAATAAATCAAAGATAAGGACTAATTATCCTTAGCAATATTTGTTTTGAGACAGTCCAAACAGCCAACACTATGAAAGGCTGCAGTGTTGTTATGTTCAATGTTTTTTTAGAGAGGTGTGTATGGTTTCTCAAATCCCTGTTTTCTGTATATTTATTGAGACTGCATTCACTGGTGAAGTCTGGAATGGAACAATAAAGGCAACTCCCAGTCGTGAATCTGCAATGAACTGGGTCCCAACAGTGAAGTTTCAAGCATCTCTCTCTTATCCAACTTCCCACAGGCTTTTTTTTTTTTTCCCTGAGGAAGATTAGCCCTGAGCTAACATCTATGTCAATCTTCCTCCACTTTATATGTGGGTCGCCACCTCAGCATGGCTTGATGAGCAATATGTAGGTCCGTGCCCAGGATTTGAACAGGTGAACCCAGGCTGCTGAAGCAGAATGCGCCAAACTCAACTACTGTGCTACAGGCCCAGCCCTCCACAGGCATTTTTTAACAGTTTAAATGAACATTTATATACACTCCTGCTGCATACATTTATCTTGGTGAATAGTACTTATCTGAGTGGTTGGGAAAAGGAAAAACAAAGAGATCTCATCATTTTTCTTTCACAACTACAAAAGCTGCTATGCTAGGGTGTGCTTCCTACTCTGAACACCAGAAGCTGTCCCAAGGCCCCTGAACACATCTGACCCTTATTAGAAACTGTCACCCATGAATTGTTCTGTCTGTGGCCTGCCCCAACCTCCACGCCTCTTGTCTTTCAATTACGCCAGCAGCAAGCCACATTGAGAAAATTTATGCTTAAGACACTGCATCATGTCTCCCAATAAAACTGAGGAAGCAGTGATGAAAGGCTATAAAGCCAATGCAGTGCAGACGGCTCCCAGATGACCTTTCAGAGGAAGAACCTCTGCAGTGGAGATGACCGCAGCCCCGAGAAGAGCTGATTCAGGGTGGTCCCCTGTGTGAACATGGACTGCCCCTTCTCCTGCAGACCCGAACTACTGCCTTGCTCTCTTCAGGTTGCTAAGATGGTTGCTTCAAGAGAAAAATCACCTAACAGTGAGTTTGGGAATTTGTCTTCTAGATAAGACAAATTTGGGATTTCCAATCTCAAGTGGTCCTTAGGGCCATTTAGAAATTCTTCTTATCTTTCCCAATTTAGGGAATGGACAAAAGCTGGTAAAACAGGCTCTGGTCAAAGGTTTGGGACCGAATCCTAACACTGTGCCCACTGTGGCCTTGCCTTGCTTTACTAATCAGGATAGTGCTTCTGGATTATTTAGGTGCACTTCCTTTGAGGGTAGTAAATGGTCAATGTTTTTTCAATGATCTATCTGTAGGTAATTTCTCCAAGCGTAGTTGCTACATTGGTCAAGTGAAGATGACAAGAGTAACTACTCCTCATGAGCTGTTCTCAGGGTTAAAAGAAATAACATCTGGGGCCAGCCCTGTGGCTGAGTGGTTAAGTTCGCATGCTCCACTGCAGCGGCCCAGTGTTTCGTTGGTTCAAATCCTGGGCGCGGACATGGCACCGCTCATCAAGCCATGCCAAGGTGGCATCCCACATGCCACAACTAGAAAGACCCACAACTAAGAATATACAACTACCTACCGGGGGGCTTTGGGGAGAAAAAGGAAAAAAGTAAAATCTTTTAAAAAAAGAAAGAAAGAAAGAAAGAACATCTATAAGAGGTTCCACACAGAACCTGAGAGCTAAGCAATGCTGCCCCACCTGTTCCCAAACCTTCCCACTCCCCAGCCCCACTCCTCCCATTCTAACGACAGCTGAGCCTCTTCCTTCGCCCAGGTAACAGGGCCATCGGGCGTAAAATGCCTCAGCTGCCCTGCCCTCCCCTCCACCTTCAGATCCACAGTTTCAAAATACTTACGCTCATAATTACTCAGAAATTCTATACCTGTGGATCTGCCACACCTTATTCAACGCATTGAGAAAAAAGCCTATGTTACCATATCACAAACTAATTTTTAAAATATTTTATTAAGTGCACTCCAATATTATTATTTCCTTTGTAATCCTGTGTATTTTATTTTAAATATTTAAAAACATTTTTCTGAAAAGAGATCCACAGGCTTTACTAAAAACTGCTAAAGGAGTCCACGAAACAAAAGAGTTAAGAACCCCGACACGAAACAATTAAAACAGTCTCCAGTCACTAGGAACACAGGGATTACAGCCATGCGCACATAGCGAGAGAGCCTTCAATGAATAAGCAAAAATGAAGAACAGCATGTTTAGACTAGTGGCATCCTGGCTTTCTCTTTTTCTTTGTTAACGTTGTTGTTTTATTGTTTTTACAATAATAATAAAAAAGGATAGGGCATAAACCGTGATATCTTTAGAGCTATTTTTTTCCTCTCCTATCATTTCAGAATCAGAACCGGCAGATGTGCTCCCACAATGAACCAGACACCACGTACGACCCTCAGTTTCCCAGTCTTTGCAAGTAGCTATGAACAAGTCATAAAAAGGGGTGGCTGCAACAGAGGAGGAAGGTCATTCCTAACATGCAGATTTTCTTCATGAAAATAACAATACCTTATCTACATTATCTACAATGTTTGTCTGTCATGAAAAATTGGCTGACCAACTTCAAACACATATTAGACTGGCCCAGCAATTAACTCTTCAGCCAAAAGGTGAGAACATTAACTTGTTTTAAAAGTTCATTTTGATTGAAAGTAAATATTTTTCAGATGCTAGACCACATCTTACTTATTCTTGGCATAGCTTTTATAATGAGCTTTTCACTCTCCATTTCTTAATGGAATTTTCTCAATATTCAAAAATTCCATTTCTGTGAGATCCTTTCAAACAGAACAGGGAATTACCCCAGCAGATGTCTGAAAGAACGTGTTCATACTCTAAGAGACATTTACTGCTTATATTATGGCTCACTGGCAATCGTAAAACTAAAGTGTGGTCTTCTATCATTCACATTACTTTTTTAAAAGATGAAGATAATCCAGTTCATCCTGAATTTCACACAGCTCTATTTCTCCCCTGCGTATGCCTCTGTATGAAGAGAGAGCCCCTTAGCTGGTCCATGCAGCAGGAGTCCATTCCGCTTCGGGGCAGTAAAATATAAACTGCTTTTGTTTAAGTGTATGTACATATATATTTTAGTGCTACAATTCTGAGGCCAAGGTGGTACTTTTCAATGGTAAATTATAAAGAAAAAACATTCTTATTTGGAAGCCTCTTCAAACGGCCCTGGTCAGATTAGCGTAAAATGAGGAAACAGAAGAGTTCATGGCCTCTAGGTTTTTTTGAAATAAAGGTAAGATTCAGGGCTCATAATCCTTGCTGGTATCTGGAGCAATTTTCAGGCTCACTCAAACCCTTTCCCGCTCCCTGCCAGAGCCTGCAGTTTGAGCTCCAGCCCTCCCTCGAGGAAGCAGGGGACCTGGGCGAGTTCCCAGGTGCCCCTGAGCCTCAGTTTCTGCAGCTGTACTTTGCAGGATCACAATTCCTGAGAATTCATGGGATAATGGATACAGAAGTGCTCTCTAAAGATAAAAGGCTCTCCAAACATGGCCATTGTTACTATTTTCTTTAAAAGATGAGGGGAAAAAAATAGCGGAATGGGATAATATGTCAGTTCTTTTCAAGTTGCCAAAGCAAAGGCACAAGAGCTTGGGTATACGATGCAGATGGGAAGAAAATCAGATCACACCAGTTATCAGGGAGGGTACCACCAAAGGACAGAAGGAGTGGGACTTCTAAAAGAATCTTCACTAACAGTGTAGCAGCATTCGCTGACCCTGGGGCTGGAGCGCTGCGTCAGAACAAGCATCAGCAACTCTCCTTAAACCAATCTGTACCAGGTTCCCTTGTCTGGCCTCATTCAGCGCCAGGTGATTTTTTTCTGCAGACTCTTGCCAGGTGGGAGCTGATATGTTCATTCTTCAATCCCAGCTTCCCATTTCAATGGCAGGTGTGATGACACAGCTTAACTCTTCATCACCAGAGTATGTTTTTCAGATTCATTCTTATGAAGAGAGGGGGCAAAAATCTCCTTAGCAGATTCAGGGTTTTCATCCAGGACTCTGAAGTATTTTCTTCATTTTTTCTGCTATAGCCACATTTAGTAAACTATTTTTTAAAGCAGGGTCACTAAAACCATGTATCTATCTAGCACTCATCAGAATAGAAGAAACTAGATATATGGGTTCACAGACCCTTCTTAAAGTAGAGGGAGCACGTATTTATGCTTTCTTCTAGGGGGGAAAACTCTTTAAATGATTTTAAGGGAAGTTTTTAATAAAAAAAAAACTATTAGTGGGGTGGAACAATTATTCAGTTCTAATACTAGACTTGTGTGAAGTTTGGCAAAAGGTCACACAGGGTTTTCCCATTTCTCTCAAGTGAATTTAGACCTCGAGGTTGGACTTGTATCTGGGTAAAGCCGTTCCCAAGAAAGTGACAAACTGAAAGTTTCCATTGAAAAGCATCTGAGAGCCCCCAGGGGAGGAAGAGTCACCTGTTCGGGTTCACCTGAAATATTCCTGAACTCAGCAGAGGATCAGATTAAAAGCAGAGCCTCCAAGCAGAAGAGGTTTTTGGTCCCCCCCACCCCGTTTTAGGCTTTATAACGATCTTTTCACAACTTGGCCCATCTGCTCATAAAATGATTCTATGTCCTACCAGGATTATATTTTACCTTGCAAACTTTTACCTAAAGAACAAGAACAAGATGTACGATTAATTCTTCCCCTTGCAGGTAAAGTGTAGTTATCAGTAACCACATATGAGAAATCGTGACAGTGGTTTGATATTGTGGTGTGTGCCTATTTCTTGAAAGTGACAGTTGGACACAATGGATATATATCATAAGAAACATAAACTCTTACAACATGAGTCAAAGAAAAATATGCTTAGGAAGTTCTATCTGTCGGGGTAAAGGGTATACACCACATGTCTCGAGGTCAAGTGAAAATGGTGCTGTTGTTTTGACTGATTCCTTGTACTGAACCTTCTGTGGGAAGGTCAAACGGTGCATCACTAAAAGATCTAGTTCATTCCAAAGCTATTCCTCCATCTGACCACACCAGACACCAATGTAAAGGAAGCTTAACTCTTCTGAAAACATTTTAAACCTGATCAAATTAAAAGCAGCACCAGAGGGATTATTTTTCTTAGGAAGAACCCACAAGCAATTTACTTGACTAGAGGAAAAAATGCAAAGAAATCCTTTATCACAAAATAGCTTCTTGAATCTTTCCACCAATAAACCTTCTACCCATCCAAGAATGCCTATCCTCCCTGCTGATAACAAGCTGTGCAGATAAATATTTTATTTTTTTCTATAAAACCCCAAATGATGTTTTCAAATAAAATAAAAATAAAACTGCTACATGCCACTGTCAAAAATGGTCCTAGAAGAGGTAAATGTCATTTTGAAGGTTGTGTGTTAAAATATTTAGGAGAAAGAATCTACTTGTCAAGTACCGACAGAAAGCTCTGAAGAGGTTAGAAGTGCATCCATCAAACTTTTATCCACCTTGGGGCTGACCTACCAGGGAAACTGTGGAAAGCCTGGCCTTGCGTTCTGAGGGAGCTGGAGGTTTAGAGTTCTGGACAATAACAGGGGCACAATTAAGTACAAAGTGGGGCTTGAGAGAGACTGCAACGATTCCCCCGTGGAGGCACACTGGCAATGGGTGGCAGGCAGCTGCATTCTGCTTTAAGCCACAGTTCAAGCTAAAGAACTGAACCCATCTGCTGGACCATCAAACTCCCTTGAGAGAATGCTGACCTCTCACTCCAAACCTAGCAAGAACCCATCAAACATTAGCAAAAGAAAGGCCAAGCCAGCAAAACATGGGAAGGACTTTTTTTTAAGTCTAATTTAAATAGCTTCCATACTCTACGCTCTGGGAATTACGTTCAGTAACTTTTTTTAACAAGGAAAATTTGGTTTTAAGGAGCTTATGGGAACATTTAACTTGGACTGGAAAGGTTATTTTCTCAGTGTTAGGCTAAAAGCCAAAATCCACTTTTAGCCAGAGATGATTTTAATATTATACCTCACAAGAGCATTGTGTCATGTGAGCAGGCGGCAGCGATAAGCAGTGTAGTAAAGTTATGACTTCCCCCAAAGACTCATTAAAATGTATTATTAAGTAGAAAAAAGTTCAGAAAATCCAAAGGAACCCGTCTGTACTATCTCAGAAACCGTAAAAACGCTTTCCAACTTATCACTTTTTTTGCTCTGCCTCCTCTACAAATACCACTAAGTAAATACTGTGAAGAACTCGATCCTGATGCAAAACAGGATGAAAACGCCTTAAAGTCATGTGCCACTACCATGCTCTGTATGTAATTTTCCCTTTAAATGTGCTATGGAAGAAAATATGACAAATTCAAGAGACTGTAAAAAATAATAAACCTGCGACGATGCCATGATTTTTTTAAATTATTCAACCCCCAAAATACATTAAAATATGTAAAGTTAGAAACGGTATCTCAAAGAAAAATAACTTTTTCCTATTTTAATAATTCTAAATTTTAATAACTCCAATATTTTTCTTCTTCTCTTCTGTTTTGGTCTTTAACTCATCAAATTTGTTTCCCTTCATCGATTCTTGAAAATTTTCTCCCACCTCTTCAACTAAAAAAAAACGTAATGACTTAATTTAAGTCAAGCAAATGTGCCTTAGAAAGCCTGACCAAATAGCAACTTTCTTACCCAACCCAGCAAGAATGTGCAAGCACACTTGCAAAGGCGTTCCAAGCTGCTATGGAAACGACATTCCTTCTTCACAATAACAGTACTCCCGGAGGACTGCGGGCGTGCAAGCTCCCAGTCCAAGCCCACTGACAGCTTGTGGAGTGGACAGATGAGGCGTGGAAAATATTTTAAATTAGTTCATTTATCTTGTTGAGACACAGGAAACGGCAACAAATTTCTCACACGAAAAAAAAGAATAGAGAACGACAATACATCCCTAGCAGTGCGCAGCAAATTTAGTCCATTAAGTCAAACCCTTCGGACTGTTTTGTACTGCCTAATAACAGCCACGTGTCCGATCCTGAGGGAATTTTTTACGATCAAAAGATCCAGAAGGATGCCTCGAAATCACTGACTGCTTCTGATTTTTTTGATGGACTCAAATTTTAGATGTCAAATAGTTTTCAAATCAATGTTTTCTGACTTATCCCAGGTAGATTTGGGTCAGTACTAATTCTGACTAATAAGTCTAGAAAATTGCAATACAGAACTGAAAGTTCTTAAAGGAGAGCTCAAAAACGCTACATTTTAGGGTAAGCTGCGCAAAGATCACTCAGGAGAGGATGCGACCCTTCCCTACGAGGCAGTGGACGAAATGGCCTTTGCTCTAAGTCCCCATTCCATGGTTGAGACCCCAGGAGCTTTTGGCTTCGTGGCTCCTTCCCACGTGAGTGTCTGCCACTGCACCACTTCCACACTGGTCTGTCACCTCCTACTTCCTGAGTCCGCCCCAGGAGGACAAAGCAGGGGCTTCAGGCCTGCAAGGAGAAGCAAGTGGACACAGGGCAGCCAAACGCTTGTCCCAGGATTGGCTGCACCAGCATCACTGGGAATCAGGGAATTGTGTTGCCAAAACGGTCCTATCCCCTCAACTAGAACCTCTGATTTGTAGGTTTGAACAAGAGCCCAAAAGTCTGTATTTTTAATATGCGCTCCCAAGCCAGATTTGGAAATCACCACAGCATCCCAAAACAGTCTCCTTCATGAACCAGAAGCAGATAGAATTCTGAAAAGCTATGCACTCCCTTGGATAATTTTAAGTAGACATAAAATTTCTCATCATAACTAAACAATTGTGAAAGTGATCATTCTTGTGTATTAAATATTGACATTTAGAAATAAAACACATATCTCTAAATACCATGGTGAATTGATACCTCCATCATCCATCAAAACAATAAAAGAACAGACTCTTCTTTAACAGATTTTACAGCATTCCTTATTCTCTTTAAACTCGTATTACTTCTATTCCACTCTCGCCACAGAATTTGATCTGAAGATACTTTTATGCTCAAAACTCTTTTATTGACCACTCTACCATAATCCTCTGATTAACAAAAATATGCATATTAATTGAAGTTTCGGTTTTTTTAAATTTCCTATGACAAGGCTCTTTGTTAAAAAAAAAAACCTTATGATTTGAATAACAATTACACTTATTTTCAATTTATAACTGATCAAAGCTAAACATATATTACAATATTGGTAATTATTAAAGTAAAAAAGTAAGTTTTTATTGGAAACGTATCTCTTAATCAGATGGACATGAAGATTTTTTAAATTAGCTTATGTAAGTATGGGTATATACCACACATGCTAGAGTGAGACAGGTTTCAGTGTCATTTTAATTATATTTTTCTTTAAAAAAAAAAGCATTCACATTAATAAGTTGATAGGATTGGAGTCTTGTTCCAGCAATGTCTCTCAATGCTTTTGAACTCTTAACGAGTTATACGCCTAAATGCACACCAGCCATCATCCATCGCTGTCTATCAGCTGACATCCTTTGGGTACTCCTTCAATTTCGTCAGAAGTAAAGAAAAGGAGCGACCCGAGTTGCAAATAAATACTTGTTACCCAGTCATTACATTCATTCCCTTTTCCAACTTTACTAAGGCCAGTATTCTGCATCATTCCTCTGTTTAGCATGCCAGAGGTCTTCCACCATGCAGCAGGGTACCACAGTAAGATTGGAGTTGGATGAGAGTTAAGTGGGAGACTGACTGTGAGGGGGAAGAGCACAGAAGACCCTGTAGCCTGCAGGCCTGCTCTTAGGCAGATCAACTTTAGGGAAAAGCATGAATTATCCTTGTACCTGTCCTTATGAAGGGTATGCGGGGGGTGTGCACAGTTTGGAGGTGCCTGCCAGATGACCCTGAGTTTTATGATCCTGGGGTCTTCTGGTGGCAGCTGCAGAGTTACGCAAGGTGAAGAGCACTCTGACAGCACCTCAGATGGGAGGAGGGGCTGAACAGGGCGGT
Organism: Equus przewalskii; assembly: GCF_037783145.1. NCBI lineage: Eukaryota > Metazoa > Chordata > Mammalia > Perissodactyla > Equidae > Equus > Equus przewalskii. The sequence continues at coordinate 26,510,275 of NC_091852.1, read as the reverse complement.
GCCTAACGCAGCATTTACTTCCCAAGGGAGTGAGTGTGGCAGAGGAGGTGAGGAGGGGCTGGAGCAGAGAAGGAGGGCGAGCGTCTCTCTTAGAGCAGCCTATTCCAAAGTGGACTGTCCTGTCTCCGCCAGCCTCACTTTTCCATAAAGATTCCAGTGAGAGACACAGCACAAAGTGTGGATAAGTACTCCCCTCTGTGACAGAAGACATATTTACTCAACAGAGTAATAACTATTTTGAGGCCAGTGTTGCAGCAAACCATGTTCATAAGAGGACACGCAATCAACATCCTGTGTGGCCTCACTCAGAAATTCACAATGAGGGCCAGTGGAGTTCTAAAATACAGAAACATCTACCAATTCTTAAAACTTCCCTGCTTGCTCTGGGATTCAAATGTACCAGAGATGACTAACTTTTTAAAATGAAAAATAATCAAAGAAAGAAAAAGAGAAAAAACTAAGTTCCTCCACTGCATGCTCCATTCACTTCAGGAGGGGTTCACATAAAAGCCTGTGTTCTGGGGCCGGACCCGTGGCTGAGTGGTTAAGTTTGCACGCTCCGCTATGGCGGCCCAGGGTTTCTCTGGTTCAGATCCTGGGTGCGGACATGGCACCGCTCATCAGGCCACGTTGAGGCAGCATCCCACGTACTACAACCAGAAGGACCCACAACTAAAATATACAACTATATACTGGGGGAATTTGGGGAGAAAAAGCAGAAAGAAAGAAAAAAAAAGATTGGCAACAGTTATTAGCTCAGCTGCCAATCTTAAAAGGAAAAAAAAGTGCCTGTGTTCTATAAATGCTAAAACTGTCTCACCACACAGTCTGAGAAGAAAAACACAACAACAGGAAGAAATGTTACAAAGCCCACACTCCTGTGAGCAGAGGAGGATGCGGGACCCTAACCCTGACCCCACTCCCCAGGTCTCGCAAGAGCTCTCACTCTGACGCCATCCTCAAGCAAAATTAAATGTCATCCGAGGAGCCAGAGCTGATGGAGGGTCAGCCATCGTGGCTCTGTATTTTATGGTGTAAAAGTCGGGTTAAGCATCAGACCAGAAAGAGCCTATTTTTCCCCTCCTTTTGGTTTTTCCTCTTAGTTTTTTCTGAACAATTAGATTTTATAAACAACTTTTGGCACAGCTTCATTGGTTCTTTGAAATAAGGAAAGGAAAAGGAAAGAAAAGGCCTAAGAATAGGAATTTTGGAACTGAAAGAATCATTTATCTTAGAAATGAGGAAACTGAGGCTGTAGATGTGTTTGCCCACAGTCACACAACTGTGTGTGTGTGTGTGTGTGTGTGTGTGGTTTGTGGCTCTCCCCTCTGCTACCCGCTCCAGGGCTCCTTCCTGCTCCTGCCCCCCTGGCTGCCTTCAGTTCTCTGCCATGCCTAGCTCCTGCCTGCCTCAGGGCCCCCGAACATACTGCTCCCCTTACCTGGGTTAAGTCCCCACCATCCCTATCTTCATCTTAGCTACTCCTACTCATCTTTCAGTTCTTAAATGTCATTCCTTCAGGGCCATTCATTCTTGACCCTCCAAATTAGGGTCCCTGATGGACATCCCCGTGATACTACACCTATCCACGATTAATCATTTTTTAACATATCTCTCTTCTTACACCTATGAACTCTAAGAACATTGGAACCAATACATTCTTGTTCATCCTTATTAGCCCTTATATATAAACCCTTATGAGTGACAGCTCAGGACTTAGAATATGGTAAGCACTCATCAAATATTTATAGATAAATTTAATAAATATTCATTACATGTCAGATACTGCTTTGAGGATGTTACACATACTATTCATTCAATTCTCTAAACTCCATGAGATAGGCAGTAGTAATACTCCCATTTTACAGATGAAGAAACTGAGGCAGAGACCAATCAGGAACTTCGCCATGATCACACAGCTCATAAGTGGAAGGGTGGTTTAAAATACACACCATATGGCCTAGGTATCACTTATGGTAGTGGCTTTACAAATGGTCATGGTGACCTGCATGAGGACATAATCAATGCTTGGAACAAATATTAAAGAACAAGCCTATGAACATAGCGGGCCCTATTATAGGACTCTATGTAAGCATTTTCCAAAAGCATATGATAACAGACTTTATATTAATCATCTTTCATGCTCTGGTAGCAACAATCTCCAAAACCTCAGTGGCTAACAACACAAAATGTGTGTTTCTTGCTCATGTTGAATAGTGGCTGTGACTCTGCTCCAGGTCTTCTTGAATCTGGGCCCCAGGCTGCGGGAGCAGTGCCTACTTGAACCATGCCATTCTCCCAAATGGGAAAACAGAGAGGTGGTAGCACCACTGAGTGGCTCCTAAAGCTTCTGTTTAGTAGGTCATTACCATTCATGTTAAATTAAAAGGCCCAGGCTCATCGTTTTCGTTGCCTAAGTTCCCCAGTGCATAAGAAGCAACCAACTCCATTAAACTCCTTATTTTCACTAGAATGTTCTAGGGCAGCAAATACTTGGTCACTCAGAGCCTTCTCTTCTCTGGGCACTTGATTACAGGCATCGAACGATGATAATGTGAGTAACTCTTTGCCACTGCACACCATGGGCTACCAGTTGGATCTTTCCTAAAATTCTCCCTAGTTTTTTAGTCCTGTCTCTACATAATGCTTCTACTTTCTCAGTCTTCTTCCAACTGAAAAACTCCTTGAGGATTTGGACCCAAATTCTCACAGAGGCACAGTGGAAAGACCTTTCCTATCTTTCCCTCGAGAGAAGGGATGATATGGAAGAAACATAATCTGTCCAACAGTTTTACCATTTGAATGATACCACCCTGTCTCATAAAGAACCTTACTTCCATTTGCCTCAGGCACTTTACATGCAATAATTCATGATTCGTTACGTCTCTGGATGTTAGATATGATTATCTCATTTTACAGGTGGCAAATAATATTAGACACCTAGAGATTAAATTCCTTGCCTAAAGTTTCATAGCCAGCAGCAGAACCAGGACAAGAGCCCTCTTGGTGTTCTGCCCTTTATATAGAAATACTAATCTAGACTTTCTGATGATCTTGAGCTAATGTTAAGACATAGCCAGAGTAAATATCATCAACCCTTCTCCCTGACATACACAAATGCATAATCCACACACACTAAATACAGAAATATATTTTATATTATATATTTACGTATGTGTGTTTCATATACACAGACACAAACACATGTACAAACACTGACTCAGAATGGGAAGAAAATGTTCCTGAACTGTTGAGTACATGCAGGCTGGTTAACTGAGAGAACTCTACTTATTTGACAAATAATTAAATCCTGTGCACACTTCTTCATGAAAATAGACAACAGGGCACTGCAGGTCTCATCCCTGCTTGAGACCGAACCCTACCAATGCTAGGAACATAAATATTAAATAAAGACAAAGCCCTAATGTTTGCACTATATTTTATCATTTCTCCTAAATCTGACAATTTCTTTTTATTGCATACAACTTGATCATTCATTCTGTTGAACCACAGACATAAGTTCCTATTGTCAGCTCTCTTTTTCACTACTGCAAATGCTTGACAAAATTGCCCGTTTCATTTTTTATTCCCTGTAGATCTTCATGCCCTCAAGGAAGTGGCTCTAAAGCAATGTGAGATCTGACACTGAGTGTGACAACCCAGTAGTCTTGAGACGAAGTGTCAAGTCAGCAGACAGTGCTGGCTGCAGAAGGAAAGCAGATTCTGGCTGGAAAAGGACCCGCAGCCCCCGGGAAGCACCCTGGGGCTCAAAGGCAAGAAGTAGTTAGAGCTCTGCCTCTGCAGATGGCTACCTGAGACACACCAGCCTTTCCATCATCATCCTCAGAGAGGACCCAAACTATGAGGCTCTGGAAGATGCAGTGAGGGTTTGTGGAGTCACCCTAAATGGGACGCCCTTGCCCTTAGTGTCTTATCTTGATCACAGTATCAGTGACAATGCCTGACTGGGTTCTCCTCCTAACTCCTCCTGAATCTCATCTGCTAGGGATCCTGAGATGAAATTCAGGTGGGCATACACTGTTCCTAAAGGAACAGTGGTCTGAGTCCCTCTGTACCATTCTAGTGGGCGAGGCTGGAGGGAACAATTATAAGTGGTCCATTCAGTCATCATTTAAATCTTTCCCACGTATGGACTTAGGCCCCAAGAGAGGCTCTAGTAGTATAAAGATGAACAAGTCGCAGTCTCTGCCCTGAAGGAACGACAGAATCTCCAGGGAAGGAGGCCACAGGATTATTTCTTTGATGACTCCATTCTTAGAACCACCATGACGCCATTCACAGGGACATATGCCAGGCCACGTGGAAGGCACTTGATGTCTAAATCATCCACCCAATTACCTTCCTAACAAGTCCCTTTAGCCAGCAAATCTCTCTCTAGGTTCCTGCTCTCACGCAATTTCTAAAGGAGTGAAAGAAATTCAGGATGTTGATGCTGTCCCTTGAGTTTGTGAGGTAACACATGCTGTTCCTTACTAGCACCAGGTCTTCCTCCTACTGTCCACCCTCTGAACTCATCTCCAGGGCTTTAGACTCTTGCTTTGCAGCACTGGAGACCCAAAGGATTCCTCCCATCATCAGCAGGAAGAGATCTGTCTGCACGTTTCCACATGCAGAGCAGTTACTCCACTTTCCAGATTTCCCCAGCTCCTGCAGGTTCTGGGCCCATGGGGTGTTCAATGGTTTTCAAGAGAAATGCCAGGTGTGATCCTGCCATTTATGTTTGCCAACATCTTCAAAGCGGATGAATGCCAGGGACACACTCCTGGAGGCACTTTCAGTCAATGGGGTAGAACCACTTGGGAGATCTGATCTTTTACATGCCTACACGGATGACAAATGCTCAGGTTTCTCTCTGCTGTTCCTCGCCTGCAGTGAGTTTTGTATGCTGTATGGGGCACAGGTAGGAATGTTTCCCTTAAGTTATTTAAAACCCGGTGGGCACCAGACTTGCCAAATCATAAATTTAGGAAATTACATTCTGTGAGACTGAGTCCTTCTCTTAGCACTTTAGTCACCTAGGTATTCTCCAATTTCTTTCCTACAAACACTTGGCCCAGGTCCCGAGGTCCATCCCATATCTATGTGTCTCCACAGCACATAAAAGAGATTCAGGAAAGGAGAAGGAACAATAATATTTCAGGTTTACTGGCAGCACTAAGTGAAGTAATCCCCCTACGCAAACACTTTCCTTACAGGAAGATCACTTACTCAACCTTTCCATCCACCTGCCTGATGAGATCTACAAATATTTTAAGAGGGTAATTTGGAAGACTTACAACAGCAGAAGGTGTTCAAGCTGCAGCATTAGTCTCTGTCACTTGCTTCAGGTGTGCCCCAAACACAGCACATTTACACAGGTTAATAACTAACTACCTGTTTATTAACCCGGTCAACCAAGACTCCTTTAAACAACTTGCTAACAGGTCTCTTTTATATACTAGTGACAGTCAAATGTTTTTAGTTACAATTCCCCAAAGGAGTTTTGGAAAACTATTCTCTCCTCGCATATGTTAAAGTTAACTCTTATAAATTTTATTTTTTAATTTTAAGATTTAAAAAAGAGTAACAGGTATTATTTTCCAGCATAGAATTCCACGATGTAATTATACATGTGCCTTAAATATATTTTTGTCAAACTTTGGGGCTGAAGATTAAGCCTAATTTATGTGAAATGTCTGCCATATATATAACCCAACAGAAAAAGGCAGTCCTCATTACCAATCAGCTTCGTTTCATTTAGAAAATATACAGCTTTATTTTCTATCAGAAAAAGTCTGAATTAATTTTTAGAATGAAACAAACATATTAATATGCATCCCCATATCAAGCATCTCACTTCTGAACTGTGAGAGATAATCAAGAGTGTACTACAGTAAAAGTTAGGCCCCAACTATATAATGGCTTAACACAACAGAAATCCATTTCTGGCTCACATAATATTATTGGGCTGGCAAAGAGTTCAGTGGGGTAGCACTCTGCCACAGCCATTCAGGGACAAAAGTGCTGCCATCTCAACATTTGGATTCTGGGGTCTCTCTCTGGTCAACTCCATTCCAGAAAACAGTAAGGAGAAGGGCATGTGGGGGAATTTAGGAGCCAGGCCTGTGATATCCATCACTTTTGCTCCCATACCTTTGCCTGAGCTCCTACCTGCAAGGAAGACTGGGTGATGTGGGCTACCTGTGGACCAAGGAAGAGAAAACTGTGGATTGTAGCAAGCAGCTAGTAGATAATGTCACAACTTTTGCTATAAATTATGTGGCCTGGGTAAAATAATGTGCTGTCCTTTTCAGTATTTATTCCCTAATTTATCTTTACTTTGCTCTCTCAAGACTTGCCCTCAGAATCTGTCCCTTTGTTTATCTATCTGCAAGTAATGCCTTTATTCTGTCAAGCAAAAAGAACAGTGCAAAAGGAGAAGCAGCAGCCCCCCCAAGGTTCACTGTCGTAAGATCAATGTACACAACAAAGAGTATGCAACCAACTTGAGGGTCTAGAAATTAATTCTCACAGAACTATCAATGCATTGTCCCTTTAAGACAGTCATCACATAATCCTAGGGAACACAGACTCCAGTTTGAGAATCACTGACATATAAAGCATTAGAAAACGTACAGGATCACAGATTCTAATGTGCAAAGCAATAGCGCATTTTACAGAGGTGAAAACTGCTCTAGAGAGAAGATGCCCAAAGTCACTCTTGTAGAGGTTAATGCACAGAGGGTATTTCTTCTCAAAGAAACGTGGTTTAGGAAGAATTATTAGTGATGTGAACTAAACAGACATATTGCAGAATGTTTTTATTCCTTTAATTGTACCAAAGATGCTCACAGGGGGAAAGCAGAGGTCTCTGAGCTCAGAGTCCAAGTATCTGCTGGCCAAGGAAGCTGAGACACCCAAGGTGAGAGCGTGGCCATGAGCTTCCTGCCATGGCTCCGGCTGGTACCTGACCAAGACACAGAAAGGAACAGGAGCGCAGACGCTTTTCTCCTAGGCTGACTGGTCTGGCAGGCTGAAAACGTGGACCACGTGCCATATGCCTTGCTGGGCTGACTCTTATACCACTGGGGCCCGGGACACTGTAATGAGAGACTCAGGCGTCCTGAGACAGTTTAAATGTGTTCCTGTGAGTCACAGAGCCTCGATTTCTCCCTTCTGTGCTTGACTGCACCACACTCGGGAGGCAGTAGAGGCAGCACAGTGGTTGAGAGTGCAGAGTTCCACTGCTTAGTGAATGCACCAGCTCGAATTACTGACCTGCTGGCCTCAGTTTTACCAAAAGTAAAATGGGAATAATGATATCGACCTCAAAGAGTTGTTTACAGGATTTACCTAGATAACGCCCAGCGCAGACCAGCCAAAATTAAAAAGAACTTTCAACACAAATACATTAGTATATCTTACCAACCACTAAAATGTAGTAAGCTATCCTATTTCATATGTACTTTTTTCCCAGCATGCATGAAGTGGGAGTGGGAGAGGGGACAACTTTTAATTACCTCCAAAGCAACACAAATCAAACTGCAAAGACTAATCCAAGAGCCAGCAAACATCATCTTTAATTCACAGATTGTAGGTGTTCCATTCTGAATGCTAATGACCTGTCTTCCTACAGCATGTGTGACAACATGAGCTTCAACAACAGGCCCATTCTCAACATCTGTCGGCTCAGTTTCCACATCTGTTTTCAAATATATATATCACCCAGACAGAACTCTGATGAATGAGTGATAGTTTCACCAAAACTCAAAATATGTTCAGTTGCCTTGATGTGCTGCAGGAGGGCAGGATTCAGGCTGAGAGACACAAAGTGGATTCCCCAGGGAACAAGTTTCTGGACCTACAATGTGCTGCAGGATTAACAGCTTGACTCCTGAGACTCCTATTAAAATGCCTCCATGCTACAGGAGGTGACCCTGGACATACCAAAACTACTAACTCATTGCACCTTGGGAAGATTTTGATTCCAATCACTATTTCTGAGGCTGTGATAAGATATGTGTTGGACTCAATTACAAAAGGAAAGAGAGATTCCAGGATACGGAAAGTACACTAGTCAAAAGAAGTAGATTTACCCACAAATTAGGTCAACAAACAAAACTTAAAATGCAGATGAAGTCCTAAGGTTCTGGGGGAAAGCGATAAGTGATATATTATCTTAGGAAAAATCCATGGATTGACTCAAGCAGGAGCTCAGACTGGTATGTCTCCACCCTAGAGATGATGCTGGCTATTCCCATCTAGGACGAGAAACAGTATCTTAAAAAAGATGGGGGTGGGGCAGTGCCAATGCAACTTCCCAGTTCCTACTGAACCGCGGCTTTCAGTGAGCCTTCATTATTATTGTGGTGGTGTTCTGTGTCCAGATTCCTAGTCTACCCTAAAAAATTCAACATATGCTAAGTTTCAAAAGTCCAATATGCCAGATATCAATGAATTTTAGTGCAAACAGGAAGGGCTTTAGCGTGATACAGATCAATTTAATGCTAGCTCAACCACTTTCCATACGTATATCTTCAATGGATTATCATATATCTAAATTTCCTTAAAATCATCTGAGTCTCTAGTAAAAAAGAGTGAGAATAATCCTGGCATAAAACACCCTGAGAGCAACAACACATATTTTTGGCTGTTCCCACTGTTATTTCACTACAGTAGGGTGCCTAGAACAGGCCTGGCAAAGAGGTGACTGAAACATTGAATGCATACAGAACTGCTGAGGACCCTAGGGTGATGCGCGTAATGGCTGGGGCACAGCACCCGGTGCGGGGCACACCTGCGACCAAGGTTAGTTCTCTCCCACAAGCTGTGTCACTTCTGCTCCTTCCCATGAGTGGGGACAAGTGAGGGTTGACTTGTTTTAAGAATAACAAGACAAATCATTGCACCCAAGATTTATCTTATCCTCCAAATAAAAATCTTTCAAAATGACTAAGTAAAATGTCCCAGAGAAGGGGAAATGTCGAAGAGAAGCGGTGTCTCTCTTTTCTCCACCAGCTAGCTTGTCCTTCTTGATAAGCAAGGTCAAAGTGACTAAACAGGCCAGTTGATTTAAAAAAAAAAAAAAACATTAAAAACTCAGCATACACTGGGGCTGGCCCCGTGGCCGAGTGGTTAAGTTCGCGCGTTCCGCTGCAGGCGGCCCAGTGTTTCGTTGGTTCGAATCCTGGGCGCGGACATGGCACTGCTCATCAGACCACGCTGAGGCAGCGTCCCACATGCCACAACTAGAAGAACCCACAACGAAGAATACACAACTATGTACCGGGGGGCTTTGGGGAGAAAAAGGAAAAAATAAAATCTTTAAAAAAATAAAAAAAAAATAAAAAACTCAGCATACACAGTAAAACTTTTAACTAATTTACTACATTCAAGAGGTATTAAGCTCTCGGATCTGTTTAGGGGGACACAAACAAAACACCTGAATGTGGAATTGTTTCGCTGACAGTCTATTAATTGCATATCATGCCCACCATCACAGCTGGGGTGCTTTGCTCCAGGGTCCACTTGGGGAGAAAATTGTTTCATATCCCTTATTTTGCTCATATACACAAACGAAGGAGACCACCATTCTCAAGGATGGAAATCATCCATTGACCATATATGGTAGAAGGTTTTGTCAGATGTCCTGAGACCTCTGCAAACCCCCAAGTTCATGACAATGCACAGAGCACACACCTTTTCACGTAAAGCATGTATTCTGACATACAGAGGCAAGAAGGGTGTGTCCACACGTCTACCCTGGATGGTCAGCTGGGCTCACTTGTTAATACCTTATACAGCAGCCACAGAAGGCTTATTAGCAAAACTACCAACTACAATCATCTGGCCTTTTAGGGTTACTCTCAAATAATTAAAGCTGAAAAGCGTGGGTAGGTGAAATGCTAATGTTGATTTTAATACAGTACCTGCAATACTTCAAAAGTATCTGCATTTTTTTTAAATATAAAGGAAATAATGCAGACTTTACTAAGACTTGCTCACAAGCATAACAATTACGTGGTCAAATCTTAATTGTACATAAATTTCTATAACCAATGTTTTCATTCTGGTCAAGTTTCAAGAATAGCTTATATAAAAATTGCTTATACACTTAAAAGATTCAGATGTTAGGAAACAAAACCAATAATGACATCTTTCTCTTCTCTATAAAGTGAGCTGTACTACAATCTTTTCATTTGAAGGCAAGATTAGTTTGCAGTTCTCCAGATAGCAAATTCCTAACTAGAACTATCTTTTTTAAAGCTGTCAATGTTAAAATGCTGTTTCTGGTTAACAAAACCAACGTGCCCACATCACTGTGAGTTAGAGTTCTGAGACACCTGCCACTAGTGGAGTTTATTTAGACGAGAGATTTACGTGTCTCTATGCACCTCTCTGAGGCTTTTAGCTGCCTCTGACATACCAACTGTTTGTCAAAGCATTCCAGCAGATCTGACACCAGGCAAGAGTGAACTAAAGTTTGACGTGTCCTGCAAGGCTAATGACACTATGCGAGAACATTTTTAAACTTAATTTAAGAATACTTCCCCCATTTTCTTGCAACCTATTTCTCCCAAGGTCTTAAATAATGAAGATATCGTTTTACAGTACTGCACATATTTAAAGTCTTCTGAAGTAGAAAACAAAACAAAACAAAAACCAGGTAGCATACCTGAACTGCAACGATCATTTTCATGGAAAATACTGGAAACAATTAACTTCTGCACATCAGTGTTTGTTTTTAGCCTTTGAGACGATCAGAAAGCTACCTAACTTAAAGGTGAGTACAGCCTAGTAGCAGAGTATGGGCTTTCTGTCAGGCGGTCAGGTTTAACACAGCTCTTCAATTATTATCTATATAACATAACTGCTTTAAACCTCTGATTTCTAATCTATTAGATGAGAGTTGACATCACTTCACGACAGTTAACTATTGAAACTTACTAGGTGCCAGCCATTGTGCTAACATAATATCTCATTTAATCCTCAATGAGATAATGATTATGATGATGAAGCAGTAGAAACTAAAATTAATACCTTTCTTAGGAATGATTTCTTCGGAATGATTCAGTGTACTGTAGTGTAGATCACTTTACAGAGAAGAAGGATTTTAGCTATGGAAATAGCTATCTGAGTTCAGAACTTTCTGAAAGGAGGGACATTTATGCAAAAAGCCTTCTGAGCAGAAGATTCCACCCACAAAAGTCCAACGTTGTCCGGAAGGAGAGTAAACACTGAGTGTGGAGTGGGATGTGGGTAGTCATATCCTGTAGCTCTCACTTCCCAAAACATTTCCCTTTCTACCGTCATCTACAGTCTTTGCTTTCACTTCCTCTCCTCTCTTTCTTTGCCACGTTTTCCTTCTACCTATCCCACTGAGCTATGGGTAGTATTGTTAGTCATTTCTATTGTCAATCTAGTAACATTAAAACTATGGTCTTATACTTTTTAATTGCAATGTAATTAACATGTAGTGAAATTCACCCTTAAAGGTGTATATCTGTATAAATTTCGACAAAAGAATGCAGTCATGCAAGCCCCACCACAATCAAGATATACACAGTTCCACCAGCACAAACAATTCCCCTTGTGTCCCTCTGTAGTCACCCACTCCACACACGCACAGTCCCTGGCACTAATCTGGTTCTATCCTCATAGGTTTGGTTTTTTCCAGAATGTAATATGAAGAGAACTCTACAGAATGGAGCCTATGGAGTCAGGTGTCTTTCACTTGGCATGATGCATTTAAGATTCACACATGTTGATGGCATCAGCAACTTGTTCCTTCTTAGTGCTGCTGAGTAGTAGTACATTGTATGGGTGGTACCTTGGTGTGTTAATCCATTCACCAGTTGAAAAACAATGAGTTGTTTCCAGGTTTTGGTCATTATGCACAAAGCCACTATAAATATCACTTACAGGTTTTTGTGTGAACATAAATTTTAATTTCTCTCAGGTAAATTTCTAGGAGTGGGATTGCTGGGTGGCATGATAAAGTGTGTGCTGAATTTGATAAGAAACTGCCAGGCCATTTTCCAATGCGGCTGTACCCTTCTGCATTCCCACCAGCAAAGTAGGAGAATTCCAGTTGTTCCACATCGGCATCACTACTTGGTATTGCCAGTTATATTGATTTGAACTATTCCATAGATAAGCAGTCACACTGCATTGCGGTGTTACTTGCTTTACCTAATGGATATGACATTAAGCATCCTGTCATGTGCTTAGGTGCTATCCATATTTGTCCTCTGGTGAAGTGTAAAGACCAAATTTTTGCACAATTTTTATAGGGTTGTTTAATGTCAAGTGTCAAAAGTTCTTTTTACTTTTACATATGCTATAAACCACAATCATTGCTATTATTTTTGTTTTACCTTTCTTTTAACCATTTACACAAACTTACATTTCCTTGTGACAAAATTACAGCTATAAACGTGATAAAATTACATACAACTATGCACACATATTGCATTGATGTCAGTTTCCTGTTTTGATATTGTACTCTAGTTCTGAAGACATAACCAAAGGGGGACACTGGCTGAAGGGCACGCAGACTCACTACACTATCTTCACAACTTCCTGTGAATCTGTAATCGCTTAAAAGTCAACAGTGTTTTTTTAAAGTTAAATAAACATTTGCAATTCTTTGCTGGTACTTAATTTTTAATATTTTATGTATGAGAAAATGTGTTCCAAGTGATAAAAGTAAACTTAAAAATTTAATATCATTTATTTATAAATTGCAGGCCATCTATACATTATTATGTTCTTTTAATACCATTTGGTTATTGTAATGGCATTACTAATGTAATATAACCATAATAACAACAAGAAGGAACATGCATTGAGCACTTACGGCCAGGCACTGGGTGAGGTACTCTACACGGCTTATCTTAGACTCACAACAACCATAGAAGGTACTGTTGTTCTGATTCCAATTTTACAAATCCTTACTGAGGAGGTAAAGGATGAAAAAAAGAGCTTCAGATAGAAACTGGGGAAATACAAACATTCAAGAGAGAGACAGACGAAGAGGAACCTGCAAAGAAATCTGAGACCGTGTGGCCAAAGAGAGAGAAGAGATACCAACAGAGAGCTGTCATGAAAATCAAGGACAGACTTCCAAGGAGGATGACAGATTCTCAAATAATTGGTATGTGGCAGAGCTGAGATGTGAACCCAAGCTGTCAGGCCCCAAAGCGTACATGCTTTATTATTACATTCGAATGCGTTTACACTCGCAGCGAATGGTTCACCTGAGGACTACTCACAGCACTACCTTCAGTGCCATTCGGGTGATTAAATTCTATTAAAGAAAACTGTAAAAGTCAGCCTGAAAAATTTCTGAGTGAGATAAGCAAAAGTATGTGAAATGCTATGAACGCTAGTACGTTCACAGTAAGACCAAAGGAAAGGAAAAACACAACCACCTTCAGGAGAAGCCTGACATTTTTATAAAACAGACTTATGCAGCTGTGTCTGAGTATCATACGTATATAGTATGCTCCTGAAACACAATTATAACACTGGATGATAAAATGCTGTATCCTTCCACGCTATCTTCTCCACAGAAAAAAGTCAAGAATCATTACTCCAATACGTTAAATGTGATCTCTTTTGTTGAGTGGCATGGAGCTGAAATGACTCATTTTGTATTTTATACAGTTTGGTTTTTTAAAAAAATTTGACGACAAACACACTACTTTTATAACTAAAACAGTACATCTTTGAAAATAAAAGTTAAAACTAAGGACCAAGAGCCTTATAGGATTCATATATTAAAATTCTAACATTAAATAAACAAGTCAAAGTTCAATAGCACAATTTAGTGCTATCTGCTGTGGAGATGCCCTGTGCCTCGCGTGTCTCGGGCTGATAATCTGAACTCTGAGCTTGGCCTGTCATTTTCTTGGAGCGTCTCTGGGAGAAATAGAACGTGATTAAGGATGAACACATCACGCTTGCTTGTTTGCTTTCCCCAGTGCAGGTGGGCTGTCACCCTCTGCGTGCACAGCAAGCCGAGGTTAAAAGGCTGTCATGCCTTATCTAAGGAGAATGTACATTGAGGCGGTGTTATGTGCCAGAGCCATGGGGCAGGGCTCCCCAAATCAGCGTGAGGCAAGGAGCACAGAAACAGTCACACTGCCACAGATGGGAAAAGGAGACTCAACAGCTCTGCGGCCATCACTAAGACAAATGGAATTCGGAAATTAAATGGTGACTGCCCCTGTCAAATTGAGAGGCCTGAAAATGCACATATATTAACTGCTGGGCTTGCCAGGAAAAGGAGTGATTTCCATGTTGCTGGCTTCTTTATTTTCTAGTTATGAAAAAGGATTCTTAGAGAAATGGTACCTAAGAGTTAGAAGTAGTTAAATTTTCTTGTCGTTTCTAAAAACATGTGGCCACTGATCTCCCTCTCAGTTCTAAGTTGACCTGCCAACTAAAATGTTCTGTAATGGTCACATTATTATTTGAAAAATATTTATGAATTGCTTTGAGAAACATAAGAAAGGGATAATACCAAAGGATAATTATCTCCGGATGGCCTCTTCCTAGAGAAATTGTAAAGCAAATTTCTGCAGCAGTACTGAATTGAGGCCTCTTACTGTGTACCATAAAAGAAGTGACAACAACATAATCCCTCCATTCTTTTTTAAAAAAAAAACAGCTCCAAGATACTGTGGTATTTGAAACAGTACATATTACGATTAATGTTTCACATTATGAATGTCTCATTATTCTTAAGATATTTCATTTGGTTGTGAGCTATGAATAACTTGAAATTTTATGTTAACAATATACCACCATTTAAAAATTATGTTTTTAAAGATGTTTATTATTTCTAAAATGATCTCAAATTAATTTCATAATATCTGAAAAATGAATACTTTCAATATTTCTACATATTTGTTAGAAATTATCTACATTAGATAAATATCCTGATATTAGGAAACAGAAATGCTTATTAAATCTCTCTGTAAAGAAAGGCCTTAGAAGAACGCAAAAATCTAGGCCTTCCCTTCTGCCTCCCAAAACTACCAAAAGAACAAATTACATCCTTGGAAGTTCATTATCTAAATCCTTCCAGAATATGAAACCCATGACAGGAAGGACCCTGTCCATCTCACGCCTCTGTCACCGAGCACCAAACACTATGGTCAGCTTCATTAAGTGTTTATTGAATAAAAGACTGATAAATGAAAGAAATGCTCTTTATTCCACAATTTCTTCAAAACCTTTAAAATGATGACAAGCTGGAATTCTCAAATTATGTAATGAAAGATGATCTTATTACATTTTAAATATATGCTTTGTGGTAGAATTATTCTAAGCACAGCCCCACAACAGTGAAGGAAGCTGTTACTCTTCCATTGCCCCAAATCAACCGTTATCAAATATAAAGCTGGGACATCACTAAAGCGAGGAAAAGACAACTGAAAAGATGTGTGGATCGTGACTCGTTTTTTTGGTTTTTTATAAACTACAGTGGCTGAGTTATTACATTTCCCACCACTTAGAGTTTTTAGAATTAAATATGGGTCAACAATCACTAAGCACATCAACAAGTGACACTCATTGAAATAAATCATACCAAATGGCCAGCATATTATAAGCTGATGTGACACTACCACTGCCTTCATAAATAAAAAATGAGAATTAAACTTTCATAGTAAAATATTTCACCAGACTCGATTGCGAATTTTGACAGTGTCAATTTATCATTGTAAAAATCAGACGAGGCTTAGTCGGCTCTGGTCAGAAAGCTCATTAGTCTATTAAAATTATACCTTTGCCAGGATGTCATGATTCTTTTTACCGAAAAATATCTGCTATTTACTGAAAAGATTTCACAATATTTTCTTGCTTTGTCCAAAGAAAATAAGCATTTAAAACGGATGAATTTTCAAATCAATTATGAGCAACAGATGGCTCTAGGAAAACAATGCTGAAAGTTTAAACTAACTTTAAGCACTATTCCTGTAATGAATAATGGTCAATTTATTTGACTACTTCTTCCATTTATTTAATTAAAATATTTTGTTTCTAAAGAAGATGAAACATATTTTGTATTCTAAACATGAAAAAAATCTATGACAAATTTTATCCTAAAGGCAGTTTTATCTCGAAAACTATTAGTGAAAAGATGATTTTAAACTGAAATTAAAGCAAAACAAAAAGCAATTCAGAATACCTTTCCATGGGTTTCTGCAATCCTGTGTGATTCTTATTGCAAATCCCCTTTCATATGTGGCCACACAGCTTGGCAGCAATATCCCAGTGTAGGCTATGTTTTTATTGATTGCAGGACACATTTGTCTTTCTTGGTAACACTGGACTTCCCTTTTTGCTCTTCTCTTTGCAAATCAAAGTATCTCATTTCTATAGGTCTTGTTTTCATTTTCAATGCATTTCATTTCCTTTGCTCTAACAGAGAACATAAATGAAAGTTCGAGGGCTGACATTATCTTACCTGATGGTTACACTCCAAAAAGAGTATGGAGTGGCAGATACAATATTACCACAAAGCAAATTCACATCCAGACAAAGCGCAGTGGCAGTTGTTCACTGCGCCTGAATTACTGACCAGTAATAGTCACAGAACATAACATTCCTCCAGCCCTAACAGTCTAGGAGCAAGACATTAAATAGCCACATACCCATGAGAAATACAATTCTGGCACAGCTCTCTCTGGCTACTTCCAGAAGGACTACAAGGACCTCAAATTAAGTATGTCCTAAATGGACTTCCCCCTAAACGCCATGCCCCTTCCAGTGTTGACAAGCCCTGTGCATGGCATGACCACTCTCCCAGCTGCTTATGCCAGAATCCTAGCTTTGTCCACACCCAGTCTGAGGCAACCCCGCCTCTGATCAGTTCACTTCTAGTCATCCCCAAGGTTATGCCAAAATCATCTTTCACATAATTATTGAAACTGGCCTCTGTGCCTCCAGTCCTGCTTCCTCAAATACATTCTCCCCAGCAGAAACAGAATATCCTTCTGATCTGATCATACTATTCCATTTCTTAACAGGCATTAAAGGTTCTTCAGAGTGTTCAGGAGACTACAAAATCCTCTAGAACAGCACTGTCCAGTAGAAATAGAATGGGAGCCACCTACGCAATTTTTAATTTTTTAGGAACGGCATTGAAAAACAGGTGAAGGAGGGGCGAATGAGGAGTTATTGTTCATTGAGTATAGAGTTTCAGTTTAGAAAGATGAAAAGTTCTGGAGATAGAGGGGTGTGATGGTTGCACAACAATGAGAATTTACCACTCAACTGTACACCTAAAAATGATTAAAATGAAAATTTTATGTTAAGTATATTTTATCACAACAAAGAAGAAACAGGTAATTTTAATAATATATCTTATTTAACCCAACAAATCCAAAATATTATCATTTTGACATGTAACCAATATAAAAATTGAGATATTTTACGTTCTTTTTTCATACTGTCATTGAAATCTGCTATGTATTTACACTTACAGCACATCTCAATTTGGATGCTAAATTTTCAAGGCTGTTTGAAATGTGAAATGTGCAATGTGGACCTACTAAAACTATATAGTTGTGTTTCATATGTTTATGCCACTCCAGTTTTTAAGCTTATTTAAAACTAAATAAAATTTAAATTCAGTTCTTCGGGAACACTAACCACATTCCAAGTGCTCAAGACCGTAAGTGGGCAGTGCCTACCATCTTGACAGCACAGTTCTGGATCTCCTGAGGCACCCTCTTCTCAAGCTTCATCTCTCCCTCTTCAGACTTCATGCTCCAGCTCTACTGTAATTTCATTCCCCGGAACTTACAACTCTCTCCCACTTCCACGCTACTGAGCGTACTGTTCAATCACCTGATCCCTCCTCCAGCTAGCTCTTCTCATCTGTCAGGTCTCAGCTTAGGCATTATTAGGCACTGCTTCCTCCACGAGGCTTTTCTACTCTTCCATATCACCAACACTCATACCAAGTCTAGTAAAGTCCCTCACTGCGTTCTGGATTTTTACTTTAATAGATCTTTTCATATTGCTTTGCAATTGCTTGCCTAATTTTTAATAAATTCCATTATCCTGTAATGGCTATAAAAGCGGAAATATCTATCACCTAACTATACAGCAAGTCCTAAATAAATATTTATTGAACAAATGAATGAATAAACAAATGAGAGCACCAGGAATGCACTTCCTCCTTATAATATTCATCTGTTCTGTTCCTGACTGGCCAAAAGGCAGCTTACAGAGATTTATGCAGCAAGCAGTGCATCATTAGCCATAAGCAATGACCAACTTTAAATGCAACTTTATGCCAGGCCCTTCACTTTCCCATTTCATCCTCCCAACCCCCTCAGTTTATAGATGAAGTTCAGAGAAGTTAATCCTCATGGCCAAGGTTGCCTAACTGGAGGACGCAGGGCTCAAACAGTCTTAATCCAGAGCCTGCACATTCCATCTCAATGTAACAGGCTTAGAGTTGCATGAACTAAAGGGTAACACAGATGAATGCAGAGAACCTTTGATATTTCAATCAATAAATCCCACCGTGACTGGCTACAACTGCACTGGGACCTGTGTCTTAGCTTAGGTTAGAAAATGACATCAATAAATCGTGGGAACACATCTAAAACAGACCACAGTGACTGATGTTAAATTAATTACAAGTATGAAAAGATTCTCACTTTATAAAAAAGCATTTTATAACTTTTTTATTGATTTTTAAAATACCCTTCTGAAGGAATAAATAACAATTTATAATAAAATATTAGAAAAGCAAATAATGAATCCACTGTTTTACAATAATGACTGTACCTTTCGAAGACTATAACCTCTACGCTGTCAATCACTGTTGACCAAGCCAAACCCTACGGATTGTTTACAGCCACCTAGCAGCTGTCTCGGTTTGGCGTGTGTGTTGGTATTGACCCGGTCACTGTTGGAGCGAAAGGGGTGACCCCATCTCTGGAACCCCGACCCTAGCTCACTCACTCTATTGAAAGATCCATCAGCAACCACTACTCACACAGACAAGATCAGAAAAAATGGGCCATTCAGCAATCCAAGCTAAAAAATGATTACTCTCTCACATAACTCTTTAATCATGAGTTATCTGAAGTTCTACTTATCTGTCTAATAATGTTTTTAAAATTAGTCCTCAGGAAAAACGAGTTCAAAACAAAATTTAAAGGCTCTAATCAATTTCCTTTTGCCTCACAGTTTTCTTTCAGGAGATAAAGAAAAATCCATAGTAACAAGATAACATTTCATGCATTTACACATTTTCTCCTATAGACATCTACAGCCTTCAGAAAGTATATTATTTGTAGTCATGCCTATCTGACATTTTCCATTTTACTCAAAAGATTTTATGGTTTGGTATTACAGCAATATACAAATTTGACAGCTTGCAATAGGATCTAGTCCCTGCAGCAAATCATTCTGACAGCTAAGTACTATACAGCTACTAATGTACATTTTTTTTACACTACACTTACTTAAAAATCTTACAAAGTTGGGGACACATGTATGCTGAAATCCTGAGGAACATTCTTAATGATATTGTAAATTTTATACAGGACTTATTAAATAAGAGGACCCTACATAGCACACCACAACTACGTCACTTGTAGTGTCACTTACTCCTCCTTCAGTAATTCACTATTAAAAGCAAATTTTTCCTCAATTGCATTTAAAGAAACTTGCTCATCATTGTCAATGGTTACTATTTTCTTAGAATTCCTCTTTGTCTTTAAAAATAACTGAAGATGTGAATAAATCAGTACACAAGTTAATGCAGAACATAAGGACTTTTTTTGATTGCCTTTACAAAGCTACCTTTTTTCTTTTAAAGTGATGAGAGATAATCGATATGCCTTTACATTTCCTGAAATGCATTAACAGGCTCTGTCAAACACAACAGTGATTCCTCTAGCAAAAAAGCAAAGCTGCTCTCCAGCACGGCTACAACATTAACTAAACAGGACTTAGCGTGATCTTACAGCACAAGAGGCAGACTCCATCTCCATCTCTCAGTAATTCTACTTTTAGTATTCAATACATCTGATACCATAAGCCAGTTAGCAAGAGAACAAGCGCTTTCCTCTGAGAAATGGGAAGCCTGAACGTATTTTCTCCCCTTGATTCAACCCTTCAGGAGAAATGCCACAGTGAAACCACTCTATTTTCAGAATTGATGTACCTTTCAAAACTATAATCTTTGGCTTTCAAGTTCACTATTATTTGCCTTCAGGTACAAATTTTAAAGTGTATAGAGGCTTCCAGGCAGAATAGTTGGTCTCAGCCAGACACTGAAACGCTTGTAGCTCAGTCATCACTGCAGTGTGAACTCCTTTTCAAAATAATGTTCTTCACTCAGACAACACTTGTGCCTGTGTTTGGTTCACTTGCCAAATACAAATCGGAGGTCATTGGATGCCTGGGGGCAACTTCAACTATTTCAAAATTCATTTCTCCCTCTATTTGGTTGCAGAAATAGGATTTCAAATGTAAAAATCATAGGAATGTCTACAGACATAGAAACAAGGCACTGTGCTATGTGACCGTGAGGAGGGATGTGTGGTGAAGGAACATCATCAAGTTTTTAACGCAATCACAGCAATCAAGATAGACAGCATTTATTTTGATACATGCAATTTAATATGTAACTTTCTCTCCAAATAGAAAAAATGTTTAAAACTAACAGTTGCATTGAGGGTCTGCTGCAATTTTCCAGGATTTCTTAGAATCCACAAACTTTCCTTGCTGTTTTATTTATGTAAATTCCATAGATCTTTAATTAATTCAGCCTTCAAGAATCGATCAATGTATGTAACAGACATTCATGGTAAGTATGTAACAAATACCAGAACTTCATGCCGTTTTATTTATTTTGCTGGGTTTTTTTTCAATGTTCTTCCCTTAAATTTTATAATCAAATCTAAAGATTTTTTTGTTGATCTGCTTCCAAAAGATGATATCGTCCCTGAAGATCATTCCAGCAGATGACACTGCTGTTCTCTGTGTGACCTCACTACAAAAACATTGTTTGTCCCCTGTAAATTCCTGTCCTTAATTCTTCTTCCTGATCATTTTTTCCTGTATTTTTTCTATTGTGAAAACCAAAAAAAGACATTCTAACTTCATGTGTGTTTTATACTACCCTACTTCCTTTGTGTTTTCATTTTTGCTCCTCATTCAGAGATTCAGTTATGACCATGGCCAATCAATCATATTAGTAGAGAAAATAAGACACAAGGAAGTAAGAAAAGGAAATGATTGAGTAAATTCTAAAATGTAGACGACATGGGGGCAATTGTTTTCTTTTTGTCCTCAGGCATACCAATCATCTGTGACTCCAGGTGAACGCCTAGACTGGCTATCCCTGAGGGTGAAGGAAAGGTCCTCACACCCTCCTCGCTCTTCTTCCCACCAGGGGCCCATGCTCTGCTGTTCACTGGATGAGCAGAGAAGGTACTGGAGGACATGGGGAGGGGGCTGGGGATGACAGGACTTGCCACAAGGATAACTGTTCTCATACTGTAAAGTCATTCAGAAGCAAAGGAATTCATTCTAAAAAAGTAGGTAAGAAAAATACTAAGTAATCTAGAATCTGCACTAATAATCAGAAGAATGCTTTGGCTGACAGAGAAAATGGTTCTCCGTTTTGGCTATGACTTTGGATATAAAGTTATTTCAGCCATTTCTTCCCTATAAAAGGATGGCTCTGCTTAATAACCTGGTGCTTTTAGATAGTAACCTGTAGCATTTTTTAGATGAGGCAGCAATTACTTTAATAACCCCTGAGATAATTACTCTACACAAAAGCTAAATATTGCTAAAGAAAGGAGAGAAAGAACTAATTGGAAAAAGACCACTAAAGCCAAATATATTTTTGCAATAAAATTTTTTTAGTTTAAAAAATTAATAAAATTTAAGAAGTATTTTAAATTATCAGCCACATAAAATATGTCTTGAAAATAAATCTAGTGTCATCACTGTTGTCTATTTAATTATCTGATGAGTAGAAAGAAGCCACACCTGTGATATTACCAGACCAGGTGGCTGATTGAGATAAAGGTTCTTCATAAAGCACACACCGTTTTAGGATCAACCTAATCCACTGGAGTGTACTGAAAGGGCTGTTTTCCATTTGCTGTCTCTCCTTTTGAAATGGTCATTGTAAGTAAGAGAGAAAATCTGCTAAAGTAAACAAATCCTTTCTTACATCCTCTACAAAAATCTTTCTACACAAATAATTGTATAGATGGGCATTTCAAAAGCTGCAAGTTGAACCGATGAATGAATAAAAGGCCAGCAACAGTATTACCAAAATATTCAAACACTTCCGCATAAACTCCAGTATTCCCTATTCTAGAAAGACTGCTAATAATAATGAGCATTTTTTATATACAGCTTTCATACTTCAGAAGACATTTTAAACTCATGTTTGCCATCAGCCTTTCTTTAAGCCTCTTGCAGTTACTAGCTGTTACTCGTGTTGCTTATTACTTATACAGAAAAACACTAACTTGCCCCAAGGGAAAGCAGCTCTTTTTATATGGCTAAATAAAAAACTGAACTGAAAAACTGCCCTCTGGAATTCAGCGCTTTGAATACACAGCAAGCAGCTCTTCCCTGCCCCTCTGCCATCCCTTGGGCTACAGCAGCCCAGCATGCATCATAACACACACACACTCTTATACTCACTCACACTTACACTCACACACACCCCCTTCTACAAGTGTGGGCAGGGCTATGAGTAGGCACTTGCTGAGGGAGGTGAGTTAAGGGCAATGGGATGAGAAACTGGTGCAGCAGCACCACCTAGTGGGCAGTGGGTCCCCCTTGCTGCTGCTTCATGGATGAGCAGTTTGTCCAACCTACATCAGGTCACCCCAGTTTTCAATCCCCAACTGACCAGAGGTTCCAAGATCAGAACTCTCAGACACCAGAGCAAGTGCTGCATCCGTGCTCCGTAGGCTATCTGAAGCACTGCTAGTCTACATGCCCTAACCACAGCTCCCCTGTGATGCCAATAAGGAGACCAATGTCTCGCTTTAGGGTAGCATGCAGAGGGGTGAGCAGGAAGTTACCACCACGACTTTTAAGGGAGAAACTGTAAAAAGGCACAAGCCATTCAGCATTGTCTGATCAAACCCTTCAGCCACAAAAATTTTAAGCCAGAAGCACAAATAATAAATAATTTGATGCCTTTTATTCATTCCATAAATATTTACTTAGGAAATATTTACTTAGTGCATTCCACCCTACACACAAGTGATCATTTGTAAATCTTGTTATTCAAAGCCTGTCTGAGTCTAATCACCAAGGGACACTGAGCAAGACTGGGACCCAGACACTACCGTGTAGGAAATTCATCAGGGTGACGGTGCTATCTTGAGGATTCTTGGTGAAAAAGTCATCCAGTTTTGCCCCCTTTCAAACTATTACAGCATTTTTTTTTTTCCTATTACAGGTTTTTTTCCCCTGAAACAAAGTTTCTCCTTGTATTTTCCCACTTGAGGTAACCACTCGGAGCATTTTGATAAATAGCATTCCAAGAAACTATCCATACATATAAATTGTATCAAAAACAGAAAAAAATCTGATCTACAGCATGCTATTTTCACCTAAATATGTGTTGTGGACATCTGCATGTTAATAAGTTGCTCTACATTGTCATCTGAAACCGACCTTAGCTGATCTTAAACTCAGTCAAGACATATTCTTCTAAAGGTACCAATCATTCCATAAGGAAGATGTGATATACACAATCAAAGTGAGACACAGAATTGTGAAGAAAACAATAAGCGTTGCCACTTTCAGCCGCAATCATCAGATTTCAGATTTCTAGTTACAACTTGCTGAAAGGCACTGAAATGATCCATGTTGTTCCTCTCTGCTCTTCCTATAAAACCCCTTTGGGACAGGTGTGGGTAACGATACATCATTAAGGAAGCATTCGTGGACAAGAGCAGCCAGGATACAGGTCCAATATAAAGATAAGCATCAAGAGTAATGACTACTCATTCTGAGGGGCATTAAACTGCTAACAGAAGTCATCTTTCAGACAGAACCAAAGGTGATTGTTAAATGTGATATTTTAATTTTTGCAAATACTTATTACTTATAAATCAGAAAAATATTAAAACTGTTAATATCTGTCACACTAAACATTAAATTCTTTAACACGTGGTGAACTCAACATTTTTTTTATATCCTGCCTTATTGTCTTAATTCTGTCAAATGGTTTTTGTTCGTTTCTTATTGGCGTTTTTTTTTTTAAATTGGTGACCAAGATATGAGATTTCAAACTTTCCTGTGAAAGTCCAGGAGCTAAAGAATTTTAATTTCTTCTGATAGTGACTACAAGCCCATTTAAATGGCCCATTCATTTCCACCTCATTCACAAAACTTCCATTACTACAGCCTGAGTATCCTGGTCCCACCACTTGTATCTGCCAACAGCAATCATCAGGTCCTTAAAGGGCCACATAATTTCCAGCAATGTGAAATTCTCAACGGTGCCATAATGGGAAATAATAGTGTTCACTTTCCCTTCTCTGAGAACAAAAGGCAGTAGACTAGATTCTAAGTGCCTGAGACAGAGGTGCAGAGATAGTACACCCAGCTCCCCACGGGGGAAGTAACAAAACAAGTAACAGTTGGGTAGAATGACAGCTACAATGCCTGGAATATTCTATAGTGGAAAGAATAACAAAGACTGAAGAAATTCTAGGGTATTAAGTCCACATGTAAGACACGCTCCAGTATTTTACGGTCATGAAATTTAACTTTAGGAAAGATTCTCATTAAATATGAAATACAAGGGTCTAAACTAATGATCTGTTGTCTCACAATTTAACAGAACTCCAAGGTTACTTCAATGTTGAGGATATTAAAGCCCTGTCTTGTCAATGAAAAATATTCTTAACAAAGAGAACCAGCGGGAAGGTTTTTATGAAAGTTTCTAAACAGGTCAGAAGAAACTCAGAGAGTTTGGCAAATTAAATGACTTGTATCTATTTGTAAGTGAGAAAATTCCTTGGTAATATAAAAGTTTTTGTATTTCTCTGAAAGTCTCTTCTGGGTGAAGAGATAATAAAATCAGGTTAGACGCATTTTGCCAAGTCAAGACCAACCAAAGACAGGCGAGAGAGAAAAACTAAACAATTTAAATAGAGATACTTGGATAGCTCAGGTCCATTACTAATGAAACTCACCAGAAAGCCTATAGTTTGAAAATTCACATTAATCCAGGAAATGTAGTACTATTCCTTTGCTTCATTTCAAACATAATTTGAGGAACGTTATAAGCATACTTACAATACAACAAAAAAAGAATATGTACAGATAAGTAAATTGAAGCTAAAGGGAAAAAAAGGGGTAGAACAGTAAAATGAAGCTAAGAGAAAAATTATCTTGGGAATGTGTGCATCAATAGAAATATTCAGATGAAATTCACACTCATTTATGAGGTAAAAAAGAAGCTTTGCCACTCACCAATTTTAACCTCTGTAAAGGTATTCTGCCTACATCTATCTGTGTCCTTTCTGGGACATTAGTGAATCGAACTTCTGGGACTGCAACGGCACACATGACATGGGCCCACCTACAGGAAAGGAGACATTAAACGTCAACAAACGTTCCCTAAACTTACATACCTCGTACTCCAACCAGGCGATGGCAGTTCTCACAGATGGGAAGCACACAGATGCCAAAGAAAGCCAGAAGCCTAAATCCATCACAAACACACTTAGAATTTTAAACCTATGCGATGATACCTCGACAGCTTCAGTACCACACCCGCCCACCACTGTGACATGAAGAACTCAGTGAAGACCAAAGACTCGGTCTTAACAATATACATATATTTTCCTACACTTGCTCTGCAAAATACTGAAATGCAGGAATGGAATTTGCTATTCCATTTGATACTGAAATATAGAGGTGTTTAATACACTTCAGCTAATTAACATGTGGCAAAAGATTAGTTCAATTAATAAAAGGTATGAACTGGGTACAGCATATAATCTTTTTACATAATACAAATGTCATTAAGCAAACTAGAACAAACACCAAAAGTTTTCTAAAAGAATTAATGCTGATTAAGTCTTTAATTAAATTGTTTCTCATTGCAATCCTACTATAATCAAAGGAACCTAGAGATAAGGAGAAATGAACTTTAGCTTGTTCCCTTGTTTCCTACTTAAAACCTAGCATATCTCCTTTCAAATTCTGAATTACTTCAGAAAAATAACAATGTTCCCATTAGCACTATTAAGTTTCTCATAAATGTTATTCCCCAAATAAATATAAAGACTCTTGAGGTTCAAAGAGATCTTGGAAGAATTATCAAATCCATCAATCTATTTTTAAGTGAAAGCATATTTATTTCACTCAAACAACATAAGATTCCATCCTGCCTTTTAAAGACCACAGGAAGAGAAGACAAGTGTCAACCCCATCAGGGCATTCTTTAAGATCTAAATAAATACTATAATTCTATAGCAAACACTATCGCTTTTTGTTCTAGCTTAAGATAGGAAGAGACGTTCTTATCATCTCTGACTTCATAGGAACCACTTAAATCATCTCACAGTCTGCATGACCTATGCAGCATCCTAGAACCAGTCAACACTTTTTAGTATAGTGCCAATCACATTAACTAAGACTGTGAAAGATGAAGATCTGAAATTAAGCAAAAATACAGTTTGTTAGACTAAACTTTATCAACGTAGGAATGATAAATGCCTTTACTTTTCCTTATATGCAACCAGAAACATGTGCACATGCACATAATTATGCTAACTCCATCATTATAGTATACCACGGGTCCCAAGTCTAGCGCCCATGGGGCCACAAACTGGTAAATCATGGTAATCTGGGGAGTGTCTGCCCCATTTAGGCCAGTTCTCATCCCAACTTGTTATTGCCATATAGAGATACACAATCATTTTTCAAGTAAAGATGAAAATCTGGATTTTTACATAAAATCTCTCAACTTTCAAAATTTGGATCAAATTTGTAAAACAGCATGTCAGTCAAATAAAACATATCTTGGAGCCGGATCTGGGCCCTCAAGTGTCAGCTTATAACTCCTGCCTAAACCATTTCTGCATGCTTCTATTTCCAAAGGGACCTCTAAGATGCTTTGGCCCCATTTTAAATATTAAAATCGGGGCATGAAAATAAAATTCACACAAAAAATATATTTCAACATCTGCCACAAAAAACCAGATTATTTTTCTTTTATGTTCACTTTTGATTCTCTTTCAAGACTCTCTTCATAGTCTCCAATGGTCCCCTGAAAATCAACGTTTTCTCCCTGTGTTTCTATTTGAGTACACACACATCTCTTCTTAATTTACCAGTGTTAAAAGTAAAGGTTCTATTTTAATGTTATGACTATGATTGACTTTATTTATCTGAAGATAGCAGAATTCAATGTTTTCAGGCATATTCTGTTTTTATTAGACTAATAGGATTCATCACATTAAACACTAGGAGTCCAATGGCACCTACATGATATGCGTTGCCTCATTTAAAAAACTCCATTAGTAAAAGCGGGTTATTCTTCATGGTGTCAAAGACAGAACAGAAGCAAGACATAGAACACTGTCATCCAGCGGAGGTGAATGTGCTGTCAGTAATGGTCGCTGAAGACATGCACAGAATCCCAGCCTCAGATCTGGACAGTAAATGCTTTGGAACAATGTGCACAATGAAGAGAGGTCAAGCAAACTGTCATCCAGAGGTTCAAGGTTCTAGAGAGGAGAAGGAAACAATGAAATTCAAGACAAAACGTTACTTACTTATTGTTCTTAGTTTCCTTAAGAGCACCCCCTCTCAAATTGCAGAGACAGCATTCCTGGGGGAGAAAAAACACCACACAATTATCAGACCCATATAATAAAAGTTCTTACTGTTTATCTAAATATTCCCATAAATTCTAATTTTTTATTTTAAAATTAAAACAATCAGGAACTTCATGAAGGCCTATCTCTGAGCAGTTTAAGAAGAGAAAGTAAAAAGAAAGGTGGGAAGGTAAGCATACACCCAAAACTGTTCTTGGTCTATCTATCTCCCAGAAGGAGCCACCTTTATCCTGGTATCGTGTTCAATCTCCACCTTCGGGAGAAAGCTGTGACACAGGGAACTTGGTAGCCTGGAGAGGTACACACTAGAACTCTAGAACAGAGCATACACTTACGACTCGGGTTCTCTTGTGCTCCAGGAATCCACTCATATATACAGGCTGGCAAAATTAGAGTATTGGTAGGCTGCATTCCTTTTTTTTTTTTTTTTTGAGGAAGATCAGCCCTGAGCTAACATCTGCCAATCCTCCTCTTTTTGCTGAAGAAGACTGGCCCTGAGCTAACATCTGTGCCCATCTTCCTCTACTTTCTATGTGGGATGCCCGCCACAGCATGGCTTGATGAGCAGTGCCATGTCTGCACCCGGGATCTGAACCAGCGAACCCAAAACGGAACGAGTGCACTTAACCGGTGCACCACCGGGCCGGCCCCAGTAGGCTTCATTCTGATATAAGGATGAGCAAGAAGCTCTTTTTAAAAGACACTCTTTTCAGAAAAGTACCATTTAGACCTTCCTGTGGGCAAATAGTGTTGGAAAAATTGTTCTGATAAACTCAGGCTATTCAGCCCCAGAAAACAGCATCATGAAATGTTTTCCTTTATCCTCTTCAAATAAGTTTACATGTCTGGCACTTTTATGTGTCTTAGATTGGCATAGACTTTTTCACTCCACGATGACTCCCTTTACTACAAATCCAGACTTTATTCATCATTTCTCACTTCAATCCTATGAAAAAGTCCATGGAAACAGGGCCAGAACGCAATGCAATGCCTTCTGTTGACCTAGAATTTTTACATTAAATACCTAAGTAACGTTTTTATTTTCAACCTCAAGCTTGTCCTCCCAATTTACCGCATTAATAGATTTTTTAAAAAATCATTATAGGTTATTTGGGGGTTTTTGTCCTCCAAGCTGCACATATAAAATTTCTCTATCTGTTTTCCAAGGTGATCTTCCTCAACTGATTCTGACGGTTTTGCCTAGCTTTACAGGAAACCCTCTAACTGTTCTACTACTAATAACTGGGTGTCGAACTCCATAGTTTTTATTTTCCTGACGAGAACAACAGCAAAACAACTGAGGAGAATCAAAATATCTGTATAATTCTTAATAGGCAGCAAAAAAGGCAAACCACCAGAAATGTTAATGGTTTTGTGTGTCTGGAATGTCTCTGCACATCCATTTGAAACATCCTGGGTGATTATTAAAGGCTCAGAGTGGCAAAAGCTGCCCCATATTTAGACATCTGAATCCATTATAAATCCAGCTGGAGGAGATAATTCAATGGAAAATTTTCTCTATGCACAACACAAAGCCATACTCCAGAGGCCTTTGAAATAACTGGTTTTGGTGAAGCACACAATCAAAGGAAAGTTTCACAATCCAAAGATTGAAAGTGAGAAATCCAGTAATTCAAACTATTCAATAACATCCAAATTATTCAATCATAATTTCATAAAAAGTTACAATTTTTTTCAGTAATTTAACACACATTCCACAGAGAGAGAGAATAAAAATGAAAACAAAACATGAGGTCAAATGTTTTCATTGTATATGAAAAGAGGCAGCATCGAAGTGGGAATGCAGCAAAGGAGAGTTGTGGGCTGTGCGGAGCTCAGCCACTAAGAGAATTAGATGCCTGATTAATGAAACTGGTAGTGAGAAGAAGCCTAAAGGGACAAGTTAGCAGAGTTAAATACAGCAAAGCAGCGTGGAATCTGCTTTAAAGCACCTGATTAGGGTCATTAACAGGTACACATGTTGCAGAGCACTACTACAACGGGAGGAAACAGTCCTCTAAAGCAGAATACGGAGACTCAAAATTACAAGTACAGTTGAGAAGACGCCCACCTACCACAATATGAAACTCGTTCTTTCTAGGACCATGAGTGACCTCTCCGTCACAAAATCTAATGGATAATTCCAAGTCCTTGGTTCACCTGACCTCTTAGCAGCATTCAACCTTGCTGATCATGCCTGAAAGGGTTTCTCCCTATCATGCCTGAAACCATTTCTCCCTGTGATTTCTATGACCCAACACTCTCCTCACTGTGCTTCTCCATCTCCAGTTGATCCTCAGCTTCCTTTAACAGGCATCTCTTTCACGCCCCTTAAACACTGTGATTTCTGTAATAGGCCCTATTCGCTTCTCTATCCACATCTGTTTGCTGGGCATCTGATCTAGTTCCCTGATTCTCAAAAAGCAAAGCCTGAAACATTTATCTCCTGAGATGCCTGACTGACAGTTCCACAGGCATCTCAAACACACATGCAAAACTGAACTCACATCTTCTTTGCAAGCCTATGCTATTTCAATGTTTCCTACCACTGCAGTTAACTATCCATTCTAGCTCAAGCTGGAAGACATAATTTTCCTCTCATCCTAGATCCAACCAATTGAGTTCTGTCAATCCCACCTCCAAAAGCATTTTCTTCTCTCCATCATCACTGCTGTCACCTTAGAGGATACACCAGCATCCTTCACCAGACCTAAAATACTGAAATAGCCACCCCACAGTCAACTTGGAACCCTCCAGAGTGGGTTTTAATGCTTCTCAGTACTTAATGTGGCCTTGAAGGGCCAGGATCATCAGGCCTTGACCTTGTCCAGCTTCACTTTGCACTCTTGTCCATGCTTAGAAACCCCAGGAACCTCTCATCAGGTCCCCTCTGCCCCCAAACACATCAGACACACACCTGGCTCCATTCTTCATTAATTAAGTTGAAAACATTCTTGACATCTCAACCTAAATACTGATTCCTCCAAGAAAGCTCTCCTAATCCCCTGGCTCAGTTACTTCTCTCTCATTACCCTTGTTAACTATTTGTTAAACTCTTTCTGTTATCCTCACTAAATTGTAAGTTCAATGAACACTGTGAGAATATCTGTCATGTTACTCTTTCTCTACTGTGGTACATAATAGAGAGTATACCCGCCATATGAATTTGTTAAATAAATGAGAAAATATGGCAAAATAGGGCAGAGTGAAAATCTTGAAAATTACCATAGGATTAAAAAATTGCAAAGACCGTCTTGACATACTGAAATACTAAGAAAAGGAAGCTGCAGTCTTCAGTGACTTATCATGGAGTTAAGAAACAGTGATTGGAAATGCAGTCATTTTTGCCATGATTTACCTGAGAAATTGTATTTCTTAGTGCAGGACAAAAATATTCCTGGCCAGGTAAAGTTATTTATGTGACTGACATGATCTTATATGGTATCATTGTTTCTGTTCAATTCACTCAATTTTGAAAAAATAAGTAGGAAAAAGAAAAAGTCATGTCCAGTTACATCATTTTTTGGAATCACCATCCCTCAAATAGGTCAAACTAGCTGATCTGGTAGAAGCACAAAGACGTCAACCTGTCAATGCATTAATCTGTAAATGAATTTGAACTAATGTTCATAGCCCAGTAGAAGGCAATATCAGATAGGACAATTTTTAACCTTTCTCTCCTTTATTTAAATAGAACTTTATCATCAAAGAACAAAACTGATAATTCTAAAACTTAATAGGTTAAAGCAGCCCGAGTTTTCTTAAGAATCTGTGAAATGCCTGATACACTTAAATTTTGGCACCTACCAAACATACTAATGGTACTAGCATCACTTATCTTCAAAGGTAGTAAAAGAACTGAATGAGAAAGTAGGAAGTGACAGAGTGTCTTTCAGGATATCGATTCATCAAATTGATTATCAATAATAAAAATTCTTCTAGTAGAAGAAGAATTCTATATCAAAGCCCTAATTCATTCCAGATTCCATGCCAGAAACATCATATACTTTACCTCCCTTCCTTAACGTGAACTTATTAGGTAACTAATATCCCACTTCATAGATGAGGAAACTAAGATTTAAGAGATTAAGGAACTTGCCTAAAATCATCCAATCCAGGGGTAATCAAACTCTTTCTGTAAATGACCAGATATTTACTAATTTACGCTTTACACAACTACAGAGTTGTTGCAACTCATCAACTCTGCCATTGTAGGACAATATGTAAACAAATGGGTGTTGCCGTATTCCAATAACAACATTATTTACAAAAATAGGTGGTGAGCTGGATTTGACCCACAGGCTGTAGTTTTCCAACCCCCAACCAAGCAGTAAAAGGAGCAGTTGGGGTTTAAGCTCAGGTCTGCCTCACCCCATGTCCATGCTCTTTTTCTCCAGCATCCTCTCCATCTATGTACAAGGTAAGGCACAAGATATAAAAGTAAAGTGCCAAATAAACAGGACACTGTGCCTGCTCTGGGAAGCTCACAATTGAGAAGGGGAGATCTATGTGTACTTAACCATTTATGAAGAAGATAATGATAAAGGGCATAACAAGATCCCCACTTCCTCATTTCTATAAATAACTAAGAATGCATTTTTAAACTAATCCCTTCAAAAGAACCCATATTATTAAAAAATTGTGTTACCAAGCAGCATATAACAATCTGTGTTCCCATTTGTTTCATTAATCTAGCTAACAGAACTTCTCATTGGTATGAGATCATTAAATTTATCTCCACTTCATCCTTCAAAGAGTAATGCCATTTCAGGCAAAAGCAACATTTTAAGTTAGTCTGTGCAACCTAACCACAGGCTAAACAAATTCAATTTAACTGAGAAGAAGAACAGTAAAACTAGAGAGCCAAACCATATCATGGTGTTTAACAAAGTGAAAAAGGCCAAGGTTCAAATCACAGTTCTGCCATTTACTAGTGGTATGACCTTGGGCCAGTTACTTACCCTTTGTGCCTCAGATATTTTGTCTGTAGAAGGGGAGAAAACAGAACTTCCCTAAATGAGTTAATAAGTGTAAAGCATTTCATAAAAACACAATAAATACAAGAAGAACAGTGGTTAAATACGTGAAAGTTGAACTGCAGTTCTAGACCACTTAACATAACAATGCCAATGGATGATCCAGGGATAGTGGTCCAGCAGGGAACACAGTACAGAGCTGTCATTAATAATCTCTTGAGGTGCAAAAAGCAAGAAGCAGATCTGGAGAGCAAAGAAAACACTCCAGGAACCTAAAATCCAGGCAGCTAGGCTCCAAAGCAAGGAGAGATCTTCCATAGCTCCAGAAGTTACCAACTCATCTATGGAAAGCAGATGCCAGAGTCTCCACCGTGCACAGAGAACAGACACTGCTGCAGGGAAAGGCCTGATCCCACCCTCAGAACATCTGAAACCAGAATGGACTGGATCAAACCAAAGCTGCAGCAAAGCTCAGACCCACCTCAAGCACACCTCAGACTGACTTCACTCCCACTCTAGAAACCTGTTCTTTCTAGACCAAGGGGCACACCCTTCCTGAAAATAATAACACTAACTTCATTTGCTACAGACAAAACGTCCAGCACACAGTCAGAAAAAGTACAAGGTACACTAACAAGCAAGAAAATATGATTTATGATCAAGAAAGGAAAAAATAAAATCAGACACAAAGACGGACATGACATTGGAATTATCAGACAGAGAGTTTAAAATTAGTAAGTTCAAAATGCTAAAAGATCTACTGAAAAAAGATAGACAATATATGTGAAGAGATGGGAAAATTTTAGCAAAGTCATGGAAAGTACTTAAAAACAAATATAAATGGTAGAAATGAAAAAATATGACATCAGTAATGTTGAATTCATTAGATAGACTTCAAACCAGACTGGAATTGGCAGAGTAAAAGTTCAATAACTTTAATGACATGAATAGAAAATATAAGAAATAAAGCAGTTATAATAATGAACAGGGGGCCGGCCCGGTGGCCAAGTGGTTAAGCTCGCCTGCTCCACTTTGGTGGCACAGGGTTTCACCAGTTCAGATCCTGGGCATGGACATGGCACTGCTCATCAGGCCATGTTGAGGCAGCATCCCACAAGCCACAGGCTAGAAGGACCTACAACTAAAATAAACAACTATGTACTGGGGGTATCTGGGGAGAAAAAGAAAAAAAAAATAGAATGAACAGAGATCTAAGGGAAAATAACAACCTATTCAGTTTATGTCTAATTAGAGTCTGAGAAGGAGAGGAAGGACAGAATGGGTGAGAAGAAATATTTGAAGAGAACTTTCCAAAACTGATAAAAGACATCAACCCACAGATCCAAGATGCCCAGCAAACTCCAAGCAAATAAATACAAAGGAAACACACCTAAATATACAGCAGCCAAAATTCTGAAAACCAAATATAAACAACATATCTTAAAAGCAAAGAAAAGACACATTGCAGTAAACAACTACTGAAATTACACCTGAAATCTAACTAGAAACACTGGAGGCAAATGGCAATGGAAAAGCATCTAAAAAATACTGAAAGAAAAAAGCTGGTAACCTGGAATTCTATTTCCAGAGAAAATATCCTTTGAAAATGAAGATGAAATAAAAACAATCTCATAGAGACAAAAATCTAAGAGAATTTGTCTCGAGGACATTCACATTATAACAAATGCTAAAAATAAAATTCTTCAGAATGAAGGAAAATGACACAGAGGAAGGAAATGACAAAGAGAGGAAGAGAGCAAGAGAGAGACAGAGATAGAAACTCTAAGTTTCATTAAACGACTTGACTGTTTCAAACAAAAATAAAAATACTGTGGAGTATGGTGTATGCAGAGGCAAAATCTAAGACCACAAAAGGAAGGAGGTTAATGAAATTATACTGTTGTAGGGTTCTTACATAATTCATAAAGTAGGATGATATTATTGCAAAGTGGATTGTGATAATTTAAAAATGAAAATTGCAATTGTCAGCAACCACCTATAACAAAGGCCTCAAGAAACTCCCAAACATTAAGTTCTAAGGAATATAAGTTCACAATTAAAACTCAAAAACATGCAAGAAAATGTGGTTCCATGAGCAGAAAAAACAGACAGAATTAGATGCACAATGATCTCAGACGCAAAATGCAAAATAAGCATTTTAATATGTTTAAAAATTAAAAGTGGGCATTAAGAATTTAAGTAACAGACTATAAATAAAGGACAAACCAGGATTTTAAAAACAATATAGAAATTCTATAACAAAAAAATAATTGAAATTAAAAACTTAAAGGATATGTGGAGAGCAGATTATTCTTAGTTTAAGAGAGAATTAGAAAACAGAGAGAGCTGAATAAATAACCAAAAATAACACAAACTATTCAATAATGAATTTAACTGAATGAAGTGCGTGTGCTCACATGTATGTGTCTGACTCATAAAAATAAATTCCAATTAATTTACAGACCTAAACTCAAAAACTGAACTATAAAAATATTAAAAGAAATTTTAGGTAAATATAGTTATGAATTTAAGATAAAGATGACTGCTTAACATAACATTTAAAAGATAAAAGGCATATCAAAAAGATGAATAAATTCTGACTATATGAAAATTTTTAAATTCCAAAGGATAAAATATTATATAAATTAGCACAAAATATGAAAATATTGCCCATACAAAACAAAGATTGTCATCCAGAAAATATTTTTTTTAAATCCACACTTTTGAAAAGTAAACAAAAGATTCAAAGACTCCTCACTGCCAATAAACATATGAAAGATATCCAACTTCGAGAATAAAGGAAATGAAAACTAAAATAATGAGATAAAACTTCAGATTTTTAAATCAGAAAATATATAGTTTTGGCATCTGTGTATTGTTATGCTAGCTTCAGAGAGGAATTTGGCATTATCAATCAAAATTTTAAATGCACATAGGAGCTGGCCCGGTGGTGCAGTGGTTAAGTTTGCACCGTCCGCTTCGGCGGCCCAGGGTTCACCCGTTCGGATCCTGGGTGCAGACATGGCACCGCTTTGCAAGTCATGCTGTGGCAAGTGTCCCACATATAAAGTAGAGGAAGATGGGCACAGATGTTAGCTCAAGGCCAGTCTTCCTCAGCAAAAAGAGGAGGATTGGCAGCAGATGTCAGCTCAGGGCTAATCTTCCTCAAAAAAGAAAAAAAAAGGAAAAAAGAAAAAAATTCTTAAATACACATAAATTATGACTCAGCAATTCAACTTCTTGGAATCTAAGATAAACATTTATTTCTATGCAAAAGGAGGAATGTACAACGATGGTCATTTAATTTCTGTTTATAACAAACAGTTCTCTCTGGGAGGAACAGGAATTATCAGTTGCTTAGATTTTATTTGTAATGTCTGAATTTTTTATTCAGTAGATTCAAGCTTAAAATTAAAATAGTAATGCAAAAGATACAGTAAATCCATAAATACCGAGTCACTAAGAATTACACAGTATTAAATGAAAACACTAAGGCATGTTAAATAAACTGGGATACCACTGGGTCCCCCAGGAACGCAAGACATAACATTAGTTTACGCATAGAAAAGATCGGAAAGGCCAACTGACAAAACGCTATCAGTAGTTTTCTGTAAAAAATGAGATTTGAGCATTTGAGAGTGATGGGAATGAGACTTTCCTAACAATATTTAGTACTCTTATATTAAAAAAAGAAAACCCACAGACACACAAAGAAATTAAACCTTTTTCAATTAAATACGTGTAATTTAAAATTAATGTAACCAAGGAAGTTTATCCTATTTTTTCTATTTTTTTACTCAAATGAAAATTTTAAATGGGCACCTACAATTTCTTCCAAAGTCTTTCAGAGTACCGAATTTCCTTCCAATCTAACCTATGGAGACACCCAAACCGTTCAGCCTTGCAGAACAAAATAAATAAATAAAATTCAATAGTCAGTGCTCATTGCCAGCCTTGTTTTATCTTGTGTTTAATGAGCATGCCTTTTCCAGAACAATAACACCCAGAATAAAATGACTCACTATTATAAAGATTTAGATATATTGCTAGTCAAGCAATGTTTCCTAAAACAAAACAAAAAAATACACCAAAATGCCTGTTACAACATGATTACTCCATAAGGCAGCTGTTATTCCTATCTCCCAAGTTCAGCATTAAAAGAGCTATTCTGTTCTATTCCCTCCCCTCAGGGCAGCTAAACGCTGAATGAAAAAGTATAAATTCAGATCATATTCTGAACATTGTACCTTTCCTGCTTCAGTCCCTTTCTCTCACTTAATACCATTCACAAAATCCCTTTTTAGCAATACCAAGTATTTGTAAAATCTGGTTTCATAAAACCACTGAGATGAAGAGCGTGTATACCAATTTACAACATGGAATGATTTCTTTATGGCCCAGTTATTAAACCATGAAAAAGAGTGTTTATAATCAAAGTGCTGACACAACATTAACAACGGTGGTGAGAAGGACAGTGTTATAATACGGCCACCGCACTTGTTCATCATCTGTAGTAGAGGGAACTCATGTTCCAATGGCTCTTCTATAAAGCATCAGTTAAAGAAATGCCAATACCAACATTCTCAGGCTGCCTCGTAAGAAGCTCTCATTTCAGTTGACATATCCATATAATGCCCCTAAAGCCAATTTTCAGTGCTACAGAAAAATGATGAGATTTTGAAGTACCTCCCCACACCCTTATTTATCTGACATGTTCATAACAGAAATGCAAAACCGTAAAATAGGGCTGTCTGAGCTAGGAAAACAAAGAGTAATTAATCACATTAACGGAAAACTAGCTTACAAAGTGCTGATCAACAAAACATGGAAGAACCATTTCTGGAGACGAGGCCCATTTATCAGGGTTGGAGAGAGGACAGGATCCACATAAGGACAGGGATAGTATGAACTCTGAATGATCAGGAAATTGAATGACAGGTTTCCTGCAATTATCTTCTGAATGGAAATTCCACAGATTTCAGTGAATTTTATACTAGCAAGTGAGTTCTCTAATTAGATGCCCCCATCTAATTTGTACTGTCAGTGAAAGTATACATTCATTCAACACATACTGGTTAAGCACCATGCTGTGTTCTAGACACTGGGTTACAGCAGTGAACGAAAAAGATCCTGACCTCAGTGAACTTACATTCTGCTGGGCCAGCAGACAAAGTAAATCAGCAGATTATTTGGATGGCAGAGGATGTTCAGTGCTATGGGAATGGGCCATGGAGTCATCCAGGGAAAGAGAATTCTGACAGATTCCTGGTCTTTTCTAATAGAAAAGGTGATCACAAAGTAAGAGGAAGAATATCTGATACAGCTTCATAGGCCATGGAAAAAGGTGACAGCTTTACTCTGACTGAGAGAGGAAGCACCTGTAAGGTCTGAGCTCAGCAAGGACATAATCTGACTGACATTTTAATTGGATCATTCCAACCACAGCAGCCGATAGAAGTTCAAGGGGAGAAGTGAGAAGAGAAGTTAGTGGGTTCCTGCCCTAATCCAGGAAACAGGTAATGAGTGGATTAGTCTGAGTAATACCAGCAGAGGTGATTAAGAAGTGGCCAGGATTCTGGATTCATTTTAAAAGTAGACAAGACAGGATTTACTGTTAGACAGATGTGGGGAATGAGAAAAAGAAACAAATTGAATCTAACTCTAAAGTTTTTGGCCTCAGCAGCTGGAAGCCTGCAGGAGAAGAAGATTTGGAATTCAGTTTGGCACAGAGTGAATCTGAGATCTACTGGACATGCAAGAGGAGTTGCTCAGGAGTTGGCTATATGGACCTGAACCTCAGCGGAGAGGCTGAGCTGGACACAGAAATGTACAAGCCATCAAAGACTGATGCTGTTTAAAACCATTAAAGCTATGAGATGGGATGAGACTGCCAAACGGGTTTATGTGGAGAAGAGGCTCACGTTTTGAACTCTGGGGAGAGAAAAGAAGTGGCCGGTAAAAGAGGAGGAAAAGCAGGAGAGTGCAGGGTCCTGGAAGCTGAATGAAGACAGTGCTTCAAACAGGAGGCAGTGATCAAGTGATTGTGCCAGTGAAACAGGAGTTCCCAGGGAAACATGGCATGAAGGCTGTGACAGAGTAAGTTTAAGAGAGAAGCTGGGGAGAAGAATTGGAGAGAGTTAATAAAGACAAGTCCTCTAAGGAGTTTTACTAGATATAGGGGCATGGAGAAATAGGGTGGGAGCTGGTGGGGAAGAAAGATCAAGAGGTTTTTTGAGGTTTATTTGAAGATGGAAGAAATAACAGCTTGTGTGGATGATAACAATAATCATCTCAAGAGGGGAACATTGACGATGTGGGAAAGAAATGATTTTCTGGAACCATATCCTGTTTATAAGAGAGGGGATGGCCTAGGTAGGATATTATAGACATGATGCAGGTGGAAACTCGCACATCTCTACTGATGGCTTCCTGTTTCTCAGTGAAATATGAAGTGAGTTCGTCAGGTGAGAGGGAGGATGGGGAGAAGATGGGGAAGCTTCAGGTGACAGAAGGTATGAAGCAGACAACCAGGAGAGTGGTAGGTAGTGTGAATGGATGATAGAAATGTAGTATGAATTACTGGCACCATCGAGGACACACCTACAGTTATAAATTGAAAGCAAGAGCGATCTGCATATTGGGTGCTTCTCCACAGCCACATTCAGCTACAGGGGTGCAGGTGCAGAGTAGAGAGACAGCTGCACTTACCAGAACTGAGTATGCCAAAGGAGAATAACAAAGTCAGAAGGTGGCAGGGGACTGACAGTATGTGCAAGGGAATATTTAGCTAAAACAGAAGTAAGGATAAGAGGGCAGAGAGAGACTGAAAAGTTGGGAGCATCACTGAATCATATGTCACAGTGAGGTTAAAGGATTGCTGGAGTCCAGGAACTAGAGGGTGTGGGCTAGCAAGACGGAAGAAGGTAGTCAGAGAAAGATGCCTGAAATTGAGAGACGACGCTGAAAATGTTAAGATTCCTAGCAGAATGCCAAACGGTTAAGAGTGGAAACTAACGACTCTTTCAAAAGCTTGTTTCTCTATTGAGCAGGTTTTAGTTCTCTAGTACCACAATAACAAATTACCTCAAACTTAATGACTTCAGAACAATATAAACGTGCACAGTTCAGTAAGTCAGGAGTTCACAATGGCCTCACTGGGCTAAAGTCAAGGCATCAGCAGGGTGATTCCTTTCTGGAGGCTCTTGGCGAGAATCCATTTCTTTGCCCTCTCCAGCTTTTAGGAGCCGCCCACATGCCCTGGCTTGTGGCCCTCCTCCCCCATCTTCAAAGCCAGCAACAGCAGGTCAAGTACTTCTCATATCATATCACTCTGATCTCCTCTTCTGCCTCTCTCTTCCACATTTAAGGATGCTTCTGACTGCACCAGGTGTACCCACATAACCAGCATAATCTCCCTATCATAAGGTCAGCTGATTAGCAACTTTAATTCCGTCTACTACCATAATTCCCTTTTTCATGCAATATAACATACTCACAGGATCCAGGAATTAGGACGTGTACATCCTGAGGGAGGGAGGTGTGCATACTACATTGTAACTATTTAAATATCATCATACAACCATTTGTATGAAAGGAAAATAACAGAAAAATACAGTCATTCTCTGTGTTTGTTTCAAATTACATGTTGTTACTGGATTTATCTTTCTGATGGCATTGCTTACACCACTATAAAAATTAATTTGAGGTTTGCAGAGCACCTATCTGGTAGCAGGGTGGCAAGCCTGGCACATGCTTGGTGGCAAGGAGAAGCACCTCTATAATTTAAGACTGGTCAGAGGTAATCTACATGGAACTTACTGCATTTACATAATAGTATTTCCAAGATCCTGAGCAAAGTACTTCAAGTTGAACACATATCTTACTTTGTTAAACCATACAACATTTGGCTTTCAAATAAAAACCCAACTGGTTTATTCTTTCTTCCCAGCATGACCTTTGATAACAAATGGCGAAGTACATGATTTCTTCATCCTTCCACTGGACTAATTTTTGCACTCATGAGAAATGCCTGCACTGCACTTTTTCCCCCTTCACTCTTCCTAGGGACCTCTTTCCTCATTGCTAAGATGTGCCTTGTAGCCCAGCGACCTCCGGGCATGCACATCCTGGTGTGCTATGCTCCCCATAATGTCAGTCATTATTCTTCCTGACTTTACTTGTGCTCTCTGGTTGAAGCTCTTAAGATTAATGAGGCATTTGTTCTCAATCAAGAAGCTATTTATGAATATAGTTCCACTTACAATAAGCTATGTAGACTTCTCTTTCTCTCCATTACCAAGGGGGGGGGGGGCTGATGTTTATTGAACAAAAGGGAGAACAAAGAACAGAAAAAAATGAATTGTGTCTTTCTAACCTGTAAGCAGTTCACTAACGGAAAGGCTTCCACATCATAGCTATGCTGTCAAGATAACTGATATCCTCCAATGTGCTGTTCTATGTGGTTAAAGTAAAATAATTATTACCACCCTGGCCTTTGTGAGCCAAGGTGTAAGTCTGCAGCTGTTCAGAACAATCTTTCTCCTCAGGAGGCAAGAGTTAATTTTGAACTCAAATACGTTACCTCAAATGGGAGAGTGTGGTCCTGGCCAGCGGCTTACAGAGACACCTCAAAGGGGAGGAGCAATGGCGTAAGCATCCACTTGGCTACAAATGGCCACAGCCCACTTGGGTATGTCCTACCTTTAGCAAGAACGAAGCCTTTCTTTTTCTACCAGTTTTACTACATATGTGGATTAAAGGCTGACAGCCTCTCAGGCTGAAACCTCTCATCATCTGGCCTTGACAGTATCCCATGGAATAAAAATATACAGAGTAAAACACATCACAGGGAGCAGCAGTGCCACCACGACCCCTCAAGGCCATAAGTCAATCTGATCTAAAAATCAATGGCTCTGATCCACAAAGCCACTTTAGAGCTCTTCGTAAATGAAAAACGTCACTGCTGTGGTCACTGGGGACACTGGATTCAGGAGATTATCCAGTTCTGGGAAAGTCCTCCAGGCAGAAACTAGAGTAAATATGAAAGGGTAAAGAAACTGCTCTACTCAACCACCCACTAACGCTAATTATTCTATGTTACATAGATAACCAATTATACTAGAAATTAGTGTGGCTTTATTTTCAGTGTAAACTAACAAAAATGATTCAAAAGCACTGCTCAGAATTAGGCCAGTTGTTCAGCCTTCTTCCCAAACTAAAAATGAGTAACCAGGTGTAGGGGCCCTGGGAATCTGGGGGTCTGCGTGCTGCCTCAGTTGGGCTCTCTTACCATGTAGCGGGGGCCTGAGCAAAGGATTTACTCTCTCAAACCCCTGGGCCAGTATCTGTGAAACGAGATTTCTGATATAGAAGAATCCTTTAGTCTTTATCACTATTAAATTTTACGGAAGCGAGGAAAATTCTATCCCTGCTACTTATGTTAGTTTATATTTAAATCAGTAGTTATTCTGAATTTCTGGGTCAAAAGTTAAAAAATGAAATTTTACTTTTTTTTTAAATAGAAGACTTCCAAGAGTCAAATGATGGGCAAGTTCTAGCATTTATTATAAGTACTACTACTTTTATTTGGGGAGTTGAAGAAGAGATATAAAGATTGTGTTATGGGCTAAGGGTGACATAATGTTCAACCACACAAATTTTCTTTAGTAATCTCCACCCTAAGAGAACTGCTACTTTAGATAGACAGCGATACCTCCAGATTCAATAGAGTGTAGTTAGCGTGGCTTCATAACAAATGTACCTCCATCTACAGGACCCAGCCTCAATGCAATGTGGGAGACAAAAGACTCTCTTAATATACCATCTCCCTCCATTATTAAAGTAAATATTAGAGTTCCAGGGGCGGGGTCTCCATAGTTCCCAAAGATGTCGAGTTACCAGTATTCGGAGAAGATTGATCATTTTTACCTGAGACTTAAGAGTTGAGAGTTAAGACTAGGGTACATTCCAAAGATCAGGAGTTCACATAAATATGCTCCAACAAAAGAATTAGATTCTTTAGTTGACAAGCTCTAGCAACACCATGGGATTGGAGTTTTGTAAAGGCCACTACCTAATGAACTTCTGCTATTTAACTGTGAGACTATGATTTATGCAGAGAAAAGACTTCATTTTCGTTCAGAAGCCAAAAAATAGCTATGTGCAGCCTTGGAGAGCATGAATGGCAATGACCTCAACCCAGGCTGTAGATGCCACCCATTTACAATCAAGCAAGAAAAAATAAAGAGACACCAAAATGTTTATTTTTAATCATTGCAATTGCATATTCTAATCTTTGTAAGAAGAAAGGAAATGATGATTCCAAATGAACATCAAAGTATAGCTTGCTCATATCTAACTGTTACTCCATTTTTAAAAACAAATAAGCAAAATAAAGGGCACAGTGAACAAATGCACAGCCAACATGAAAACCTATTTCATGTTTGGGTTTTGATTTCTTAAAACCACTTAGGGAAAAAAACACAATATTATGCTTGTTATACATATACAATACAACTTTATTATCCTATAGAGTACAATAAACACTCTTCAACTGATAATAAATGTGTACAATTACCAAGTTTATGCACTTCATTATACAGAATGAAAATTCTAACCTATAAACTGTTTTTTTAATTTTTCATTACAAAATCTACTTTTTCATAACATGGAATTATTCGTCCAAAAATATAATGTATAGCTGGTGTTTTTACACATATCACTTTCAAATGAAAATATTCAAACAAATTCTCCTGAATTAAGTGTAATGGGATATATTGAAATAAAAAGGAATTTACAGGATAATGCATATTGCCATACATTCCCAAACAGCAGGTAGATAAAGTCATAGTAAGGCCTTGAAGTCACTTTTTAAAGTTTCCTTTAGCTCATGAAAACTACACTAATCCAGCCAATAATTACCAGTGTCACTTCTATTCCTATACTTCTGTTACTCATCACCCCTGACCAGGTTAAGAAGTGCATAAATAAATTTAGTTTTCTTGAAGGTCCCCAACTCTTAAGGAAAACTAATTAAAGCAAAATGGAAATACAAAGCAACGCAGAATCAAGGGATTTTAGGGTCAGAAGGTCTAGGGACCTTAGATACACATCTCTAGTTGAACTTCTCATTATAGTCCTGTGCCGCATAACAAGGTTTCAGTCAATGACAGACCACATATATGACAACGGTCTCATAAGATTAGCCCCAT
Organism: Equus przewalskii; assembly: GCF_037783145.1. Classification (NCBI taxonomy): domain Eukaryota; kingdom Metazoa; phylum Chordata; class Mammalia; order Perissodactyla; family Equidae; genus Equus; species Equus przewalskii. The sequence continues at coordinate 26,466,211 of NC_091852.1, read as the reverse complement.
ATAGCCTAAATGTGTAGTAGACTACCCCATCTAGCTTTGTGTAGGCATACTCTATGATGTTCACATAATGATGAAATTGCCTAACGATGCATTTCTCAGAACGTGTCCTTGTCATTAAGTGACGGATGACTGTACACTGCTTTTAAATCTTCCTTTAATTTAGACTTTGTTTAGATTATAAGTATGGGAGCTACTGCGTCTACCCTGCCCACCCCCCAAGAATGCTATAAGGTAATAAAAAAGCTTCCTAGCAAGACACAGCACAAATGATACTTTATCTGAAAATTTTCAGACTGACAATGAAAAACTACAGCACAGGCTTAATGCTGCCATGGGCGGAAGACGGGCAACTCATGATTTGTCAGAGTCATAAATCTGAGTATGATGTGACTTCCCCTGATACGTTACCAATGTTCACATGCAGTTTTCACTCCTATTTATGGCATTAAAACAAACATCTTATAGCTCCCCCCTCCTGAAAAGTCCCTGAAGAAATGTCCAAATTTCCTGGAAAGAAACCACCACCAAAGAACTCCATTATCCCTACATTTTAAAAAGAGAAAATCTTATCCATATTCCTTTTTAACCTCTTTAATCTGATTATATTTATTTATTCTTTAGAATTCTACATTATAAATTCTTCAGAAGATATTATAGAAAATCCTTCTATTTTTAATTAGCATACTACCTCTTAGTACTCTTCATAGTGTTAGGCACATGGTAGAATTAAGTATTCAGGTTACCAGTCCATTGCAGACATTTAACTAACATTTCCCTTAATCATTAGAAGTGTAGTCCCAAAGCAGAGTTCAGGTATTTCACAGAAATACTCAGACTCGAAAAAATATATTTTTCAATGTAGGGATAAAAAAGAAAACAGTGGTGAAAACCCTGAAAGAAAGCAATACAAATTCTGCATTTTTACAGTGAGAATATTAGCATTATATTTTTAATTAGAAGTAACTTATAGTCATTATACCATGGAAATCAATAAACAGATTAGACACAAACTATAGTAATTTAGGTCAAAAGTGAATTGATTCACATTAAGAATCAAAATAACAAGAAACACATGCTAGAATCAGAGTATCGACATTCTACACCTAAAAACAGAACTTGGTAACACTGGGATGTGCTCTAAAGTGATACTATAGTGAAGGAGTAAAAACTGCTCCAAAATGAATTATATAGTCACAAAAGGGTTGAAAACAAACAGAGCTGACAATAAAATAACCTACTAAAGTTGGATTATAAGGCATAAACTCAAACACAGCTTTCAGAGAGTTGTGTCTATTTATCTGAGCAGCACCGAAACAGGACAAATAGGCAAAGCAATGATATTTAGTTAGAATGATGGGGTATACAACCTGAACCTCGGGGCAGACAGGTATTTGGGGGGTTCTTTGACTATTTCATCTCATTTTGTTTGAATTTAAGCATAGAGCCAGGATGCTAGAACCCAAGTTAGGGCATAATCCAAAATTTCTAACTAATCTCTTCTTCCAACACATGCAGCTGAAGCTGCAATACAGCTTCTTGTTCCTTATTTTAATTGACATGAATGGATAAAGAAAAGAAATGGTAGCAAAATGAAACATAGTGAGGACTAAATGAAAATTTTGGATATGGTGAGAGCACTGAAGATCACAGATAAAGATCCAGCCCACATCACTGTGAACGCGATCTTCCTACTTTATGCTCTACTAGTTCAGAAATGACCCGACACTACACCAGCTGATAGGGGTGCTACAGAGAGGAAGGAGACAAAGTCTGGGTTCCAGTTGCTTAAAAACTAGCAGGGCAGTTGGGTCCAGAGTGATGCCCACTCTTTAGAACCGGTAGATAAAAAGACAGCTGGTCTGTGAGCACTGCTCCCCATACATCCTCAGCTTTGCTCTCTACACATATCCCCAGGTACCTTGCCCAGGTTAAAGTTAACAAAACGAACTACCTTCTAATGTATGAATGCACTTAATTATTCATCGTCTGGGATTGGATGATGTAATCTCTAGGATACCTTTGCTTCCAAAATTTAAATTATTGACGCTTAACTCTATGATATAGCTACTATTATAGTTGCCCTTTTTTTTCCAGCTTTATTGAAATATAATAGACATACAACACTGTGTAAGTTTAAGGTGTACAACATGATGATTGGATATACGTATATATTGAGAAATGATTACCACAATAAGGTTAGTTAACCATCTATCACCTCACATAGTTACGTGTGTGTGTGTCCGTGTATCTGTATGTTTCTGTTGTGTGTGTGGTGAGAACTTTAAAGATCTGCTCTCTTAGCAACTTTCAACTTTCAGTAACTTTGTTAACTATACTCACCATGCTGTATATTAGACCCTCAGAATGTATTTATCTTATAACTGAAAATTTATATCCTTTGACCATCTTTACCCATTTCCTCTACTCCTCCTACCCCTGGCAACCACCAATCTACTCTCTGTTTCAATGAATTAGGTTTTTTTTAAGATTCCACAAATAAGTAAGAACATACAGTATTTTTCTTTCTCTATCTGACTTATTTCAGTTAGCATAATACCCTCAAGGTTAATCCAATGTTATTACAAATGGCAGGATTTCCTTCTTTTTTTATGGCTGAATATAGTATTCCATTTTGCGTGTGTGTGTGTGTGTGTGTGTGTGTGTGTGTGTATATAAACGGACACATATATATACACTCATATATACCACATTTTCTTTATCCATTCATCCATCTGTGGATACTCTTTTTAAAAAGAAGCTTTAAAAAATAGACCCAGTACATGTGCAATTCTCACACATACCTTATGAATATGAACACGAGGTATTTCAGGCTACCCTCTCCTTTTCCTCAAGATTTTCAAAGTACTCACCATAAAAGGAAACAGAATTAACTAGAACGATCACATTTGTTGTATAAACATATATTCTAAGTAAAATATGCTATTGGAGTCTTTTGCATTCATGATGAATAAGTTTTACCTTCACAAAGTATGTTTAAAAAGAAAATCCCAAGAAACAATTAAGAATTAGAGCTAGTGAAGTACAAGCCAGCAATGAAATATCATGTGACCTCGCCTGCACTGTTAGATTTCCACTAGCTCCTCTAGAGCCTCCTTATTTAAGAGGAGATCGATCTAAGCTTCCTCTGGAATCTAAAGCTGACAATATGAGACTGATTCCTGAAGAAGTCAAGTCTTAAAGATACTTTTAAAATGCAATCATTCCAGCCACAAAAGCCAAAAAAACAAACTTAAGTGTTTAGTAAAACTTAATATTGCAACACTCACTGCCACACTAAATAAGGGTGTTAAAGCCAGAGTACCAATATTACCAGTTACTTCTCTGCAAAGCTTAAACTGAAATTCAATTATTTCTCAGGAGAAAAATTTAGGAATAGAGCCTCATAGACAAAGTTTACTCAAAATGGATAAATTGAAAAAACAATTGGTTCACTGAATTCGGATCATTTCCCATTAGAAATAAGAAATTACGTGGGTTTACAAAATCATTGTAAAGTTGTATTCAAGAGTTCCCATTCCTATTGCAAATTGGAAGAGATTTACATGGTATAAATATTAAAATACAAAAGGCATACGGCATCTTCAAGAGTGAGAGGCGTTAAGATTAATAGAAAGATGCTTTAAATCAATTCCAAAGAGTGATTAATCTAAGTATTTCCTTCTTAAGACATGCTAAAGGAAAACAGCAAAATCGATCAGAAGCAGCCTTAGAATCAGTGGGTGGCCTGCGCCTGGCTCTGCCATGCAAAGGGCAATGGTACCTTGGATAACAGGAATGCTCAGTGTGCGAGCACAGGAGCCAAGCAGTAACTGTGGATGGAACAGAGAACTCTTCATGCCTTGGTGAACTGGATTAGAATATCTCTAATTTCTAAACCTACACTTCAGGGTGAATGAGAGGACATCAGTGATCAAAATGATTCCACAAGGCTTTACTTTGGCTCATACAATAGGAAGACAACTTGCATGGTAAACAAGGGCTGAATATATTTATTATAGGAGGACTTTCTGATTGATTTAAAGATACTCTATATTTACATCGTTTTTCTTAACATAATGATCACACCAAAGGAAGTACCAAAATGTTTTCTGGACCCACTAATGAAAAGACTTATGTCGAAGATATTACCTCTAACATCAAATACATAAGATCATTTGGACAATAAAGAGTGACCATATTTTCCCGTTTTCTCCTCACTACCCAAAGTGAATGCCAGCAATAAAATCATTGGAAACAACATCCGCACGGATGCCTTTAATTTATAGTCACCATATGTCTCTTTCAACACTGAGAGCTAAACATTCATAATCATGACATAAATTTTCATCATGCAAGGCATTTTCCTTACATTGTCCTTCAGATTTTCAAGTTTGGTTGAAAGGAAATTTAATTCATTGTCATTAGAGATGATTGAGGAATAAAGGAAACGTTACCATTATAATCAAAATCACCAAGCTGAGCATCTGCTCTGAGACCAAGAGTGAGGGAGACAGTGTTGAGATCTGACAGATCCTCATTTTCAAGAATATTCTCATACCTCTTGAAAAGAATTTTTAAGAAAAATTAAGGTAGCACATAATTAAATGGAAAAATGAGTGACAGAGTAAATTAATGAACGGAACTCAACGCTTGGGTGTAAGCTAGTTTCAACAGTCTTCAGGAAAAACAATTTAGATGAAGAGGAATCTGTGTCCCCCATGTCGGGGATCATTGTTGTTAAAGGTTCTGTCTCAAGTTCACAGCAATGCTTGGCATAGAGCAGACACTAACATTTGTTGAAGTATGAACATATGGATGAATAAATGGGGGAAGACCTCATGCTAGTTGAATAGTTGTGAATCAGCATGGTTTCCTCAGGGGTTAGTGAGGATCCCCACCTTGACTGTTACTTAGAATACTTATTTTCAAGAATTGCAAAATAGAGCTAGGCAGGAAAATGAACTAATATTTTGGACCTGCTCTGACAATGGCAGTCTCTGTAGGTTCCTGAGTAGAGGAGTGACACCTAGAACTTTATTGACTATTTCTATGATGGATACAGAGCCACCATGTAGGATGATTTAGAAAGAGAAGACTAAAAATACAGATAAGTGTGGAACTGCACACAAAAGCATGTATACAATCTTACCTTACCACTGGATTTAAATGTGTCCACAGTAGATGGAGAGACAAGAGGGGTTAATAGATACTAAAATAAGCCACTTACTGCTGACCATGCATTTCTTTTGCACCGGGCACACAGCCATCCATCACAGATCTCATGAGAAGGGATACCATAACAACCTATAAAATAATCGAATGGATCCATGAATTAGGTCTTTTGCATTATGACAATATTACATATCTTAGCACTGAATAATAAAATCAGAACAACTGCCTACCATACCATTTCTGATTCTTAGAACAAAACATAAGCAAGGCTGTCTCAAAGATACTTTCAATTCTCATGCCTCATAGCTAATAGGATGGCAGTCCCAGGAAATATGAGCGTGTGAGTCTTAATAGTTAGTAATACTCAGAATAGTTACCATAGAGAATACTGATGATAATTCTTAAATAGACAATAATAAAATTTCCACACTGTCAGGTCTGGTCCGTGACTCATGCAAAACATATTTCAAAATAAGTTGCAATTCTTGAAGCGAAGTTTAAAAAGTTTTACAATAAAACAATAAACTAACTTTGACAGAATATTTTTTAAATTAATGTTATTTAAAATTACATTTCAAAAAGTATGTTTAATTAGCTTTAATTTCAGTGAGAGGGACAAAGGATTCATGGTTAGTGATGAAGGGATGTCTGTGATTCTACTTGTCTTTTCAGTACATGCCTGACTCAAAATAACTATTTGAGAGAAGAGCTGTGGATGCAAATAATATATGGAGCAATCATAGGGTACCAATAAACACGTGTTACTCTGACTTCCTGAAATACGAGGGTTTGGAAAGACTTAAATGAATAATTTTTAATATCAAAGTTCTATAACATTTGAGATGGGAAGAGAAAAATAACAGAAATTTAATTACCCAAAGAAAAGCCTATCATAGTTAACCAAGACCATAAAATGTTTTCAAGCACATGTTTATGAAATATTATGGCTGAATTGCATAGCTAGTACGTTTAGGAATCAAGATTAAATCCTAATTGTTTTTTGAAAAGGTGCTTTGCCTCTTATATACATGTAATAATGCAGGGTGAATATATATGTGTGTGTGTGTGTTACAAATCGATATAAATACAACAAGAAGGTTACTATGATTATATCTCAAGCAGATTACGTTCAAATCCCTTGGGGAAGCTGATAGTACCAAATTAATAATTACATGATAGACAGTGAGGCTATTTCAAACCTAATACAAGACTAGCATTGCTCTGGGGTAAATACAGAAGGTAATACCTATATGGTAAACCATTCATCCTACACTGACAGAGATACACCATACATAAGTATGTTAACAGAACATGTGATTTCATAACATTTTGAATATTAAAATGCTTTAAAATAGAGTTTCAATATATAATAGATCCATTTTACACACTTTAGAGGATTTACATGGCAAGTCAATTAAAAAAATGTATTTATCACTTATGCAATTATGTAAAAATACCAAACTGAGACAGGTATGGAGCCTAACCATCTCATCCTGGGGGAAACAACTGTTCCCCCTTGAAAGTCTTTGGAGATCCCCCTACCTTTACAAAGAATAAAAATTTAACTCAGTAATCAAATTTAACAATAATTTCCAAAATCACCAAAGGAATATTCATTTCTCTTTAAGAAATCACAAAGAAAAATAGTCATGAATCAACACCAGACATTAAAACTGTTTCTATAAACTATACTTGAAATAAGTAAAATTCAAGCATGTGAAAAGAGCCCCGCAATGACCACATGTCTGGACCCCCAAACAAGCAAATGAACAAACAGACTTGCCCTCCACTGATATTGCTTAAAACTGGATTAAAAAAGGATGATTATAGCTACTCATACATTCATTAGAAGAAACGTGAGACAGAATCATCTAACCATTAAGAATGCCAAGAGTTCAATGTGATAGATTTGACAGGTTACAAAGAGGAGAAATAAGGGCTCTGTGAAGCACTGAAAAGCCAGCGATCGAGGAATGAGATTCATTTACTTGCATGAACCCGTACGCAGCACTTTGCACAGGAAATCAGAAGACTTGTTCCATCCTCTTCCAGGAAGGCATTAGGTGGAGAATATTCTATATTTTCTTCACTATAAATAAAACACATCTCTGGAATGAGGGGCTTAGTCTTTCCACCCGAAGTAACCACTTCGTCTAATTTTGTCTCCCATCTAGAATCATTTTCTTCATTGCTGCTATCTGGCTGAAAAACACAATATTTCCACGTGAGTGAAAAACACAGACAAGAGCTCATCATTTGTCCTGCTCACTCAAATCCACTGACAGCTGTTCCCCCCACTAACTTCCAGCTTCCGCTCTTCTGCTTGTTCTCCTTGCCCCAACTATCAGCTTTTTATCACTGCTCCTCCTCAGGCTCATACAGAAGCTAAGCTGTAGGAACAAGACGATATTCCATATGTCTGCTGGCACAAGAAAGGGATAAGCTACTAAAACTATGTGCTTACATAAAGAGTTCATGGAAAACATCAATTCTGATGGTTTTCAGGGTTTTTTTTCACTTCTTTATTTGCACCAGGTTGACAGACCTGGTTTCATTTCCTGAAGAATATTACCTGGTAGCACCTGAAGGAGTGTTTCCAAAGATCTCAGTTTTAATCTGGGCAACAGTATTTAGAGAGTGTTTGAAGGTTTTGCTTCACCACAAAGTTTTAAAACAGCAAGACAAAAAGATCTGGTAAATGGAACTAAATAAGAAAGGATAATGTGTGAAACAAAATTATCACCTCTCACCAAAATATATGAAAAACATTTAGTGTTTATTTGAAATTCTAATTAATGAACCAGGAGCTTCTATTAATAAATTTCCCCCAAATTTTACAATTTTAGTAGGAATTTTTTTAATTATTGGGGAAATAGGCAGATTATGATAGAGAAATAAGAATCAATAAAAAGTTAAGTTTTTCGAAGAAAAAACAGAAATTTAATGACTAAAAAGGAAAACAAAAATAATGTTTGTCACTCATCAGTGCCACATTCAAAGATGAGTAAACTACTTCCTCTACTTACAAAGGTCTGGAAATGTGGCAAATCACATATTTTCATGTTCTGAAACGTCTGAACAGAATAACACTTAACTTACATGCGACTCTAAGAAAGGTGTGGTCTTGAAAAAAGTATTTCTGATTCTCTTAGTGAAAATAGAACACAAAACACAATGTTCATATCAAAATACTTTATAATATACAGTCATGTGCTGCATAACGACGTTTCTGTCAAATGATGGACCGTATGTGTGATGGTGGTCCCATAAGATTAGTACCATATAGTGAAGGTGTGTAGTAGGCTATCCCATCTAGGTTTGTGTAAGTATGCTCTGATGTTTGCATAACAACAAAATCGCCTAACGATGCATTTCTCAGAACATATCCCTGTTGTTAAGCAACACGTGATGGCACAATATCTTAAAATGGATCAAGTAATTCCATCCTTACTAGATTCCTAAAGATCATTTTGTCTATCTTAATGCTGGAGAATGTGGCCATCAGTGAGTTGTTATCAGTAAAACATATTTGGAATAATATTTGAAAACAACATCTTGCACAGCTGGCTGATGAGGGTGAACTGAACAATTTAGTTTCTATTGAGTCTTTCGCATGTTCTACATGGGAAGATGAAGAAAGAGTTTAAACGTGGGCCCAGAGCTTGACATTTGTATTACTGAGAGTGATATTTTCAAACATAAAATAGAGACTAGGTCTAAGTTCTCTCTGCAAGCTTCTATCACGTTTAAGCTTTAAGTTAGGTGTTTCTTGGTGAAAGAGGTAGAAAGAAAGATTGCAATTGCCCCTTGACTGAAATAAACCAAGATATTTAAAAACAACAAAAGACTGCCAGAGAAATATCTCTAAAGCAGCACGTAGAAATTCTGTTTGCTGTTTTATGATGGCCATAGCTACATAAGTATTAATGTCTTCCTTTTCGTGATTACCTTCCAATGATTCACCTATGTTTTGAGTCACACAGAAAGTGCAGCAGTGAAAGGAAACCTTGACAGCAACCCTCTCCGCCCTCATTACCTTGTAGTACGGCATGAGGAGAGCACAGATGGCACAGTGGGGCTCCATTCTGGCCACGGCTGCATTGTACTCTTGTTCAGCCGCAAAGTTTGGGGACTTCGTCTGCCAAAGGTGGACCAGCGGCTTCGCCCAAGACTCCGTTTCTTCCACTTCCTCCTCAATTGATGGAACCTCAAGCAATTCTTAAAAGAGAGGGCATGAAAACACACTGAGCATGAGACCCAGGGGAAAACAATAACCCTGGTTTATAAAAGAAGCAAACAGTCCAGAGTTTGTGATATCAATGTCAGACAGGAAACGTATTCTATCTTTTAAATACATTCTGAGAGAAATGGAACAAAAGGAGTCTCTTCTTCATCCTCCTCATCCTTCAAGGACTAGATCAGATTTGATGGCCAGAGAACCAGCCTCCTTTTGACACCTTCCCCACCCCTGCCAGGAATAACTAAAGTGCTCCCTCCTTTCAACTTCATTACTTTTGCATTTCTACTGCTACCATAATACCTCCCACAGAAAAACAAGTTTCTATGTCTGATATTATCTTCCGCTATTAGAGGAATTCGCTAGCCCAGTAACTGCCTTACCAATATTTTTAGTTTCCCCACATGGTTCAATAAAGATTTATTAATTGGACTTACTTTAATTAACTTTGGGGTTCAAGAATTCATGACAAACAACATTTACAGAGCACCAATAATGTGGCAAGCAATGTACTGTCATCACATGGATATAAAAGACAATCCCTACGTCAAATCTTCTTATTTGTTCGATATAATGCCCCCAGAGGGTCAAATCTCTTAAGCATGTATATCAGTTAACATGAAAAGGGCAGAGATCTACCCCACAAAAATATCAATTTACAAAATTTTATAGAAGGCCAGGAAAATACAGAAAGACATAACAGGTTAAGAGACAAGAATTCCTCGTGCCTATAGCACAGGACAGCATAACAGGGCAGGTGGCAGCAACCACAGCTATATGGAGGACTTATGTCCAGAGCTCTGACACTTTCTAAACCTCCCCACCAGTTGCTTTCACAGTCTTATGAATAAATACCGTGTAGTAATGTCCTCAAGTTCCAAGCACAGGAGTTTCTGTGAACCAGTGTGTTCTAGTCCTTGCCTGTTGGACTTACCAGTTTTAGAAAAAGTCAAAGCAGATTTGCTCAGGGGGAAACACAGAGAGAACTGAATGAGGCTGAAAATATGTCAAAAGACATCGTATACCAACTGAATAAAAGAGAACATTTCTGTTTCCATGTTGGTGGTATTATTATTATTACTATTATTATTATTATTAAGAATGGAAAATGCTTAGTACTCAGGCAGGGGCAGTGTTTGAAAACAAAACAAAAGGTAGGAACCTTTGCCTATATTTGCAGTGAAGTCATCTGACACTAAATGTAAACTGCTTCCACCTCAGTTTCCCTACAATACACAACAGAAGACTTACTGTGAAGACTAAGATTTGACAAAAGACAAGAGTGAAAATTTAACCAGGAACTTGAAATACCAAGAAGTCCAAAACTCGGAGGATAATATCTCCTACACATATACTAAAAATGGGATCTAAACAAAAAGAAATCCTTGGGTTTGAATAGTTGTTGCTACTTACTGGCTCATAATAAATTTATCATATCAATTGCTTTATTCTAAAAGATTGAAGCACAAACAAGACAGATGATGCTCTTATTCCTTTAGTTGGTCATAAGTTAATATGATCAGTTCTCAAAATATTTTAGGGATAGAGAAAATACTATTTTATCCTAAAAGCCTAGCAATAATGAAAAAAAAGTAGGGGGCAAGGACAATTCCTGACAATGGAGTGAGAGAACAGGAGGGTATGAGCAAGGCCTATGGCAAGACTTGACCTAGGAAAGCCTGATCCAACGTGAGCTTGTCCTCAAGGCTTCTCAACACCGAGCTGGTAGAGGAGCCTGCTCTACAGCTGTCCTTCCCAAAGATGAGGTCATACGCTGGCCCAAAGAGCATGTATCTTCTGTTTAGATGCTCTCCAGGCTAGATCATGCAGTGAACACCATAATTACATAATCCTCTATATTAAAAGCAGCATTTCAGCAACGTTGCAGAGCACCAAGTACAGAGACTTGTCTGTCAAGAGACCTAGCTTTAAATTCAAACACTTTGATTCAGAAGGGCTGTGGTTTTGGAGATGACAGATTCTCAAATGGTGATAACTCCTTTCTCACCCACTTCGGGGGGGTTTTTTCCTTTTTCATATTAAAATGAAATAGTAAATGTAAAACATCTTTTTAAACTCTAAAATGCTAAAGTCCTTTGTATATTCTAAAGTGATATATAAATGCATAGATTATTATGTAAAATGCATCTAATCATCTTATTTTCATTTGATCTGTTTGTGAATTCAATGCTGCAATATTTTATAAGGGGGAAAAAGAGACCCCAATTAATCATAAGTATATGATGATTATGATTCAGATTTTAATTTAGCTTTAAAAGTCAAAAATGTTGGCACATTCTTGAAGAGGAATATTTTGTCTTCCTGAAATTTCCTCATCAAATTATTCATCCCTCCTCTATCTCTAAGAACTCTTGTTTACTCTTGAACCACAGCATTGATTAAGCATAGACCAACCCTGGCTACCGGATTTATGAGATTCATATAACTACAAGTCTCAATCCCTTAGTGAACCAAGAATGTTCTGGGGGAAAGGTTCCTTCAGGGTATCTAAATACTGTCATCAACACGTAATTCCAAATGGAAACTCTACCTTTTAGCCTCTAAACACCTTCCTCTACTTCTGTTCCTAGTTCCTTTTCAGTGTACCTTCTTCCACTTACTTATTGAACAAGTACTTTCTACCTTACAACATATAGAAAAGGAAAAATGTTTTTTCCACTGTAGCTTTTAAATGTTTTTTTGGTATCACTATGTCTAGGAATTTCCTCTCTTCCTCCCTTTCTTCAACTACAGTTGACTAACAAACCTCTAAATGTTTCACTGTAATCTCATCAGTATATAATTACCTCACAACATGATGTATTCTGTAACGTCATCAATGAAAACAGACTTCTATAGATTTTTTAAATATCAAATTAGTTCACAAACATCCTCATAAAAGAAGAAGGCAGGGGCAGACATTATTAAACATAAAAAACATGGACATTGTAGGCATTTAATGAATACCAATGTTTCTATTACTATATCTTTTTTTAATCTATCAGCATACCAACAATCAGAACATTGTGCACAGCTCTGGGTCTCATCCTGAATGCCACAGTTTGCTGTAGAGTCGGAAGAGAGTGAAGTAAAGGAAAGATCCCTTGTTATAAGTGCATAAAGGTTTGGGAAATCTGTGAAAACGTTATCAGCGTAAAAGTCCCTTCTTTCCCAACTAAATTCTCAATAAGAACAAAAGGAGAGCTAATAGTATAACAGCAGTTCTCAAAGTCAGATCTGTGGACTCCAGGAGACACACAACACATAGCACGGGGTCTCACATTTACAGTGTGGGTGGAGATCTCGGGGGGCAGTTTTGCTTAACAATGCCTTGATGAAGCAAAAAACAAAAGTATCAACTTCTTTAGATTTGTGATGAAATGGGATGTGTGTGCATAAAGTACTTCTGCTGCACACTGAAATTCAGTAGTTATCTTGGGAGAAAAGCACATGTACAATTAGTTGAATCATAAGTTGAATGTGCTGTCTTTTCAGGGAACACCATTTTTACTTGAACGAATGACTAACAAACAAACTATAGTTATTCACTTGGTTGTCTGGCAAGAAATTTCACAAAAGTGAAAAGAAAGCCTGTCATTTTAATAAAAAACTATTGAGAGTATTTGTTAACAATGGTAAATTCAAGCTCATGAGTCAAAGTTAGATTTTGGAAACTTGTATCCACTATTGTGAGCTTGACAGCTTCCAAATAAAGCTGTTTCAGATGGGATTGACAGTGATAACATCAACTATAATTTTTAAATATTATATAAAGACACCTGTATAACTCAGATCTTTGTTTACAATGCATGATGTTACCAATTCATGCATGCATAAAAGAGTCACTCAAAGTGCAAGACAGACCAATGAATATTTAGCTTAACAGAGTACAAAAAGTTCACTGATGTGATTTCAGATTCCATGTTGCAACTAGTCTTTAAAAAACTACGTTTTGTCAAGTTTTGGTGTAACGTCAAAGAAGAATATCCACAGTTATCTGAAAGGGTTATTCAACACTGCACCACTTGCAACCGTGTATCTGGGCACAGCCAGACTTTCTTCATATCCTTCAACCAAAACAACACCATGCAACAGACTGAATTCAGAAGCAGATAGAATCCAATTATTTTTATTAAATCCAATATTAAACACCTTTACAAAAAACGTACAACAGGGGCCGGCCCGGTGATGTAGCAGTAAATTCTCGCACTCTGCTTCAGCAGCCCGGGGCCCACGGGTTCAGATACGGGGCACGGACCTAGCACCACTCATCAGGCAACACTGTGGTGGCATCCCACACAAAAAAAATAAAGAAAGATTGGCACAGATGTTAACTCAGCAAGAATCTTTCTCAAGCAAAAAGGAAGATCGGCAACAGATGTTAGCTCAGGACCAACCTTCCTCACACACACAAAAAAAGTAAAACAATGCCACTCTTCTCTTTATTTTTTATGGCTTTGGAAATTATTATTTCTTATGAAAATATGCATAGCTGTTTATGCACTTATTATTGGTACTTTTAAATGAACTAATATATTTAAAATTGTCCCTGCTTTTCCCTGTTTTAACTTCCAGCAAACAAGAATCAATAAGGTAAACCCATAGGAAGGGAAGGAAAGAGATAAAACTAAATGAAACCTCTTTGGGGTCCTCGAAACGTTCAAGAGCATAAGGAGTTCTGAGACCAAAAAGATTGAGAATCACCGACAGATACATATGTGTTTTCATCCCAAAGTATCAGCATCACAGAGTCACTGTTGAACAATATCGCCCTAATAAAACAGGTGCAGACGGTGTTCCACAGCCAGGAAAGAATGTCATAGAGTGCTTTCCTCAATCAACATGATGCTTAATCAGAAAGAAAACAAGTCAGTACCGCAAGAAGGCCTCCTTTTCTCTTAGCTCTTTCATCAAGGTCTGCAAGGTTTGCCAGCTACAGTAGAAAAAAAATTCTATGCCAATAGCACTTAATTTTCTTTTTTCTTGGTGAGCCCCTTATTTCATGGGGGAATCTAGACTCCTAGACTGTAATATCCACAAAAACATTCCGATTACTCTGTAGTAAGTAAAGTACAGTCAAGAAAAGCATGAGCCTAAACACAGAGCAGTTCCTTACATTTACACAAGCTCGTCTAAATTCACAGAAGCAGGTTATAACACGTCTACACACAACGCTCTCAAGAACTTTGTGGAAACACAAGCAATGGCTTAAGTGGCCTCCTATGAAGGACGGCCAGTCCCCTAACGAGCAGTACTGTGACAGAGAAATAGTGAAAACAGATATCATCTTGGATAAATACACTGAAGTAATCTGTTGAAAATGCTGCTGCCACACCAGCAGCACCTTCAACATCTGCTTTCTAATTTTTCAATCACCTTATCACTTAAAAACAATAAGTTGTTTTATTTTATAAAAGAACTTGCCAAAAGACCAAACACCAAGCTTCTGGATCACGGACACAATATACTGAAACTGTTGTTTCTTAATAGTATTAAAAATTTCTTTCTGACTTATACCTAGGAAACCAAACCTTGCCTCTGGCTCTGAATATTTCTGGCAGAAATAACAGGTCTTGGAGAAAGGTAGTGGGAATAGGTGTGTGCTCAGAACCCAAGAAGAGTTCTCCAGAAGATATACGAGTGAACAATATTTGATTTATATATGTGACAGCTGGGTACTAAGGGGCCGACCACAACTTCTGCCTGTATAGTTACTTGTAGATACAATAAGTGAGTAGTCCCTCACAGACAGCCTGCTTACAAGTCCCCTCCATCCTTCCCCAATGTGTCTTAAATGCATCTCCAAAATGATCCTCCCTGCTTGCTATCCAAATCATACTGGCCTTGATACTGTAATATAAAAAGAAGCACATATTTGGTCTTTTTCCCGATTCCTGGAACAGAACTTCTAAAACCCTTGGAATTTCCTGAGTGATATGGGTAAGAAGAGCATCACCGGTTAAAATATTTGGTCTTAGTCGCTAGTTCCTGACACAGGAGCTTCTAAGACCCTTGAAATCTCCAAATTGATAAAGTGTCTTGCATATGCTAATGAGATGACTGGTGGCTGGGGGGCCCCTAGACAGCTTCAGGATGGGGGTTGGTCACTAGAAAGACCAATGCATGACTTCTGATAGCAAATGTATGGGCTATCATACATTTGGCACTGCAGGGTTGGCACTTCAGCCCTACCTCTGACCTCAGGGAAGGGGAGAGGGGCTGAAGATTGAGTTAACTGCCAATAGATAATAATTTAATCAATCATGTGGGCATAATGGAGCCTCCACAAAAACCCTCAAAGACAGGGTTCAGAAAGCTTCCAGATTGGTGAGCACACTGAGGGGCTAGGAGGGTAATGTACCTGGAGAGGGCACGAACGTTCTTTACACACCTTCCTCCACCCCATACCTTGCCCTCTAGATCCCTTCTTCTAGGCTGTTCCTGAATTGTAAGCCAGTGAAATGTAAGTAAAGTGTCTTCCTGAGTTCTGTGAGCCATTCTGGCAAATTATCAAACCTGAGGAGGGAGTTGTAGGAACCCCCAGACTTGAGAGGCCACTGGTCAGGGGCAAGGACTTGCAACTGATATCTAAAGTGAAGGCATCTTGTGGCACTGAGTCCTTAACCTGCAGGGGCTAGGCTAACTCCGGGTCATTAGTGTTAGAAACGAATTAAATTGTAGGACACTCAATTGGCATCTGGAGAGTTGGAGAATTGGTTGGTTTGGGAAAAATAGCCCATACATTTGCTATCAGAAGTACTATCATTTGTAGTGCCCGTCCTCTCCTCAGGACCATAAGCAACAATTCTGTTTTTCAAAAGATCGAATCCAGTCTCAGTTAAACAACGTAATAAATTAGGTAAGAAATGTAATAAAGGTCTTGACTCTGTGGTCTAGAATAATGGTCATTCAACCATTCTGAGGTAAGCATGGTTACAGGAGTAGAGCTCTGATCCAGCTCTATTAGAATAAATCCAAATAATGATCCATTCATGCAATCTGAACAGTCTTACAATTTGGTTATACTTCTCAATCTCAGTTTATTCATCTGCAAAATGAGTATAAGATTATCTAAATTATAGGGGTTTCCAACAGGTTCTATGAGACATCAGCCATAAAGCTGTTACTCAGTAGTATGCAACACCTAGGGCTTCAACAGATGGTGGTTCCTTCCCTTCCGGGTCTCCAGCATAATCTTTGCAAAGATCACCTAGAAAACTTTCACCCAGAAAATTACTTAAAAGGTATGGCCTAAAGTCTAAATTTTTTTTTTTAAGATTGGCACCTGAGCTAACAAGTGTTGCCAATCTTCCTTTTTTTTTTTTCTGCTTTTTCTCCCCAAATACCCATAGTTGTATATTTTAGTTGCGGGTCCTTCTAGTCGTGGCATGTAGGAGGCTGCCTCAGCGTGGCCTGCTCAGTGGTGCCATGTCTATGCCCAGGATCCGAACCGGCGAAACCCTGGACCACTGAAGCGAGCACACGAACTTAACCACTCAGCCATGGGGCTGGCCCCTGAACTCTAAACTTTTAACATGACAAGACAGATTGGAACAGGAGGAGCCAATCTAGACAGACACCCAGTTATCTCCTATACATACATATTTCTATCAAAAGATTTGTCCTTTCAGGAAAAATAAAAAGCCTTTATTCTCCCATTCAATCAAAAACAACACTGAGTAGGGGCTGGCCCCGTGGCCGAGTGGTTAAGTTCGCGCACTCCACTGCAGGCGGCCCAGTGTTTCGTTGGTTCGAATCCTGGGCGTGGACATGGCACTGCTCCTCAAACCACGCTGAGGCAGCGTCCCACATGCCACAACTAGAAGGACCCACAATGAAGAATATACAACTATGTACTGGGGGGCTTTGGGGAGAAAAAGGAAAAAAAATAAAATAAAATCTTAAAAAAAAAAAAACAACACTGAGTATTATTTATGATAATAAAAAAGATTACTATCCTTTACAAAAGTGTCCAAAAGGAAGTATTCATTTAAAAATATGTAAGTAAATTATGGTATGGCTATATTATGCCAGCATTAGAAAAATTGCTTTTGAAAAATATTAATGAATTAATGAATATATACATTATATAACATATAATATTAAGGGCATATGAATATTATATTAATAGGTGAAAAATCAGGACAAAAACTATATAGAGAATGCTGTTAATTCTATAAAAAATATATTTAAAAGTCTGTAATAAAGGAAAGGGGGTTTGCAAATTTTATAATTATAAAAATGTACAATATTTAAAATTTTTAAAAACTGCAGTCAACATAATATTAGATCCTATGAATTGAGGGAAACCTTAGTGTAAAAGCGGACATATGTCAGATTTATTCACTCCTCAGTACAGTCTTTGTGAACAAATTTTGCGTACTAAGTGAAAGGGGATTTCTCAGTAGAAAAACATTTGGGCCATTGTGGAAGGGCTGCTGCCAGGACTTGCTGATGGAACTTGGCAGATGGGAAAAGCCATCGACTCTACTACAGTATGATTTCCCTTCACCGATCACCACAATGATGTTGCTGCTGGGGCTCTGTTCCAGTGATATGTTTTGGCTGCTATAGCACTATTCTCTGCTATGAAGAGCACAGCAGCATCTGTTATCTTTCAGGCACTTGAGCAAAATCTCAGTCCGGGGAGGCATTATATATGGTTTCAAATATCCTGCAGGAAATTAGAGGGGAGGTGGAGGTGGGGAGGGGAAGAAGGGCATGGGTGAGTTACTCAAAAAAGTAAAGAAATCCGAACTTGGGAACTTTGCTCTTTCCATACAAACTATTGCATAATCTGTATGCAAACTGTATTTCAATAATTTTATGAATCACTGAATTTCAAAGGTTTATAAAGGTGTGTCCAAAAGTACAAAAGAGAAAAAAATTACAGGACTTCTAGGTATGATTTTACTGGGAAGCGGTGACACTAAGGAAAAACTAAATTCTGCATTAAAGTACCCCTAAAATGCTAATGTAATAATGGATAACAGAATCCCATTGTTTTAGGTTTAAAGCACTTCAGAAATTAGATAGACATAGTCTTTACACATAACCTCGCAATAACAGAGACGTCAAAAACATTTCAAAGGATATATTCCAACTCACTCAATATACTGCTTTAAACAACAAAAACATTCCAAAGTACAGTCTTTCAAAACTCCAATTATTCAAAAATGCCCTGATACTTGTGGTACCTCTGGGGAGGTAGGTTTTACACGGACCTTGGGCTTTACTAACGTTGCTTAAATTTCTTAAAGAACGTTAGTTCATATTTCACATGCATATATATTCTTACAATACATACAGACAACAACAGAATATGGCAAATGATCTACTCTATCTAAAAAGATGGCTGGTTCTTATCAGACATTTATATGTGCTAACTTCTGCTTCTTTTATCAGTCCTGGGGCTATTATTGGGGGCTGCTTGTCTGATAAAGCAGAAAGAGTGCAAACTTGGGAACTAGACAGGATTTAAAACCTGTTATCTACAAATTACCAGCCTTGTGACCTTGGACCAGCGAACAAATGTCTCTGAGCTTCAATTTCCTCAAGAGTAAAAATAATGATACTATCAACCTCTTAAAGAACTGTAAATAACAATTGCTAATAATGTGTACGAGAGGAAGAAAGCAGTACAGTCAATTCTCAGATCGTGGTGGGAATGAGGAGAAGAAAACTCCTCAAAGAAAGTTGGCATATCTTTGGAAAACTAGCTGACAATATGGCACCAAAAGGAACCGATTTGAGCATCAAATCAAAGATAGGTGAAAGAATGAGCATTGTGAAACCACTGTGGGCTAGGCAATATGACGGAGGCTAGAAATAAGAAACAAAAACAAACAGTCTCTTGCCTTCAAGAAGTTCAGAATTTCCCATGGGAGAAACCTTCAATTTCTTCAACTATTTCATTAACAGCATCGATTAATACAAAGTCAAAAATGGCCAAACAAGGTCTCTAAGCAAAGAACCACTAGCATGTTGCAATTTACCTGCAAAAAAAAGCTCCTGTTGGCTAAGTCAGCTCTGGTCATCTATGTAAAGGAGAGCAGGATCCTTACACATTTTCATGCAAGAACTAACAAGGGTATCACCTCGCAGATCACACAAAACAGCTGCTAAGGAGACAGAGCAGAACTTCATGCAGTGTGGCCATGCTGCAGACTACTAGGGAAACAAGGGCGGGCTACTCATAAAATGCACAGCAGTAAGGAAAGACCAAGGCAGCAAATGTCCATTCTGCCATTCCATACCCAAACCCGTCAGACGGTCCCGTCAGCGGTGCTTCTTGCTGTTCGTCACACAGGCCACAGGCACTCCCTCCCTCCAGGGGGCCTTGTACTCACTGCTCTCTCCCAAGAAGATTCTTACCCCAGATCCATGGCTAACTCACTCAAAGGCATTATAAAGTAAATTTCCTCAAGAAAAGACCTTAACAACTATGGAAATATTTGAGTAATATTCAAACTTATTCACATATTATAGTAAACCTTTTCTCCTTAAGTTTCTACTCTTTTTTATTAGCACAACAAAAATCCCTGTACTTTTCAATCTTGAAAATGTTTCCCCAAAACAAAACAAAACCTAACATGAACAATACAACAATGGAACATGAGAGTAGAGTTTAGAGGTCCATTTGCTATGATAAAAAGTAGTCACCTCATCATTTCCCTAATACTGGGAACTTAAGACTCAGAAAAGAGAAAAAGAATAAAACAATACTATATAGAATTAAAATGATGATAAAATGAGCCACTTCCTAACCACTGACTGGGAGCCTTACACATGTCACTTAACCACCCCCAGCAGTGAAAAGTCTCTCCTAAGATCCATGACAATGGTCCCCAAATGCCAGCCTGCAGAACGCTGCCGCCCACGCTAAGTTTTCAATAGGCAGAAGCAAAACAAAATGAAGACCATAAAGTAATCATAAAATTAAATTTCAAATTCTACATAAACTTTGCATGCTTATTCTTTACCTTCATAGCTTCACAAGCAAACACAAGGTGGAAATAAAAATACAGAAAGTGTGGTCCAAAATATGAGATAATGCACTGGCCTATAGGGTTAAAACATCTTTGTCTCCAGGGAAAGGGGGTTCAATGCAAGCTTAAGGAAATGTAAAGTAATACATTTAAGTTAAATTGTATGAAACTGCAGTTTTTGTAGATAAAAAATCAAAAGTAGCAACTGCATACATTTCAACCTAATACGATAATTTATTTTAATAAATAATCATTAAAATAATTTAATAAAATAAATATAATAATTTTAAACTTATAACTTATATTTTATAATATTGCTATAATAAAACAATTTTATTTTTATGCAATTGTAGTATCAAAAGCTGTTCCTCAGATGCTTTCTACAAGACTTTCAGAGTAACAAGGTACATATGAACTCAAAGGAATCAAAGTCTTGACTATCATTTTACAATCCCAATGCTTTCAGCACATTCAGACACCTGATCATAGACTTCATGCCAATCATTGCTAAGAAAAATTTCAAGATTGATTCTGAAAAAGTACAGAAAGCAACTATATAACATAAGTTTAAAAGCTAGCATTTTTTTCCTCTAATTTAATCAAACCCTTACAAAACCACCAGAATAATAAGAGCGAGGTGTTTTTGATTTTTATTCCCCATAATGCAGTAAAAGTCAATGCCATTGGGGGTTCCAATGGAATTTACTGACAGACAAATCAAACTAAACTGAGAATGCCTGAATATTATTACACAGCTGAGTGCTAGATAAAATATTCATTAAATCTGAGTGCCAACAACATCTAATGTTTTATGTCCACATAATGCAGGAAAACATTGGCTAAGACCTATCAACAAACATTCTAAGCCAATCTACTTAGTAATCTGCTGAAGTTGCTGTTTTATTGCTTAAACAGACAGAAATATAACTGTGCTTATTATGAAAGTATAACATTACCTCAAGCTAATAAGAATTGATGGAACAAAGAGATGAGATCGTTATGGAAAAATTAATAACATTTGGAGCATGACATGTAACAGTCATAAAACAGTATTTGTTTTTTAAAATTGGCAAAGAAAAGAACTTTATACAGAGGGGAAATACTGTTGATGAGGGATGTTCCTATACTTCACTACTTTGCTTTTCAGTGAAAGGCTAGTGTGGGGCAAGCGGACTACATAGAATCCTCTCCTATCATATTTTGACGGAATCAAAGATCTTTAGAGTTTGAACAAAACTTGGGGATCACTAATCCAACCATTTCATCACACAGATAAGTAAACATACGATGAGCCTTAGAGATTACACGACTTAGTTCTCTAAGGCCACACCGCCATTAACAGTCAAGGAGAGACTAGAAGGCGGGTCTCATGTTGCCACCATACAGAGTGTCATGTGCCCATTACCATCTGGCAAAACAAATAAATCGGTGTTTTCAATATTTAAAATGAAATTTTTATTTAATACTTAACATTTGTAAAATCTAAATCAATAAAAGACATAATTGTTATATTTGGTCAATATACCCACTTAATCAATCCCTGAAATAAAAGAAATGAAATGAAAACTGGCGAATCTTTACCAATCCTCTTAGAGAGGAGGGAGTTACAGCATGCCAGGAGCAGGAGGGCATAATTCCTCCCAAAAACATCTATCTACCAAAGGTAAAGTAAACAGCCAATTCTAAATAATGTCCTTTAGTTTGAGGAACAACTGCAAAGTGCCCAAAAGTCAACTTGCGCACTAGTAGTACTTAGCGTGACTGAATGACAACAGAGTAAATTTCATAAAATACCACAGGAAATAACAGGCAATTCCAGAAGAAAAAATCTCCAAAAAAGCTAAATGAGTGGGTAGTCCTAGTTTTGGGAAAATATGCTTAGGACTTGTTTAGAATTCAACTGCATTATAAACATGAGCACATTATAAGAGGAGTGTGAAACAGAGAAAACCATTTGGGAAAGTAATCAAACTTTGTCAGACTTGAGTTCCTGGGATTCTCCTTACCTAACTGTGCTTAAACGTATATACTTTATTTTTCAAAATAACTGAAAACCCAGGTTAAATGGGTGAAATAATGGTCAAACACCAAGAACAATCTCTAAAGCAACAATTTCCATCTCTTCCATCTCTATATTTAAATATTTAATCCATTACTAAATGAATTATAATATTAATATAGACAGACGGTCCAAGAAATAAATTGCTGTAACATTGCCTGTAATACACTCCTAATCTAACCCTCAAGGCATGCAGACATTACAGAGACAGGGATCAGGGTCTAAGCTGTCTTTAATTTCAAAGAGATGCTTAACAGCTCATTACAGTACTGCACTTGCTGATTTATAAAGAGTTATCCAGGCGGTTCAGATCAGAGAAAATTAGAGCCATAACCAGAACTTTAATCTGAATCTCGTCAATTTTCAAACTTGTAGGTGGGGTCACTTCTGCACTTGGGTAAACATGGTACAGATGGGTATCTGGGTCTCAATCTTTCTGTACAATTATTCCAGAAATCATAACATTATAGTTGGAGAGTTACAAATACAAATTTGGCCCAATGGCGATGAGCTCAATGTATCACCACTTGTTATTTCAGGGCATCTGAAATGCCAACAATCCATTCACGAACCTGTAGATTAGGAACCCTGATCAGTCACGACCAATCCTCACATTTTACATAGGAGAAAACTGAGGTCAGAGAGAAGACTTGCCCAAAGTCAAAAAACTTACAAGAGACGAAGCCAGGGCCCCAGTCAGAGTTTACTGTCCATTAGTCAACCAGACTGCTTGTGAGAATGGGTTCAGAAGACTCTGCAATTGCTTCTGCAAGACGCCCTGGAGGCATTAACAGTCTGGACGCACTTTTACTCTAAATTTCTGACTTGGAATAAGAGGGATACATTTGATGGCAGTCCTGTGTTGAACAATTGTTAGGGTTACTTTCTCTTCTTATCCTATCACCCTCACGCCTCCACAAGCCCAGACCCAGGTGGCAAGCCCTCTTGTCCTCTCCTCATGCCTATGGTCAGTTTAGGTTTTCTGTTTTTCCCTAATACACCCTTAACTAAGAGTGTAGGCTTTTGAGAGTCCAGCAGCGTATGCCTGAGGGATCCTCTCAGGTCTTAGTGCTGATCTCCCAGCCTCCACTCCAGTCCCAGTACTTTTCCCGCCAACTGCCAGAGCCTTAGCTCTCCCCTACCGATCTGGATGTCATTTCTCTCGGAATCACTTCTGGGTTTCCCTCATTTCTTGAGAGCTCAGCATTCACCCTCCTCCTGGTCCTCATGATCATATCAACATATCAACAACAACAACAAACATTCATTACGTGTCAAACACTGCTCTGAGTGCTTTACACAGAGACTTCTAACCCTGAAGAAAACTCCATGGGGCAGATGCTGCCACAAGCCCTGCTCTGTAAACACAGGCACCGACGCCTGGAGGGTCCTGCAGCTCATAGAGTCCTGGAGTCAGCTGACTACGACTGGAGACATGGAGAAGCATGACCTTTATGTGATCTCACCTCTCCATGCATGTATAATGGCCAACTGTTTTATTTTATCAACTATTTCCGGTTCTTTTGTAACTGGAGGATTATCTGCTAATGTACTCCATCACACTGATACTCCATGCCTCTTTAAAATACTTTGTTGTTCAAATATAAAAGAAACGTGTTTATTATAGAAAGTTTGAAAAATTACCAGCATACAAAAGAAAATTCAAATCACCTGATAACAATCTTGTTTATTATCTTATAAAGTTTCAACTTAACTTTCAAAGTGTCCAGCAAAACTCCACTGACAATATTAGTATGTCAACTCCACTCACCACTCTCAGGCGGTGGGGATGCTGAGTAGAGGACCAGTGTGTCAGCCACCACCATGTCCATGAGGTCTCCTGTGTGTCTGCAGAGCTCAGTTTAGAGTTGCCTTAGAAGTAACCTTGACCTTATCACTTCATCAAGGGTGATAGGTGCACACTAAGTACAAAAGCAGTGAGCATCTTGAAAGTCAATAGCAGGTAAAGCTGGAAAATTTATACTGGGAACAAATATAGCAAAACTTTCAAAAATAAATGTTGGGAAACAAATGCATGCATGTATGCAGAATGAGAGCTTCAAAGAACAAACAATGAACCATGAAGGCTAAGGCAGGGGGTTGATAAAATGCATGTCCAGAATACAGGTGTCAGTGTAGCGAGAAGTTCTAGGGTTGTGTGAGCACAATTAAAGTGCTGCTGAGGAAAACTCCAGTCAGAAGAAGCATGATGAGTTAAAAAACTTTTGAATCTGAATGACATCAAACTGGGAAAAAAGGCAGCAAACACATACATGTATACACACTCACACATATAGACACATACTGACATGCTGGCTAAGCAACTATCCCAGCAGGATACCATTACTCTGGGAGCCCTCAGGTCTCCAAAGTGTTGGCCACGTCTGTACCGTGTCAGCTTCATTTTAACGTTGAATGGGTCCTAGGATTTGTCACACTGGTAAACAAGATTCCAACATAGACTCCACAACCAAGTTGGCTGACATATTATATATATTTCTCCAGCTAATTAAAACAGCATGTTTTTCTATACCCATTTGCCTATGGAGAATATTTCCTAGACAAGGATTTACATTTTCCTTTTAACACGACAGCACACATTATATTAAGATATTTAACTATCTTTTTTTTTTTGTTTGAGGAAGATTAGCCCTGAGCTAACATCTGCCACCAATCCTCCTCTTTTTGCCGAGGAAGATTGGCCCTGAGCTAACATCCGTGCCCATCTTCCTCTATTTTATATGTGGGACACCCGCCACAGCATGGCTTGATAAGTGGTGCATAGGTCCGTGCCCAGGATCTGAACCAACAAACCCCAGGCTGCCAAAGCGGAGCTTGTGAACTTAATCACTACACCACCAGGCCAGCCCCTTAACTATCTCTTTTAAAAGCTGATTTCGACTGATCACCAGGGCTTTCCTGCTTTTGGATCCACAGGTGATTTAAGCCACAGTGATTGACCCTGGAGGGGGAGGGGGAAGCAGGAGAAAAGGAGTGAGAGTGGGGAGACAGACACATAAACAGTAAGGTGACAAGTGATATGCTAGAGCTAAGTAAGCAGAGATGTAACAGGACAGGAGAGGTAGGGAAGGAGGACTAGGTGGTGAGTAGAGAACAGTTCCAAGAAGGAGAGGGTCTCAGAGGTAAAGCAACAGTTCAGGGAAGTGCATGGAAATAAAAGCAGCAGACTACATCCAGAAGAAAAAGAAAGCTGGTCTGAATGGATGGACAGGAGGATTCATGGAGGATAGTTGAGGGACATGAAGCTGCAGAGAGAAGCTGGTACTGGATCCTGACGGCCTCAAAGTCACTTACCCGTATCAAAGCTGGAGTCTTAAGGGAAACGTGTGAGAGCCTTTGCGGAGGCATCTTTACCACCCAAAGAAAAAGAAGTGCTGCGGTGGATTTCTGAGCTTGCCGCCCTCAGTGGGTTCATCCCCTCGCTCCCTGTGCCTTCTGACGCAGGCAAGAATGCTGTTCTCAGAGCTGTCTTGTTCCCCACGCTGCACACACCCTCCTTCCCTATGGCCACTCAACCCTAAAGCTCTGAAACGGGACAACAGGAGCATGCCACTACAGCGACACATCACAGGAGGAGAATGGGTACACAGAAGGAACGCTTCAAAAGCAAAATAAAATGAAAGCACTTCTCTTTCAAGTCTGTTTCAATTCAACATCTGTATAATTAGTTTAATAAACAGGAAAATATATAGACTATTAATCCATGTTTCAAGATCACCTAGTGTAGCTGCCTAACTCAAGGAAAAGTGCAACTGAAAAATATTCCAGTTAAAAGAAAACCAGAGGCAGGTTAGTAATTTCTTCTAAATTATAAATAAGAAATATGTAGTATACATTTAAGATTTTTTTCACCAAAGAAAGAATTAGATACTAGTTTTTATGTATAGATGCTATATTCTAAACATCATCCTTTTCTTTGTTTTTTTAAAGATTGGCCCTGAGCTAACATCTGTTGCCAATCTTCCTTTTTCTTTTTCTTCTCCCCAAAGCCCCCCAGTACACAGTTGTATATCCCAGTTGTAGGTGCTTCTAGTTCTGCTGTGTGGGATGCCGCCTCAGCATGGCTTGACGAACAGTGCCAGGTCCACACCCAGCATCTGAACTGGTGAAACCCCGGGCTGTCGAATCGAAGGTGCAAACTTAACCACTCGGCCATGGGACGGCCCCACATCATTCTTTTCTTATGTAACCCCTGCTGCTCCACCACCATAGACCTGTGTTTTGTGGCTAAGCATGGAAATTTTCTTTCAGGAAAGAACAGGCTGAGAGTCAGGAAATCCTCACTGCTCCTGTAATTACTGGATCTGCCACCAAGCAGAACGATCTCTACAGTTCAGGCTATTTGAGTATCAAAGAGCCAGTGCACTGTCCTTTGAGAAGAGTGGCTTAGAGGTGACTCATCTCCTCGCTGCATGTGAGCTCCCAGAGGTTCTGGATCAATTTCCCCTTTGCTGCTCTTCTGCTGGGAGTCAAACTCCAGCTTCAAAAGAGAAATGCTCCTTCACCAATAGAGGACACTGTTGTTTAGAGACATAATTTCTCAGATGCTCTAAGCCAGTTATGCTCGTGTCTGGCATACACACCTACCTCTATATGAGGAGTGCAAAAGGAGCCCAGTAGTTAGGGTAGAAAACTCCCCCAAGGAAGCTAGATTTGGAGTTGTACGATCCCAATGAGCACTAATCCCACTGTTCATCACTTTCTAATAATGATGACGTTCATTCACTTCCAACTGCAAAAGACACAGGGCCAAAAGGCTGAGTTCACATTCAAGTGCCCAATGAGATAAATAATTTACTCCAGGACACAGAATATTCTCCATTATCAGTTTAGAAACTTGTAAAAATCTTTAGCCATCACTAAAATTCTCTAATTTTTCTTTTCAATTCTCAAAAATCCCCAGAGGACCCCAGGAGTCCTTAACACATTAAAATAGAGAATGAGACTGTGGCAAAAGCTACAATCACCAATGTATCAGCAAGATATTTAACCTCAAACCCTTGAGATGACTTGGTTAAACCAATCCATTTTTAAGTTTTGCAATCTACACTGAATGAAATCAGAACTGCTCTCCATGGAGAAACTCTGGGCCATTTTGCACTGGCCCACATCAAAATAAACTACCTGGGAAACCAAGGACACAAGAGAAGGCAGTTTTCCTTATGTGTCATATAGCCCATTCCCTTGCAAGAAGCTATGTTGAACAGAGGCTGTGATGGGGAAAGGTAATTAAAATTCAAAAGTAATGTACATTAAGTATTAATTACTTTATATAGAACTGTCCTTTATCTTGACACTAAGGGGAAAATGGTTTGTCCTGGGTATGATAAAGCAGGAGAAAGAAGAACTGAACATGATGATACATGGAAATAAACACAAATACGTTTCCTTATTTCTATTAGTAGAGGCAGAATTCCACCTCGGACTGGTGTGACAGAAACTCCTACCATTATCATGATCCCTACACTGATGATCTTTCTTCCTAACTAAATATGGGGTATAAAAGAAGACAGTGAATAAAAGGAAAAAATCTGCTACACATGTCTACTCTGACAAATGTATTTAAACTAAACGAGAAGCTTGAACCCAAGATTCATGTTACTCCTGAGACCATCCTCACAGACACATGAGCTTAATTAACAATTTCTACCAGTAAAGGAGACTATCTTAAAGAAGGGCTCTTTACAGAAAACCTGCTTGAATCGACTTTGAGATGGAAAAAAGAAGGCCCTCATGACTTTATGAGACACTTTCAAAGAAGAAATAGCTGGTCAGTGGTCTGATTTTTAACTGAAGGCAACAAAAAGACATTTTTAGAAAAAGAGAGAAAGAAAAATAAAAAGGGCAACCAGGTAAAACAAACAGATAAATATGACATCCAGGAATAGTAACTGGTTGTAAATGGAACTACTTCACGTCAAACCACATCAGTAAAATCTAGTTAAGGAGAAAGGATGTTTTGCCAACACACCAGGTATAAACAGGACGTGGAAGGACTGCATGTAATTTCTTACTCAATATGGTGTTAATAAATTTAAAGGATTCAAATTAAAATTAAAGACAATGCAAAGAAACCTATAGCAGTTAATTCCATGATTTGACACCTCTAGAGAAGTGATTCTCAACTTCTAAAGTATCTTAAGGCTAATGTCAGAAATGACCAATTTTATATTATGTGAAGCAAGTTTTATCCATAAAATCCAAATTCCTTTTCCCTGTAAATTGCTTATTACTTATTATCTCCTTATGGTATATATTTGCAACTTGGTCAAATTTCCTACCAAGCAATGTTTTAGAAAAGTGTGCTACAACAAACTGACAGAATAAATACAGAACACTCCACAGTATATACAGAATAAATATTTAAAAAGTCACAAGCTCACCTTCATCACTGGTTGCCTGCTGCTTCACCAGAGTCATTGGGGATCTTGCTGGAGGTTTACTGAGTGGATGGCGCCAACTTTTAGCAGTTTTGGTTTCTCCCTCTATTCTCTGGTCATAGTAACAAAAATGGTGGGAAAACACTCACAGTTAAAGACTCGTTTTAAACAAAAAACTATGGTTCACAACAATTTATGACAATTTGATTATGAAGAAGTCTTGTGCTTATTTACCTCCTGGGGAATTAGCCCTTCGTTAAAGAAATTTAAACCGCAAAAAGAAATAGGAATCCATTCTGTTAGTTATTTTACCAAGAGATCAATTAACTATCCTTCCACTCCCTATTAAAACACTATCTGTGTGGTACAGGGAAGGCTTATCAAGTTGCAATACACTCAGCAGTTAGCAAGTTTCCAAAAGTTCTTCAAAACTAATCTAAATTTAGGATTATATATTCATAACAACGTAGGACCATGGCAGTTGGTCCCCTCTATGCTGGTCACATGTGAATACCTGGCAGGTTCTCCTGCTCTCTGTCCTCACAAAGAAAGCAATAATGCCAATTTGAGGCTGAACACTTCTTCCATTCAGCAATAAATCACCACTTCTCTGAAGACCAAAGAAGAATCAAAAATTTTGTTTTCTTTTTTAATACGGCACATTACTGCCATCTTGAAACCACTTAAATTTTATACAAAAGCTTTTGTCCTGGGCTCTCCAAACTATAGTTTCCTTTCAAAGTTAGAGGAAAAAGTCATGTGCACCCTGACATCTCCCAGATAGACCCTACTTACAAGCTTTCTCGTCCATGCAATCCCAAAGCGGGGGTGGGGGGGGGGGTTCCAGAGAGAAAGTTTGCATTAGTGGGTTTGCATCGACAGTTGATTAGGAAAGAAAGGAGTCTCAGAAATTCCCTGTAAGCTGAAGAAGCAGAAGCCAGAAGGAGAGAAACCATGCTGGCGTCTGACACCAAAACAGGATTATGAGAAAGCCTATGAGAGCATTCTAATGAAAGCTGGGAGTGGGCGAAAATGACAGAGTAACACAGGGTGAGATTTATCTGTGGTTTATAATAGCTAAAAGTCAATGTGGGAAATTATAACTTAGTCAACAGCAACTATTTATTAAGCCCTTCCTATGTGCCACACTGTTCTAAAAGCTGAGCTACAGCAGGAAAAATTACACCAGGTCCCTGCTATCGAGGAATGTGCATAATAGAGGGGAAGGGCACAGACAACAAACAAGTAAAAAGTAAATATTTATCAGGTACCAATAAGCAAATACGCAATAAAGAAAAAATACAGCAGGACAAACAAATGGAAAGAGATGGGGAGGCGGGGCTATTTTACACAGGGTCGTCAGAGAAGGCCTTTCTGACAAGGAGACGTCTGAGTGGAATCTTGAGTGCAAGGTGGGAGCATTTATATTTAGCTCTCTGGGGAGGGAGTATTTTGGGGGGTGGGAATAGCATGCAAAATGTGAACATATTTGGTGTATTCCAGGGAGAGCATGAAGCCCTGTAGAGACAGACAGAGAGACAGGCAGACAGCCACTGTTCAACAAATAACTTCATATTTCTTGAGAAAATTGACTAAAGCTGACTGCTACCAGCATACACATAGCATTACACTTAATACTAAGAAACACTGGCCAAACTACACAAAAATGAAATGAGTCTGCATTACCTAGAAAGATTGTCTGACACCACGGTGTAAGAAAAAAATACCACACAGGTGTTTCTGAGAAGGGGCAAACCACGTCACTTAGCCCTCAACGTCAGTCTTTGCCCAGTGAAATGAGAAAGATGAAGGTCAAGGCACTGAGGGTAGACTCGCCTCCATCAAAAGCAAGAAAATGGGAGTCACTTCCAGTTCCATTCTAGTTCAAAGAATGTGACTAACGATAATTTAAACAAGCATTTGACGCATTCACCATTCCACAAAGAATCTCAATATCTGCTCAGTTACATTTAATCCCTACATGAAATTAAGATGTAAATTTTGTTTACTAGTATGTGAATGCTATTTTCACATTTCCCTTAGCCATCTTTTCAAACAAATTAGACCATATTTTTCTATTTCCCATACATTTTTGATAAATACTTTATAGTCCAGTACGATATACAATCATGCATAAAATGATAAATGTTGTTGGGTCAAATTGGGAAATTATCTATATTTTATTTGACATTTTAAAACTACTGATACACAGAGTATTCCAGGTAGATTCCTTACCTAATCCCCCTTGCTATTCAAAGATGCAAAAAGGCGTGTGGTGAGTGGAAGTGAGCAGGAGCAATCAAGAAGTGGGTCTGTTCAGCGGCCAGCTCAATTTATCAGCTCAAACAATTGAGGCTCTCTTCACTCATCCACTTGAATTCCCTCATTAAGCTGTATAGGTCAAAAGAGGCTGGCTGAATTCTGACACTCACTACACACAATCGGAGCCTGCCTGCCCCACTCACAATCTTACGGTTACAGCGACAGCTTATGCTGAAAGCATACGATATTAACATCATACAAGAACATATGAGAAACAAGGAGACTGTATAGAAAGAGTCAGGAGCTTACTAATCCAGAGAGGTCTTGAGTTTTCTGAGAAGCAAAAGGCCTGCTTCTGGCAGTGTGCAGGACCAGAAAGGTCAGCCTGGTCCTAGAATCAGAGTCAGGGGAAAGTGTGACCAGGTGAGCCCTAATGATAAAACACAGGCTATGGGAAGCCTGGGACCCAGAGTATTAAGTGTTGGCAGGAGGAGGTCAAAGCCCTGTAGATGAATCATTTCTAGTCTGGTTAATATTGCAAGTAATAGAACCATTCTGTATCTTGACTGTATGAACGTCAATATCATTGTGATATCCTACTATAGTTTTCCAAGAAGTTACTACTGGGGGAAACTGGGTACACAGGAACTCTCTGTACTATTTCCTACAACTGCATATGAATCTATAATTGTCTCAAAATAAAGAGTTTAATTTTAAACAAATTTAAAAAGAAAGAAAATTAAGCTCCAACATGTGACGGAAAGTTCCATGCTCTCCGAATTGTCACCACATGAGCCAGAGCTCGCGGAAGGCTTACCTTCCAGTCATCGAAGGAAATATGATTAAGACTCATAAATGTGGAATGTTATTTCTGCCCTAAAGCAAGATTTCTATGCACTGAATGCTATTTTCAAAAAGTCCTCTCACCACACAATAAATACAGTAAAAACGGACATTGCCACATACAGTGGGGACTTTGAAGCCATTTCTCTCTCCACTGGGGACAGCTGGGACTTCCCCAGGTTCAAGGCCACTCCCACGGCTCTCCACATCACTCTCTTCTCCCTCTGTCAACACGCTGTTACTCTCTGCCATTGAGGAGCAGGACTCAGGTGACTTTGGCCATGGAAGCTTCGGTGGGTCTAACTCCTCAGATGTCACATGGCCACTAGATGCAGAATTATCAGCCTCACTGGGATTCGAAGGTGGAATTGTGACACAGGCTTGGTCATTCTCAGTTTTTGTTTCCTCCATTATAGATGTGCTTGAGCAGCTGTTTCCTGAGGAGTAAAACAAAAGGCTATTAACAAATTTTGCATTGTATTATTGCTGAGTAGAACTGTTAAACTATTCGCAACTAAATTCCTATCTTCCAACTTCCCCAGACATGGGTGGGCAAGGTCACCGAAGCACCATGCAGCCTTATTAGTTGTTAAAGTGAGATGCTGAAGTCTGGCAAGAGAATATACTTACTGACCAAAAAAAAGGGTTTAAAAATGGTTCCACTGTAAGACCAATGTCAAAGCCAGGGCAATAACAATAATTATCGAAAGCAACAGCAATTTTAAATCTTCCTAAAAATAAGAATTATAGGGGCTGGCCCCGTGGCCGAGTGGTTAAGTTCGCGCGCTCCGCTGCAGGCGGCCCAGTGTTTCGTTAGTTCGAATCCTGGGCGCGGACATGGCACTGCTCATCAGACCACGCTGAGGCAGCGTCCCACATGCCACAACTAGAAGAACCCACAACGAAGAATACACAACTATGTACTGGGGGGCTTTGGGGAGGAAAAGGAAAAAATAAAATCTTAAAAAAAAAAAAAAAAAATAAGAATTATATTCCAGGGGCCGGCCCGTGGCCGAGTGGTTAAAATCACGCACTCTGCTGCAGCAGCCCAGGGTTTCGCTGGTTTGGATCCTGGGCGTGGACATGGCATGGCTCATCAGGCCACACTGAGGCGGCATCCCACATGCCACAACTAGAAGGACCTGCAACTAAGATATACAACTATGTACCGGTGGGATTTGGGGAGATAAAGCAGAAAAAAGAAAAAAAAAAGAGAGATTGGCAACGGTTGTTAGCTCAGGTACCAATCTTTAAAAAAAAAAGAATTATATTCCAATATTTGATGCCAAGAGCTGCTGCTGATGAAACATTCCAACTCAGAGGATGTACGTAAAGAACACATGTAAAACTGTGAGGATCCAATAAAAATTATTTCCTTGTTATTACACTAATCCTGTATCATACACTGACGGCACATAAAAGGAGAATATCACCAGTACTTCTCTTCTACTGCCATCACTAGTCTCTCTTCTCCCTCCCTTACACACAAACACACACACACACAGAAGCATCATTTCA
Organism: Equus przewalskii; assembly: GCF_037783145.1. Classification (NCBI taxonomy): domain Eukaryota; kingdom Metazoa; phylum Chordata; class Mammalia; order Perissodactyla; family Equidae; genus Equus; species Equus przewalskii. The sequence goes on along the minus strand of NC_091852.1, from coordinate 26,432,731 downwards.
CCTATCACATACTAGCACTCATGTTGAACCTAGCCACATCTTCTACTCAAGTGTTCTGCCAGGTCTCAAAACCTGGAGGTGAAAATGTAAGGAACCATGCAGCGACAGCGCTAAGAAAATTGGGTGCCCTTGGCCTAAATCACCCAGTAATTCATAAAGTGGCTAATTAAACCCAGTGTGATAAAAACTATGCTGAGGGATTATAAAGAAATACCCACACGTATTGTACAACTGCCTTCTATGCACTGCTTGCTGCTATTCCATTCTCTACCTTCTCCACTTTGCTATCTTCTATCTATTTATCACAAGTCAATTCAGATATCACCTACTCCAAGAAACGTTGCGAGGCCAGCCTCCTGTCTGTTTTGGTCTTTCCTTGGTATACCAGCAACATCCTATGCCATCTCTATCATGGTACTTACCACACTGGATTGTAATCATATGTTTATTTGTCTAGCTCTCCATTAAAGTATAAACTCACTGGGAAAAAAGTCTATGATTTAAACTCTATTAGCACAAATATTTCAAGAGCAAAAGGTAACGAGGATGAAGAAGCAGCTGTGCATCAGATTAATTAGGACTGCGATAAGGACTTTTTCCCTTACTCTAAATGGAATAAGCATAAGAAGAAGGTAAGGACAAGACGTAAGCTACGTCGCTTTAAAGACTCCCTATGATTGCCATATGGAGAACTGACCCCGGAGGTGACTAGAGTGGACACTGGCAAAACAGGAGGGAAGCAGTTTCTGCAATAGTCCAGGCAAGAGACAATGGTGCCTTGAACGAAGAGGAAGTAGGGGGTGGCCAGATTGGGGAGAGTCCCACATCTGAAGGACAGATCGGATGAGGGGTATAAAATGAAGATAGGAATTACAGTAAAAGGACAAACACTCCGATAAATATTAAAGAGGCAAAGCTTTAAAGCAGTTTCAGAGAAATACACTATAAAAGAGCAAAAACGCAAAGTAGTTGAGACTTACAGATGATGGCTTTGGTACAGAGAAGCAGCCAGGGAACTCTACAAACCATTTCACAAGACTGAATGATTTTTGTTGTTCTTTTTTAAACGCTTAATCTTTATTTTCTTCTTAAAATTAAGTCGAAAGCTAAGAATCTGCAAAGAATTATCTATAATTGGTTTCCTCTGTTCCATGTGAATTCAAGAGAAGCTTTCCAAAAATGTATTGTATATTGTAAATTGAGTTGCACCCCAAAAAATTTCATTTTAGAATCTTCTTTTTTATTAAAGCAAATAGGCACTGCTGGCTGTTTGTCTCACAATGTCATTACATGTAACAGTGGTGCTCTTGACTTTTATAAGATTCCCTTGGCCTCTTGGTTGAGTTACCCCATAACTTTAGATAGTTTATTGGTTAAACTATGTGGAAAAGAACGTCTGTCCTAGTGAATATAGATTTAACGCGTCAGCTCATCAAACACCTCCTACTTATATGTGAAAGGTAGTTAGCCAGTTTCTCACCTGAAAGTCTGATATTCTCTGATGAATTCTGATCCAGCTGCATCCTGCTAGCAGAGGCCTCTTCCTCTGAAGGCGCTTGTGTGTTCCCCAGTTTCGCTGCTGCTTCTGGCTTTTCACTGGCCTTGAGGTCATCTGGGTGTGGGTCAGAGGTGGGGCCCTCTGCCCCCTCGACTGCAGCCAACACTTCCCCATCCTCCTCATTCTTAGGCCTCTTAGACTGAGAACTAGTGCCCTGGAAGCTATAAAGAAGAAAAGCCCTGGTCAGAGCAGAACGTTTGCAATGGACAGGATAAAACACAAACCAGTACAAGCGTTATTTTCACTTATTGAAAGAAGAAAAAAACTGATAATTTTTTAATCATTGTGCAGAGATAACCTTCACAATTAATAGATTAAATTTGAAATTGAAATCTTAACAGTTTTAATAACAATTTACTAAAAATTAAAGTTAAAACAATCGCAAATAATTGATCATTAAACATTATCGGGGGAAAAGTCATTGCTAAAATTTTATAACAATATTAAAAGAAGTCTGAAAATAAAAATAAAGTGAAAAATGATGACATGAGGGAAAATCAAATCAATAAACCAAATATTATTTAGATAATGAAGAAAGGAAAAAGAAATGAGATCTCATAAAGCTGTTGTTAAAATCCGAGTGGATTCTTTATATTCCAAGGTGAACTAGTGGCCACACATCTCTGAGTTTTGAAGTATGCAAGAAAATCATTAAAATTAAACGACAAATCATCAGTAGTTAAAGAAAATAAGAGAGGAGGAAGGCTGACTGTATGTATTTAACATCTTATATCAACATTATTTTTGGAGTGGATGCCATTTTTTTTTCCCTCTTTTAGTGTTTTCCAGCAAGTCACTTGATAGCTTTGTCATAGATACTTTTTGTATATGACACATTTCTAACACTTTCATTTAGGAAAAATTACAACTCAAAGCAAAGCAACGTGTATTTCAGTGCCCAAAAACACATACACATACCCCAACACACACACACACACACACAAGAAAACTCTACAATACTAAGAAATGTGGGAAGTCAGGAAGGACAGAGATCTGAGATAAAGAGGGTAGCAAGGGATAACCTATGTAAACTAGCTCTGTCTGCCGCTGATACAAATACTACCAGTATCATCAACACCAGTATCACTTTTACAGAGAACTCATGCACTGGCCCATGCGGAAATCTTCACATTATGAATAGCATAGTACATGTAAAATAAGATGGCTGACATCTCTCCGAGACTTCCGTGAACTGTTCCTTTCATTTGATTTCCCCAGATAAAGCATCACTTAAGGGAGATCAGCAAACTCTATGATCAAACCACAGGGCTGAGCATAATCAACAAGCCCCTTAACAAGAGGCTTTCTAACTGGGTGAACAAAGTCCATTGATTATTTTAACCTACTGAACGGCATTTCAAATCTGTTCAATGTCATAAATCTACATTCTCTGTCAACAAGGACCACCATGGTTAGTAACTAGGAGACCAGATCATCCACCTAATTAGAGTATTATGCTTTCTGTCCATTAAAGAACAATTCTCAAGATATTCTATTGGTGTTTCTTTTGAACTCAAGATTGACCACTGCTTCCTCCCACAGCTGGCTTTTTTGGTAAGGTGAATTAACACATTTATCAAAGGCATGACTCTCTAAATCAGTGTTTCCCAAGCTTTTCTGAATGCAACCCATAGTAAGTTAGACATTTTAGATGGTGACACAACGCACCCACACACACATGCTCACACACGTCATGGATTAATACTTACTCTTACCACATGGGAAGGACTATGATACTTTTTATTCTATTTTACTTCCTAATTTAAAAATGTTCTTCCGGGCCAGCCTGGTAGCGCAGCGGTTAAGTTCACATGTTCCGCTTCTCAGCAGCCTGGGGTTCACGGTTTGGATCCCGGGTGTGGACATAGCACCGCTTGGCAAAAAGCCATGCTGTGGTAGGCGTCCCACATATAAAGGAGAGGAATATGGGCATGCATGTCAGCTCAGGGCCAGTCTTCCTCAGCAAAAAGAGGAGGACTGGCAGTAGTTAGCTGAGGGCTAATCTTCCTCAAAAAAAAAAAAAAAGTTGTTCCTAACCTACTAAACTGATTTGAAATCTAACAGTTTGAAAATCCCTGCTGTAAACTATAGGGTGAAATAAGAACAGCTGGTTTGCATTCTGCTGCTAGTTCTGTGCCTCAAGCACATCTCCTCCAAAATGCAGAAGTCTGACTCCATGCTCTTAAGTTTCCTCCGCTCTCTACCATTCTCAAACAGCAGAAAATAAATGTCAGGAAAAAAGAGAATCAGAAAGTAAGCATCAAGTGTGGGCAAAGATTTAAAATTACAGTGATATATAGTTAAAAATTGGAAACAAGCTACAGGTCCATATACAGGGGATTAGGTCAATACATGCAGGCATTAAAAATTACATTATAGCAAATCATTTAACTACATTAAAAAAACCTCACAAAACTGGTCATCAAATCGTTAATAGAGCATGGCCCCAATTTTGGAAAGGTATATAATATTATATAATACATAATAAACATATATGTAAAGGATATATATAAAATGTTAACACTGGTTATCTGTGGAATTATGAGGTTATGGGTGATTTGAGATTCCTTCATTATTCTTTTCCTTATTTTACAAATTTTCTCCAATGCATAAATATTACTTTTGCAATCCGCAAGAAAATCAGTGAGTAATATTGGAGAGTAAAAATATAACATAAACCTGGAAAATGTAAGAGTCTAAAAAGGTTGCCTGAGGACCTGAGCAACATAACACATAACCCTGTTCGATGGGTTTTAAAACACAAGATGCCCACAGGAAGCTTCTGGAATGGTCCTGGCCACAAAAACAGAATACAGAGTGAAGCTCACAGGGACAACCACGGACAGAAACAACTCACGCTCTGCTTCACATCTTGTAAAAGAATAAGACCAAGCGTATAAAATGTAGCAAATTAAAGGCATACCAAGGAGAAAAGAACTATCTCACATGTTTGACAAATGCAGAAGAAAACTACTAAAGTCAGAAAGAAAGTCGGTAGCAAAATGCAAAAGTTGGAAATCAAATTACTGAAGTTAATAAAAGCATGGAGATGAATGGAAAGCACCAACACAACTTTAAAATACATGCGTGTAAGAGGTCTAAGAAGTTCCAGTATTGTTCTACTTGCCATAAACAGCAACTCCAGGAATATTCTCAAACACAATATACATCTCTTCCTACATTCTATTTATTTATTACACTTCTCAAGAATTAAAAATACTTTGCGTCAAATTTTCAGTAAGATATTAAGCAAACTTACGATGAATAAATTTTAAAAAGTAAATAGTCTTTGAAAACCTCCTTTCAACGGTCCATTTAATTGAGTAGGTTCAAGCGGGATGGGATGGGGAGGGACAATCACCTCTTGGATGCTTTTCTTACTTTCCTCCTCCTCTGCAGCCAGGCTTTTACTTCAGGGGTGGATTCCGGAGTAGGCTTCGTGTGATCGATGGTGTAGATATCCTTTCCTTGCTTCCAAAGCTGGTATCTGTCCGGCTGAAATTTCCTCACAAAGATATCCATTGAAATCTTCACCATGTCTTTCCTGCAGGTACACTGAAACACAATGGGGTTGGTGTGCTTTACGCTAGTTACACAGAGTCACATAGAGTCATCCTTTGTACCATACACAAATATTTAGTCACTACATAATCAAGGATAATGTTTTACATTTTCAAACATTCAGTGAATAAAGAACTCAATTTCTGGGGCTGGCCCCGTGGCCGAGTGGTTAAGTCTGTGCGCTCTGCTGCAGGCGGCCCAGTGTTTCGTTGGTTCGAATCCTGGGCACGGACATGGCACTGCTCATCAAACCACGCTGAGGCAGCGTCCCACATGCTACAACTAGAAGGACCCACAACAAAGAATATACAACTATGTACTGGGGGGCTTTGGGGAGAACAAGGAAAAAATAAAAAATCTTTAAAAAAAAAAAAAAAAAAGAACTCAATTTCTTCTGAATAAAGGTGACAACCTGTATATTCACATTTATAAATGGTAAAATAATATGTTAAAATGCATTATAGACTTCAGAGGGAACTGTGTGCCAAGAAAAACTAACAGGAAAGAGACCACATTTGAAAGCATGCCTGCAACAAAACGACTCCCCTCCCATCACAAGGATCTATCGAATAGCTGAACAGTGAAAGATCTGCAAAGCCAAAAACCTAGGCTGGCAACGAATAAAAGTAGCCAGTGAATGTGACTAGAAAAATTTAACTAATGGGTTGAGATGACTTTTCTTCAAGATATATTTTAATCACATTATGTTTATTAACAAATATGCTCTCACAAAGCAACCAACAATTAGGAGCAAATAAACAGTCTCTTCTACATTAGATCACATAAACTACCCACTACCACCCCTACAAACATATTCACTAGGAAGAAGGAATAGTGTTAAGGTGAGAAGTTCAAAGAAAACATTATTGAGAATCCACTTGGACTTGGAGTCTCATGAATACATAGTTAGCAGTCGTGTCTTACAAATCAAGTTTCCTATAAAGACTTCACACAGGTTACATTGTGTCTAGGCCAATACTCCGCGCAACAGGGCAGATACCATTCAAAGAGTGGTGCAGAAGTCGTCTCAAAGATGTAACTAAGGGCCAGTCCCGTGGCCAAGTAGTTGGGTTCACGCGCTCTGCTTTGGCGGCCCAAGGTTTCACCACTTCGGATCCTGGGTGCCAATATGGCACCACTCATCAAGCCATGCTGACGCGGCATCCCACTAGAAGGACCCACAACTAAAAAATATACAATTATGTACTGGGGGGATTTGGGGAGAAAAAGTAAAAAAAAAAAAAAAAGAAGAAGAAGAAGATTGGTAAGTTGTTAGCTCAGGTGCCAATCTTCAAAAAACTAAAAAGATGTAACTAATATACCTTGACACTTCTTAACACACCTGGCAACCGAATGGTTGACTCAACAACAGCCTTGAAACAGTGTCTCTCAATATTTTGGTGATACAATTATCATCTCCATACAAATTAATCTCAAAGTCTTAATCTCCAGCCTGAAACTTCACTACACCCAATTCAAATGTTGACAGGCATTATGATTTGAAAGTTCAGAAAACACTCACCACCCAATGTGCCTAAAACCAACTCCTTCTTCAACTGTCAACAAACATTCTGTTATCAACGATACGACAATTATTCCATTCTCCTACATTCACAGTCAACATTTTTTAATCCCTTCCTTTCCCTCTGCCCCTAGAAATCCAGTGTCATCATCTACGATTGATTCTTCCTCTAAAATGTCTCCTGCATAAATTCCTTACACCAGGATCCTTCTAGCTTCATGGTCAGATGTTGAATCCTGGCACAACAAAGCTAACTAATTTCCCTGCCTCCAGTCTCTCCTAACACCAATCCATCTCTTTGGCTGTCTAGAGCTGTCACTTTATCTTGTCACAAATATCTTGTAATCTTTCATTTCTGAGTTCACTAAGGTGTAATTACCCTGCTCTGCCTTTAGAATTAAGTCCAAACTCCTGAGCCAGACATTCAAGGGCTCCAAGATTTGACTCCACCAATGAGACTGCCAGGTTCCTGTCCCACTGCAAGTCAACATGAATACTCCTCTTCAACCCAAGAGGCATAGTCACCAGGGCCCAAATGCACCACATGCTTCCTTACCCTACAACTATTGTTCCTACCACAATGTCTTCCTGCTCACCATTCTGCGGTCTAAAGAAAATTCACCCTAAACACTGAATGCAAATTGTACCAATTGTTCCTTTGAATGGAGTACTATTAATCGACAGCACTGCTTTCTATTATCACTTAGGTATAGAGAGAATTCTAAGTCATTTTTCTGTACTTATCTTGCTTAGGAATATGGAAAACGAAGATCCTGAGAAATTTAAATATATTTGGTTTAAGATGCAAGTCTTTCATGAAAGGAAAAAATAAAAGTTTAGGTTCATCAGCAGAAATCTTATTTTCTTACAGTGTTATTAATATTTGCTTCATGAAGAACAAGTAAGGAGTGGACAATATAGACACTATAAGTTTCCTTGGAGTGGGAGAAATCTGTCTCACACATTTTAACTTCCCATTCCCCTCTCCCAGAAGTCTGGAATTTCGTAAACATGCAACAAGATCTACCACTCAACTGACTGCTTGACTCTCTGTAAGTATAATAGATGTGCTATCCTCAACTTAAATCTTAAAAAGAGTCATAAAATACCCAAAATAATGAAGGAACAAATGCTGAGTCAAAAATAGAAAACTTCAGGGGCTGGTCCCGTGCCACAGTGGTTAAGTTTAGCATGCTCTGCCTCAGCAGCCTGGGGTCACAGTTTCGGATCCTGGGCATAGACCTACACTATTGTCAGCCATGCTGTGGTAGTGTCCCACATTTAAACTGGAGGAAGATTGGCAACAGGTGTTAGCTCAGGGCTAATCTTCCTCAGAAAAAAAGGAAAAAGAGTATATTTCAGCAGCACAGAGAAAACCTACTCTTGTTAACACCGACAAATAATAACACTCATCTAAACCCCTATGAAGATTAAATGAGATCATTTAAGAGAATGCACTACATAGCTCTATCAGTAGGAAAGGAAGACATTAATAGTCTCATTTAGAAATAAAGAAACTTACACACTATATATTGGTACAAAGAGCAACAACCAATAATAGGTAATACGTTTCAAGCAAACTATTTCTGTTACGAAGTCAACATACTAATCAGAATGGCTACTCTTACTACTCCTTTTAAGAACATATATATTAGTTAAAAATCCTAAGTCAAAATTTAAAGAGAATTGTCAGGAGTCTGAATGCATTGAATTCTTCCATACTTCACTTATTACACAGAATCATGATTATTTGTTCCTGTCTCCCAGGAAGTCAAATTCACGCTCTCTATTATTTATACTGAAAACCAGCAATCTAATTTAAAGGTGAAAATGTTTTTAAAAGTCAGCAACTTTCTAAGACAGAAAACACTAAGTTAGTCATTTGAATTGCAGGATTGGAAATTTCATATAACCACAATATATGATTAATAAAATAAGCAGTTAATACTTAACAAAACACACAAACTGAAGTATTACTTTAACATATTTTCTTTGTGACACACAGGCTGACTAATTATGAAAAAAAAAATGCTTTCATGTGCAAACATCTGGTAAGGAAGGCTTTGAAAGCATGTAAAAATGTGTGAAATTATTCTGCTTTTCAGCCTATTTATAACAATTAAATGACAATTAGGAAGGAACTATTCATAGGAAACAATACTTTAAAATAAGACAACAAGCCTAGAGGCACTTGATGTGGCTATCACAGTTGTTCTGTGGGTGTTACAGATTGAATTGTGTCGCCTTTGAAAGGTATGTTGAAATGCTAAGCCCCGGGACACTGGAATGTGACCTTATTTGGAAATAGAGTTATGGCAGAAGTAATTTCTTAAGGAGCTACTGGCGTAGAGTGGGTCCTTAATCCAACAGGACTAGTGTCCTTATCAGAAAAGAGGAGACACACACAGACACACAGGGGAGAAGGCTGTGTAAAGATGGAGGTGCGGAATGGAGTAAGACATCTACGAGGCAAGGACCACCAGGGATTAACTTACACCATCAGAAAGAGGATCTCACAGTGGGGACAGACCTGCTGGCACCCTGGTTTTGGACTTGCAGCCTCCAGAACTGCGAGACAATAAATTCCTGTTGTTGTAAGCCCTTCAGTTTGAGGTGCTCTGTTACCACAGTCTTAGGAAACTAACACGGACTTAGAAAACTAACATAAATTTTGGCACAAGGAAGTGTGGTACTGCTGTAACGAAAACCTAAGATTGTGGAAGTAGCTTTGGAGAGGAGAAGAGTAAAGAAAGCTTCCATTATCATAGACAATACATATGTAGTCATGAACAGAATGTTGCAAGACATATGAACTTTGTTAAAGGAGCTTCTGGTGAGGTCTCAGATGGAAATGAGGAGGATTGTACCGGACACTGGAGGAAAAGTGACGTCTGTTATGAAGGGGCAGAATAACTTTCTTCTGTTGCATGGAAGGTAGAATTTGTAAGTAATGAACTTGGATATGTAGCTGTGGAGATTTCCAAGGAAAGTATGAAAGGTGCAGCCTTGTTTTCTTTGCTGGTTATTGTAAGAAAGGAAAGGAAAAAAATAAACTGATGAAGGACTGTTAAGCAAAATGGAACCAGTTCAGAAAATTCTCAGCCCACCCACAGAGTGTGCTCTGGAGACTGGGCCCATGGTTTGAGTGGACAAACATTTGCTAAAGAGATTAGGCATGAGATTCATGAATGAAATCAACCATCTCAGCGGAAGTCAGGAATGGAGACATTGTTATCCAGGAAAGATGTGTGAAACACCCTCCTGTCTGATGGCTTGGGCACCCATGAATTGCACAAGAGACCAACACAGTTTTTGAGAATTTTATACTAGCAGAAATGCTGCCAGCCTGGACTAAAAGAGATAGACAGGATGAAACAAAGAATGACTCCAAGGGCAAAGCTACAATGAAGAGGACTAAACCAATAGGATCTCCTCAGGCTGTTAGAGTAGCCCTAACAAACTAATATACTGGGCGTATAAAAAAGATGCTGTCATATTTTAACTAAGATATATTAATTGAGGGATTAAATCAACCAGAAAACACATTCATGTTAAATTTTTCTGAACAACATAAACCTACCAAAAATTACTATGTAATCACGGGTATAAAAGATAATATGCAAATTAATCCTTTAAATATTCAAAACTATTCCTTTAAAGTTCTACTTAGGATTATAATGCCTTGGAAGATGAGAAAAAGAAAACATGATATTAATTTGTCAAGGAACTATAAGACCTATGATTCACTATAGTGTGGTGCTTAGAAGTCTGGATTCAAACATTAGCTTCACCACTGACTAGCTGTGTAACCTTGATCAAGTTACTGAACCTGTCTGTGCCTCAGTTTCCTCATCTGAAAAATTGGGCATAACAATGGTAACTACCTCATGGGGCCAATACAAGGATTAAACTTTTTATATCTGTAAAATACTTAAGACTGCTATAAATGTTATGTAAGTGCCTATTTTTAAAAAACTAGGATAAGCCTTATACTAGTGTGACCACAAGAATACAGGAGCTCCTAGTGTTATTAAATTTTGCCTTACAGGGAAAGTTGAAGCAACCAAGGAGGTAAGAATCAGGCTACCATGTCTAACAAATGATCTTAAGAGTCAAGATGTACACAGTGGTTTTGAAGAATCATGGACTTGGGGGGATTGAGAGATAATATGAGGACTGAGCCACTGTCACAAGAGAGACTAGTGCGTGCACGTCCAGGTCCTGGTTGGGTCATGTGTTACAATCAGACTCAACTCCTTGGCCTCCCATCTCAAAGAAACTAAAAATGAAGGCCCAGTAGAACTCAGGCATTTACGAGAGGAAATACCCACAACATAAATGACTGCTGCCACATGCCAAACATAGGATACTGTAAGGAGCAACAAGGTGTGGGTGGGGTTCAAGACATGTGACTTCTCTACTGTGTCCAAAAGTAAATAAATAAATAAAGGCTCTTTTCAATATAAGAGCTTGGGGTTAGATGGCTCCATGTATGCAGTTTTGAGAGACATGACAATATCCACTTGAATGTCAGGATTAAAGAGTAACTTTCCTTACCTTTGGGGGGGAAGTCCTCTTCTCGTTTACATATAAAATTCTGATGTGTGTCGACCACAGTATATCATAGCCCCAAGAGGACAATGTTAAAATTTCATGTTAATTACTATCTTTCTTATATATTATTAATTTCCCAACAATTATGAAAAGGGCCCAATACATAGAAGTAATCAGATTTACTAACAAGACAATCAAAAAGAAGGGAAGAGCCACTGACGGCAAAATCTTGTCTTGAAGATTTTTGAGTATCCAAATGAAGTGCATATTGCTGTCTTCTGCTCATGCGTGAGTACTTAGTGCATCTTGAAACCTAACAACTCTATAAAATACTGCCCTTTGTACTAACCATTACAATGATATTAAAAAACACAAGCAACAGGGATGACGTCAGTGTAATGGCGGAGTGAGCTCACCCAGGATTCTCTACCCTCCAACATACAACAAAAAAAGAGCAACAATATTCCAACAAAAAAATATTATAATAGCATGGGAATCCTTGGAGACCCACAGCAGCCAAACGAAGGAGGGAGGAGAGGCTGGAGCTGCCCTGGGAGGAGCTGGAACAGGGTAAGGGAGAACTTCGCTCCCTCCCCTAGAGACTGGAATCGCTGCCACGAGTGAGGGAAGGAGCAGGGGAGGGGCCACGCATCCAGGGATCATCCAAGACTCCCACAGACCCGTGCAGTGGAAAACCTCTAAGGGGGGAAGCTTTTGCGTGTGGCAACCTCAGAAAGCCAAGACCCCAGGAGAGCAGACAGCAACAGCTGATCAGGAAACCAGGTCTGCCTGAGAGAGAAGGTGACCCTCCTCCCCCAACCCACGTGGCACCAGCCATCCTGGCTGAAGGCGGAGGGCTCAAAATATACGGCTCTTGACCCCCATCTAGTGGCGACAAGCTGTAACTGCAATCAAATAATAGCACTATGCGCAAAAACCGTTCTGGCATCAAACAATTCATAAAAACACCAGACCAGAGGGAAAATAAGCACCCAGAATTATGCCCTGAGGACTCAGAAATAAGTAAACTAAATGAAAATGAATTCAGAATAGCTATAGTCAAAAAACTCAATGAGGTAAAGGAAAATATAGAGAAACAAGTCAATGAGTTCTGGAGTTACTTCACAAAAGAGATTGAAACTATAAAGAATCAATCAGAAATACGACAGATGAAAAATACAATGGATCAGATAAAACAGAATATGGACGCCCTGAATGCCCATGTGGATGCCACAGAGGACCAAATCAGCATAATCGAAGATAGACAGGTTGAATGGCTCCAGACAGAGGAAGAGAGAGAATTCAGAATAAAAATCTCCAAGAAATAGCTGACTCAATGAGGAAATGCAATATAAGAATAATTGGAAACCCTGAGGGCGACAAAAAGGAGAATGGAGCAGAAAGTGTGCTCAGAGGAATAATAAGGGAGAACTTCCCAAGCCTAGAGAATGAGAGAGAAATATGTGTGGAGGAAGTTTTCAGGTCTCCTAGCTTTGTCAATGTAAAAAGACCTACCGCGAGGCATATAGTAGTAAAACTGGCAAAAGTGAGTGACAAAGAAAGAATACTCAGGGCAGTAAGGCAGAAGAAAATAACCTACAAAGGAACCCCTATTAGACTTTCAGTGGATTTCTCTGCAGAAATCTTACAAGCTAGGAGAGATTGGAATGACATATTCAAAACTTTAAAAGATAACAATCTTTAGCCAAGAATACTCCATCCAGCAAAAATATCCTTCAGATATGAGGGAGAAATTAAATCTTTCCCAGACAAACAAAAGCTAAGGGACTTTGTAGCCAGAAGACCACCACTAGAAGAAATCCTCAAGAAGGCCCTCATACCTGAAAAAAGAAAAAAAGGGAGAAAGGGGCCACAAAACACAGAGTAAGGAGACAAATAGATAGAAGCAGAAAAGGATAGCAAATATACAACTACAGCATTAGGATAAAGGTAAGGAAAACACCAAAAACAAAGATAACCTTATCACTTTAACCACAAACTCAAAACACAAGTTGGAATAAGAGTTGACAATAACAACTTAGGAGGGACGGAGGAAAAGGACTGAATCAGTTTAGGCTAAGGAAATTAAAAGGCCACCAGAAAATGGACTATGTTATACAAAAGATTCTGAATACAAACTTCAGGGTAGCTACTAACTTTAAAAACAGAAGAGAGACACAAAAAATAAGTAAGGAAATAAGAAACTGCAGATGTCAATGGGTAGGCCAAAACACACACGACAAGAAACAAAGGTAATGCAGGAAAACCAGAAAACGAGTGACAGAATAACAGCATTAAGCCCTCATGCATCAATAATCACCCTCAATGTAAACGGATTGAACTCTCCAACAAAAAGACACGGAGTGGCAAAATGGATTAAAGAACAAGATCCAACAATCTGTTGCCTCCAGGAAACACACCTCAGCTCCAACAACAAACACAGGCTCAGAGTGAAGGGATGGAAGACAATAATCCAAGCTAATGGTGAACAAAAGAAAGCAGGTGCCACAATACTTATATCAGACAGAGTAGATTTCAAGATAAGGCAGGTAAAGAGAGACATAGAGGGTCAGTATATAGTGATCAAAGGGACACGACATCAAGAAGAAATAACGATTATTAATATCTATGCACCCAACACAGGAACACCAAAGTTCATAAAGCAACTATTAACAAACCTAAAAGAAGATATTAAAAATAACACAATAATAGTAGGGGACCTCAACACCCCACTCACATAATTGGACAGATCATCCAGACAGAAAATCAACAAGGAAATAGTGGAATTAAATGAAGAGCTAAAACAGTTGGACTTAATAGACATATATAGAACACTCCATCCACAAACAGCTGAATACACATTCTTCTCAAGCGCACATGGAACATTCTCAAGGATAGGCCATATGTTGGGAAACAAGGCAAGCCTCCATAAATTTTAAAAAATTGAAATAACAACAAGCATCTTTTCTGATCATAATGCTATAAAGCTAGAAATTAATTACAAGAATAAAGCTGAGAAAGGGACAAAGATGTGGAGACTAAACAACATGCTATTGAACAAGCAATCGATGATTAAAGAAATTAAAGGAGAAATCAAAAAATATCTGAAGACAAATGAAAATGATAACATGCCATACCAACTCACATGGGATACAGCAAAAGCTGTATGAAGAGGGAAATTCATCGCAATACAGGCATACATTAACAAACAAGAAAAATCCCAAATAAGCAATCTCAAATTACGCCTAACTGAATTAGAGAAAGAAGAACAAAGCCCAAAGTCAGCAGAAGGAGAGAAATAAGAAAACTCAGAGCAGAAATAAAGCATATTGAAACAAAAAAAGCAGTAGAAAGGATCAATGAAACAAAGAGTTGGTTCTTTGAGAATCTAAATGCAATTGACAAACCCCTAGTGAGACTTACAAAGAAAAAAAGAGAAAGCTCAAATAAACAAAATCAGAAATGAAAGAGGAGAAATAATAATAGACTCTGCAGAAATACAACAGATTATAAGAGAATACTATGAAAAACTACATGCTAACAAAATGGATAACCTAGAGGAAATGGATAAATTCTTAGACTTTTACAATCACCCAAAGCTAAGTCAAGAAGAAGCAGACAGCCTGAACAGACCAATCAGAAAGAAGGAGATTGAAACAGCAATCAAAAGCAGCCCAAAGAATAAAACTCCAGGACCAGATGGCTTTCCTGGGGAATTCTACCAAACTTTCAAAGAGGATTTAATACCTATACTTTTCAAGCTATTCCAAATAATTATGGAGGATGGAACACTTCCTAACACATTCTATGAGGCCAACATCATGCTGATACCAAAGCCTGACAGGACAGCACAAAAAAGGAGAACTACAGGCCAATATTGTTGATGAACATAGATGCAAAAGTTCTCAACAAAATTTTGGCAACTCGAATTCAGCAATACATCAAAAGGATCATACATCATGACGAAGTGGGATTCATACCAGGGACTCAGGTATGGTTCAACAGCCACAAATCAATCAACATGATACACCACATCAACAAATTGAGGAATAAAAACCACATGACTATCTCAATAGATGCAGAGAAAGCATTTGACAAGATCCAACAGCCATTTATGGTAAAAACTCTGAACAAAATGGGGATAGAAAGAAATTACCTCAACATAATAAAGGCCATATATGACAAACCCACAGCCAACATCATACTCAATGGGCAAAAACTGAGCACCATCCCCCTGAAAACAGGAATGAGACAAGGATGCCCTCTATCACCACTATTATTCAACATAGTACTGGAAGTTTTGGCCAGAGCAATTAGGCAAGAGAAAGGAATAAAAGGAATCTAAATAGGCAAAGAAGAACTGAAACTCTCACTGTTTGCAGATGACATGATCTTATATATAGAAAACCCTAAAGAATCCATTGGAAAACTTTTAGAAATAATCAACAACTACAGCAAAGTTGCAGGATATAAAATCAACTTACATAAATCAGTAGCATTTCTATACTCTAATAATGAACTAACAGAAAAAGAACTCAAGAACACAATACCGTTCACAATTGCAATAAAAAGAATAAAATACATCAGGGTGAATTTAACTAAGGAAGTGAAGGACCTATACAACAAAACCTACAAGGCTTTCCTGAAAGAAATGGATGAGGACATAAAGAGATGGAAAGGCATTCCATGTACATGGATTGGAAGAATACACATAGTTAAAATGTCCATACTAGCTACAGCAATCTACAGATCCAACGCCATCCCAATCAGAATCCCAATGACATTCTTTACAGAAATAGAACAAAGAATCCTAAAATTCATATGGGGCAACAAAAGACCCCAAATTGCTAAAGCAATCCTGAGAAAAAAAAAAAAAAAAGCTGGAGGCATCACAATCCCTGACTTCAAAACATACTACAAAGCTACAGTAATCAAAACAGCATGGTACTGGTACAAAAACAGGCACACAGATCAATGGAACAGAACTGAAAGCCCAGAAATAAAACCATACATCTATGGACAGCTAATCTTCGACAAAGGAGCTGAGGGCATACAATGGAGAAAAGAAAGTCTTTTCAACAAATGGTGATGGGAAAACTGGAAAGTCACATGTAAAAGAATGAAAATTGACCATTCTTTTTCAGCATTCACAAAAATAAACGCTAAATGGATCAAAGACCTAAAGGTAAGACCCGAAACCATAAGGCTTCTAGAGGAAAATGTAGGCAGCACACTCTTTGATATCAGTATTAAAAGGATCTTTTCAGACATCATGTCTTCCCAGACAAGGGAAACAACAGAAAGAATAAACAAATGGGCCTTCATCAGACTAAACAGCTTCTTCAAGGCAAGGGAAAACAGGATTGAAACAAAAAAACAACCCACTAATTGGGAAAAAATATTTGCAAGTCATATATCTGACAAAGGGTTAATCTCCATAATATACAAAGGACTCACACAACTCAACAATAAAAAATCAAACCACTCAATCAAAAAATAGGCAGGAGACATGAACAGATATTTCTCCAAAGAAGACATACAGATGGCCAATAGGCACATGAAAAGATGTTCATCACTGATCAACAGGGAAATGCAAATCAAAACTACACTAAGATATCACCCTACACTCATTAGAATGACAAAAATAACCAAAACAAAAAGTAACAAGTGTTGGAGAGGTTGTGGAGAAAAAGGATCCCTCATACTCTGCTGGTGGGAGTGCAAACTGGTGCAGCCACTATGGAAAACAGTATGGAGATTTCTCAAAAAATTAAAAATAGAAATATCATATGACCCAGTCATCCCACTACTGGGTATCTATCCAAAGAACTTGAAGTCATGAATTCCAAAAGTCCCATGCACCCCTATGTTCATTGCAGCATTATTTACAATAGCTAAGACGTGGAAGCAACCTAAGAGCCCATCAACCAATGATTGGATAAAGAAGATATGGTATACATATACAATGGGATATTATTCAGCCACAAAAAAGAATAAAATCATCCCATTCACAACAACATGGATGGACCTTCGGGGAATTATGTTAAGTGAAATAAGCCAGATAGAGGACAATCTCTGTATGACTCCACTCATATGAGGAATTTAAACATGTGGACAAAGAGAACAGATTAGTGGCTACCAGGGGAAAGGGGGGTCGGGGGTGGGCACAAAGGGTGAAGGAGTGCACCTACAACACAACTGACAAACAATAATGCACAATTGAAATTTCACAAGATTGTAAACTATCATAAACTCAGTAAAATTAATTAATAAAAAACACAAGCAACATATTAATTCCTATTTCCTTCAGAAATTCAAATCAATAATCAAAAAAGTTGGTTTTTAACACCCTATGTTTTTAATCAAAATCTAGCCCACTCAAAAAAATAACTGTTCACGAAGGTTATCAGTTAATTATTTTCAACTAAATTGCTGTATTAGATCAGAACTACAACGAGAGAGAAGTATCCAAGACATAGCGAAACTGTCTTACACCTCCAAATGTGGAAACCAAGAAAATATGGGACTGTATATAAAATGTAAAAATGCCACACGTTCAATGGACTGACTATTCGTTGGCTTTGAGAGCCCAACAGTTTGTACGTTACAAGTTGCCCTCTGAAAGAGAGTATTTCATAAATAAAGAACAAAGAAAAGACAGATATTCTCCACTTCACTGTTTTCTAACAACCCACTTTCTTTAGCTATGACATAGCTTTCTTTAGCTATGGGTTATTAACATAATTAAACAAATTATTCATTATTTCTACATTAAGTAGTAACAAAGACTTAGCAAAGCAAAGTATTAAGCATAGTAACCCCCTATTTAATTAAGAATGTGACTGATGGTGATAACTAATTAGGGCCAAAATTAGTAACTAGACCTGAAATACAATTTTTTGGGTTTTTTGGTAAGGAAGATTGGCCGTGAGGTAACATCTGTTGCCAATCTTCCCCTTTTTGCTTGAGGAAGATTGTCTCTGAGCTAACATCTGTGCCAGTCTTCCTCTATTTTGTATGTGGGACACTACCACAGCATGGCTTGATGAGCGGTGTGTAAGTCCTTGGCCAGGATGGGAACACGTGCACACCAAACCACCAATGCAGAGCACGCGAACTTAACCACACCACCACCTCGTTGGCCCCCTGAAATATAATTTTATTCTAAATCATCAAACTATCTTTTATAGTAACATAGATAATTTAGTACTCAGTAAATTCAGATAATTCATTGAAAAATAATATTCAGACAATTCTAGGGATAAAGCATCAAGAGAAATCTTAACTACAGAATGTGGACATTAAATTGACAAGGCTATAATGAGACTTTCTCAACCTGATTTTCTGACCAACTGATCTACAGTTTACGCTTTATCCATCTAGGTTTGCATCTCTTTTATTACTTCCTATTCCTTAACCCTTCTATCTGTTTTCAACTTAGTCATGACCAAATCCTAAACACTCTTCTTTCTCTACACATGTAAAGAATAACCTGCTGGTAATTTGTTGGCATTAAAACAAACTATGTTACTAGTAATCCACTAGTACTCTTGAATCTTCATCTTCATCTCACATCTACATAAACATCCACCCAAGATAAATGGAGTAGGTTTTCACTGCGACATGCCAAACATGTAAGAGAAAAAGGCCCAGCTATTTGGGAAATCACCACACTGTTAACTCATATTAAATCTGAAGGCTTCTAGGAATCCCAAGACTTTCTTTGCTACACTTATCCCTAGTTATTTCTCATTCTGAACATGGATGAAAAACAATATCTTGCAATATGCACCCAAATTTATAGACTAGTATTTCTGATCAATATTTTCCTTAGGCATTATGTTCCAATGGAGAAGCCATTCAATTTTCATGGAATTTAATTAAATCAATTATTTTAACTGAAATATGGCCTAATTTAAAGAGTTAAGAAACACTAAATTAAAACAATTTTAGAAAATAGATGTATTAAGCAGTTAGTAAAGCCAGTGTCTACTGACACCGTATTATTCTACTATTTGTAGAAATATCTAATCTAACGAGATACTACAAAAATTGCTGATGGAGCTTTTGTTCTTTACACGTTCACCAGATAATTAATAATGAATAAAAGTATTTAATGTTTAGACGAGATGTAAATAAAAAAAGGGATCTATTTGTATTGGAATTCCTCTAAATAAATTCCAAAAGGTAAATAGAATATTTCACTTTTGCAGCCCATTCATTCCTCTATCATAAAATTTTCATTAGCAGTTACAAATCTGAACAGAATTTCACCCTCTTTGGAGTACTCGAAACAGACTAGTATTTCTTAGCTGGCTCAAAACTAAGTGTACCTACAAAAGGGGGGGATTCAGAATCAGTGTGATGAACACAGATGAATCCAACACACATTATGCCGAGCTAAAGAAGCTAGACACAGAGTCCACACTGGTGGCTAGTCCACCAGTAATGAATACGACTGTTTAGTACGATTCATAAGCAGCAGCCACCCTGCTCGATCTGCTTGCTGAACCCTGGACTGACTACAGCTCTTCCACTTAGTGGCTGGTAAAACTGGGAAGCCATGAGCTCTAAGTCAGCTCCTCCATATAAAAATGGGGTTCAAAAATCAAAGAGGGTGTAAATAGACAAGATCAACTGAGCTTTAAACGTGATTATGATTATGACCTCCCTGACCCCATTCTCTGCCAAAAAAAACAAAGTAAACTCAAAGGGCTGTTGTAAAGCAATTTTTTAAAGTTTCAGTCTGTACTCAAATATTTATATTTTACAAAACTGATTTTCAAAAGATAGTAGAGCCATGTGATTCTTCAAATAGCTAACGAAAAGCTAAAAAATTTGCAAGAAACTGATGTAACAGTAGAACAGAAAACACCCCATTTCCTGCTGTTCCTATCCATGGAACATGCTAGACACCCATTACTACACTCGAACGCCCCTTCACCTCTTGGTCATATGTAACATCAATTATAACACTGACCTATTTCATCTACGTACTTATTTAATCATTGCTCATTTGTACATGCACCCTCTCACACAAATGATTTTGGGAGAAAATTATTATAATTACCTTAGTAATTTATAAGTATTTTAATACAGGAAACTGAGTTTTAAAATATTTAGATCTAACTAAGGTGAAAAATAATATCTGAACAGCACTTTGATTTCCAGGGTACCTTTCATATAACATCAGTCAAGGACAAATAATAGGCTGTTTCACCAGAGTATATGAAAAGTAAACCATATAATTACATTTACACTAACTGAGCAGGGGGAACAAAGGAATACAATCCTAAGATCAATATTAATCAACAAAGTCAGTATATAAAGAGAGCAAAGGCCATGTCCTTTGTCCTTATATCCACTAATGAAGCAAGCTCTGTAGGAGGCCTAAATACCCCTTGTTTTCCCCCAGACTGGTGTGCAGAGCTCACGAACTCTGATTTTGTCAAAGGTGCACTAGACGTGTGAAGGCTCTGGGAGTCCCAGAACGCACACCCAGAGAAAACTGCTGAATGTTTTCTTCTCATAGACATGAAGAAGAGAGTAGCTTTAAAAGTTTCCTAAAGGTCAAAAAGATATATCACAGTCATAGTAAAAGAAGTATGATACCAGAACCAAATTTCTGATTCCAATTTTAATGAATCATTATTGTGAACTGTTTCAGAAACTTTTGCCATATCTGACCTTCCCCTTCCTTTCTACTTTAAATCATGAAAACATACACTGTGTCTGTCTTACTAGGAAGTACATTCTAGGTACCTAGAGATTAAGAGGCCCTTAAAAATATTTTTTTAACAAATAAAAGCCCTTTTTTGTTAAACATATGAGGAAACAGAGGCTCAGAAAATTTAAGTTAACTTGCCCAAAGGCACAGCTAACAAGACAGACAAGCTTTGCCAGATTCAAATCTAGAACAATGCCCACACTCTTACCCATTCTACTCTGGAAATTCCAAAACCAAACCATATTCAATACATTTTAAATGGTTTTAAATTTAAATGTAGGCCATATTTTTCCATCTCAAACTTCTTTTTCTATGACCCATAACCAAATTGAAATTGTAGTTGAGAACAAATGTCTGGGTCTCATTATCTTTGCTATTTATGCATGATTATCATGCCATGTTGATAGAGTTTATTCAGTCCAGCTAACAATTTTCCAAAATGTGTTTCCTCTGCTCCCCCTACTTCTAAGAGGTTCACATTAATTCTTCTGAATATTTTCAGGCTTCACCATGCCAGGATATGTCTCCCTTAAAAAGTAAGGCAATTATAAAGCAATTTAAGTATGGAACTAGAAACTCTGTCTTTCTGACCCATGGGAATACTGTTCAAACAGACAAAGAAAAACCATGTAAAAAGAAGAGGAATGGATTCAAATAGCTTCCTCCAGGGGTCTCCAAAAACTGCTGTAGAAATTAGTTTTAGAATTCCTGCTTCTCAACACTTACCTGAATATCTGATAGAAAGGAAGTTCAGAGTTACAGATATTAAACAATCTACTCCTGGTGCCATGTAAAACACAGCATGAAATTGAACTCATTATTGGGGATAGATGAAGTTATTTTGTTCTGAATTCATCATTGCATGTCACACTTCATCTGGATGACAAATTTGAGCAAGATCAGATAAAAACAGGGCTCTGCAGAGTCTTAGGGATCCACGTGTCTTATGAATATAAACATTTGCTCGTAAGAGTCTATAAGATCATCTATGAGAGCTGACAGAAATGGCGTGAAATATACAATACATCCTCCTTCTCCTATGAACCTCAGATATATTGACTTCTGAGACTCTTTCAGATACTTCTTTTTAAATGACTAAGTGGAGACAATTAGAAGTTCACCCTGCCTCCAGAATGAACCTCAGAAGGTAAATCATCCACTCCAGTCATCATCATTCATAGATGAGAAACTGAGGCACAAAAATGCTAAGTGACTTGCTGGCTGTCACAAGGATAGTAAATGGAAAAAAAGGTGCAAATGATGCAGGATTCAGTTTCCCTCTGCCAGCCTCTCTGGGATTTTCCATTCCCCATTCACTTCGCAACCACTGCATCCATAGAAAATGCTGAGTAATGCAAGAGGCTGAATAGGGAACTAGCCTTCTAGGTTTCACAATAAAATGCTGGCCATGTTAAAGAACATCTGACTAATGTTGGAGATGTTCACCTCTTCTCTGCTTCTGCAGAACTGGAGATGAGGCCATCTTTTTTTGCACAGTTCAAACACTAATACCAATGTAGGAAAATACTAATGAAGAAATGTGTTTTGTAAGGGGGTAAGGAAGAGCAAGTGAAGGAAAATAATTAATAAAATGGCCACGTATGCACAATGCAATCCCCAGAATGGAAGCTCTGGATATTATACATGAGGAATGCTCTTGCTTGTGAGAAACAAAAATAACTTGGTAATATCTTTCAAATAAATCCAGGTTACCGTATTTTTAAATCCTATATGTCATACTGATTTTTGAATGTGAATCTCAGGAAAAATGAAACTTTTAATTATTTAACAGCTATGTCATAAACACTATCCCACACTCAATACACTCTGATCACATGTCTCTTACCACCTAAAAACTCTCTGGAATTACTCCCAAAGCAGGAAATAACCTGATGAAAGCTAACTAGACCAAAAAATTAATGCCTTTAGGAAGAAGCATAATTTATTTCAGACTTTCTAATGTTAACAATATGGTCAGAAATTTAACAATAACAAAAGGAAAACAAATAACTGTTGGAAATAAAAATTTTTAAATTAACTGACACCAAACACATGCTTTTTCAGCAACACTTCCTTAGAAAACCATGCAGCAGCTCAATAAGTAAATAATTCAGCATCTCAGATTCATTTTATCTGGCAATTCCTGCATTCCCACTCAAGTGTGAGAATCTGTTTGGCACTGTTATTATCTTTGTTATCAATTTTGTGAACTGGTTTAAAGCAGAAAAACAGGTAGGTATACTCAACATAAACCAGAAGAAAAACAAAGAGGAGATAGAAAAACACACAATGGATTTTAAGTGTTTCTTCAATTTCTCTCTGGCCAGATTTAGAACACCATCAACAGGAAGTATATGGAGAAACATTTCTTGTATGAAGATTCATTATTATTCTAAGAAATCAAGATAGGAAGAGCAGGGTTTAAATTAGTTTAAGGCCAACAGGGATCCAACATGCAGAACTAACTTCCATGACTGTTACTGTTAGCTGCTTGACTTCAGACTCACAAAGAGCAAAATGAAGCTGCACTAAATCAATCCGCAACATGTTAAGAATACATCATGCCAACGATTTCACAACACAACATTTTTAAATGTGTAAGAATCTTTTAAAATATGAATAATCTGTGACCAGCATTCAAGCAACTGAGAACTTATCCTAAGAAAATAGTTATTAATGTACCAGCTTACGTTTAAGAATGTTTATCTAAGCAATGTTTATCAAAGATCTAAAAAACGTAAAACACATTTTCCAGAAACACTAGGGTATTCCTTTAAAAAAAAATCATGGTATAACTTATGGTAGAACATTTAACGATATGGAAAAGCATTACCGTTAGGGTGAAAAAAACAGGTTACATACATGATTATATATGTAATATATATGTATATCTACCTATATAATAAACATACCTATGTGTGAGATTGATCCATTCCTCACATCTGACTGTGGGGCACGCTGTGGGGACAGAGGTGGTGGGCACAACGAGAAGTGGGCATGGCAGGAGGAGGTTGTTTGACTAACGCCCCACACTTGGAGTGGACATATCTATAAATAGATGGACCCCTTTCTTAGGTGACAAAGATTCTCTCTCACTCTTGATCTCTCTATATGTATCTAAAGCCAAAAATTTCATTTCCAAGCACCTTGTTCTTTTCCTTCAGATTGCTTACAATTTGTAATCACATTTGTGTGTTTATTGAATTAATAGCTGCTTCCCACACTAGAATCCACGTTCTGTGAGGACAGGGTTCAAGTCTGTTTTACCACCATTATATCCGTCACCAACACACAGTACATGCTCCATAAATATTAGTTGAATGATTGTCAAAACACTAGAGTATTGCCAGTAACATAAGAAGCAAAACAAAAATGAAAATTAAAATCTAATGTCAATCTCACTATATTTGATTCAATGACTTGCCTCATTTCTATTTACATAATTTATCTAAAACTGAATTACCTGATCAGTATGTAGAACCTTTGATTAGAAGACCTCAAAATATTTTCTTAGTATGGGGCTCGCCCAGTGGCCGAGTGGTTAAGTCTGTGCGCTCCACTGCAGGCAGCCCAGTGTTTCGTTGGTTCGAATCCTGGGCACGGACATGGCACTGCTCATCAAACCACACTGAGCCAGCGTCCCACATGCTACAACTAGAAGGACCCACAACGAAGAATATACAACTATGTACTGGGGGGCTTTAGGGAGAAAAAGGAAAAAATAAAATCTTTAAAAAGAAAAAAAAATATTTTCTTAGTAAATATGAGGACCCTGCCTTAATGAATAGGAAGCATGTCATATAGGTCAAGGAGCGCTTTTTTGGTCCAGCAAATGACATGCAGCTACAAACTACAACTCAGTTTTCTAACTCTACATCCACTCTTTAAGAAGTTCGTTAATTCAAATGAAAGGTAGAATTGCCATTGCTGTAAAGAATAACTGACAAAGTCCGGACAAGAGAAGTCCTTCTCTGCCCCAAGGGCAATGGTTCCACTGATAAATCTAGAAAGCAATTTGGTGGGATGTGCTCTATCTTTACAGAAACTCATTAATCAGTCCAAATGTAAAAACAGGCTACATAATAAATGCAATTTTAACAACTTACATTTCCTCAGATTCACATGTACTTTTAATATACTGAAATCCAAACTGGACTGAGTCCAGAAGTCATCATAAATACAGTTGCTATCAGCCTCATGTTCTGCCAAGCAGTAAAGACCACTTTCAACAATTCCATCCAATTGTATTTCTGATGCCAAAAAAAGCCCCACATTTGTACAACATAGACAATAATCACAGTAAAGATTATTCTTCTATATGTGTAATAAGAAATTATTACAGGGCTGTAGTCTCATTTATTTCATCAGATGTGGCTGCCTATTATAATCCATCAACTGTCAAGAAAAAAAAACAAGAATGTCCTGTCTTCACTAGTGAATAAATACAAGCTGTGGCTGCGATCCATTAAATCAAAATGCAAAACCCTTTCCTCACAGGGTGAGAGAGACCCAATTAAAGGGGAGAGGAAGGTGGAGCACTGGGAATGACAGGGTTAGCGCAGTAATTCACCATTTTGGTTTTGGTTCATTTTTCCTTCCAAGAGCCATTGCTGAGGTATCCTGGGGGACCGGGCAGGGGTCGAGGAGGACTTTTTATAGCAACAAACAATTATCACATCCCAGGTCTGCTCATCCTTTGCCTTCTTATTTTGTCCAAGAACATAAAAAATAATTTGAAAATGGCTTACCACTATTCTTATTCTGTTTGGGAAGTCAATTTTGCTGCAAAATTATCACACCTGATCCATACAACCTCCAGCCCAAGACTGCAAATGGCCAGCCTTCCTTCCACGATGCAGAATCACAAAGCCTATCCCTCCACAGGCTTTGCTTTCCCCTCTCTGTAAAACGTATATTGAAAACAAAACCAACAGAAGGCCCAGTTCTTTAATCAAATATTAAATTACATCCATCTTCAATTTAATTTAATACTTGTGCTGCTGTAATAATGTCCACAGTAATGAGCTATGACAGCATTCATTCTACAAACATTTCAGCGCCTAATAAAAGCAAACATAAGATTTCAGTGATCAAACAGCATAAATAAGCAGCTACGAGAGGGAGGAAAGAAATCTGGAAAAAGTTTTCAATTTTCACCATCGGTTGAGTCTTGTGGAACTTGACAGGGCTGTTTTCACTTATTTACTATTCATTCTTTAATTTTTCAAAAAAATCTTACTGCAATTGATGTGGCAAAATTAAATCACTAAATTTTATTGCATGATTCACTCCAAAGACTTCTCTTCTCTAGGATGTTTTCTAACTAAAAAGAGCACCTTATCTTTCCCCCAAACTCAGGCCACATGTTTTAGATGAGGCTTGACTGGCCAATCAAACATTCCATCCCAGGGTCCAGCCTGGTGGCACAGCGGTTAAGTTCGCACGTTCCGCTTTGGAGGCCTGGGGTTCGCCAGTTCAGATCCCAGGTGCAGATATGGCAAGACCGGCAGGCCATGCTGTGGTAGGCGTCCCACATACAAAGTAGAGGAAGATGGGCACGGATGTTAGCTCAGGGCCAGTCTTCCTCAGCAAAAAAGGAGGATTGCAGCAGATATTAGCTCAGGGCTAATCTTCCTCAAAACAATAAAATAGAAAAATAAAACAAAAAAGCCATTCCATCCCAATGGCCAGTGACTGGCTCAGGGATGAGCACATGACCCAAACTAGGCCAATGGGATTCAACCTCAAGACTTGGTCTTAGCTTACCAGCCTAGAAAAGCCAAGAGTCATCTCTGAAGCAACATGAGGAAGAACTGCCTAAGAAGGAAGCCAAGAGAGAAGAGGGTGTGACAAGAGGAGCCAGACAGATTCCTGAAGATATACATCAAGGAGGTAATCCATTTTTCTCCCTACACCAATAGGAGTTGGAAGGATATAACTTTCAAGAATGTTCACCCATCACAACCACCTTTGGACAGAATCTACACACTTAATCCATACTTTCTAAATATATGATACACTTGGAGGAAATGTTAAAATTATCTATGAGCATAGAAAGAATTGTTAAATCCAGTTCTCCAGCCTGTTCCTGGAAAAGTAGCTACAGTTGAAACCAGAGCATAACAATTAGCATTTGACTTATGAAAAAAAGATTTTATAGTCAGAATGGGATGGAATGGGTTATCAAGTAAGACAGTTATATACTGTGAGCCAGATACAGACATATACAAAATATATAAAAATCTGCCAAAACAGAAGACTATTTCAATTTCCATTTTTACACATATTCAAAACAATTAAAGTCAAGTACTATGTTTGAAATATCAGGCCTAAAGGTAAACAGATAAATTAACCCCATGTTCTTAATCTGGAGACTTGATTTTCATATGGCTGTTTAAACCAGTTAAGATCTTAAATGCCAGTTACAACACACAAAAAAGCTTTCATTAAGAAAAGTTTATACATGTATAAATTCATCTCCATCTCTATATCATCAAGAAAAAAATCACCAAAACAGCAATTAGTTATTGTTAACACAACAGAAGTTACATATTCCAATGTCCCAGAACCAATATAAAATCTTTAAACCACCTATCTAAAACACATTATTTTAAAAGCCTAATCTAAAATACCACCTAACTTTAATACTCAGATCTAAATACTAATTTTAATAATAAAACGTCAGAAATACAGAACTTGTAACCACAGAGACATAAAATTACTAAGTGCCTGAAAATGAATAACGTATATCAAAAGATTAATATTAAGTTATTGGCACTGAACTACAAAGGTTATTGGGATCTTAAGTTTAAAAAAGAACCCTTACTTTACTCTGGACTTCTTCCAGCAGTTGAAACAAGGTAAGTGTGTAATCTTTTTTTTTTTCATATTCAACTACTCGTTTCCTTTTATATTCTTTATGAAACAGTTTAACTCAATCATTCCTTAGCAGCAACAGCATCCAAGAATCTTGTCAATCACAGACCAGAGGTCCTGCCTCTGAGAAGGTCTGAATGAGCAGAACATGAAATTCCTACAGTGGAGGCAGCACGAGGAACTGTCTCACCAAGAACGATCAACTAAATACAGCAATGGTACTCATGCTTTCCTTGGCCCAATGGCAAGTTACTTATGGCATTTTTTCATTTATGTTTAGTCTCCTAAGTTCTTAATATAAGATGGAGGGAGGGAATTTATCTTAAATACCAGCTCTTATTTTTAAAAAGGTCCTAACTGATTCTAACTAAAAAGAACTCAAGCGGATCATTACGACAGCAAGCATCTATCACTGTGTGCTTACTCTGTACCAGGCACAGTGATAAATGTAAAGCATTTTCTCACAGAATTGGTGCTTGTATAATCTCATTGCATCTTCACATCCCTATGAGAAACATGAATATTGCTACTTTACTAACATAGGAAACAGAGAATCAACAATTTGCTGAAGCTCATGGATTAAGCAAGCGGTAGAATGAAGATCAGAGCCCATATTTTTTGGCATCAATGTCAGTGCTCTTAAAAACTAACACTATATTTGACAATATTGTCAATATATCATCAGAAGGTATTGACAGGATATGGAGTGCTGATAATCAGTACCAATCCATTCCTTCTGAACTCCCCTGTCCCATAAGAAAGTGTTCTGGTTTGGTTCTGATATTGAGAAGACTTGCAGAGATCAGAAAGCAGAAGAAAATCAAAAGAGATTTCAGCAGCAGGCCAGGGGCTGCAGAATACAGGAGCAAAAACAGTTCCCTGGCACCCCTTTCTCCAGGTAACACTATCTTCCCTACACACCCCGTTTACTCCTCCAGGCCCTAAAACAATTTTGCAGTCTAGTTCCTATTACAAACAAAACCACTAGGAACAACTGTACATTCGTGTATAAATCTTTATGTGAACATGTTTTAATCTTGTATATCTTCCTTTGTGAAAAGTCTGTTAAATTTTGGCGCATTTTTTGATTTTTTTATGAGATATTCTTGTCATTTTATTATTGAATTGTTTCGGTTCTTTATATATCCCAGATGCCAGTCCTTTATCAGATATATTTGTTTTGCAAGTGTTTTCTCCTAATTTGGGTCTTTTTGATGAGGTCTTTTAATGAGCAGAAGTTTTTAACTTCAATGAAGTCCAACTCATCAGATTTCTCCTTCTATGATTAATGCTTTCTATGACTTAAGAAATCTTTGCCTACCCCAAGTTATAAAGGTATCCTCCTATATTTTCTGCTAAAAGTTTTATATTTTAGTTTTCTCTTTCAGGTCTAGGATCCATCTTTAATCAGTAATTGTATATGATGGAGTTCAAGGTGCATTTTTTTTCCCCAAATATTGAAGACTTTTCCCCACTGGACTGCTTTGGTGCCTTGGACAAAAACTTAAACGCCATGTAAGTATGGGTCTATGTTGGGTTCTCTCTTCTCTTCTACTTAAGAAGACCTAGATCTGCATCGAGAACAAGATACACCTGTAAATATTCTCTTCATAAACCATCAGATTATCTACAAATAGGGACAGTTTTCTTTTTATCCTTATCCCCGTTATTTTTTTTTCTTGACTTATTGCAGTGGCTAGAATTTTCAGTAAAATGACCAAAAGAAAATTCTTGCTTTGCTCCAAATCTTAGGGGAAAAGTGTGTAATATTTCACAATTTAATATGATGTTTATCGTAGGTTTCTTACTTTATTGACAAGTTCCCTCAGAGATTTTTTTTATCTGAAATGGCTGCTGCTTTTTTTTTGCACTTATTAAAATTATCATACAGTTTTTCTCCTTTATTCTGTTAATATGGTGAATTAAACTGATTGATTCTTGAATGTTAAACCAAACTTATGTGACAGTTAATTTTATATGTCAACTTGACCATGGAGTGCCCATATGTTTGATCAAATATTACTCTGGGCGTGTCTGTGAGTGTGTTTCTGGATGAGATTAACATCTGAATCAGCAGACTGCCCTCCCTAATGTGGGCAGGCCCCATCCAATCAGTTGAAGGCCTGAGCAGAACAAGAGGGCTGAGCCTTGGGTGAGTAAAAGGTAAGTCCTCCTGCCTGACTGTTGAGCTAGGACATCAGTTTTTTCCTCCCTTTGGACTAAAACTGTAACATCAGCTATTCCTGAGTCGCCAGCTTGATGCCTAGAGGTCTTGGGGACTTCGCAGCCTCCCATCACTGGGTAAGCCAATACGTCATAACAAATCTCTTTACTTGTATACATCCTGTTGCTTTTGGAGAAACCTGAGGAATATACTTGTGTTCCAGAGATAAGTGCCACTTAGTCATCAATTACCTCCAGTTTACCACAGTTGAGCTACGACACGTATCTGTATTTAAGAAGATGAGATGGATGTGTGGCTTCAGGTACTTCCCGGCAAGTTGCCTTAATTTAAGTTCCCAGATTCCAGTGCTGACACAGCCAGAGCCATCTTTCTCTCTCACATCCTACTAATACTTATTCTTTTATTAACATGACAGAACTCCTGAGATGTACTAAAGGAGAAAGTGGTCATATAAAGAAATCTCTCAGAAATTCCCATTTTTCTGGGATTTGGCATTCAAAAAACATACATCAAAAGATAAAAATTGTGGATAGATATAAAAAGATTATGTAGGAGAATAATTCAGGAAGAAATTAAATAAGCTAGTCTTCAATGATCTGAAAAGAATTCTGAACTAGAACATTTCTTGGGTCATAAGCAAAAAATAAACAAGATTTCCTTAGTCAATACATCAGGGTTATGTTCTTAAGTTCAAATAGTCTAAATTATTAGCCCCAATAGTTTTCAAATAAAGCTTCTTTTTACCCATTTTCCAAACGTTCAAGTACTCTCCTGCACTGAGGAATAGTTGACCTAGGGATAGTTGAAAAAGTGATGGCAAGAAAAGTAGGATAAAAAAAGGAATAGGTGTGTCAGGGAAACAAGAGGATGACAGAAGCACCATCAAGTAGAAGAACGTACAGACTGCTGCTTAGGGGCCTTGAAGCAGGCAAGGAAGACTGAGGTGAACAGTGCAGGCTGCTCTGGAAGAATGTGCGGGAGGACAGACAACAGAGCACGTTATAGGGACAAGAGAAGATCTCATGAATTTGAACAGCAATGAAAACATCATTATGAACTCATGTTATTTTTCTCCGGTGTTATTCCTGTGCTACATCATGAATCTTCCTATGTGCTGTTACCTCTACTGGAAACAGTCTCATCCTCCTGCTAAACCAAGCACATTTATCCTGCTAACATCCTTCATATTTCACCTTAAATGCATAAAGGCTAGGTCAGCTTCCCTACTACAAACAACCCAATGCCATGAATACGTGGCATAAATAATGGTCGCAATTAACTAGTTAGTTGTGTAATTATTTTATAAATGTCAGTCTCTAAGGCTTACCTGTGAGAGGACAAAGACTGTGCTTACCCTGCTCATCACTACAACTCACAACCAAGGTAGTCAATACTTTTTGCATGAATTAATATATTGAATGACAAAAATGTGTCTTTGGATATATTTTCAACAATAAATTATTAACCCTAAAGAAAGCATTGGTCTGTATTTATTTACTTACTTATCTGTCGCTTTCATAGTTAACTTACTAAATGCTGGGCACAGTACATTTAATAATTCAACCCTAGGAGGTTGGTATAATTATTATCACCACTTACCAAGTGAGAAAACCAATGTACAGAAAGGTTAAGTAGCTTGCCCAAGTTCCATGATCCAGCCAAGATTCAAACCCAGGCAGCCTAGTCTACAATCCATTATTAACCAATTTTAAGACAACTATGAAAATAATGTCCAAAAAAGGCTACTTAAAGTAAGTATCCTAGAAAATATTTAAAGGTCTGGGATTTCACATTTTAGCTCTGCAATTCTCACATGTCTAGTGAATTAAGGAAAATGTCAGTAACTTATTCTTAATGTTGAGCTCTTCTTTCTGTAGTAATTGAAAGTATTACATGAGATTTTAAGAAAAAATAGATAAATTAAAGTTTTCATGTTATCTTTTGCTTTTTACATATTAAAATCCTAATGCCCAGAAGATTTGCTGAAGTAAAAACAAATAACTCTATGTCAGGACTAAGTCAGTCATTAAAGCTGTTGGCTCTTTTTCTTCCCTTTAGTGGAACAAAGAAATAAGCATCTTATTTTACTGAATCTATCATGTTGACTATAAAAGATTTACTATGTAAAAATGTAAATGCTATAAACATTTATAGTACATCCTTTTCCTTTAATAAAATCAAACTGATTAAAATGATCATTGTGCAAACTGTTTAAAAAAGAAACCATAGAGTTGCCTTCATATGGTCTCATTATGTGAATGCCACAGAAGTTGAAAAATCTCAATTATCCTTAACTCATCTGAACATTAATGGATTTGGTGTTTAAAGGTCAGTTTGTATTTTTGAACATTAGCAAATTGGAACTATTATCTACATCTGGTCTTCAAATGCATTAGATGTCATTTTTTTCTTAAACTACTGCTAATTAGATAAAATACTGCTATAGGAAGGGAGATCATGTTATAATGTAAGGACCTCTAATTCAGATGTTGTGCAGCTTCAGCTGAGTTTTTCTGGGTACAAGACATTTAGATAAATACATGTATACCTAATCATCTTCAGTCCTATTTTGGCTTTTTTCAGTTAATCAATTTACAGTCATGCGTCACTTAATGACAGGGGATACATTCTTAAAAATGCATCCTTAAGCAATTTCATCATTGTACAAACATCACAGAGTGTTCTTACACAAACCTAGATGGGATAGCCTACTACACACCTAAGCTATATGCTACTAATCTTATGGGACCACCAACATATATGTAGTTGGTCATTGACTGCAACGTAGTTATGTGGCTCATGACGGTATTTCATTTTTTTCAAAATCCTACTCATGGAGCCATCTGTGCTCATCAGTGCTCATCACGAATCCCACCATGACTCCATGTTTCCACAGCACTCAGACATAAGTACATAACAGAGTCAGTATTAGCAAACATAACCTAGCCCATGGCTGATTTGTAAGTGAACTTGAGAGTGCCAACAGGCATTTATTTTATAGTCTTTGATTAATGCATATACCCATTCAGGAACGCACAAAAACTGAATGGATAACATCCTTCAAACACGATAGGCCATTAGGGGAAAGAGCTTAAAATAATGGCAATTTCTATGTAGGAGAGGCAATAACATGGATAAATAACTATGGCAATGAACAGATTACAGAAAAGCAACAATGTTAAAAACCATCAAAGAGGTTACCAGGTTTTTGTTTTTGTCTGAGAGAAGCAGAGACCTTTACTTTGCATGGTACAATGAAAAGGCTGAATTTTGATAATAAAGATTATAAGCTAAATTATAAATAAAAATTATAAATAATTTTAAATTTATGTCACAGTTTAAGATATAAGATATGAAGACAGTTTATGAATTACTACTAATGAATTATGCTACTATAAATGCTATATTCTTTCTGATGAGAAATAGTTAAAATGTGCCTTTCTATACAAACAGAAACTTTATACTTTTTGACGGTTTATACAATCACTTCTATCTCTGATGGAAAGTAGGTGGGTAACTTTCAATAGCTTCACTTAGTAAGTTAGTAATAATAAATACAATGTCCTAGCCTTGTAAGCAAACCACCTGATTCTTCTCTCTATGCTTGTACAAGATCTTCAATGCATCAGCCCCAGCTCAGTGTTGCACATATGTAGCAACATGATGGCAAGAGTGTACCATGTAATTGCCACAGGATAATCATAAAACCATCCTTGCTATTGCATGGCTGTTGAGCGCTAGCAATATTAAAGTTTAAAGAAAAACAATAATAATAATTCTAGATACTGCCATTAGTAAGCAAAAAATTTCTAAATGTCTGAAGTCATAATTCTGATATAATATAACGAAACTAGCTCAGCTATTCAAGAGGCACTGTAATGTGGTTGTGTCAGCCTGGGAGAAAGTGAATTTGAAAGTGCTCTCAAAGCCACCTTTCCCTCTTTTCTTTCACAGCACTCCATGTGGCTCATGTTTAGTCCATCTTACAGTGTGTGTTTAGTACTTACTGTCCTGTGTGCTTGCCTGTCTCCCACACCAGTAGTGCCCAGTGGTCCTCAACTGCGGACCATTTGCCCCCCAGCGGATACCTGAGAATGCCTGGGGACATTTCTGGTTGTCATGACGGGGAGCTGCTACTGGCATCCAGTGTATAGAGGCCAGGATGTTGCTAAAAATGATGACAGTGCTGAGGTCAAGAAATCCCGCATTAGTCTAAGCTAATCGAGGACAGGGACCATCTACAGCGTGCAGCACTCTGCTGAACCCTGCTGCCAGGCACACACCAGGCACTCAAATACAGAACGAATGGATGCATGTGTACCTGGAAATTCACGTCAGTGTGAATTTTTAAACCATCTTTCTCCATATGACACCCTAAAGACCTTCCGTTTTTCCTTCCTTCTACTGCCTCAGAGAGATTGTGGAATAAGAGAGTGCACGTATCTGTGAAAAATGTCAGGACTGCAGTTCTGCCAGGAAGCAGAAAGATAACG
Organism: Equus przewalskii; assembly: GCF_037783145.1. Taxonomy (NCBI): domain Eukaryota; kingdom Metazoa; phylum Chordata; class Mammalia; order Perissodactyla; family Equidae; genus Equus; species Equus przewalskii. The sequence goes on along the minus strand of NC_091852.1, from coordinate 26,398,255 downwards.
AATGGAGGAAGGTGCACCGGCCGTTATCTCAGTTCCACCTGTGACATGGGGAAGTTCTGGACCTGACAGGGACCTCTCAGATCTCTGACTGGAAGGATTACTTTAATCGTTCCGACATCTAAGAACATTCACCTTGTGTAATGGCTTTTCATATGAGCCACCCAGCTTTTATTATGGCCGTCGAGACCCCTGCAGTATTTTATACCATAGTCACAGCTGCTGTCAAGTCTGCAGTAACCACAAGCTTTAGGTCAAGCTTTTATTTCACTGTAAAGGGCTTTAAATATGAACATCTCTGGTGATAAATTAAGTTGACAGGCATTTCTTTTATTACTATTCAAAGGAAGACATATATATCTATCATGTTTTTTGGTGTAAACAACTTATAAGTGCAGTCATAATTCGTATAGCCTAACTAGACTACAATTCATAGAATTAACATACCATGACTATAAATTACATGTCACTTACACTTCTTGGAGTTGTCTTATGAACTATAATAGGAACTCATAAATTGAAACAAATCTAGAGAATGATAGTAGCTATGCACTTCCTCAGTAAATCTGACCAGTGTAAAAAGCCACCAAATGGCTTTTCCAGTTGTTCAGAGTAAATATGTCACTACTGTGTATCAGGTGGCACTGTGCTATGAAAACCACAAGCAAGATATAGTTGGAACACTTAAAATTTATTAGGCAGGTAAAAGTCCAGAAATAATAATACAAGGCCTATTCTCCAAGAGCCTCTGACAGACAGCAGAGTCTAAACTCAAAAGAAAATGACAATGATGCAAAGAAACAGACCAACAGACAACGAGCTTGGGGCTCTCCAGCTCTCCTCACCTCTTTCTGTTAGAGTAACTGTTTGGGATAGAACTATATCAAGCCAAGTCATTTGGCCTTTGGGTTCCTGGATCTCTGAAAAGGGAAGAGAAAGTGTGGGAATGACTATAAACATTTTATTCCAGACTCTAGGCTTGGAAAGGGAGGGATAAGAGGGATCTTATGATTTCCCTCTCTGACTCTACAATACTTTCTACTAAACCATGTTATTTTCTAATAGTTATAAAATTACACGTTAAAGAAGGCACAATGTGTCTTAAATCTTACAGCTGAACTATTTGAAAAAGAAATGATTTCTTACCCTAAGCTCTATTATTTGTCCTTAGCCACTGTCACAATAATTACGTGATTTCTACTGAAAACACTCTTTTAGTAGTTTTTTTGTTCTTGTTGTTAATTGTTTGGCAAGATTATGGAGCTGACATGGAAAGGACAGCACTATGGATCAATTTTGGAAACACCTAGTTGGATAAGACTTCTTTGCCCTGCAATGAAAAGAGAATCTACAGCAATTTAAAAAAAAAAATACTTTGCTAAAGCAAAGCTGCAAATGTTACTTGCAAAGTCAGGATTAGCCGAAAGTAACTAATGCTTGTATGTCTACGATTGTTCTCTTTCCCTTGGATGATTAATACACATGGAGGTCATACCATCTCACCGCCCAACACCTCTGTGGGCCATAAACATGGATTCTGTAGGTTTATGATGATAATACTTCACATTATCATATGTACTCTAATTGTTCGCATTTTACTGTAGAGGAAGTGAGATACAGAAGGGCCAGGCGGTCTGCACAAGGTTGTCCAGCCTTAGGAGCAGAGCCAGTGTGCAGGCCCAGCTCTCTGACTCCAAATCCGAGCACATGCCCCCGTCAGGGCCCCACCTCATTTGACATGACTCTGTTATAACATAGACACCCAGACCCACTCCTGGTTCCATTTCCCAGACAACAAAGTTGTTTATTAGGGAACATCCATCACACCACAGCACCAAGTTTGTGAGAAGGAATACTCAGTTTCACAGAGGTGTATGTGACAGAGATCATCTGTAACACCAGATGCTTCTGGGAAGGAACCGTGGTTCTGTGCACAGAAGAGTGGAATCACGGAGCCTTCTGAGAAACATCAGTCTTTGTGTTTTAGCTCTCGTGGTTGTGGGATCATGATCCATAAATATTCTTTGATGACATAGCTGCCACCACTGCTATTACCACTGCTACTGCAGAGAAAAAAATTTCTCTAATTTTGTTATGGCTTTGACAAGCTCTAAATTGGCCAAAATGCAGCCTTCTTTTGCCTGGAAGGAATAAGGTCCCACAAGAAAAGTTTCAATGAAGAATGGAAAGGAAAATGCCCAACACCTCCATGAAAGGTAGAACATAGATGTCAGTCTTCCAACTACTCATTTTGTAAAGAAAATCAATGGTAGGTTTAGTTTGTAATATTTATAATAAAACATGGCAAAGCACTTGTGATAGAAATAAACATCAAAAGTGATGACAGGTGGCATTTTGCAGAGCATAATCTTCCTAAGGAGCTGTGTGCCAGGGAGAATTTGCACGTGTTTGCAGGGCATTACAAATAAAAGAGCTTATGCCAAAGTCATTATTTTCTATCTCTAGATGCTGCAGCCCAAAAAATACCACAAATAAGAGGTCAGGTCTCATGCTAATCAGCCTGACTACGAAATGAGTCAGCAAAGCTGGCAGGTCCCTTGTCTGTCGTAACCAAGTGTGAAAATGCAACGAATGCTCACTGTGAGGAAGGGTGCAACTCAAACCAGCCTGACCCTTAAGACACTATTTCAAAAACAGCCAAGCCTGAGGATGCTGCAAAAGGCTGTGGTACCAGGAACACTGCCACAGAGCATTACAGAGCTCCAGCTGGGTTTGCAGGCCAAAGCAAAGGATGCCACTACACATGGTTTGGTGAAGGAAAGAAACATTTCTCTGCTACCAACAAGCATCAAGCAGGCCAGCAGGGTCTTCGCCTAAGCTATGTAGATGATATGCGAATATGCCAGGTCCCTGGACCAGGTCAGATCTCATGGAGACGGGTCAGCAATCTTTCTCTGAAAAATTCCAGATAGCAAATATTTTAGGCCGTGTGGACCATATGATCTTTGCCACAACTGCTCATATCTGCCATTGTAGTACAAAAGCAGCCACAGATAATGTACAAACGAAGATGGCCATGTTCCAACACAACTTTATTTACAAAAATGGCAAGGGGCCATATCTTGCCAAGCCCTGACTGAAAAAACGGAGTTTCAGAAAAACAGGTGAGGTGGCATTTGACTCTTTGAATGGGCAGCGAACGCAAAATTGAAAGACAGGAGTTATCAGTACCCACATTGCCATTTCTGAAAGAACTAATGGAGGCTCTGGAAACGAAGCCTGGTCAGAAGTGGTGCAGCTCTGGTGTATTTCCAACCCGAGCTGAAGGCAACCAGCCATAATGTGCTCTTTTATTCGCATTAGAAAGATTGAGAATAATTTTGTATTAGATAAAAATGTTGCTATATTCTATCTGAGGTTAATGACTTGCCATAGAAATTAAAGTTAATACATCAAATGCTGAGAGACTTGGACAGAAAGAAGTACTCTTCCCCACACCTGAGTTAACTGACTAGGCAGTGGTGCTGAGGCAAATGCGGAAAGAAGCCAAACAATTATAACTATTTTACAAAGCAAAAAAGAGGAAGCTGACAAGTTTTCAAGTGCCAAATTTTAAAAGCCATCATGCCATTAACAAGAAGGTGGGCACACTTTCCTTTCCTGCAGACATATTCAATAAGGCGGTAGCACAAATTCCATGCAAATCTGCCAACAACAAAACGACAGAACTGACTGATTACGTGAACTCAAATCAAAGACATCCCAGCCCAGCTCTTGGAGAAGGAGCTTCTACACTCAGCTGTGTGGTCTGAGTCATGGTCCACTGCCCTCCATGAAAAAGAAAGGGCCAACCAAGGGCAAGGAAGGAAATGGCACACAGTTTTGTCTCCATTCAGAGATGAAAAACAAAACCCTACTGACCCACACAGATATGCATAGAGCCTTTCATCCTTCTGTGCTTTATCCCATCTAAACAACTGATTCCTCTTGTATCATATCACTGACCAAAAAATTATCCTCTTAAAACTCTGTGCCCACTCTTCCCACCTCACAGTAGAAGAATTTCTGCTAAAACACAGGGAGGCATCCAGACGTAAGCTCCAGACCAGAAGTCCAGAGGTTTCCACTACCCAGTTACCAGCACTGTGCCCTGTAAACCCCCAGCAGACTCAGAGGTTCTAAAGAGGAGGCCCAGTGATCCAGCACTGAACTTCATGAGTATATGATTGTTCACATTAGCAAACCAAGAGTTCTCACCCTTCCAACGGAAATTCCCTGAGGCCTTGGCAGTACCAGAGACAAAGCAAAATACTAAGGACCAGAATCTAGGCTTCAAGTCTCAAACTGCCATACTCTGTCCTCATCAAAATTACTTAACCCAAAATTGACCAAGAATTTTCTGATTTTCCCAAGTTCTAAAACCCATGAAATAGGGAGAGGGTACTATAATTCCGACCACTCAGAGATTCTGAATGAACTACCTGACAATACTTACTGGCTTTGACTCTCCTCCTTTGGACTTATAGACTTTTAAGAAATTACTTAGAATGCTACACTGAAAGTAGACATTCTTAACCTTGCAAAAGTTGCTGTTTATAACCTGATAAAAAGCTACGGACTCAAATGCCAGAAAAATGCACATATGAACATATTAAAGAATTTTTCACACAATTTTATACAGCTTACAGACCACTAAGGCCTCTCCTTGGATCCCAGGTTAAGTGATCCTGAAAGGAAAGAAGAAAAGACCATGTCCTGTGTATTTTGTCTATCGTACTTGGCAAGTGTAGCTACCAGAATAGTTCATTATCACAAAAAATCTTTAATTTAATTCAATATAACAAACATTAAGGGCCTATACATGCAGGAATTCTGCAGGGTTCTAAGAAAGTACAAAGATAAATAAAAGTACAGCCCCACTCTTCTAGGAACATAAAAACAAATGTACTACGAAGGCATCTGTATGACCAAGTACTAAAGAGAGATTCAAATGAAGTCCAAGGAGAAAAAAGAAAGTCATACTGCACGGGGGGGGGGGGGGGGGGGGGGGGGGGGCTCCTGCTATCTGAAGTAGACACTGCAGGGTACACAGGACCATAACCAACAGAAAATGAGGGGTTAGAAGGCAGGGAGAGGAGAGCTCAGCTAGAAGTGGTCGGTGCAGTGCGAATACTGAACGAGCTGTATGTAGTATTTGGGAATAGAGTAAAAGAAAAGAGTACGGACGGCCTCTGTGGGGAGCACTACACTGACTCCCCAACAGCCACACCTGAAAGCATACAATACTCATTCAAGAAGGCTGGTAGAGAACAGAGAGGTGAGATGGTGGTATACCAGGAAAATCAGTATGTTTACAATCACTCATAACGAATTCCATAACAGCACTTGAAAAAAAGAATCCTCAGTTCTCTCAAAGCTCACTAATCATGTCTGAGGATCAGCAAGAAAAGGTCAGCATGAATTGGGGAAATGTTTGCATAACATCATACACTGAGATTTTTATTTGAAACAAAATGTTACTCTCTTAAATACATATTGTTTTCAAAATGAGCTATCAAAATCAATTTCATATTTCATACTCTAATAAAAGCAAGCTTTATAGTCTAGGCAGCTTAGGACTGTCTCCAGGGCAATTGGAAAAACAAAGGGATTGATTAGATTATTGCTTTGCAAGGATTAAGTGCTTCTCTTGAAAATGAATGCAAACAGCAAAGTTAATTCAAAACATAGGTCAAAGCAGAATAAATCATGTTTAAATCTCTCAATTTTATCTTTAAAAAATAAAGGCAAGGAGAGCCTTACTCCATCATGGATCAAAATCGCTGGGTAGGCAAAAGTGATTAAATAAACAGACCATTATATGCCATCAGCTCAATCGAGTGAGAATACTCTGGCTGTCTTCTCTTACTGAAAGGAAGATGCCTGATGCTTTTCATAATAAATATCCATTCATAAAATGTGCTGAAATGAACAAAAAAGATCTATTGCCAACTCAAGCTATTTCACAGAGAAAAGTTGGCAAGGAATTTTCTAACATCTAAAATAGAAAAGGATCAATTAATCATGAAAATGGCTCAGATAATGCGTTACATTTTGTCACATATTATCATATTCATCCTGGTGCCTTAAACCATTTATAAAAACACAACACATAAAAATGCAAGCACTGGTCATCTCAGGAAGCAAAATCTTTAAAAAATGTGTTCGGTTCCCCACCCCTCCTCCACCCCAATTACAAAGTTAAAACACGTTCATTGGAGTAATGTTGAAAAATAACAAAGGCTACAAAGAGGAAAATAAACTGCCGCCCAGGGAGAACCATAACGTTTAACGTAGTTTTCCTGCATCACTTTCCTAAGTGCACTTATGTCACTGGAACAAGACTGCACGTGATGTTTTTCGTAAAACACACTGTGAGCAATGTCCCCTGGCACTAAATACTGACCTAACAACACTGTTGAACGGTCCACAGCATTCTCCTACATAACTGCACCCTGATTTATGTCACTAATCCTCCACTGTCGCACACAGTGCTGAGGTGCTGAGGGATTGCTGTCTTGTTTTGCTGTTTTAAATAATGCTATGTTGAACATCTTTACAAATAGAATCTTCATGTCTCCACAACCATTTCTTCATATCTATTTCCTTAGATCAAATTCTTAGAGGTAAAATGCCAGATCATAGGGTTTGCACATTATTAAAGTTTTTCAAACATATTCTTAAATTTCCTTGCATGTAGACCAATTTACAATGTCACCAGCAATATGTTTTAAGCCAATTTAAGTTCATCCTTATAAACTCCAGTTATTATATTTCTTAAAATGTGAATTAAATAATAGCAAAAATAGCAATTTTTAAAAATCATATTACTCTAATATTAAAATAAAAGGAGGAAACATCTAAATACACTTAAAATGACAAAACGTCATTTTTTCATAAACTGTACACAACTAACACAAGTCATCTAAATAAAGTGCTATTACTGCTTTTATGATTTTATTCCCAATTTACATACAAAGTACTAAAGTGAGGTAAACACAAATTTTTCTTGGTAAATGAATTTAAATATCTCTATGCTGCATGCTTATTTTACACTTAAAATGTGTAAAATATGTAAATGATAGTCAAATTCTCAATGCAGTAAATGTTTTTTCAATGTAACTTCTAAATTGTATACCTATGTGTCACTTTCCTACTATAATGATCTGTAGGTTGCACACAGCTTAACACTCAGCTAAAACGGTCAATTCTGGTTAAAGAGATACTTAGCCTCCACCAAAGACACACATTCTTGATGCCAGTTCCCAAGACGTTCCTCAATTTCTTAGAAAGTTGACTTCCAACAACAAACGAGATGCAACCAGTGGTGCCGTATCTCATGGGATATATCAATCTTCCGATGTGCAACCGAATATAATTAGAACATGGCTGAAGAAACTGATATTTGGGCTTCTGAGTCCAGAAGACAGGGTTCATTACAAGGTTTTAATTTACAGCTCAAAGGCATATAGGCAGCCCTGGAAGTTTCAAAAGTTAACTATCCAGAAAGGTGAACCCTTTAGGCTAGAAAAAGCCAAATATATCCAGGAGCTGATAGAAAATGGCATATTAAACGAAATACAGTATTTTGAGAGAAGAAAAGGATAAAAAGCCCCTGCTGTCCCTTCAACCCATCAATCCAGAGGTTGAGTACAGGATGTTAAAACTGAAAAAGAACAGCAATTTATCACATTCTGATCCCTTTTCTCCATTAAAAAAAAAATTATATAAAAAAAGGGAAAAGTACTATATATCATCTCTATGTTATTACCATTTGCCTTTCTACAAGGTCTGATTACATATATGTTCATACTTTGAGTCAGAGCATAATTCTACTGTTCATATATATCAAATATCTGCTACAAGAAATTACGGCTACTGCTGCAGCTCTGCTAACGAGTTAGCTGAAGCTAATGAATGCCACCAAATAATGGCTGCAGAATCCAGGCAGTTTTGCAAACTTCTTCACATTTTTTTTTTTAAATCAATTTTGCGTAAGTCACAGAACAGTAAACTTTATTTAGTGCAGTTAGTAACTCTTACGATTACAAGTTCAAAAGACTGATACTACATACAATTAGTATCAGGTAACTTTATTTCCTTTCGAAGTAATCATAAAAATTGGAATTCAATTTATATAGCTAAATTCAAATTCAACTGAAAAAAAGAAGCTATAGCTTCTCCCCTAGAATAAATGGGAAGTCAAATTACGTATAGAAGCATAAGAATGAGTAAATCTATTATGAATAAGTAACAAATAGGGGATAGAGAGACCAATGAAAAATCAGACACACAGGCAAATGACGACGCAAGTGTACAGCAGTGCTTCTCAGCTCTGATACACACTGCAATCTCCCGACAAGCTTATTAAAATATCAATGAACAGTCCACACACCCAGAGATTCAGAAATATTCACTCTGGGATGGGGTCCCAGAAGTGATTAAAACCTCTCAGTGACTCTAATACACAAACATCTTAGAGGACAATAAACAGGTTAGAGACAAACAGTTAAAAAATGAGCTTAACACCGAAATAAGCCAGTCAGAGAAAGACGAACTCTATATGACTCCACTCATAGGTGGAAATTAGTATATTGATAAGGAGATCTGATCGGTGGTTACCAGGGAAAAGGGGGGGTGGGGGGAGGGCACAGAGGGGGAAGTGGTGTACCCACAACATGACTAACAAAAATGTACAACTGAAATCTCACAAGGTTGTAATCTATCATAACATTAATAAAAAAAAAAAATGAGCTTAACACACAATTTAAAATGAGGACATGGGAAAAAATTCAGTTTAGTCTCTGCCTCATGCCATACAATGAAATCAATTCCAGATGGTTTAAAGAAACGAAGTTATAAAATTAAGCAACAACTAATGATCAAATGACTATGACTATAATATTGTAGTAAGGAAAGCCTTTCTAAGCACAATACCAAATGCTGACCACATAAGTTAAGAAAGAAAACTGGTCGATATGAGTATCTGGAACTAAAGAAAGAACTCATATAATGCAGCAAGAAAACATTAATTAGAAAACAATTTAAAGGACAAAAAGGAGGAATGTTTTTAAGCATAAAATGATGAATAAAGATGAAAAATGTTCAATCTCTTATAGAAGCGGAAAAAATGCAAACTGAAACAACAGCCATGTTTCCCCCAATAAAATTAGAAAAAAAATTAGTGTTCATATTCAGGGCTATGAAGGGTACAGAGAAATATAGTTGTAGAAATGATAAGTTAACATTCTTGAGAGAAATTTGGCACAACATAGTGAATATAAACACCTTCCAGAGATTGTCCAGTGAAGGATCCAGAAATGCATTCACATGGTTATGCGTGTGTTTGTTAAAAAGATTTTCATTTGATTCTACTAAAAGCAATCTTCCTTCCCCTCCGCCCCCACTTCATCTTACATCAGGTGGCACTAGAGTGCCACTGGGATATTTGGGATCTGACCAAGAAGCAGCTGAGTTGGGATGCATTTAATTTGAGATTAGAGGTAAAATTTTAAATTTAGGTAATGAAGAGGCTTTAGGATTATTTGGTAATCAAATTAATGAGGAAGAGTGAAAAAGATAAGCTTTCTGCTATGGGACATTAAATACTGACATCAACGAAAATAACATAAAATCCATAAGAAACTACAAAAGAACATCATTGACATCCTGCTTAATGAGTATCATCAATTCAAAGAATATAGTCAATATATAATTATTCACTGCACACACATGCACACACACAAACACACTCACATAAACAAACACCTTGAACAGCCTAGAAATATTACAGCTCATATTTGAAAGAAACTTGACAGAGGTTTATCAATCTGGACATCAATCCTAAAAATCTGCATGGCATTACAAATAACGAGCCGTGACAATAAAAGAAATGTTTTAAACTAAATAACCAAATGAAAAATTTTAAACAATGCTAAAGCAAAAAATGAAACATCTTTCTATACTCTCTTTAGAAAATGTTACAAAATTGCTGTAATATGAAGTGGAGAACAATGATAGGCCCCCAAAACAAGTAAGGAAAAATGTAATGGAGTAGCGTCATGTACCCCTTTATATAACTAACAAAAAATTAAGTTAAAATATGAAATTATAGTATCAATATAATATTAACAGAACTCTTTTTAAATAAAAACATAATCTATTGTTTTAAATAAAAAATAAAGTAAGTGCAATTTCTTTAAATATAGATTGTTAAAACTCCTGAGTCTATGTATCAATTACAACCATCTGATATCCTCAATCAGTAGGAACCACTAGCAGTCACATGGCTACAGGAGCAACATAAGACCATGCTCATCCAGTGACAAATAAATGGACATAATTCATTTGTAACAAAAAATTTATCTAAAAATTATGTTCATGTGCCCCAAGAGAATTCTCATTTGAATGGTGTAAGTTTTGCCATGAATACCAATAGAAAAGACACGTCGGCATTAAATAAAATATCTTAAAATTTGTGGGTTCCAATTGTACCGCTTCTTCTTTTCTTTTTTTTAGGAAGATCAGCCCTGAGCTAACATCTGCTGCCAATCCTCCGCTTTTTGCTGAGGAAGAGTGGCCCTGAGCTAACATTCGTGCCTATCTTCCTCCACGTTATACGTGGGATGCCTACCACAGCGTGGCTTGCCAAGCTGTGCCATGTCTGCACCCGGAATCTGCACCAGTGAACCCCGGGCCACTGAAGCAGAACGTGCAAACTTAACTGTCGCGCCACTGGGCCAGCCCCATACTGCTTCTGACTTATATGAAATTAAATCCATTCAGATGGTCCAGTCCCTTACATGACCAGGAAAAGCTCCTTTTCAATGTAATTTAACATCTCTGAGAGGAAATATAAAAACACACTGCCTGTGATTCAAAACCTTGTAAAAATTTATTCAACTATCTTCAAAAAATATTAGCATGCACCTTAGATTAAAAGCCAAACTATATTTAATATAACATTATTAGGTTTAAGCCATATTTAAAATCTGAAAAGATAATTAAATGTATGTGTATTGCTTCCAAGTATTAAAATCCATTTAATTTCAGATTAATTCTTAGATTATAAATTTGATAAGTACATCATTAATCTTAACAAATAAGTCCTATATAAAAGGTGATGATTTTGTCAAAATTAAGTTAATTTAATCTTACACCATTTTCTCCTTAATCATGTGTTCAAGAAACAAATACTTAGGCAGACAAATATCAGTACAAAATACATCAGTGCTACTTTTAGATGGTTTATAATCCCCAAATCACTTTGAATTTATGCTACCCAAAATAATATTTATAGCCAGAGGGTCAGGTAAAAATGGTCTGTTTAATTATTTAAAAAAGGAAAGCTGGACTGATTCTGACTAATAAAAGAAAAATTATATTCATTTTTTATTATTCACCTAAATGAGCCAACTAAAACGAGAGAGCGAGCGAGAAAGCTTCCGGTGTGTGTGTGTGTGTGTGTGTGTGTGTGTAAAGCAAGAAAGAGAGAGATCTACTCAGTGATCAGCTTGGAGCAAGACAAAAACAAGACCCCTGCACAATTTTACTGAAGCACAGACACAAATAAGCACACTGTACAAACCACACTGATGCCCTAACATCCCGAGCTCCAGCTAATATGGGTAACTGCTACTTCGTTACCAATTACAGCTTCAGCCTGCTCTGTTCCTCTTGCCCTATAGATAAAATTATGATGATCTGAGATCACACAACTGCCCCCACTTGCTGCCAGCATCTAATCCAAACCAAAACCAGTCTTCCATTGAACCCTCCCCAAAATCACCTAAACAAGCCCAAATCTAATAATAATTCCCTCCTAACATGCATAGTTCCCCATGCTATGCTGTTTTCTTTGTCGCAAAGAGGCAAAAGATTCTACTTTATTTGACTACAAGTGTGTTCCTGGTGATTTGGTTTGAGGGCATCTACAGAAAGTATATTCAACTTAACTTGTTCTCCAAAAGTGTTCGCAATGAGAATGAGTGCCAAAATACTCTGACAGCTTTCCTGTATTTGATGATACTCTACTTTAGGTAAAGAAAGCAAAAAAGTCTTGAGCCAAATTCTAAAGAGTTACCAAAAGACACGTTGCATATCTATTGAATCATGATTTCAAACTCTTAAAAGACACTGCTGTTCCATCGCTGACGTGCATGAAATCCTGCAAATGAAAGTCAATTTGCAGACGGGAGTTTAACACCCTCACTTCCAGGCACTTAAAGACTTGCCTCTCACCGCAATATCAACCAATTCTGGTACCACCCAGGCCTTCCGAATCTGGCATAAATTCTAATATAAGGATGTTCAATCAGTAATAAATTCAGAATACAGAGCCAATTCAACAGCACCCTCTGCTTGTAGATAATTTAATTCCATTTTAGAGGATTTCTTAAACACCATAATTCAACAAAATCAATCTTTAAAACTGTGCAGTTTTATCTGATATATAATTTTAAGCTAGCCTGAAAGAATACCGAATTACACTTAAGCCAGGAATGACTGAAATTAGCAAGCATCCAGGGAAAAATCAAATTTGGACTTTAATACTGCTCTCCTGGCAACCAAGTGCAAGGAAGTGGATCCCAAACTTTCGCAAGCATGAGAAAAACCTATAAGTTTGTAAAAAACACAGATTTTTCTCAGGTATTCTCAAGACCCTGGTTCAGTGAGTACCGAAATGGGGCCCAGAAATCTGCATTTTTAACAAGCATTTCAGTTGGTTCTGATATGGAAGGCTATTGGTCCGTATTTGCACACACTGCACTGAAATACCCTTTAGTAGCATCAAAGTGTTTCTACTGGGGCAGATAATTGTGCAATTTTTTTAACGTTGTCCTGTATTTTGTCAAAGAAGGAACATAAAATTTTAAAAATATTTTTTTCAAATGATGATGACATTAAAACGTTCACAAATTTCTAAAGAAAACTAATTTACTTCTCTTATTCTTATTAAAGGAAACGTCTAATTGTTTCAAACTTGGACAACAGAGATATGCACAAAAGATTAAATAGCCCCGGCAATTCTATCCAGAGATAACCACTGATCAGCATGTTAGAATATTCTTTTCTTCCTCTCTATTCACTACATAAAACAGCAGGGAAAAATTGTCAAAAGAAAGGTAGATGGCCACTAGATGGAGGCCTTTGTTTACAAAAGCACACAAGCATATTAAAATAAAATCCATAGGCCTAAAACAAAGGAAAAAAGAGCAATTAGTTCATGAACCCCAAAGAAAGAAATCCCACAGCTGAGAGAAAGCACAAGGTGGCACAAACTACGCTAAGTTTGTGCCTTCTCGGTAGCAGAATACTGGCAGGAGTGACACACTGTGAAGTTCAAGACACAGGAAATCTAAGTGGGTGCTGTCTTCTCTAAAAGAAGCAGCCGTACATTCAGTCCCGAACCACCTAAATTACAAAAGTTTTAGTCGCTAAAACCTGGAGGTAATTACAACAAGACAAAAATAAAACTCTGAGGACTAGAAACAGAAAAATATATATGGCAAAACAGACATAAAAATGAAGAGAAAAGGAAACCAAACATAGGGATATGTTTGATAAATTAAGATAAACCAGTTTCATCTTCATTTAAGAATTACTCTATTACTTCCCTGAAACTCTTAGGTAATTATATTTTCCTCCAAACACAAAATGATTGAATCTATCCTAAAGCAGATGAAACACACACATTCAGAATAACTGCTGTGCCAACTGATATCCACGATCCCTTTGAAAAGGGCTCCTTGTCACCTGGACTCTGAGCTGTAGAGGTGCAGGGATGACGCGGGCCCACAGCCGCACCGCCAAGCTCCCCGGGCAGACGGGGAGAGCTCAGGAAGAGGTCAGCGTGGGAGTCAGGGAGGCAAATCCACCAGCAGCATCAAGGGAAAGGGAACAAGCTCCCATGTACACACAGGAATATGCAACTTTACAGCCTGTGATGCAGAAGGTTTCTTTATAATGAGATTTCCTTTCAGAAATTCTAAGGAAAAATAATTCATATTCTAGAATTTTGAAATTTCCTTGGAACTTAGTATGAGGACCCTTGTTAGTCAGATATCTTATGCACACAGGTGTTTGAGGCTTTTTTAGTTTAATCCTAATTGGTTACTATCACACGCCCTAGACCATCCATTTTCAATCTAATTTTCAAAGAATTGCATTATAATAACACAATCAAAATAATATTTTTAACTGTCTAGTTGATTGAAGGGGCCCTGAAATTGGAAGGGGAGTAAACTCAGCCACAGAACCAGGCAGGTAACATGAGTGAATGCAGTGGAACAGGTATCCTCAAAATAGCTGGGCAGGTACAGGTGGCAGTAGGGCCCAAAGGCCCTGTGTGTCTGACTGGTAAAGGGCAGGCTGAGAAGTAGGGGGACTGGAGAGTCTTCAGAGTCTGAAGGAGCCCAGCCAGCCTCTGCCAGGTTCCGGCCAAAGGTTCCCCAGAAGGGAATGTTGGGGCAATGTTTTCAAATCGTCCCAGTTTCAAGAGAACCTATAACTTCAGAGTTTTATACGAAACCTCCCGATAGTTAAAGGTTGGCAATTAATATAATTCAAACATTCCTAGAACTTTCAGGCTAGCCGTGGCTACACAACTGCCAGGTACAGATTCCTGGGCTCCCAGGGGCATCTGGTGTGGCTTCAGGTTGAGAATGACCATGGCAGGGAGTGGAGAGCCATCTCTGGCTCTACTGCCACAAAGATAAGTATGAAGGTATTGACTATACATCTGATAAGCATGTCATTCCATTTCTCTCTCTCTCTGGCTTCTCTTGGCTACAAGCATGCTCTGCTCTCCTGATATCACTTGGCAGGCGGGGGGGGGGGGGGGGGTGGATTAGATTATTGTCCCACGAAACATACTACAGATTTTTTTAGTTTCTTTGTCCCACTATTCCTGAATATGTTCCATTAATAATCTCATAATGAATGTTTTATATAATTTGGACTATTATACATTGGCTTCTAAAAACAAATGCTCTAGGGAAATAATTCTTTAAAGATAATATTAAGTCATAGGAAGCAGAGAAAAACTATTCTGGAAGACAGTAGCAAAGATATTCTTACAAACAGAAGCAGAGGAAAATTACCACAAAACAAAACAAAAAATCAATTTCAAATAGCATAAATTGTAAATGGAATAACAAAATACATCCAGTATCCTATGCTGGACCAAAACAGTAAAATTTTATACATCTTGATTCAAAATAAAAAGAATAAGGATCCTTCTTTCAGGGTATATCCACAGAACAGGAAATCAATACTCAACCTATATTTTAGGATAAAATTCATAGAAACATACTAACTTCATTCTTCATCTGCCACTAGTCTCATCTAAAATAGGAAAGCGTTCTCTTAGCTGTCTACGACACCATTCATCAGAGAAAGAAGAATAAAATCGATATTCACATCTTCACTAGATTGGTAATTTTTATCAAGTCTTATGAGTTATTGAGCACCGTACTTAATAGAGAAGGGAAAGGCACTTTCATCCTCATTACATTAAGACAGTTTATAATTAAACTAAGTCAATATAAAAAAAAGTGTTGATACGGGATTAAATTTTAAGCCACATACTGAACAGGAAATATATACCAGGCAGCAATCTAACTTCTGTGAGGAAATAACAAGTGCTATCTGAGGAGAAAAACCTGCAAGCCCGCTGCTAATGGACAGCAACAGGAGTGCTTCCAGAGCTGAGGACCATCTTGAGGCTGGGCCGGGATGTGCTTATGGACAGAGAGTAAGAAGGCCCAGAGGTGAAGATCCAGGGAAACCAGAGGAAGAAGGACAAGGAGGACACATGACCCAGTCTGGAAGGGAAGACACACCTTCTCCTGTCAGGCACGAGGGAGTCAGTGTGCACAGGATGAGTGTTCTGAGGTTTCAAAATCAAGTAAAAGAATAAATATCACATAAGGCTCATTCAATGAAGAGAGTCAAAAGGAAACTAAAACGATAATAAAGTAATTTCTGGGGAAGGATATTGGTACAATTATACATCTAGTAATGTATGGATATTCATGTGCTTGTAAAAGATAAATATTTGATTCAAATATGATGCTAGTGAAATATATAACAGAAATGAAACCTTAAGTATCTAAATGTTGGCTATACTTTTTTCCCATTATTTCAATATAATTATAAAATTTTAGAGCTGAAATGATTTTAAAGACTATTTCTGTCTTGCGGGTGATTTTAAGTCTTTCAAATTCAAGTATTTATTTGTATTAGTTTTAGTCCTTTAGTGTTTTGGTCCTATTTTTCTGGAAGTGAAATTGAGAATTGTCACGATTCTCACAAAGACATTTAAAAGTTGTACCCATCTTGTTCTCCAGAGTAGCGACCATAACGGCTAGTAATTGTTCACATTTTGAAGCTTAAATGATACACAGGTAGAGAATCGTTACCTCTGGGTTTAATGCACATCTGACAGGAACAAGAAATGTGATTTGTACCCACAGGATAAAGCCTAAATTTCTTGTCAATTATTTCCTCTGCCAAGAGTTTTATATATATAAATATATGGAGACAGTTTTATATATATAAAGGCGGTGGGAGTCATTCAATATTCAATATTTGATAATATTCAAATGTATCCTTATAAATATAATTAACTTTTAAAACATCAAGGAACACTCATTAGAAACACGGTGACGCCTATGCATCAATTTTTAAATATCCAATCTATAGTTCTAAGAAACTATAATAAATATGATGAGGTATAAATAAACTTAACATCATCACTCTTTAAGGAACGTTTGCAATAAAATTGTAACATCACTGTATTTGACTTAAGAACGAAACAAACTAATGGTAGAGCTGAAAAATATAACACAATTTTACTCTGAGTAACAGGTTTATGCATTCTTATTAAATGAAACATGAGTAAGTCAACCTCAGGGAAAGAGCTACCATTTCATTATTGGTATATCTGGAAAATAAATGCTTATATGACAAAAAAATTTTAACCATCTTTCTCCTTTCCTCAGACTTTCCCTCCTCCCAAAATTTATAAAATCACAAGTCCCATAGAAGTAAAAACCAATCAGAATTACACAATAGAAGACTGACAAACAAGCCCCTAAGCCACACACAGCTCTTCAAAAGGCTCTGCAATGCTGTGATGATCTGGAATCTCGCGGTTTCCCAAGGCGAGGCTATAAAAATCAGGGAGACTGAAGACAGTGCCAGCTGAAAAACCAAACAGATGGCTGAGCTGACTAAAAAGCCAGCTGAGTTTTGGAAGATTGTTCTCATTTAAAGTGTTTTCCAAAAACAGCTTTCCACAGTTGGTTTCAATTTTCCCTTTCTGTGACACCGTTGAGCTACCTTTTCAGCCTTTAGACAGGAGGAGCAAAGAAAATGTTAACTTCCTTTAGAAGAGAACAAGAGACTTACTGTTTCTTTTTGCCCTCCTGAAAAAGTTTTAGACCTGAGTTTACTCATTTAGTAAAATCATCACCTTGCTTATCCAGCAGGAGTATTCTCTGTATGATCACGAGCAACCCTCTGAAAATGGGTGTTATGTTACAAGAGTGAAAAAATAAAATATATTTAATTTATATTATATATCAAATACATAAATATATATTCAATATATGTGATATGTCAATAAATTATATATACATCCACACAGGCATACATATTTATGCAAACATGGAAACTTTTGGCCGGAGGAAGGAGCTGGAAGAGATCTGGACAATACCTTGTGGGTATAATTAGAATAAATTACTCTGTTCTGTCCCATTTAGATGACATGTGTCATCAGTTTATAAAAGTGTTGAAAGCAATTGACTAAGATAATAAATTCAAAACATTTATGCTGCAGCAAAGAAGTTGGGGGGGGTGGTTGCCCAGGACACAGGAGACAGTGTACCATTCTGTAGCTGCTTTCGAGTGGAGGACTCTCAGCATGGGCCAGCCACACAGGCACGATAGGTAAGAACTGCCTGCTCCGCTCCAAGAGAAAGAGAGGTCAATATCCAAGAACATATAGTATTACAGTAAAGATTGTTTTTAGTCCCAAGATAACCCTACTATGTTACAACTAAGACTAAATACTTGGCATTACCCCCAAAGCACTAAGTCACCCCGCACGGTAAATGCCCTTCTGAGGGGTGCACTGCCGTGTACAACACAGGAGACTCTGACATGCACTGTTCAACTATTTACCTTCCCACTAACCAAAGGCTACCTATTTTTTTTTTTTAAGATTTTATTTTTTCCTTTTTTCTCCCCAAAACCCCCCAGTACATAGTTGCATATTCTTCGTTGTGGGTCCTTCTAGTTGTAGCATGTGGGACGCTGCCTCAGCGTGCTTTGATGAGCAGTGCCATGTCCGCGCCCAGGATTCGAACCAACGAAACACTGGGCCGCCTGCAGCAGAGCGCACAGAGTTAACCACTCGGCCACGGGGCCAGCCCCCAAAGGCTACCTATTTTTAAAATTTGATTTGCACTTTCTGTTTTCAGAGTTTCAAACTTTTAACTCTGAAACTCAATTTTGCAAGGAATATAGTAACAGGAAATAGAAAAGGCTATGTATAGACTGCCAGTTCTAACTTCCTTAGAATCCTGATCCCATCCTTTCTACTGTTTTCAGGGCGCCTTTCCCCTCACCTCCCACAAAAATCTAGGGGCCTTATACTCCTCCTCACGACAGCAGTCTAATTTGAACTCCCATGTTCAGATCCAAAACAAAAACAAAAACACACCAAAAATTACTGATATTCAATAGCTAATGTAGAATTTCTAAGTCAAACAACACTAGAAACACAAAATTAGGGTTACAGTCTTCCACATAAAATCTATTTTTACTGATCAATGTTTAAATCCTAAAAACACATTGAGTTCACAATGTGGGCAACAAAGATGATCTCTCTAAAAGGTATTTTGAACCATGAGGCTAGCAACAGCCTTTTGATAAGAAGAAATTACAGATGATACTACTTTTGCAGGAATAACTTTAATTTTTGATGATGATATTTCTTTTTTAAAACCTAGAATGTTTCTTTAAAACCGAGAAAGCTATATAGTTAAGGGATTATTAAGTCTTGAAATACGACAAACAAGGAGAATATCAATAAACTTTTCATTCTATGCTTTCCTATCGACTACAGTACTAAATCAGTTATGGTTTTCTGCTTTTTCTATTTCTCTGATAAAAGTGGCCATGATCTCCATACAGTCTACATAGTAAAACAGCAAAAAGATTTTAATGAAGTGTGAGGATCTGGGTCTAGAATCTGTACCTGAAACCAGGTCAACAACAACAGACATTTAATCAACATTTCCTCAGTGATGAGTACTGGGCTGTGCTAAAATCCCTACATAAGGTACTTCTCACAATAACTCTATGAGGTGGAGATAAGGAAACTAAAGCACAGAGCAGATAAGGACTTTGAATAAAGGCACGCAGCAATGAGATGGCAGAAGTGGAAATTAAAGGCAGGTCCCTGTTACTACAAAGTCTTTGTGATAACCACTACACTCCATACCTCCCCAAAATACTGTTTCCACCTAGGACCTTTCTACAAACTGGCTCCCAGAGAATGGACACTCCCATTTTCTAAATAGTCAAGGCAAGGATCATTCTCATTCATCAGAATGCTAGAGCATTAAACCTAAACCAGTCAACTACAGCACCAGGAAGAACCCAAGAAAATGCAAGAGAATGGGCTAAGTGATTTCAGTTGGGAAACCTTTAATTTATCTTAAGGTTGTACTATCTAATTTACTGGACTATCAAAAGAGATAATGACTTCCTTGAAATGAAAAGTGAAAATATTAACTATCCAATAGCAATGCCTTTTTCTCAAGCCCTGTCATCTATGAATAAATGTATCTATGCATCAATTTGCTTCATAAATCAAGTCCATGTAAACTAATACTATTTATACACATATGTACACACATATACACAAATCTCCAATTTTTACAGCATATGTAGTTTTAAAAATAGATATGAAGTTACATAATTTGTAGGAAGAAAAGATCTTTCTAACTTAAGTAAAAACACCAATTTAGTGACTGATAGACCTTAAAAAGAAAACACAAACATCTGGATATCTTCAAATCACAAGGTATCTTTTTTTTATGTTGTTGGTTTATGGGTTTGTTTCTCTTCTCTCTAGGATTTGAATAAACTCCATGTGTTGGAGATACCTTCTGGCTCTAAGTAATTCTAGTTTTCATTTGAAAGCCAAAATAAATTAAGTGAAATTATTTTTTAAAATCCAAACAAAGTGAAATCTTGAACATAAGTATACTTGTCTGCCAATGTAATTCAATAGGTTTTATTAAACAGGAAGCTGACATTTTAAAACTATTACTGTTTACTATTTATTCATCTATTTTTATAATGTCTTCAAAAAATTCAAGCTTTAAACACGAAACATACATTCCTTGTTGGCAAGAATTACGACTTTTCTTTTCTATCCAGCAAGTAATTCCCTGCAAGAACTTAATGCTGTTCACAAAAATAACATAAACTACAAAGAGATATACTAAAGCAATATATTTAATGGCCTTTTTATAATCTCTTTTGTTTTATACCCTAATTCCTAATAAAAAGGAAGTCCTGGATGATTTTCATAATAAAAAACATTAGTTATGAAAAATTAGAAAAGTAGAAATTCAGGCACACTTTAAATATTAGAAATATTATTTTTTAAAATCCTGAATATTAACAATTACTCTCAACTTGGTTATAAAATCTTAAGGTTTAGAAAAGGATTAGCTCATATTTAATTAAAGTTCTCAATAAAAATTAGAGGAGGGTATAAGCTAGTGTTGAAATTTAATTTAGCAAAAATTATCCAACTCTGATTTTAACAATGAGTTTTACAATATGGAAGATCTGGAAAAACTGTAATTCAAAGAACCACTCACTCTACAAACAAACATGCCAAAATCCTTGCCATTACATCATATCTTTATTTGACTGTCAAGTCTCTATGTTCTTGACTAAAATGTTTACTACTTTTGAGATTTACACATTTAATACACAAGTGTTAAAATTATATACAAGTAAATATTAATCAAATTACCATCAAGTTCAATTGTACTGGAAGGGTTTCTATTTGCCCTTTTAAAGTTTATTCTTTACATAGCATTCTTTTAAAAATTGTACGTAAAATTTTACCCTAAAAGTTATTTGCAGAGCCAAGTTTCCAGGGGGAGAACACTGCTCATTAGAATCACATTTTTCCATAAGGGAAAGCCAACCCTGAATGTGGTCCAAACCACTCCTTTCCTAAATCTGTTTCATTTCAACCATTGGTAGCTGTGCCCCTCACTCAGCAGTGCAGGCAGCAGATAACTAGGATGTGCTTCAGATAGACAGGTATGGCTGGTATTTCTCTCTCCCTCAGGCAAACGGCACCACCTGCAGAATTAAAGAAACCCAGGGATTTGGAACCTGTAGGCATAATTACCTGTCAGAATCTACTAAAGGCATTCTGAAGTTAACATCCTAATACCTACTGCTCCCAAAGGAGAATCTGCAGGATGTGCTTTAGAAAAGCTGATTCAATTTATGCTGATAGTCTATTTTATGCCATTTAAATAAAGTATTACTTAGTACATGAGATACATATTTCTTATGGAATTAAAATACTCTAAGATTTTACTACTGAAGTGTAAAAATGAACTCACTATACATCCTGTACAATCAAAAACTAAAAATAAGATAAACTGGTTTTTTCTTAATTTAGCTCTACAGCTAAGAAAAACTCAGGTTTGCGTGAAGGATGGTTGCAAAGTGTGGTAGTACAGTCAGTACCATCTCGGCGCCACTGACATTTTGGGGCCAGATAATTCTTTGATGTAGGGTGCTGTCCTGTGCATTATACGATGTTTACCAGCACTTGCGGCCTCTATTCACTAGATGCCAGTGGCACTTCCTCATTATTCATGACAATCAATATGTCTCTAGACATTGTTGAATGTCCTCTAGGGACAAAATCATTCCAGGGTTCAGAACTAACAAGCCCTGGAAATGGCCACACACAGGCTACAGTTTGGCTCTGCTCCTTTGGGTGTGCACCAAAGGGAAACATTTCACCTCTCTGCCTCAGTTTCCTCCTATCTCAGACAACTGCTGTAAGGCTTAAAAGGACTGAATAGTGACTACGGCTACTGCCATGAGTGTTTTCATTGTATACTTGGTGGCATCTCTCTCTACTTCAGACTCCCTATGCTGCAAATGTATACCTTTTCAACAAAAATTTTCTTGAAGGCCCCAAAATAAGGGATTAAAAAAGGGGGGCGAGGGAGGGCAGGGGCCAGCCCAGTGGCGTAGTGGTTAAGTCCACACACTCCGCTTAGGGAGCCCATGGTTCACAGGTTTGGATCCCGGGTGCGGACCTAGCACCACTTCTCAAGGCACACTGTGGCGGCATCCCATATAATGTGGAGGAAGATTGGCACAGATGTCAGCTCAGGGCCAAGCTTCCTCACACAAACACACACAAAATTTTTTAAAATTAAAATAAAATTTATATTAAAAAGTGGGGGGCATTACTAGGTTTTTGGATTTCTTAGAGAGTCCTCCTAAACGCCCACTACTGTAGGCCATAAGAAGATGATCCCAAATCCTATTTCCTACTCATGGTCTATGCACTAGAGAACCAACAGGGCCTATTTGGTCACTGGAATACATCATACACTTTTCCCCTCTGTCCTCCGGCTGTGGCCTTTGTCTATGGGGATCATGGGATCCCACCACATGTGTGCCCACATACCTGCTAGAATCCAGCATCCTTCATGAAGTATTTTCCTGATGCCATCCAAATCATCTCTCTCCTACCCAACCCCTAAACACTATGGTGGACTCTCTCTCATAATACTGTACTCCAGGGCATGAGTAATTCAGTGATGGCTACAGCCCATTGGAACTCATTTCTCTGCTAAACCCCAGGCACCTTTTCTGTCTTCATGCATCTCTATCTACCCTGCAAGGTCCAGCCAGGCCCTGGCCATGTTATTACTTAAGATTTCTTTTTAATTGTTCAGCTACCTTTAGGGAATTAATTGATAGGCTAATATACTTCTTACATATAGCTCCACAGTAAACATTTTTCCCAGACAAGACTGCCATTAACTAATATGACCAGTGCTTACTGACATCCACAGCCCCAAGACTAATATTCAAAAATATTCACTCAAATATGGAGGAAATTATTATTAAGCATGAATGTTTAGTCAAGGGCCATTTATTGAGTACATATAAGTGTCCGTATTAACTAAATGAAGAGTATTTCTTAATAAAACATTGATTACTGTTACATTTTCTTTTAAACTTTAAATCTAGCAACTCTGTTGTGCATCGCTAATTGACTAATTGTTAGCCAACACACTTCACGAAAATTATTTTGTTCAATATACACCCCTTTGAGCAACTATACACCTACTGTAGTGAGGTGATGGTAGTTTCACATGGGGGCAGGGAGGCATTGGAGGCAGGAGACAGAGTACTCCAAGTACGTGTGGAATCAAGAAATTAGGCAACTCTGTAAATGCAAGTGTTGCCCAGAAGGATCTGACAAAAGAAGACAGTAGCCACAGGCAAGAAGGATAAGACTGCAGTGGTGTATGTCAACACGTACACAGAGGTCCAGGGCATCCAAATACTCTGAGGTGTTTTCTACAACATGTAGGCGCTGAGGAGTGGAACCCAGCTTCGACATTTGTACAACTTCTCCAGGCCTCTTACGTACACTAAAGCGAAACAACTACTGGGGTTAAAAGGTCTCATCCTTTTACAACAGAGCAAGATTGACTGCTTAAGAGGTCTGAAGGAACTACGCTATGCAGATCCTTTCAAAATATATTTTTAAACAAATGCCTCTAAATTCAACAGCTGCTTTCTTTTCTAGGCATTCTCTGTATTAAGTGCTCAATAAAAAATAACTAGATTTATACAAAAAGATTATAGAGGAATTTATGGAGACAACTCATGGCAACAATTCTGTAAATACTGACAGAATGGGGCAGAAGTTATTTCAAGGATGTGAAAATTCAACACACGTATCCCAAAAAACCTACCTGTGGCTGCCCTGGAGAAGTTCCCACCAGTGGCTGGATCTGACCTCTAGGAGATCCCAAGAACTGCTGACTCTGAATAATTTGCTTTCTGCGGGGAGTCTTGGGAGTAGGAGACACTGTAGCACAGCACCAAGGAGAATGTCTTTCTCCTCTGACAAACTGAAACCAATTAAGTCAAACACATCACACTGCTCCAATTACACCAGGAAGAGTTAAAATGAGACTAATATCCCAAAGACCCTCAGGACTCATCAAGAGTGAGTAACATCCTTCAGGGGCCAATAAAATTAATGACATTTCAGAAATGAGACTCTTACGAGCCATAAAAGAAAGAAGTGGCAGAGGGTTGTAGAAATCAAGTCTATTTTAATGCTTAAAAACTAAAGAAAACATCTGAAAGGAAATCTCTACAATTTCTTCAAAATAGGGAAGATGAACTTCTTAAATACTCCTTTTCAGCACCTACAAAACATGCTTCCTTCTTACCTATCCCTAGAGAATACACCTGGGTTGCAAACCTGACTGAGGTAGCCGCTGAGTGACCTTGAGCAGGTAATTCACGGGCTTCAGTGTCTTCCTCTATAAAATGGGGCTGCTAAGAAAGTCAACTCAACAGGACGGGTAAGGTTCCTGGACCAGAGACTGGGGCAGAGTAGCACTTAACCACAGACACAGCCTCTCACCTCAATTTCTGCCCTATTTTATAGGTTCTATTCACTGTCTTCTCACTGTCTGTTGGGGCGGGAAAGTCATACAGAATAAATGTACACTGCTGCGGGAAAAGTAAAGCATCACACTCAAATGTTAGCTGTTATTAACTTGGAAATGGAAGAATAAACACAATTAAAAGAGAACTGACACCCAGGATAGGTAAGTAAATAGTAAAAGGGCACTCAGTTCCTTTCAATGAGTTCAAGTCTCTTTCATTCCCTCAATATTTACTGAACAAAAGGCAAAGGCTAAGCATTTGTCGTCCATGACCTACAAGAGATATTAGACATAAGCAAACACAAGAAAGAAAAGTCTAAGCACCGTAATTAAGGTAAAGATAACTAGGGATTTCACAGTAGAGAGAGATCACATCAAGCTTATGGTGAGCAGATAAATCTTCAGCAAAGAAGCAGCAGTTGAAACGGCCTTGAAGTACAGGGAGAGTCCGAATAAAGAACACACTCCCGCCAACAGCAGGAGGCAAAGCAGGGAGATGAAGAGGCACAGGTGCAGGGTACGAGCTAACTCAGTTTTGCTAAAGCACCGGGTGTAGGTGATGCTGGGCCAACAGACTGGAAAACAGGCTACAGACGAGCGGTAGCAGGCCCTGAACACGTGTCTAAGGAAGCGGAGACTCAGAATGCTGGCAGCTGGGATTCCTTGCTCAAAGTGCTTTCAAGGAGGAATTTCAGAGTTTTGCATTCTCAGAGTAATGTCACAGATTTGAAGAGGGAGGTTAGAGTCAAGAGGTTGCCATCAATCTCCAAAGTGGTTAAAAAGTGAAGGTTTGAAAAAAAAAAAAAAACAGGTAACAATGCAGTAAGCAAAGTGACTGATGACCGAGGAGAAAAACTGAAGGAGGCATCAACAACACAGCAAAAGACCTGGCTTTCACCTGCCACAAACAAGCAGTACCATGATTGGCAAAAGAGGACATGGGTGAGTGAGGTCATAAACTGTATTCCACGATACTGAAGTAATGTTTAAGGTGATCACGGAACTGCTACCTAACAACTAGAAGGTCCCACAACTAAAATATGAAACTATGTACTGGGGGGATTCAGGAAGAAAAAGCAGGAAAAAAAAAAAAAAAAAGAAGATTGGCAACAAATGTTAGCTCAGGTACCAATCTTTAAAAAAAAACTAATAACTACAATCTTTGTGAAACCAGGATGCACAAACATAAGTGCTGAGAGGAGTGATGCAGGGTCTGCCCATCAGCCAGCACCTCTGTATCTCAGCCCTGTTCTGGGCGCAGGAGATACCTGCACAAACAAGACAGGTACAAGTGCCTGCTCGCAAAGGACTTTCATTCTAGTGCAGGGAAGACAAATAACCAAATCGATAAAGAACTTAAAGACAGAGAAGAGGACCAAGGAGAGAGTTCTGTAACCCTCTAATATTGGGAGGCCTGATAAAGGAGCTTGAGAAATAGCCAGAAAGTTGAAAGAAAACCAGGTGAGTGTGGTGTATGAGGAGAAAAGAAGATCATGTTTCAAGGATGGAGAGGCTGGGAACTCAAGCAAAATGAGGAGGGAGATGGACTCCTGTCTTGGCCGAGATGATCCTGATAAATGCTGTTTTGATAGCCCAATCTGAATGTGCCAAAGAAGCGATGAGTGAAGAAATACAGACAGTGAGTAGAGCAACTCCTTCCGAGAGTGTGAGGGTGAGGGAGCCAAGATGAGACAGTTTTTCAAGAAGGGAAGAGAGGTCCTGTGCTACTGAAATGCCAATAAGATGAGAACAGAGGCTGACTGTTGAGTTTTGGTAAGGTATAGACCAATGACTCAAGCAGTTTCAGAGGAGTAGTCAGACAAGATAACGACTGGAGTGTCTTGAGAGGGCCAGGAAGCCTCCACGCAGAGGATGATGATCACCCCAAGGGGAAGCTTCTTGCTTTGGGAGGTAAGTCCAACACATCTCATATTATAATTAATGTCATTTATCATCATTCCTTTATTACCACCACCTTAGAGTCTAGGTCAAAATGATCGGGGCGTTATTAAGTATAAAGCCTGAAGAGTTTATTTTCTTCTAGTAATAACGGTAAAAAATCTGCACTGATTCTACCAAAAAGCTATAGTCACCCAATATATTTTCCAACAATTGTAAAAATAATAAAGAAAAATGAACACCTATATTTTTAATTGCATGTACGAATAACATTCACATCTATGAACACCAAATGGAGCAATAATTAAAAGGCAACAATGCAACTGAGAATGACCAGATCATCTAAATAGGATTTACAGTGCTAAACTACAAATTCTAAATCCCCATAATGCAGAGCCTCCCAGATAAGTCAAAACATCAGGAGCACCTTTTAATAATTTGTAAACTACTGAAAACATTCCAATTGTTTTGGAATGTTGCACCTCCACTGCTCTAGTCCATGTCTGTGACAAACTGCATGGAGGCATTTGGCTTCTTTTTCCCAGCCTCCATGTTTAGCACCAAGCCTTACTCACCCTAGACTGCAGAATGAGATATGAATGAGGGTGTGAAGTTCATACTGGAAAGATCCTGTGGCTCCTCAGTGATAATACAATCAGTTTTATATTGTAACTGCTCTAATGAGCCACTCATATGAAATAATTCTGATTATGCAAAAAAACTGATTATGGCCACAAAACCTTATCAAAACAAAAAATAAAACAAGCACTCAGAGCCTAAGATTCCACCTTTCACCTAATATTTCCCTCTCCTTCATTTTTATTTCTTTTTTGCTAAGTTTCTGTCTGCTTCTCTAATACCATCTCATACTTGTTTACACTTACAAACCCCCTTATATCAGCTCATTTAATTCTCATACCAGCATATTTTACAGATTTTCTCATATGATTGATGAGAAAACTGAAACTTAAAGACATGACCGGACCCACTAAAACCTACAACTTCAGGAAATGTTTTCTTGTAAGACCCGATGCCTAACACCCACTTGCCATCATACTGGATAATCTACTCACAAAGGGGAGAAACTTGGTTCATCAAAAAACCGGCAACAAAAAGGGCTTTATTTTCACTGACACCAGCTAGTCACTAGGCCATTTGTAAGGGCAAAATGAAACCAGGCTTGCCTGTACAGAGGTCTCTCACCACAAGCTTCAATTGCTCACAATGGCTGTTCTCAGAAGCTGCCCTCTAATAACCCAGAACAGGGGAATTCAGGGTCCAGTTCAGGCTCCATCTGGCAAATTCCACTGCAGGGAGTGGCACTCGCAGCACCCCAGGCTAAACAAGAAACACGCCCTGTCGAACCCCAACGCCCTTCTATGAAATATAGACTCTCTACTTCTCAAGAGGTGGCACCGAATAATTTCAGCTACCACAAAATCAAAACTAAAACCAAAACTTGAATTTGAACTTTAATCTCAAATTTAAAAAAATTTGAATCTCAACTGAGATTTGAATTTCAGTAAAAAACTTAAGTAACTTGCATCTTAACTGAGAGGGGGTGAAGAGAAAAAGAACTAATGATCCATTGTAAAAATTTCCTTAAAAATGTGTTTATAACACCATTTTTCCAAAACAGTGAAGGGGCCTAAGATAAACCATCATTCCACTACAGCAGGCCAGGAGAGTTCTGGAATTGAGCTTATCCTGAGAAAAAGAAAGCAAGCAAGCCCAATTTATTAAAGTTTGTGTCTCTTTTATTTGATCCCCATCATATCTTTCTCTGGTAACCACCTCTCCCAATGCCACTCACATCATCATCATTCCATCAGAAGAGGCTCCTCCAAGCTACCATGTGAGATGTGTCACCAACAGTGACAGCCCTGAATGTTTACACACAACCATAAGGAGTCCCAAGGAAGCAGCATTTGAGGATCCACGAAAGAGTGTAAAGAAAAAACAATGAATGGGCTGTAATCAACAACTCATATTTGCAAGCTTCAAAATGGAATTAAACTCTCAAGAAAAGGTTTAGAAAGTTAAATAATAAAAAGAACACAGCTTTCCTTGAACTTTCATTGTCATATACCTGGTCCATTTCAGAATTTCTAAAGTAAGCAGCTTAAGATTCACTAACACAAAACATCAACATTCTAGCTTTGGTACTAAAACGCGTTTTTAAGGAGAAAGAACCAGTGCCAAAACACATTAGTATTAGCCGTACTCTGAACAACAGAATTCTCTACCACCTTGAGATTTTTAATTAAAAAAAATAGATACAAGGCCAGCCTGGTGGTGCAGCGGCTAAGTTCGCACGTTCCGCTTTGGTGGCCTGGGGTTCGCTGGTTCGGATCCCGGGTGCGGACCTACACACCGCTTGTCAAGCCATGCTGTGGTAGGAGTCCCATATATAAAGTAGAGGAAGATGGGCTGAGGGCCAGTCTTCCTCAGCAAAAGGAGGAGGATTGACAGCAGATGTTACCTCAGGGCTAATCTTCCTCAAAAATAAAAAAAAGATACAGTAGACAGTCTATCTTGTGCTCATATTAACAGCAAAGCAGAATCCAGAGACCAAAGGAAAGAATAGCTTTTTTGGAAAAATAACCTTAACAGTTTCACTTTTTATGTTTAACAAAAACTCCTCAGGGGCCTGGCCCCGTGGCCGAGTGGTTAAGTTCATGCGCTCCGCTGCAGGCGGCCCAGTGTTCTGTTGGTTTAAATCCTGGGCGCGGACATGGCACTGCTCATCAAGCCATGCTGAGGCAGCGTCCCACATGCCACAACTAGAAGGACCCACAACGAAGAAAATACAACTATGTACCGGGGGGCTTTGGGGAGAAAAAGGAAAAAAATAAAACCTTAAAAAAAAAAAAAAACTCCTCAGACAAAATTCACAAGAATTTCCTGGGTCATCATTGTATGAGTCTAGGCCCCAGCTGAAAACAGGTAGAACTTTTATCATCGGAATAATCTGAGAAGGACTGAATTAAGGGAGGGAACAGGTGTAGGCAAGGTATAGAGAAAACAGAAGAGACAGAGTAGTACCCTGGGCCTGCTGACAGCAGAGTTTTCACTAAAGCTAGGTCTAAAAGGCCTGGAGGAGGGAGAAATTACCAGAATCCAAAAGGAGAGTTCCTCTGAGGATGGACTGAGGCAACGCTGACAGGCAGGCGGCATCACTGGGCCCTCCTTCTCCTTCCCACCCGCCACATCCTGCCTGCTCCCATCGCCTGCGTCAGACCACAAGCCAGAGGGCTGCGGAGTCTGCTGTGGTGCTCCACACAGAGCAGCGGCCCTGGGCAGACGGCAGGGTGGAGACCTCTGCAAAGTGGACCTGGAGGCACAAACCGAAGCTGCCAAGCATGAACACTATATTCATGTCGTGTTTATTACACTAGCCCATGCCTTCAGTCACAATGAATTCAAACAAAAGCTCATGCAACCATTAACCACCTCTTCCTTCCTATATGTTCTGATTCTGTGTTTAAGTATAAAACCACAGCCTGCATTTTCCAAAAAAGGAGAAAGCCAGCAGCTATTTGAAAGAGGATTCTGGATTACCATATCTGAGGTTTGTGAGAAGTAAACATTGTCTTGCCCAAGGCACCTGAGGGAGACATGCTGAGAAATGTTCCCAAAAATTACCAGGAAATTTCCAAATATCACAGGAAGGAAAGAAGTCACATGCCCCTCCTGCAAGGCTGGAGCTGCCACAAGGACCCTCTCTTCTCAGACTCCTGGCTCTTTTTCCTACAGATGAAGATGAAAACTGATGTGGTTGAAGACAAAGTGGTACCCCTTTGATTCCCTGCCCCAAAAAAGACAATTCAAACAACAAAGATAAAGAGCCATTTATGTGGTTATATGAACGTCTTTTCCTTTGGTTACTAATTATCAGCCATTAAGTCAGATACCAAATCCCACAAGACTCAGAACTTGCCTACATGTTTGGCTATTCTGACTATGTTCTGTCACCTGATGGCCCCCTAGCAAATAAACTCAAGAAGACATTTACTGGAATTCAATGGAAGGTTAAAATTTGCATCCTTCCTTCTGTCACTGTAATCATTCATTCATTCATTCACTCATTCAAACAAACCCAAAAGTACAACTTACTAGCCATGCATATGTACACTAAACTTAAATTGCAATTATCATGGATGACAAATATTCCAATTGCACTTGTAAGATAACCACTTAAAAAAATATAAGGTCAGGGGCCAGCCCCTTGGCCAAGTGGTTAAGTTCACACACTCCACTTCGGCAGCCCAGGGTTTCACTGGTTTGGATCCTGGACGCAGACATGGCACCGCTCGTCAGGCCACGCTGAGGCTGCGTCCTACGTGCCACAACTAGAGGGACCCACAACTAGAATATGCAACTATGTACTGGGGGGGATTTAGGGAGAAAAAGCAGAAAGAAAAAAAAAGACAACGACTGGCAACAGTTGTTAGCTCAGGCGCCAATTTAAAAAAAAAAAAAATACCTATATATATATATAAGATCAGTATAAATGATTCAACATCACAAAGAAAAAAACACGTCAATGAAAACCACAAGTATGAACCACACCACACGACCAGCCCAACTCCTGGTCAGATTAATCAGAAAGAAGAGTCAGATGCAGCATCAGTGCAACAGTTTTTGAAGGAGCATTTTTTGACATTTTTAAGAATCTGTGTGATTCACATGCTCTATATGATAATAAAAGAGCTATCATATAACTATAATCTTGGTCACCAGGTGGAAGGCAGGGACGGGGCGGGGGGGAGGGGGGGCGGGATGTGCAAACAACATTTTCCAAACCCAGTAAAGAGTAAACATATTAAATCACACAGACGCTACCAAATAAATACCCATAAATAGACTGATTTAGGAAGAAGAAAATTCACACCTGAGAATCTAAAGCATATGACAAGACAAGAAAGGAGGGAATTTACTGAGAACTCTCCCTATGACAATGTCTTTTAAGTTAGTATAGAAATATGACTTTGGAAATAAATCTAATATGCCGTCCATTTCTGTAGCCAATGCACACACTTCAAGTAGCTAGAACCAGGGAGGGAGAGCAAAGTGTCCCATCTCTGATTTCAGGTTGAAGTTCAACGATTACCACCAGTGAAAGGATCAGACCGACACTTTTAATTTCACTTCTTCAGGAAATGCTGGAAGCTTGCTTGCTGAAGATGTTAGCTGACTATTTCCAGGAATTCTACCTCTTCCTCCCATGGAAAGTGACAGCTGTACTTTGATAAATGTAATATAGAACTTGTTGCAGGGACCAGTGTAAGAGAGTCATTTTACTTATGAATGTAACTACGTTAATACTAACCACATGCCCCAGACATTGGCAAAGGGCACTCTTTGAAGGCAAAAGAAATTAGAAATGCTCAGTGTTCGTCATAAAACAAAAAGTAAAAGTGGAGATTGGATAGAAACTCACAAAAACTTATCAGCATCAACTAAGACTGGGCTAAACTGTGGCAGATTAAAGTTTACATCCTTCATTTTGTCACTGCAATCTCTCATTCAGTAACTATTAAATACATACTACATATAAGTTACAGTGCTAGGAACTGGGGATACAGGTGTGACGAAGACAGACAAAAATTCCTACCTCCATAGAGCTTATGTCCAAGTGGGAGAAGACAGAGAAAAATTAAATAAGTAAGCACAAGGGCATGTCAAATGATCAGAGCTATAGAGAAAAATAACACTAGGAAGGGATAATAGGGATGTAAAGAAGCTTCCAACCTAAATTAAGGAAAGGTCCCAGTGAAGAGGGCACATTTGAGCCAATACTTCAAGGAGATGAGGGAGCAAGGCATGCAGATGGGGGAAGGGGGCATTTCCAGCAAAAGGGTCATGGATCCCAGGGGTCTTGGGGCAGCAGTGTGGGGCCGAGTGTTGGAGCTGAGGGGGTGAAGAGCAGAGAGGTGGCAGAGGAAGTCAGGGAGGTGAGGAGCGTCTGCGTCTGGACATGGTGGGTGTTGGCTGAAGAGTGAGCACGGCATTTATATACCTGGAAAGAACTTTAAATTTTAGTATGAGTGAGACGGGAAGCCATGGGAGGGGGATTCTGAGCAGAGAAGTGTACAATCTGAATAAAGGTTTTAAAGACTTCATTCTGGCCTCTGAATAAAGAATAGACAGAAGCAGGGAAACTTGGAGTCATTGGGATAGTTCAGGCCAGTGATGACAGTGGCTGGACCAGAGTAGTAGTGGCGAGTGTGGTGAGAAGTGGTCATTTCCAGATAGGAATGGAAGATGGAGAATTGTGGAGAGAATGGATATTAAGAGAAAGAGAGATATCAATGAAGACTCCAGAGTCTTTGGTCTAAACAACTAGAGGAATGGAGTTGCTGTTAAATGAGGTGGAGAAACCTATGAGAGCAGTTATTGGACTAAGTTTGTGAAGCCTACTAGACATCCAAGGGGAGAGGTCAAGTAATCAGCCTGGATTACTCAGCCGGAGTTTGTGGGTTCAGAGTGAAAGTCCAGGCTAGAGATATAAATTTAGTAGTAAGCACTCATCAGCATATGGATGACATTTAAAGTTGCAAGATTGAATTCGATCACAAGAGCAAGTGTAGACAGAAAAGAAAAATCTAAGGACTGAGACCTAGAGTTTTCCAAGGTTATCATGTCAGAGAGATAAGAAAGAACTGACAAAAGACACAGAAGAAAAGATTAGGTAAGGGAAATCAGAAATGTGTGGTGTCCTCAGAAACCAAAGGAAGAAGATGCTTTAAGGAGAATGAAATGAAACTATATCAAATGCTGCTGACAGGTCAAGTGAGATGGTAATTAAAGAATAATAATACAATTCAGCAACACTGGGTTACCAGGGAGTTTGACAAAAGCAGTTCTGATAGCATGGAGAGGGTCAAAGAGTGTGGTAGTTAAAGAGAGAATGGAAAAAATTAAATTGAAAGAGCAAATATAGATAATTCCTTTTAAGAGTATTGCTAAAAAGGGAAGCACAGAAAAGGAGTAATAAGTAGAACAAGAAGATGAATTAAGAGAGTCCTTTTTTTTTTTGAGCTAACTACTGCCAGTTTTCCTCTTTTTGCTGAGGAAGACTGGCCCTGAGCTAACATCCATGCCCATCTTCCTTTACTTTATACGTGGGACGCCTACCACAGCATGGCTTTTGCCAAGAGGTGCCATGTCCGCACCTGGGATCCGAACCGGTAAACCCCAGGCTGCTGAGAAGCGGAACATGCAAACTTAACTGCTGTGCCACCGGGCCGGCCCCAAGAGAGTCTTTTTCAGATGGGAGAAATAACAGCTTGTAGGATGATGAGAATGATCCAGCGGAGAAGGAAAAATTGATGATGCAAGAAGAAGAGTGGGGAACTGGTGAGGCAATGTTCTCGAAGGCACAAGAGGGGCTGGGGTCAAGTGAACAACTGGCCTCAGAAAGCAGCAAAAACAATTCATCCAGGGTAATAGAATCAGAGGTCTAGTATATGGGCACTGGGGCTGGTAGGTAGGTAGAAGCGCTGG